>NC_135481.1:75757322-76382322 GCF_052094955.1 Ictidomys tridecemlineatus | reverse complement strand
GTGGATGGGCAGAGGAAGAGGTAAGGGCTACTGGTATGAGTAAAAATAAGTCAAGAGTAAGAAGTAACCCAAGCCAGTGCTTTGTGATCATCTGAGATTAGCTATCTGGAAAGCAGAGGAGGTAGAGTAGCAGGGACAAGAAATGTAAGGAAGTGCCTTACAGTTGGTCTCAAAAGTAATAGCTCAAGCTTCAAAACAGATGAGTGTGTCACAAAGAACATGAGAATGGAAGCCATGACCCTTCCTGAGCTTTAGCCCAGCTCTGGCCTAACCAATTAAAGCCCTTAGATAGGTAATTCTGAACTATGATTCTGGACTAAAAGGTATTTTATCCAGATTTAGGATTCTGTGTAAAATGAAAAGTCAGAACTAAATAGCATCTAAGACTTTTTGCAGATCTAACCTTTATGATTCTATTTATAAGTTCCAGTATTTCATCATTTCCAATGAGTCCCTTTAAAAATTCTTGGCTGTTTTCTGAACTCTATTTTTTTTCTATTAATCTCACAATAGGAAGCCCTGCATCTACATTCCTGCAGCAGTCAACCTGGAACAATCGTCACCTTTCTCCAAGGTTTGCTCTAGAGATGTTGTGACCTTAATATATTTTTTTTAACTGAGATAAGGCCTGAAAATATATATACACACACAAAAGATAGATCCATATACCACAACGACCCAGAAAAATAAAACTCTGCAGTAAACAACATGCTAGATAAATCTGACATGACAGGCACTTCTGTGGTAGTAGCCATTTTTCTCAAGGGACTTAGTGATATATGAAGACTAATATACTCATGGGATAAAGACTACTCCTTCTATTTCCAAGTATACTTGGCACAGTCCAAAAATCAATTTTCTCCTCTTTTTGAAGCTAGTTCCAATCTGTCAAGATCCATCCCTCTTTGGCCTCATCTCCAGCTCTGCCCCTTTTTCCATCATATTATTTAATGACTACCATTGCAAATCACAGAGATGAGGATTCAATGAAAGATAAAATGTTGTTGCTGAAAGAGAATTCAGTATTATCCACTTTATTACTGTCTTCCTGAAAGCACATGAGATTATTCTCAGGAACAATTCTTTAGTTAGTTTCTTTAAAGAATAATGTTCAAAGGAGATTTCAAGGACAAATGAATTATGATAAAGGTCTGCAAATGAAGCAAAAAAGCAAGATGAAGTTAATAAAGTCTTTTTTTTTCTTTAAGTCTGCTTAGTGCTATGTCTCTGTACTATATTAGGGATATCGGATGACTTATCCCAGTTCCCAATAAAAGACTTACAGGATAAAAGGTGTAGAAGAAATAGTTATTCGCTCTGGAAGCCCTAGTTCTGCTTCTCTTATATTATTTGTGTCCTGGCAAATGATCTTTTTAAATGTAGTGCCAGAGTGTAGAAGAAGTGACTTCTAATTAAAAAAAAAAAAAAAAAAAAAAGTCTAGGCAAAAAAGCTCCGGTATCAAACCCATTCATTGGTTTCTGACCTGTTTCTTAGGCTTAAAGATTTTTAAAAAGCAAATAACAGAATTTTTAAAACTAATAAGTTAAAAGATAGGGATAATGTCAAGACAAATGTCACAAACCCATAAAAGCACCAGTTACTGTGGCATAAAGCTGAGCATATATGTTATCAATAGCAGACAGGGGTCTTTCTTAACTATAGATGAGCATGGATAGTTTTGTGAAAAATCAGAATTTAACCGGACTTTGAGAGATCAGCAAAGTTAAATCCTTAACTTTTTGAGGGCACCCTCTGTCACTTATACCACTAAGAGGATTTTACATTTGCTCTCTTCTTTCTGCCTCCTCTGCCGCTACCCTAGTCTAGTCACAGTTGTCTCTCTTCAACACCTGCCTCCTGTGTGCCTCCATGTCAGCCCCTCCAATCCACAGATTGTGTTGGCCCACTTTGGATTCCTGGAATATACCAAACCCACCTCAGTGCTCTTGGCTGTTGTTACTACTGCTGAGGAATGTCTGGCATCTAGTAGCTGACCAATAAATATTTGATTAATCAATGAATAATTGAGTCTCCTGGTTTATGAGCTCCACAAAGAGAGACCATGTTTCCTTCCTCAGGGTATTTGCAAAGCCAGCACAGCAGCCAACGCCCAGTGGGTGTGCCACAGTTACTAAAGGGAGAAATGGGGACTGAAGGATTGAATGAGGAAATACCAATCTGCGTGAGAGTTTTGCTCTTGGGTCTTGTTGCTATCTTTGTCACTACTATGATAATTCTTAGTTCCCTTTGAAGGCATATAACATCAGGACCCATCATGGAATAAAGAAAGGAAAATCTATGTTAGTATCTGCCCTGTTGGAATTCTTCTAGAACCATTTAACTAAGTGTGCTGTTTTGGAAAATAATAGTAAAAATTTTATAATGGTGCCTAAGCATTACCTCTAACTCTGGCTGTTGAACTGTATTTCCAAATGCATAATTATATAACTAATTAGGCATGTTTTCAGTCTTTTAACAAGTCTTCTACATAAATATTAAAATGATCAGGTACATGGTAGAAACTCTCATTAACATCCACATAAGATACTTCAATTCCTATAAAATAATTGCATATCTTCAGAGAAACATCGTGTTTCTAATGCTACAGGTAATATTACTTCAGTGACACTAGCAAAATGAACTGCACTTTTTTTTATTACAGCAAGATATATGCCATTATCTGTTAGATTTAACATACATACCCCACTGAGGCACTTTTATATTTATTACTCCAGGGTAGACCATGCAGTAATAATGTATGTATAAAAGGAAAATTGTTTTGCCTTTCTTGTACACTATTCTTTCTTTCCTATTCTCGATGCTTAAGAGCTTTTTTTTCCCCCAGTAACATTTTTTAATCACAGAGATGTGTATGAAATTTGACCAAAGTTAGTGATAAAATTTTACTTTGTTAGCCAATTAGGAATAGCAATACAATACAAACACTATAAACTATAAACACCGAAAGCAGAATCAAAGGATATTTACTGCAATATCAAGAGAGCTGCAAAAAAACACTTTCGGGTAAAGAATTTAAAAGCATGTGATATACTTATAAATTTGTGTCTTTGTCTTTCTACTACTGGGAATTGAACCCAGGGGTGCTCTACCACTGAGCTATATCCTCAGCTCTTTTTTATTTTGAGACAGGATCTCAATAAGTTACTGAGACTGACCTCAAACTTGTGATGCTTCTTTCTCAGACTCCCGAGTTGCTAGGATTACAGGTGTGTGCCACTGGAGTCAACTGCAAAGTATAAATTTGGACTCACAATTAAAAATTTTGATCTCATATAGAACTCCATCAATTATTTTCCTCAAATCAGAAAAATATATCTTGAACTCCAGATGAAAATAAAAGCAACTTGAATAAAGAAAAAAGGAACCAAAATTTCTTAAAATTGAATCTGTGGTTTTGTTCTTACTGTACTGGAGCAGCTTTTATGAGACAGGATTTCTCCAAGAACAACAAATTGACATCTCAGGAATTGTTTCCCTGGGATTATAACTGACCTTAATAATTCTCTTGCTGACAATTTTTAGGACTGATTTAATTGTTCTTCTGTTTATAGGATAATTATACATACCTTCTATGACAGCAAACAAACTAATTTCATTCTTTCCTTTTCTTCCTAAGCATTAAAAATAGCAAGAGTATACATGATCTTTTTAAATTCAATAGGCTTACAAATTAGGCTTTCCATACCAATCTTAATAACTGTCTTCTAAATAGAGTGAAAATTGAAAAATCTAGAAAGCTCCAAAATAACACCATAATTCTGCCTTCAAAAGTTAATCACTGGAACATTTTTGTGTGTTCATTTCTATTTAAGGCATTTCAAACAGTCATTCATGCAATTAATCAACAAATATATATTGATTGCCTGCATGCACTAGTCATTCTAGGGACTGGCACTACCATGAACAGAATGAAAATGCTTGCCCCCACAGAACTAGCATCTAGATAATAAATAATTGGATATATAATATTGGTGAATAAATACTCTGAAGTAAAGGTATTTAAGCTAAGTAGTATCATTTATAACAATGAGGTATACTGGGAAAGGAAACATTGAAGGGAGTCAAGAGTCTGGTTTTAGACACTTTCATTTTACAAGGACCCTTAGTAATCTGGGTGATGATGGTACCATAGTGTTTCTAGTGATAGTGATTTGTAGTCTGCTTCACCATTTGACCTTTTATTTGTATTTTCCCTTTTCTAATTGCAATCACAAAAATGTATAGAAATCCGACAAAACTTAATTGATTACCATATTCATTTACTGATTACCATGTTCATTTGCATTTTTTATAATTGTAAATAACAGTAGAAATTCTCTTGCATACACATTTATTAAAAATTCCTGGGGTGGGGGGTTGTGGCTCAGTGGTAGAGTGCTTGCCTAGCATGTGCAAGGCCCTGGGTTCAATCCTAAGCACCATATAAAAATAAATAAATAAAGGTACTGTGTCCAACTACAACTAAAAGATAAATAAATATTAAAAAAAAAAAAAAGGATGGAGATATAGCTTAGTTCGTAGAGTTCTTGCCTTGCATGGACAAGGCCCTGAGTTCAATCCTCAGCACACACACAAAAAAGAAATTCCTGATTATTTTGTTATAGTAATTCCTAAATATGGAAATACTTGATCAAGCATGTATGCATTTTAATGTTTTTGATCAATATGGCCAAATTTTTCCTCCAGAAAGACTATGCCAATTTTTACAGTTTCTGACTTGCCATTCAATATTTTCTTATCCTTTCTTTAAAAAAATAAAAATAAAGCATTGCTAGATGTAGTGGAAATTCCAGTGATGCAGGAGGCTGAGCCAAGAGGATCAGGAGTTGGAGGAAAGACTCAGCAATTTAGCAAGACCCTCAGCAACTTAAACACTAAAATTAAAAGGCTTAAAATTAGAATTAAAAATGTCTCAAATTTTAAAAATTTTTAAGAGGATGGGAATGTTGGTAATGGTAATAAACTGTTCCTATGTTCAAACCATGATACCTAATATAAAATAAAGCATTTCTTTGCTATTGTTAAATGTAATGCAAAGAGAGATTACTACTTGGCAAATGCTATGCTATATGTTTATTTGAAAGCTAGGAAATCTAAGGTTGTAAAGTGCTCAATAAATTGCCAAATGTCCTTCAGCTTTAAGTCAGAGCCAAGATTTGAATGCAAGTCATCCAGTTTCATAACCACTTTCAATTAAATCATGACATTATGTGGTTTAATTGATAACTGGTGTTTGATAATTGTGTTATTAATATATTATCATATGTTTGCTTGTTACTTATAATTTTGAGACTGGCAGTTCATTCACATATTTATTTATTCTACACTCTATGATAGACTCTATGGACATGACTTTGAATGAAAACAGACATAGGCTTTCATCTCATGAAGACACGCTCCAGAACAGGAAGAGTAGCAAACTCAGGTTAGTGGAGGAACTGCAGGAAAGGTCAAAGATTTGTTTTTTAAAATCCACTGTTTTAGTCAGCTTTTTTGATGCTGTGACTAAAAGATCTGACCATAACAACTGTAGAGAAGGAGAAGTTTATTTGAGGGCTCACAGTTTCAGAGGTCTTAGTCCATAGAAGGTTGGCTTCATTCCTCAGGGCTCAAGGTGAGGCTGAGCATCATGGCAGAAAAGTGTGGCAGAGGGAAGCAGCTCATAAGATGATCAGAAAGCAGAGAGAGAGAGACTCTTCTCACCAGATATAAATACATACTCCATAGCCACACCCCCAATGAACCGCTTCCTCCAGCCACCCGCCACCTGCCTCCAGCTACCACTCAGTTAATCCCATCAGGGATTAATTCACTGATTAGGTGAATTCACTAATTAGATGAATCCACTAATTCACTGATTACAATCATTTCAAACCTTCTTGCATTGGCTCACACGTGAGCTTTTGGGGGACATCACATCTAAACTATAACATCAATTCCCAGTATTGGTAATTGTAGAAGGTCAAGGCCAGTACTGAAGCTTGGAAGGGACCAAGGCTGGGCTTTACAATGAGTTAGCGAGCCCTGACCCCTGTGGCTCAACTAAATACCCCACTCCTGTGACCCAGAAGTCAAGTGTGAGTTATGGGCAACCACAAGACAAAGCACTGCTGTGAGGCAGAGATTAGGGATAAAATACAAAGATAGGGTTTCCTGGGTTAAAAGATCAAAATATAAGCATCAGAAGTCTCCTAGTTCCTCTGCTTCACAGAACGCCTACCCATGATGACCATATGAACCAATGGATCCACGGTGTACCTTCCTGCGGGATGAAGAAGACACAGAATGGGTCAACCATCTTACCAAGAGAACCTTTGACTTCTTCAGCTGAGAGCCTCATTTCCACATACCCCTAACCTACAGGAATCCTGGGTTTCTGCCACCTACAAAAGCAGCATTTTACAGAGAAGAAAACAGAATCTCCAAATCAATAAGTTTATGAGCAAATCAATCCCATTATCAAAGTCTGAATACAATGTAATTAATAAAGATTTCTTGAAACAAAAGAAATTGATAAATCTTAATCAGTCCTACCATGAATGGAACACAGAAAGGGTCAGCTGATGGGAATGGAACCACCATTTGACCCTGCTATTGCCCTTCTCGGACTATTCCCTGAAGACCTTAAAAGAGCATGCTACAGGGATGCTGCCATATCGATGTTCATAGCAGCACAATTCACAATAGCTAGACTGTGGAACCAACCCAGATGCCCTTCAATAGATGAATGGATAAAAAAAATGTGGCATCTATACACAATGGAGTACTATGCAGCAATAAAAAATGACAAAATCATAGAATTTGCAGGGAAATGGATGGCACTAGAGCAGATTATGCTTAGTGAAGCTAGTCAATCCCTAAAAAACAAATACCAAATGTCTTCTTTGATATAATGAGAGCAACTATGAACAGAGCAAGGAGGAAGAGCAGGAAGAAAAGACTAACATTTAACAGAGTCATGAGATGGGAGGGAAAGGGAGAGAAAAGGGAAATTGCATGGAAATGAAGGGAGACCCTCATTGCTATACAAAATTACATATAAGAGGTTGTGAGGGGAATGGAATAATAAACAAGGAGAGTAATGAATTACAGTAGATGGGATAGAGAGAGAAGATGGGAGGGGAGGGGAGGAGGGATAGTAGGGGATAGGAAAGGTAGCAGAATACAACAATTACTAATTGGGCATTATGTAAAATTGTGGATGTATAACCGACGTGATTCTGCAATCTGCATTTGGGGTAAAATTGGGAGTTCATAACCCACTTTAATCTAATGTATGAAATATGATATGTCAAGAGCTTTGTAATGTTGTGAACAACCAATAAAAAATAAAAAATTATAAAAAAAAAAAAAGAAAGGGTCAGCTGAACAAACAGACCTGAGGGTGTGATCTCAAACTCACAGAGGAATTGCTCTTATCGGCTGACAGGTATAAGAAACTAGAACTTTACCAAAGCACAGTGTATCCTACTATTTATACTTAGTTAGCTATTGATCCCTGAACAATTCAACCAAGACTATGCCCCCAAGCACACCCCTATAATCTCAGGAGCAACTCAGGAGGCTGAAGCAGGAAGACTGCAAGTTCAAGGCAGCCTCAGCAACTTAGTGAGGCCCAGAGCAACTCAGTGAGACCAAGTTTCAAAACAACAACAACAAAAAAAAAAAATTTAAAGGCCAGGGATGTAGCTCAGTGGCAAAGCACCCCTGGATTCAATTCCCAGTACCAAAAGAAAAAGAAAAGAATGAGGAAACTGAGATTCACAATGGATGTTTGTCCAAGGTCACACAACCCGTAAGTGCGGCCTGGTACTCTGAAATCTGGCTCTTTTTCAAACATAAACCCTATTCTTTTTCATTTTCTCAGACTTTTGTACTTTGCCACAATTTTGAAGTGTGTGTGTTTATGTGTGTAAATTCTTCAGTTTGATCAGCTTATCAGGAGACTTGCTTTTTAAAGTAGAGGAAACATAGTTGGTCATGGAAGCTATAAAAACTCTCCCCATGGCTTTGAGAGCCTTGTTTACTGCACATTGATCACCATGACAATGCTACCATAAATAATCCCAGATTGATTGCTATGGATAATCACAGAAGACATCCATATGCATGAGTCACCTGTCAGCTCTCTAAACCCATCATTTCCAATACCTGTCAACATGTCATCAAGGACTCTCTGAGTTGTGACATGAACAAAACTTACTTTCCCAGTAAGTTGAAAATCATTGCAGTGCTATACTGATTTGTGAAGAAAACAAACTAATGCCCATTCCTGAAGGAGAAGAATGTGTGTGGATTTGCCAGGTCACCTCGTGCTGTCCTTTCTCCCACCCAACCACACAAGGATACAGTCTCAAGGTCAGGAATTCAAATCCATGGAGCTGAGCAGTACTCACTTGCTCAGGCTACATGAATCACAAGAGGCAAGGTGTAGAATTCTCTGCTGGAATCTTCTAAGACATACTTTCCAATAGCAACTTACCTGAGGTGTACATATCAAACACAGCAAGTTTTCAGAAAAGGCTCTGATCACCTGGGCGAGATCAGTTGTGGAGGGTCACGATGAGCAGGTCGACATTCAGACTAAGGAGATTGCTGATAATATGAGGCCAGGCAGCAATCAGAAGTTACGGCAGAATGGCCAGTCTCCAGGTTGCCAAGGTAAGCCACGTGTAATTACTCAAACCTAGAAATAGCAGAGGATCGAAGTCCAACAAGCAAGAGCCAGCAATCAATTAACCTCAGTGAGAGGGAGGCAGGAAAGCAGTCGTCCCTGTGAACAATCCACAAGTAGGAGGAAGCAAATCATAAAGGTCCTAGGAAGTAGGAGACCCAAAGCCTGGAGAGACAAATGAGTCAGTTCAACGCATCAATAGTCAGGGCACTTCGATGTAAATTTGACTCTGATACAAGCTTTGTCTCATCCAAGGAGCCTGTTAGATTCTGCCTGCTAAGTCTTAGTGCACAGCTGCAAAGATAAAAGTGGATCCACCTGTCTCAGAGAAAGCTTCTGGTGGTTCTGAAAAACACAAGCCACAAATAAAAGCTCAAATAAGAGTAAGCTTGCATTTTTAATTGATCTAGTAAATAAATATGAATAAATGAGTGTGTCATTTAAATATCAGACTAATAATGCACAAATCTGTATTCCAAATCCATTTAATAATATCTACAGAATCTATGACCAAAATGAGTAACAATAATAATAACACTACTCTGTGCCAGGCCCTTTTATGGATAATAAGAAAACACCAACAATAGCAACAGCTAATTTTTTTTTTTGCTATTAAACTCTTTTGTTGTTCTAATTAGTTATACATGACAGTAGAATGAATTGTGATTCATTGTACACAGATGGAGCACAACTTTTCATTTTTCTGGTTGTACATGATGTAGAGTCACATCATTTGCACATTCATACATGTGCCTAGGGTAATGATGTCGGTCTCATTCTATCATCTTTCCTTCTCCCCTGTCCCCTACCCTACCCACACTCCTCTTTGCCCTATCCAAACTTCCTCCATTCTTCCCATGTCCCCCACCCCAGATTATGGATCAGCATCCACTTATCAGAAAAAAACATTTGACCTTTGGTTTTGGGGGGATTGTCTTACTTCATGTAGCATGATACTCTGCAGCTCCACCCATTTACTTGCAAATGCCATAATTTTCTTCTCTTTTAATGGCAACAGCTAATTTTACTGAACACTTGTTGGCCCCTTGTCTCTGTCTCTAGGTGCTTTATATGTGATTTATTTCACTGCTCTTACGGTGCTTATCGAGAGTCTGTTATTACAGTAGCCCCTCCTTAGCTCCAGATTCCTTTTCAAATGCATATATTTGAAAAACTCAGGAAACAAACAACTTTTAAGTGTTAGATAGTGTGCTTTTCTGAGTAGCATGAAACTTCACACTATCCCACGCCATCCTGCCTGGGATGTGAATCATCCCATTGTCCAGCAGATCCACAGACCCACCCATTAGTCACTCAGCAGCCATCTGGGTTATCAGAACAACTCTGGTACTGCAGTGCTTGTGTTCAAGGAAGAAGGCTCACTAGTAGCCTAACATTACTTTGCAGCACCTAAGTTATCACGTCACTTCATCTCACCATGCAGGCACTCTATCATCTCACAACCCCGCAAGAAGGGCAAGTATGATATTTCGAGAGATAGAAACATTCACACAACTTATTAGTTATAATTGTTCTATTTTATTAATGCTGTTAATCTCTTACTGTGTCTAACCCTTAAACTTTATCATAGATGTATACATAAAAGAAAAAGCATAGTATACATAGGGTTCAGTACTCTCCGAGGTTTCAAACATGCCCTACAGCTCTTGGAACATGTCCTTCCTAGATAAGGGGAACCTTTGTATCTCCATTTTATAGTCGAGACACTAAGACATGACATAATTTTTCTCAAGGCCACACACAACTAGTGAATCTGGAATTGAATTTGTATTTTCCACCTCAGCAACCATGCAGAGAAGGAAGACCTAATATGATACCATATCTTATGATGAATTGAGGGAAAGAGAAAAATGCTTACTCCAGAGTCTAAAATTTCCCTTCTATTTTGTCTCCATCTCGCAAAAGTATAAATATCTTAATTTTCCTCCATCATCATCTTCTGACGTGTGAAAATGCTAAAGGTGAAAAAGTGGCAAGGAATTAACAAAGCTTAGTACGAAGCTTGATGCTCAATACTTTATACATGTGATCCCTTTGAGCAGCCCCTCAGGACACCTTTGGAACGTTCAGTTCTCCCATTCAGGTCCCTCCGGGACCAGGGCAGATGATCGGAGTGTCCCCTTATTCACAACTATAGTTGAACAAGTTCATCAGGTAAACACCAAATCGTGCCCAGTGATCATAGACAGAAAGATGGATTTCAGAGATTGGAAAAGGTCAGAAAGGAAAAGTAAAAACAAGGAAGAAACTTGTGAGCGTTTCATTGAACACCAAGAAAATGAGCTCTTTGGTAAGTACCTATGCACTTATGTGTGCATGATAGCTTTCCTGAATAAAAGGTCTAGGATTACACAGACAAAGTTCTTTGGGGCTGAGCTCTTCTTTCCATAATTCTTGTGTTTGCACAATTCCTGTGTGATGAGTACCAAACTCACTCAACTCTAACTTTCCAACCAATGACAAAAACATGGGGGCAGCAATTCCTTGTCCATAGTCAGACGCTGAAAAATTATAAAACACAGAAAATATATTGAAAATAAAATGAGGAATGGATATCATTCTGGGGGCGAAAGCAAAGAATAGTTAAGTGGCTTTTTCCATTCAATCTGCCTACTCTAACCCTTCTCATGAGGGCGTCTCACACATTAAGGAAGGACAAGAAAGCAACCAATTAAGCATCTGTCACCACTTTCCCTTTAGTGTTTAATTTGAAACAACTTTCCATTTCCTTCCAAATGAGAGTTGATTATTCAAGGGAGCTGGCTGCATCGTACATGACTTTACTTGGCCCAGACGAGTATTAATCAGCATTGCATCAACAGTGAAGCTTGATGTTTCAACAAGATGGAAAAGGAACATTTCCACAATGGTTCTGAAAAGCTGCCCGTGTGAGCATTGCTCACTGAGGGTAACAAGATTAATGAACATAGCCAGCCGGATGGTTCTTTGAACATTACCCTCTAAGTGATTTCCAAATTCTGTTAACCAAGGAGCCAGAAATCACATCATGAAACATATCATATCTGATGTCTAACTAGCAATAGACCTTGTCTACCAAGCAGTAGACCTTGTCTATCAGTGAATGTGGGAAATGCTTCATGTTTTATTTGAATATTTATTTTTAGATCATCCTTATAAGGGAGTGATTATCCCAATTGACTTTGCGATACAAATCTGTCTAAATCATTAGCTCTGACTTTCTTGAAGAAGCGCAAGTATTTTTCCATTTTCTTTTTTTTTTTTTAAAGAGAGAGTGAGAGAGGAGAGAGAGAGAGAGAATTTTTAATATTTATTTTTTAGTTCTCGGCGGACACAACATCTTTGTTGGTATGTGGTGCTGAGGATCAAACCCGGGCCGCACGCATGCCAGGTGAACGCGCTACCACTTGAGCCACATCCCCAGCCCTATTTTTCCATTTTCACTTGCAGGAGTCTGTGGCCAGTATTTATAACCAAAGAGGTATTAGGCCAAGAAGCCACTTCCTTCATGTTCATCCACAGTTACTCAAAAGATGCACTTCGGTCTATTATCTCTCACTACATGCCTCACATGCCCTTGTCTCCAGCCTCTTTAAGATGCTCATCTCTCCCTAAACACAAATCTGGACCTTTGCTCAGTAGATAAGTCTGCTGCAGCTTCCATAATGAAAGCGGCTTAAACAACAAAAATTTAATTTCTCATGGTTCTGCAGGCAAGAAGTCCAAGATCAAGGTGCTAGAAAATTGAGTTACTGGTAAGAGCTCTCTTCCTGGACAGCAGAATAAAATAGACATTATTATTGCTATATGTATATACGTGACTGCATGACCAACATGATTCTGCAACCTGTACACTCAGAAAAATGAGAAATTATACCCCATCTGATTCAAATGCATAATATGTCAAGATCATTGTACTGTCATGTGTATCTAATTAAAAAAAATAAAACAGTGTTAAGCCATTGAGAGAGAGAGAGAGAGAGAGAGAGAGAGAGAGAGAGAGAGAGAGAGAGGAGAGAGAGAGGAGAGAGAGAGAGATCTCTTCCTGGCTGCCGGACGGCCACCTCCTCCCTGTCTTCACATGGCCTTTTCTCTGTGCATACATGGGAACAGAGTAAGTTTCATGTCTTCTTTCTCTTAATCCAATAGACATCAGTCTATTAGCGATCACCCATATGAGCTCACTTAACCTTAATTACCTCTTTAAAGCCCTATCTTCAAACACAGTCAAACTGGAAGTTAGGTTTTCAACATATGAATTTGGCAGCAGCACAATTCAGTCCAAAACACATATGCACTATCATCAGTCCCAAAAGTGCTTCTCTCCTTTCTCCACTGAAACATGATCCACTCAGGATTCCAGATTCCATCCAAGTGTTTTCTTCTTCTCAAGAAAGATTTCTTCCCCAAGGCTGGGGATATAGCTCAGTTGCTAGACTGCTTGTCTAGCATGCACAAAGCCCTGGGTTCAATCCCCAGCACCACCAAAAGAAAAAAAAAAAGTCTTCCCCAAACCCAGTCAGAGATAGTGTATCCCAATTGTGGCACATTCTCCCCCATATAATTTCTTACTAACTACTTTCGTGTTTCACTCCACTAACATACAGTAAGCTCCTTAGAAACAAGGACTCTGTCAGATTCACCTTGCATGGCTCTCAACACCTAGACAATGGGTGTCACAGTCACTTGTTCATTCTGCAAGCTCTCCCTAACTATACAGTTTGCTCTCTCTTCCCTCACTTCTGCTCCTGTATTCTCTGCAAAGGAACACTGAGATCTTTTAAGTGTGAAGTTGTACCTGTATTCTAATAATCCCAAAGTCTGCCTGCTGCCCACACCTCCCTGCTGAGCTTCAGTCCTGAATGCCCAGATCCCAGCTTGATGTCTCTATTGGATGCCCCTCAGGCAGGCTAAACATAACCACACATCTAAATATAACTCACCCCGTATACTGGTCTCTAAATTCTAAATGTCAACCAACCTCAACATTTCCCTTTCTGCCACTTCTTTTACTAAGCCAGGATGCCACTTGCCAAGATGATGATAACAATGATGGCGAGTGTAAGGGTGAAGTTGAGGATGGTATGATGATGATGATGATGATAATGACAATAGCAGCAACTTAATTTTTTCTCAATTGTGTGCTAAACTCATTCCTATCACTTCCTTACATCCTCTTTTTCAATCTCACCATACCAAATCCAATTGCCCCCAATCACGTGTGATACTTCCTGCTGTTTCTTTCCATACAGTGCTCTCTCAGCCAACAGTATCATCCTACAACTTCTGCACCCTGTTAATTCTTACTCATCCTTCAAAACTTAGGTAAAGCCACCACCCCCTGTAGGAAGACTTCCAGAATTACCTTTGTGCCCCAGTGGCACAGCAAATAACCTCTCCCATTACATGTGTTGGGATCAAATTTAGAAAGCTAAACTAAGGGTTTTCCTCAATAACTTTCTTGATTATTCTCTTTCACTGTCGGGTCAGTAGTCTTTCTTACCCCAGGGAAAGGAGCATACACACACACACACACACACACACACACACACACCACCGCCATCACCATCACCATTCCTATGAACTAAGGACTTTTTTGGCTTTATAAACAGAAATTGGATATCAGATTGCCTTCCCCAGTCACACATTTGAATTGATCAGAATACATGAGAACTTACACCCAATTTTTAAAATATAGAACTACACATTGAGTCACATCAGGTGACTTAAATAGAATAAATAGAGATCATTCTATATCTTTTTCTAGGTAAAAACGAAGAAATAAATGGATCACACCTAAGTGTTATATTCTACAGCACGACATTCTTGAGGCTGTTATAGCTGCAGTTAATCTCAAAATAAGTTTAAAAGCAAACATTATCTAATAGAGTTGCAAGGTGCTCAGGCTTAGATTATATCCTTCAGACAAAACCAATTATGTATAAACTACTGAATGATGGGGAGATCTGCAGCTGCCAAGATGACTCTCGTGGCTCCTAAAATAGTGTCATCAATATTGCTAAACACTCAACGAGAGACAGATCACCAATACGCAGGGTCTGAAATGTAATCAATACTATAACATGGAAACTCGGTTTATTACATTTCAAAGTGGCTGGGTTTAAATGGATCACAGCAGAATACAAAAACAGCTCTTTATGTACTTTCATAAGAGGACACAAAAGAAACCCCAAACAAATGGGATAAAACATAACCTCACAAGTAGGCACAAATTTTGATTAAGCAGCCTCTCTCAGCTCAAGGACTGCTCTAGACCTAAGAGCTGAGATTGGCTGAAAAAAATGTCAGCACAGGCAGATCAGCCTACGCTGGTGAGGAAGGTGGGAGGTGAAAGTACTGTTTGACTAAGATCTCAAGCTGACCGCTCATCAATGCATACAACTGGCTTGATAAATAATGTCCCTAAAAGAAAGCCGTTCAATTTTTCAATGTTTTTGAGTTAGAATTTTTAGTTTTAGTTCTAATCATGAAAACAACTATTTACCAACTAATTTTGAAAACAACTATTTACCAACTGACTAATGACTGAATTTTTAAAATTTAATTCTACCACTACTTTCAAAAAATGTTCAATTGCATTTACCCTACATTATCTTTTACAAACTGATTTTCTAAGACAGAAGAAGACTAAGAGGCTGTATTGCAAAGAGCAACAGACTGCAATTGTGATGACTCAGGCAAGCCAGAAAATAACTCTTCTGGGAAAACAGAGTGTGGAAATGTTCTCACAGTCTGAGTTTTATGTGCAAAAAGTTATCAGAAGCCGCACTCTCCTTCCCACTCAAAGGGTAAAGAGATCCATATACATATATAACAGAAATAAGTATAAAAGGACAAAACTAATTTCTTTATGCAAGTTAGAATAAGTCTCATTACATTGTAAATATAATAGGTATACCTTGAATTACAAACCTTAATACCAAGTTACCTTTATTTGCATCATGAGTTATAGATTGCCAACAACTTTCATGTATATCATCTCAAATGATCCTTACAACATCACCCAGAGATATCATTTTCTCTAATTTCAGCTGAAGAAACTGAAGTTCAAAGAAACTAAGTGGCTTGTTCAAGGTCATTAAACTGCTACCGTCTGAGCCAGAGCTTTGCCACTAAATCTTCTCAATCCAGCATTTTTTCCAACACTCCACAGTTTTATCCATATATGTAGATCCACCCAGCTACATCCCTCACCCATGAGCCTGCTTCTTCAATAAATATTTACTGAGCATCTACTGTGTACTTGACACTTTGTTAGATGGTCAAAGATGAATCAGATCACCTCATTGAGCTCCAGAAGCACACAATCTAATGGGAAGACAGTAACATTGTCAGCATTATCAAAAAGGCTAACATTGCTTTCCTGCCTTTACCGCGTGCCAGATACTGTTCTAAGCACTCAAAGTATTAATTTAATCTCATAAAAACTCTGTTGGGTAGTATTAATATCACCACAGTACAGACTGTGAAACAAAAGCTAAATGAAACTTTAGCAAAGATTGAAAAGTAATAAAAAGAATAGTTCAATGCAAAGGCAGCATAAAAGAAATTTCAATAGAGTCAGGTGGGAAGGAAGGTGAGAAGCAAGACAGACAAAACATATAGCAAAGAAGCAAAATGTATAGCATGAAGAAAGTTAGCAAGGAGGAGCTACACTGCCTCCCCAAACCTGTCGTGCACTCTGGCCTCCCTACCCTTTCCCTTCGCTGGAATCCCCTCATTATCCAACCTACCACATCAATCAAGGCTTATGAATTAATTGGATGTGACTGGAAAGAAGAAAGAAGTCAGAGGTGACTCCAAATACTTGAGTGGAGCAGGAAAGATGGAGCTACTTCAAACTGAAATGGAAGATGATGGGAGTTGCCATGTGAAGAGGCAGAGAAGCCACAAAGGGCTGTGTCCAGCCCAAGCTGTGCACTTGGCACAGGCAGCATTTGCCTGAAGGAAGAGCATTTTAAAAAACACTATGGCAACTCAAAAAAAAATCAAGGGTTTGGTTTTAGGCATGTTGAGGGATTTAACAGACATCCAAGTAATTTGTCAAGCAGTTGAATAAACAAATCTGGACATCCCTGAACAGATCCAGAAAGAAAATACAAGTGGGGAGTTGCCAGCTTCATTTTATTGTTTAAAACCATGAGACAGGATGAATTCATCCACGGAGGGGGAACAAATAAAGGGGAGATTGAAAAACTGAGGTCTGGAGTATCCCATGTTAAGGGATCAGACTTGAGGAGCAGAAACCAGCAAAGGTAACCAAGAAAGAACAACCAGCAAAGTAGGAGGAAATCCAGAAGGAAAATGAAAGGTGGTCCAATGCTGGCCATAGATCATTAATGACTTAATTAATGACTCCTGGATTTACCAACCCAGCAAGTGACCAATGATTTCAACAAGAGCAGTTCTGATGAAATAAATAAGGAGGAAAACTTAACTGGGTTGGATTTAAGAGTGAATGGGAGGTGAGGAATATGACCCACAGAGGAAAGACAGCTCTGAAAGTTTTGTTGTAAAGGAAAGCAGAAAAATGGGGCACTTGACAGTAGTGGTTTTAACTACCACTTGCTACGTTTTAAGTTGAGAGAAATAACGGCACGCATTATGCTAGTGAAAAAGGTTCATCAGAGATGGGAAATGATGACAAGGAAGAAAGCAGAGAGGATTAGTGCAGCCGTGTCCCTGAGTCAATATTAAAGGGTAGAATCTACGACATAAGTGGGATGATTCACCTCTGCTAAGAGTACACACAGTCCGTCCTTCGTAATAGAAGCACAGGCAGAGCGGAGGGGCATCTAGATGCAGGTGGGCAGGCAGAAGTAGTGATAGGAATCATGGCCTGTCTATTCCAACCTATCTTATCAGAGCTATGGAAAGGTAAGCAGCACCTGAGAGTCAGGACTGCAAAATATTATAAGAATTATTGGTTTAAAAAATTAACATCTGATGCAAAATAAATAAATAAATAAAAACAAGTTGTCAAAGATTTGGAACAACAGAAGCACTCATACACAATTGGTGGTCATGAAAATGGGAAAGACCACTTGGAAAATTATGACATTTTTAAATAAAGGCAAATATATGCATATACTAAGACCCAGTAATATCATTCCTAAGTTTTATTCTATAAAATTCTGTGTGTATGTGATCATTGCCCTTCATAGGAATGATTTTGGCACGATTGCTCTTATAGGAG
This sequence comes from Ictidomys tridecemlineatus, assembly GCF_052094955.1. Lineage (NCBI taxonomy): Eukaryota > Metazoa > Chordata > Mammalia > Rodentia > Sciuridae > Ictidomys > Ictidomys tridecemlineatus. The sequence continues at coordinate 76,364,409 of NC_135481.1, read as the reverse complement.
GTGGTAAAAAAGATTTTAAAGGTACAATACAGTGGTTACCATTAGAAAGGAGTCACTGTGACCAAAAACCTGACAAGAACAATTTTAAGGCAGAAATGTTCATTTGGGAACTCATGGTTTCAGAAATCTCAATCCATAGACAATCAGCTCCATTCCTCAGGCTCTAGAGGAGGCCAGACATCATGGCAGAAGGGCATGGCAGAGGAAGGCAACTCAGGACATCACACCAGAAAGCAGAAAGAGAATCCTCTCACCACGAACAAAATATATACCCCAAAGGCCTAATCCCAGTGACTCACTTCCTCCAGCCACACTCTACCTTATCTGTCTATAGTTACCACTCAGTTAAACCCTATCAGAGCGTTAATGCACTGATTAGGTCAAGGTGCTCATAACCCAATCATTTCACCTCTAAACCTTCTTGCATGGTCTCTCACATGAGCTTTTGGATGACCTCATAGAGGGAGGGGACTATGATCATGAATGACCATTCTGGAATATTCTGAGGTATTGTCTTGTCCCATTTCTTAAGTTGGATGGTTTATCTAAACTTTACATGTAGCTTTTATGCATTTTTGCTTAAATATTTTTATATCTTCAATTTCAACATTAAGAAAATGTTTTTTAATTCCTTAGTCTTTCGGCTTAAATTTAACACAGTCACTTTTGATTTAGAACTGTATAATTGGATAAACATTCCATTAATTCAAGATTTTTTTTCTCTCTCCTCCACCATCCTTCCCCTGTGAAGTTGATATAATTTCCCAGGGGGGTTACATGAAATCCTGCAGCTGGGGAAGGGTATCTGATCCACATGTAATAACCTGTGCACAGCTCACTAGCATCTATAAAGGTGTAGCTCACCCGGCCTAGACACTAGTGTATGACATGCACATGATCAGGTGGTGCCCCAGCACCATGCCAAACTTGAAGGCAGTGCACTCTGAATCCTCCTCATTCTCGGTCCTTGGCCCTACAGGCTCAGGAAATTTCAGCCACTTTTTCTATTGCCCTGCTGAGATGAGGACCTAGAGAAGCTGCCCCAGCCTTATTCGTCTTTTGCTTTCCATCCTCCAGCACCAGGTCTTGGAAAGCAAAATCAAATCTCAATGCTCTGGGATTTTTCGAAATCTAGCAGATTTCTCTGGTTTCATTCCCTACAAATCTCCACATCCTGCATCTTCTCTATTTTCAGGTTCATTTTACAAATTTTGTTCTCTGATTCCATCCAATTCTAACATTTAACAAGTCTTTGAGATTTGGAAAATTCTAAAGTTCCTCGTATTTGCCAATAGCTTTAATTCTGTGGAGGTTTGCTTCACATATTTTGAAGCTCTGTTAGCAGGCACATACTTATTTATGGTTGTCATGTCTTCTTGTGTATTGATCTTTTTAACACCATGGAATCTGTATAATAACCTTTGTCTCAAGATTTTAACTGGGGCTGGGGATGTGGCTCAAGCGGTATCGCGCTTGCCTGGCATGCGTGCGGCCCGGGTTCGATCCTCAGCACCACATACAAAGATGTTGTGTCCGCCGATAACTAAAAAATAAATATCAAAAAAAAAAATCTCTCTCTCTCTCTCTCTCTCTCTCTCTCCTCTCTCTCATTCTATCTTAAAAAAAAAAAAAAAAAAAAAAAAAAAAAAAAAAAAAAAAGATTTTAACTGATACTGATACACTTTACTCAACCTTCTAATGCTTATCATTTACATGGTATATTTTTTTCCAACACATTTGTTTTCAATTTATTTTTATATTGGCCAACAGGTTGCTGCAGCTCTGTCCATTTTTTCCAATCTTTCTCTGTCTTTCAGACTGGATAATTTCTACTGATGTATCATAAAGTTCCCTAACTCCTATTCTGTTCTCTTCAATCTACTCTTTCAGTAGATTTTTGTTTGAAGTATTATATTTATCAGTTCTAAAATTTCCATTTTGTTCTTTGTATAATTTTCATTTAAATAGTCATTTTCTTTCATATCCTTGGATTATAGTTATAATTATTGCTTTGAAATCCTTATCTGCTAAAGGAAAAATCTGGTTATCTTTGGGTCAGGCTTTTCTATGCAGTATAGGTCATATTTTCTTCTACCTTTATATATAGCAATTTTGGATTCCATCCTAGATACTGTAAATGAAATGTTATAAAGACTATGAATTCTGTTTCTCCAATTTTATTTATTTATTTATTTATTTTTTGGCTTGTTTGGTTTGGGCAACAAATGTGGAACTCAAATGCCAGGATCTGAAATCTCAGTGTAATTCTTTTAGCATTAGCTGGGCAGATTGGAGTTTTCCTGTACATGTATAGGTCATGATCTTGCCAGAAATTTGAGCAGTTGACACACAGAATCTGGGGCTCTCTCTCTTTGTGGTTCTCTTTTCCAGGATTATCCTATTACTTTCAGCTGCTGTGGTTGATTGCCCCCACACTCTGTCCTTGGTAAGTCTGTGGATGTTTTATCCCTGTTTCAGCTTCGCAGTATATCTTCTGAGACTTCCCTTCAGGCTAAAATCTGTAAGATATTAGGAAGCCACAAGCACTACTTTTTTCCTACAAATGTCCATACAACACACATACATATTGCCTGTTTTGGTGAGCTCGCTAATGCCTTCAGCAGGTTAGGCTTTCTATTTTATGCAGTTCTAGTGCAGTTCTAGTTATTTGATGGAGAGTTACTCTGATAGAACATGTTATTCCATTACCAGAAGCAGAAATCAGCACTTGCCATTAAAATCCAAGAGTTTTCTATCTCTTGTCTCTAGTTTGTTGTTGTTGTTAATTCAATTAGAAACAAAATGAAATCTTTCCTTCTTTCTTTCTTTGAATCCTTTCTTCCATGGGGCCATAAGATTCAACCTCACTGTCTAATTTTAAAGTTGAAAAGCTCAAAGGAAATTTAAAAAAAAGGGAAAAATGCATCGGTAAATATTTCAGAATATTCTCTGTAAATTTAGATGTATTGTGGAAGAGGTAAAAGGTAAAACATTAAAACAAGCATTTGAACAAACTACTAACATAGCTGGTCAAGAAGGCCCTGAAGAAGGAGCCACTAGAAGAGAAAATTCAAGGGAGATTTTTTTTTAAAAAAACACCAAAACTTAGTTGACAGATCTAGGTGAAATCCTCCAAGAGTTGCAAATGGGGTAGAAAGGGAGACACCTTAGAAGTGAAGGACGTTCCTCGAGGACTGCTTAGAGCCCAAGAAAATGGAGAATCCCTAAAATCTAGTGACATGGCTTCATGGCATTTTAACCAAAAAGATACTTACTAGACCACCTACATCCCAGGCTTTATTTTAGGTAAAAGAGAACTTGATGTCATAATCTTCATAATTTAGACACAGTACCCTGTCCCTTAAACAAATATTGATGCTGCCATATTCTTTATTTTTTTTCTTTTCCCACAATTCTTTATTGATTCATTATAGGTATACATAGTGGTGGGATTTGTCGTTATGTATTCATACAGGCATAAAATATAACAATATAATTTGGGCCTTATCATTCCTCTAGTAATTCTCCTCTCCCTCTTCACTTCCCACCCCTGGTCCCTTTCCTTTACTGATCCCCTTTGCTTTTCATAAGATCCCCACCCTCCACCTTTCTTCTCCTTTCTCCTCTTGAGTTTCCACATATGAGAGAAAATATATGCCCCTTGACCTTCTGAGTTTGGCCTATTTCACATAACATAATGGTCTCAAGTTCCATCCATTTTCCTAAAAATTACCTAATTTCATTTTTCTTGAGGGCTGAATAAAACTTCATTGTGTATATGTACCATGTGATGGACATCTAAGTTAGACTGGCTATTACAAATGAATGGAATTGTTTTCCTGATTTCTTTCTCAGCAGACTGATTGTTGGTATAGGAGAAAGATTATAGGAAAGCTTTTTTTGTTATGTTGATTTTGTAACCTGCAACTTTATCAGATTTGTTTATTAGCTCTAGCAGTCATTTGGTGGAGTTTTTTGGATCTTGTAGGTATAGCATCATACCATCTGGAAACAGTGATAATTTGACTCCTTCCTTTCCTATTTTCATCCCTTTTATTTTCTTGCCTATTTGCTCTGGCTAAAATTTCTTGAGCTATATTAAATAGGACTGGTGAGAGTGGATATCCTTGTCTTGCCCCAGATTTTAAAGGAAATGCTTTCATTTAAGATTTTTCCCATTTACTATGAAGTTGGCTTTGGATTTTAGTTTTTCAGTTGGTTTTTGTTTGTTTGATACTGGGGATGAAACCCAGGGACAATTTACCACTAAGTTACATCCCAGCCCTTTCTATTTTTTATTTTGAGATAGGCTCTCACCAAGTCACTTAGGGCCTTGCTTATTTGCTGAGGCTGGCTTTGAACTTATGATCCTCCTGCCCCAGTCCTCTGAGACACTGGGATTAAGGCACACACCACTGCATCAGGCTTAGGTTTTTCTTATACAGTCTTATTATGTTGAGGTAGATTCTTTCTATCTCTCATTTCTTCAGTGTTTTTATCATTAATGGGAGCTGAATCTTGTCAAAGGCATCTGCATCTACTGAGATGACTAAAGTGATTTTTGTATTTAATTCTATTTATGTGGTGAATTACATTTATTGATTTGCACATGTTACACCATCCTTGCATCTCCAGGGGGAGGAAGAAAACTTGGTGGTGATGTATAATCTTCTCAATATGTTATAGAACACAATTTGCTAAAGCTTTAAGAATCTTTGCATCTAAGTTCATCAGAAATATAAGTCTGTAGTTTTCTTTCCTTAATTTCTCCTTATCTGGTTTTGGTATAAGTGTGATACTGGCTTCATAGAATGAATTAGGAAGTGTTTCATCCCTTTCTATTTCATGGAATAATTTGATGAATATTGGTATTATTTCCTCTTCAGCTGAGAATCTATTTGGTCCTAGGCTGTTCTCTTACTTACTGCTTCTATCTCATTACATATTATTGATCAATTTAGGTTTTCTTTGTCTTTTTGATTCAATTTTGGCAGATTGTTTGTGTTGAAAGATGTATCTATTTCTTCTAGGTTTTCCAACTTATTGGAGTATAAGTTTTGAAATAGTCCCTAATGATCCACTGGATTTCTGTGATATCTATAGTTATTTCTCCTTTTTCATGTCTAATTTTATAAATTTGGACCTTTTCTCTTTTTTTCTTTGGTAAATTTAGCTAAAGGATTATCAATCTTGTTTATCTCTTCAAAGAACCAACTTTTTGTTTCATTGATCCTTTTTATCCTTTTATTCTCAATTTCATTGATTAAGGCTCTAATCTTAATTATTTCCTTCCTTCAGCTGGTTTTGGAATTGCCTTGTTCTTATTTTTCAAGAGCCTTGAGATATATCCTTAGGTTATTTATTTGAGATCTTTCTGATTTTCTTATGTAGGCACTCATAGTTATAACCTTTCCTCTTAAAACTGCCATAATAGTGTATCAGGGGTCCTAGTATGTTGTATCATTATTCTCATTTTAGCCTAAGAATTTTTAAAATTTCTTTCCTGACTTATTCTATCACCCATTCATCATTTAAAAGCATATTGTTTAATCTACATGTGTTACATAGTTTTTGTAGGGTTTTGTCATATTGATTTCTAATTTAATTTCATTATAATTTAATAATATACAAGAAATTATATCAATTTTTGTATTTGCTAAGAGTTGCTCTGTGGCTTAGAGTATGGTGTATTTTGGAGAAGTTTCAGTGAGCCCCTGAGAAGAAAGTGTATTCAGCTCTTGATGGATGAAATATTCTGTATATGTTTGTTAAGTTCATTTGATTTAAAATATTTTTCAGGCTGGGGATGTGGCTTAAGCGGTAGCGCGCTCGCCTGGCATGCATGCGGCCCAAGTTCGATCCTCAGCACCACATACCAACAAAGATGTTGTGTCTGCCGAGAACTAAAAAATAAATATTAAAAATTCTCTCTCTCTCGCTCACTCTCTCTCCTCTCTCACTCTCTCTTTTAAAAAAAATAAAATAAAATAAAATATTTTTCAGATCCAAAGAGACTTTACTGAATTTATGTCTGGATGACCTAACTAAAGGTGAGAGATGGGGGCGGGGGTGGGGAGCCTATGTACTGAGAAAAGAGAGAGCAAGGGCTGGCTAGGTTGCTCACCAAGCTGCCAGTTGGAGTGATCTAAGACTGAAGCTGGTTAAAACAACTCTCCGCCTCCCTTCTCACTAGCCTAAGGTAGGGTGGAGTGGGCAATACTGTCAGTTGGAGTGTTGTCTGCACAGACCAGACGGCTGCACTCCTAGGGTAGGGCTACTGTAGACTTCTATGAGGGTAATTCTGGAAGCTGGGGCTTAGGTCTAATCAGTCCTCAAAGACTTTGTTGGGTGGTGTCAGCTTTGGAGAGATTAGAACCACACACCCCTGGGGCCTAGCAGATGCTAATCTCTGCCAGGAGTCTAGATCTCATGAGTCTCCCAAGAATTCTAGTGCTAGGGCAGGGGAACCAATCCTCCACCCACTCTGCTGCCCACAGTCACAACCTTCCTAGGGGATTCACATCCACCTGTTCAGATTCCCAACTTGCTTCAATTGATTACATGATCTGCCAAACTAAAGGGAAAATGAGTCTGGCTCCCTTTCCATTTTCTGACTTGAATTCCCTGGGGCCCACTCTTTTCTATGCCTGTTTCACTCCCATTCTGCTAAGTACACCCTAGGTTGCACACTAGGTGCTTGCCAGGGCAATATGGCAAATGCTATGGTCTCCCAGCTCCCACAGCAATAGCTGCACTGTGGCCTCCTCAAGATGGCTCCCACCTCAGTTCTCGGCAGCCAGTTGGGAATACTGTGCACTTTTCAAACAACAGTTCATGCTGCAGCCTAGGGATCAGCTAAGTCCAGGCTGCTTTTCTCATCTCAGGTTTTTCATACCAAATCTGTCTCTTGGGTTTCTGTGTTCTCCCTCCCTCTGTGCTTAACCAGGGCCACCATGGCTGCTGCTGCTGCCACAACCAGCTTGGCTCCAATACTCTTTCTTCTTTGTTTAATGTACCCAAATTTCTGAGTCTCTGAAACCTCTGACAGGCCAATACTAAATTATAGCGAAATTCCTTTTTCACCTACCCATTGAGAAGCAGTACTCTCATTGCTTTAAACCAAAGCCACCAGGCAACTAGGAATGCTGCCCTCCTCTACTCCACCATCTTGAATCTCTTGTATTCTTTTAAACAACAGCCTGAGGCCCCTTCACATTTCTTTTTTAACTAATCAACGTCATTTATTTGATCTACTTGAGTCATTCTTAAACACGATGGAGAATTCTAATATAGAACTTTTTGTTCTTTCTCTGTATATCTTGGAGCTTTAATCACAGCAGAATAAACTGAAGCTTTTTATGATTGTATAGAATACATGAGGTTCCAGCTCTCTTCTAATTATGAAAAAGCCACAGGGCCTCTCATGGATTGTTTGGCATGGTGTCCAGGTGTTGATGGCTCACAGGATTTCACAAAGATTAATTCAGATTAATTCATAAATTTATTGAAGGAGATATGTAGTAGGTGTTCCCATCTGTGTGACTGCTATTGACAATAATAAAATGATATGAGCTTCAAACCTCTGTGTCCCATGCTGCTTTCAGATTTAATAATTAGTCAGAATCTGCATTCTTCCCTGAGGTGTCTTTGTATCATGTCAAATAAGAATGACAAGCTAATATCCAAGGACTTAAGAAATTTTATTTTAAATTCTGCTTCTGTGTCTATGGGTTTATTACTTTCAATATGTGAATTATAACAAAAGTGAACATCTTCTAGACAAATCAATATACATCAAGGTAAGAATAATTGTCTTTTTATTCAAGAGATAGCTTATGCTTCTAGTAATAGCAGTAGCCAAATGAAGAGAGAATAAACCATTCACAATCCAAGAATGGCTAGATTTTTTTATTTGTTTGTTTATTTTTTAATGATACACCATATGTCAGGTACAGTGGCACATGGCTTGAGAAGCTGAAGCACGAGGATTGCAAGTTCCAGGCCAGCCTCAGCAATTTAGGGAGACCCTCAGCAACTTAGCAAGACCCCATCTCAAAATTAAAAAAATAAGGACTGGAGATGTAGCTTAGTGGTAAATCGCCCTTGAGTTCAATCCCCAACATATATACACATACACAGATACATACATAATTGAATAAATAAATAAATTCTATTTTTAAAATGATTTTAAAATTATGCACCAGGGAGTTGGGGTCTAACTCAGTGAGAGAGTAGCATGACATATGCAAGGCCCTGGCTTGATCTCTAGAAGCACAAAAAAAATAAAATAAAATAAAGTAATGTACCATATCACTCTGCCCTCCTGCCAATCAGTAAGAGTCCACTTATACTACTCAAAAAATAGTTTAACAAATAGTCTCAAGATGCCCAATATAATCAAAGGGCCATCTAACTTGAATGGAAAATAAAGTTAAGTCTAGATGCCCTTCAGTAGATGAATGGATAAAGAAAATGTGGTATATATACACAATGGAATATTATTCCGCATTAAAAGAGAATAAAATCAGCATTTGCAGGTAAATGGATGGAGCTGGAGAATATAATGCTAAATGAAAGTAGCCAGTCCCAAAAAACCAAATGCTCAATGACTTCTCTGATTAAAGAATGCTGATTCATAATATGCTGGGGGGCAGGGGGGTGAATGAACTCTAGATAGGGCAAAGAGGAAATGGGGAGGGAGGGGAAAGGGAAGGGAGAGGACATAGAGGTAGGAAAGACAGTGGAATGGGATGGTCATCATTACCCTAAATACATGTAAGAAGACATGAATGGTGGGACTCTATTTTGTGTACAACCAGAGATGTGAAAAATTGCGCTCAATGTATATTATGAATTGTAATGCATTCTGTTGTCATATATAACAAATTAAAATTTAAAAAATTTTTAAAGACTTGTTTTTATTCCCTTCCCTTAAAAAATGTTGATGTTCTTTTAAAATCACAAATATTCACTATGTTATTTTTGAAGCTGCAATTGTATAACCAAATATAATACAACATTTAGCATGTGGAAATAATAGAAACACCTGACATTTTTGGAGCAACTACGTGTGCAATCAAGGAGCAGGATGCATATCACATCTAACCCAGTGATGGTTTTAGGGCCTTTTTTAATATCCTAAGTATTATTTATCTTTTTTGTTTAGGTTTTTAAGTTTAATATTAGAGTTCTCACTAAGAATATTTTCTCCAGTCCTCAGATTACTGCTGTTAGTTATGGTGACAAAGCCTGGTGATCTCCCCAATATATAATCAGAATTCACATATGCTACGAATAAAACACTGGGTCCTGACCATTCTTAAACAAAACATAAGTGATTTTTGTCAATCTAAGCTAAAAAAAAGCAATCAGAGAAAGATTCTCCAAGGAATAATGATATTTACTGGGTATTAAGGCTGCCGTGGGGATCACAGAGCACTGCAGCGGGACAACCCATGCCTGTGGATGTATTAAAGAGTTGGAGGCAAGAGAAAGTTTGTCAAGACAAAAATTAGGAGGATTACATCAGATATGATGAAACAAGAGTCCTTGGCCACAATGATTAATAACAAGAATGGTGTCAGTCCCAGGTTGAACAGGCAATTGCTGGGCAGATGTCCCTGGAGAAGTACTTACTTTACACCACTGTGGTGGCCTCTGTGCCAGCTTGTGGAGCTAGCAGTCTTTGGCAATAGTTACTATCAGGCAGTCATTCCTTCATGACCTCCTGCCTTTGTTATTTGGATTGATACAAGAGAATCCACTTTGATCTGACAACTTCCACATTTCTTTCACAATTTATTCACACTAAATTTACTACAGAATAAATTACATTTGATTAAGCAGATTTACAAAATCAATAACAACACCCCACTAGGCTATGAGATTGCATCCAGACACTACCATCCAGATCCTGTGCAGCAAACTTTACCAATATCAGTGGTCAGCACCAATGAGCAGGAAAGGGAAAGAGGTAAGAGACACATGTTTTTAACACTTCCTGACTTTTTGCTAATTTTTTTTTCCTTCCATGTCCCTGGCAGTTACCGGATGCTACCCCTCTTACCCTGAACAAAACAAATAACCAATGCTAACCCCCTTTGCCCTCCAAACAACTTTATCCTTTCTGAATACAGTCGATACATAACATTAATTGGACACACACCAACTTTATTTTTGTTGCTGTTAATGTTTTGAGGCTAAATTAGAAACTTTCTTTCCCACTAATTATTGAATGTACTCATTCAAAAAACAGTTACATGCCTGTTAGATGTCAGTCAGAAGGAAAAGCAAGAAAAAAAACTACACAAAGAAGGAGACAAGCATTCCAGATCGAGGAAGCCACATATGTGTTTTTCCTTACGCCAGCCCAGAGCATCTTTGGTGGCTCAATTGCCTTCACACATTGAGCAACACCAACTCATCCAAGGGCTTGGGTATTTTATTTCTGTTGATCCTAATCCAGTAAAGAGAGACTTTGAATCAAGAAAAAATTGATTCTTGCTTGTAAGTACTTTTTATTTCAGTGGTATCTTATAATTTGGCCCAAATTATTAGAAATATTTGAAAATTAACCCATTAAGCTAATTTTAAAAAAATGACAACCACAATTTGTGGTAGTGACTAGGGAAGCAAATCAGTGTCATAATCTAGATTTTTCTCAGGGAGGATACATTTTGTAAGCTCCTATTAGTGGGGTTAATAGCATAAGTGACAGGTAAATGAAGCGTTAAGTGACAAGCTTAACAGTAGTATCAATATGATCTTTAAGATAAATTATATTTTATTTCATTCTTAAATTTTCTTTCAAGACTAATACCCTCTGACTAAAATGCCTAAATAAATAAACTGTTTGCACTAAGACACATGTGATTCTTGGCTTTTGGGCTCTTTGGTAATAAAACAAAAATCTGATTTTCATATATCATAATTCCTTTGAGTCTTTGCTGAACAAATCCATCTTGAAATAAAATGAAAAGAGTAACTGAGAGCTACACTTGATTTGACTGGAAAAAAATACATTTACTTGTAGTTTTGCACTGTAATTAGATTTTTTAAAACATACAGTATGTCCCTGAGGATTTTACTGCAAAAATAATCCCTGAGAGTCTACCTCAACATATTAATACATACATAAACATGTGCATATTTGTCATCAGCATATACATGTTATGGCTTGCATTTTAAGCAAACTAAATTAATTAGTCCCCTTTTTCAAATGAAGCATTGGTTTTGTTCCACACGATGGCATTATAAGTGTAATATTCAATATTAAATTTGAAAAATAACCAAATGCAGTGGTACACACCTGTGATCCCAGCAATGAGGGAGGCTGAAGCAGGAGGATGACAAGTTTGAAGCCAGTCTCAGCAACTTAGTGAGAACCTGACTCAAAATAAAGTTTTAAAAAAGAGTGTGGATATAGCTCAGTGGTAGAGCACCCCTAGGTTCAACCCCCAGTATCAACTAAGTAAATAAATAATAAAGCTGAAATAAAAATTAAATGCAAAACCACCTCAAACTCACTCCCTTAATGATAAATAAAAAATCTAATAACTGAATGAAGATACTATCAAGTAAGATAATGAGTATCCTTTTGGAAAATAAAGAACACTACCTTATTTCAGACAAAAATATGTATAGTGTTTAGCTGTTCCCACCATATTTTTCTAAAAACATCTGAAAAGGGGACAGGAAGAAATGAACTTCCTGGAGACATAGGCAGGATCCGCTGGGCTCCAGAGATTCATTAGGGAACAAAGCAGATATGCTCCTTCTCCTCACAGAATTAGCGGAAAAGAGACCAAGATTAAGAAAATACCATCTTAGGAAATGTGATGAAGCAAGCAAGTGCTAAGGGAAGGAACAATGAATTCTCTGCTTTAGATCAGGACCCACTCACCACCAATTCCCAGAGATGATTGATGATGCCCAGAGCCACTTTGTTGCTTTTTAAAAATGCTGTTATTATTAAATATGGAGGGCAATAAAAATAAGTGACATTATAAAAGTTTAAGGAAACTTACCCAGGTCTTACAAATACTGTCCCTGGGCCATAGCTCCTGACTCCTTTCTTTACTCAAGTCATAATGAAGTTATAGTTAGTGCTTACTTCATATTGAGAAAACTTTTGTGAATAATAACCCACTTCAAGGATGGCTTGGATACATATTTAACCCTGGTAATGGTACCACCCAGAATGTCTGACCCTAGCCAGCATGGAAAATATACTTGGACATAGGCAGCATGGTTGCAGTACTCCCATCTGGTATTTTAAACTCCAGTGCCAGGCTCCGTAAAATCGATTCACCTGAGACAGATATTGATCACGAAGACAGTTAAAGCAAAGAGATCAGCTCTGACCAGTTCTTCTCATTTTCCAGCAGCTCCTCAAGGTCAAGGAACATGTCTGCTTCATTCTATAAATCTTCATTAACCCTAGGACAAGGCTGTGCACAAAGGGAGCCCTTCCAGGTGTCCTCGAGGGAAGAGATGGTATTAAAGGATCCTGTGAGTTATTGTCACTGAAAGTAAACACAGCATCTCCAAACGACGAATAGATAAATATAACTAAGAAAAAGGTGCACGTGAGAAAAAGTGGCAGAAATGAAAATGGAATTGTAGGTTGGGGCTAATCTGAGAAAGTCCTAGAAAACCAGGTCAAAGTGCTGGAACTTTCTGTAGAAAAGGAAGCCACTAAAGGGATTTTGAATGCACTTCTCTTCCTTAAGCTGAAAGAAACTATGGGAAGGTTGGTCGGGAAGGGCAATGAGATTTGGGGAACTATCTGGAAAGGGATGAAGTCCACAGAAGAGTGGTAATGGATCCCTAATAATTAATGATACAAAGGAATAGGGGGAAGGAGAGGGAACTAAGATAAACTCAAATATCCCCCTGCCTGGACTACAAGAGTAGCAATGCCAGTGACAGATAGGAATCCCATGGAAACTCAGGAGGACAGTCAGTCTGGAGAGCAGTCAGTGAGTTTGGTTTTAAACATATTGAGTTTGAGGTGAGACTACTCAATTTTTTTTTAATTATTGTCTTATTACTAATCTGTCTTCTTTGTAAAGAGAGAGAGAGAGAGATTGAATTAGCTTGATTAAATTTAGAATGACCCAAGTTACGATTGTTGATTTTATATTGTTGTTTTTAATGACAGCAATAAAAAGCTTACTAAAATAATTAGGAAAATAACCATTACCAGATATCAATGTGTTAATTAGAAAATAATTGGAAACTCAAAGTCTACCTTATCTGCATATAGATATTATCTGCACACAGATATACAGTGCTCTGGGCCAGGCACTGTGCTTGGAGTAGAGAATAAAGGAGCAACAATCAGAGGTCCTGGAATGCTGTTAAGAAGGCAACATGGGAAATATTGAAACCTAGGAGATTTCTCTTAAGATTACATTTGCAAAAAGATTATATTTTACGAAAAGAGCACTGTTTTTATTTAGACTGAAAATTTTATTGAAGCAACTTTGTGGAAGAGCAAAGAGAGGTAACAGAAGATATAAGCCCCCCTCCCCAAATCACCCCTTGGCCCCAACAATCATTCGGAACAAAAGAGGCCTCATGTCACATAACCTTCTGCCCTAGTGGAGCTTAGGTCTAGTCCAGAAGAGATTGCATTGTTTTAAGAGAAAGAAAGGTATCAGGCATGCACACACCTGTAAGCCCAGTGACTCTGGAGACTGAGGCAGGAGGATCACAAGTTTGAGGCCAGCCTCAGCAATTTAGGGAGAACCTGGTCTCAAAATAAAAAATAAAAAGGCTGGGGGCATAGCTCAGTCATAAAGCACCCCTGGGTCATCCCCAGAACAAAAAGATAGAAAGAAAGAAAGAAGGGGCCAGGGGGAAGAAGGAAAAAGACAAGGCAAAGAAAGAAAAGAAATTATGTAAGAGAAAACTTAGAGGGAGGAACATAATTTAGATTATTTAAAAAAAAAAAAAAAGACCTGACTAAGTTACATTTGAGCTAAATCCTAAAGAAGGAGTTAGAAGAAGGTGGGGGAGAGGGGTTTGCAGACTGAGGGGAAAGCATAGAGGAGAGCCCTGAGGAAGAAAAAGACCTTGCCTCCACTGAGTGCCAGGAACAGGAGGTCAGGAGGTCAGTTAAGAATAAGCAAAGGGGACAAGGCAAAAAAATGAGGTTGAAGTGGTAGGTGTCCTCCAGACGAGGAAACGAGCTCAGAGAGGTTAAGAAACACAGTCAGGCTTTCCCCGCAGAAACTGAAGGTCAGTCCTTTAACCCAGATCAGTTTGACTTGATCTATATTCCTAACTGCCTATCCTTCCTCATCTTCCTGATCTTAAGGTGTTTGTTAACATACTGTGTTACTCAACTCTTTTGTTGATGTGACCAAAGCTCCCGAAAAGAACTAATTTAAAAGAGGGAAAGTTTATCTGGAGCTCACGCTTTCAGAGGTTTCAGTCCATAGTCGGCTGACTCCACTGTTGCTCGGGGCCTAAGGTGACAGCAACATTTCATGGCGGAAGGGCCCAACACAGGAAAGCTATTCATCTCATGGTGAGTTCAGGAAGCAGAGAGGGAAGTAAAAAGACGTCACAGGGAAGATGCACCCTTCCAGGCCATGCCCCTAGTGACCCACCTCCTCCAGCCACACCCTACCTGACTATAGTTACCACCCAGTCAGTTCCTTCAAACTAGGATGGACTGATTAGGTTACAGCTCTCATAAGGCTCCCATTTTACCTCCAAATATTCTTGTACTAACAGGAGTTTGGGGGGATACCTCATCTCCAAACCATACACATGCAAATTCCCAGGCCATACTCCAAAACTTCAGAACCAGAATCCCATACAGAGGAGGATCAGAATCCAACAACAAAAACAGACCAAAGAATTTTGTATTTTGCATACAAAAATATCTGTTTGCAGATAACACAGGCTTTGGGGTTTTAATTTTTTTCCTAATTAACACATTGATATCTAGTAATGGTTATTTCCATAATTATTTTAGTGAGCTTTTGAATTGCTGTCAACATAAAATTGTCATATTCTACAAGGAATATGACATTCCGATATGGTAATTCAAGAAGAGTTTAATAAAGGGACGTGATTAGGCCCTGATACAGGAAAGAAGCCCATCCCTGAAATCATGTCTGTTTCCCAGTGTAAGAAGTACAAAACATGCACAAACTGAACCCAAGTTGGTGCCTGTGAGTTTAGCGCCCTCATTCTGTGAATTAATTTGGCTTTCACATATGGGTTGCTTTTCTACATTATGTGATCACTACATTATGAAATTCTAATTGTTTTTGCTCTCCTGCATGAACTGCCTGGAAGATGAGATGCAAATTAACACATAATGTAATTACTTCTGCTCTCAACCTATTCAGATGTATTTTTCTTCCCCAAAAGACTCAGGTAAGTGGCCCTTATTTTAATTTACAACATCCTCCTAGTCCCACCTTTTACAGCCCACGGCCTCTACCCTGGTGAAATGCCTAACATTAGCATAAAAGAGAAAGTTTTTATTTTTAGCAAGTATATCAGAATATCTCCATCCAAACAAAGCTTATCTTTCTAAATAATCACCTTAGAAGGCCAAATTTTTATAATATATATGGCTGTATTTTGGCAGGGAGGGGAATAACTGGGGAATTGAACTCAGGGACACTCAATCACTAAGCCACATCCCCAGCCCTATTTTGTATTTTATTTAGAGACACGGTCTCACTGAGTTGCTTGGCACCTCGCTGTTGCTGAGGCTGGCTTTGAAACCAACATCCTCCTGCCTCAGCCTCTCAAGCTGCTGGGATTACAGGCATGCACCACCACGCCCAGCATGACTATATTTTTATACCATTAAATTCTCATTAAAATTTGAAGAGAAACCCTGAAAGGCAAGAGAGGTGTCATCAGTGAAGGATGACATACATTGAATTGGGAGGCAGGTGTAGAGCAGGGCTGCTTCTGTGCCTCAATGGCCGTGCAGATCGTGCAGGTGTCTGGAAACTATTGTTCTTGCCAGCTGCCTGCCCTGATGCATCCAAAACAAGAAAAAGAGAGAGAGGTGGAAGGGGAAAAGAAGGCAGGAAGGCAGAGAGGTAGGGAGGAAAAGATAGTATCAACCAGAAATGTCTTTTGATGAAGTACCTGGAAATGTGGTGTCAATGAAACACTAAGCATGTAAGAATGTTGCAGAGTGTGAATTGTTTTTACCTGTAGATACTTGAAGCAGCTGAACTGTTCAACCACAGTGGATTGGTTAAATAATTGATGGACTATCCACATGATGAAATGGTTTGCTGTGATTCAAAGTTATGGTATAGACCCATTTTCATTGATATGGAAAACTGTTAGGTGAGAAAAGCAGGTTTCAGAGCTATATGTACAATGAGATTTCACTTTTTAATTCTGTACACAAATAGATGTGAGTGTGTGTGTGTGTGTGTGTGTGTGTGTGTGTGTGTGTGGTGTGTACAGAGACATGGGGAGAGTAATACAAAGAGACAGGGAAGGAAAGATTCTCATTAAACATCAAAAAATGAATATTTTTGAGAGAAAATTATGGGAGATTTCTTTCTTTTTGCTTAGTTCTATTTTTTAACTTTTCTAAAAAGAATGATTTACTAGTGCAAAAAGGTGAAGAAGGTTGTCAAAAAACTGAGTAGCTGTGACTGAAGATTATCACTCAAGTAGTTACACAGGATTTACTATTCTATGTCATTTTTTAAAGCAGGCAATATCTTGCCACAGATATGTTGATAAGATTTGTACACAATTCTCTGGAGTCCATCTCTAGTGCTCCTTTGAAATCATCAGACTTTGCATCTCCAACATGTATTATTAATGGGAAAATATGAGCAGAAAATGTACAGAGTGTGCAACCAATTGTTTACAAAAGAAAGGAAAATAAAAAATGACATATCTGATTGGCTTAGCAGTGCATAAAAATTATATGGAAGAATAAATTTTAAAAAGTATAACAGTAATTATGGGTAAGAAATGGGAACTGAGCAAAAGGGAACAAAGATATAGCATTTTATTTTTCTTGATATTTGAAATTTATGAATGTATTGCATAGTACCAAAAAAAAGTGTTTTTTGTTTTTTGTTTTTGTTTCCGATTCTGTTTTGTTTCTGAGATGGGATCTCGCTATGTTGCCCACTTTGCCCTGAATTTCTTAAGCTCAAGTGATCCTTCCACCTCAGTTTCCCAAGAAGCTAGGACTACAGATATGATCCACCATATCATCAACAGAGTTTTTAATCTTTTATACATCTCATTATCTTTTTTAAATCATGTTTTCCTGGGATTATACATAACTGTGTGATTGATTTCATTGGTTTAGTCTTAAGTTAATACTAATAATATTCCAATGTCCACATGCATGATCTTTATGTGTTAATTTATTTTTACAATTCTTCTAGGTCTCTTCAAATGTTAATGGTAAGATAGGATGGGTAGAAGAGGACCATCTCGGCCCCTTAGCAGCTGAATGGGTGAATATTTTCATCCCATTCTTCTTAAGGAGAGGTTACCCAAGAAGGTCAAATAGAAAATGAACCACCATGGAGGGTTTGTTATCAGGCATGTAGAAGGCATATGTTCTCATTCATTATTCTATTTTGCATCCAATATTAACTTTCTCGAATCCTACTACTGCCTCTATTGTTTCCCTATTAACACGGTGTACTCAGTGGGAACATCTACCCAACACTAATGAGCTATTCACAGAGAAACAAGAACAGGGTACCAGGAGCCAAGATAAAACAATTAGAGGGAAAGGGAGATGGTTGGCTCCTGACCTAAATCGAATTGCTTTTAAAAGGCAGAAACAGATTTTTAATTATGTAATCCCTTTGTTTCTCATTTCCTTTAAAATGTAAAGGTCAAATCCCTCTGTGAATGCTAAGAGCCAAATCTGATATTTATTGCCTGTGATGATCAGCTAGACTAAAACCAGAAGAGGTGACCTGTTCAACCCAGATGAAGCAAATCATTCTTTTTTTTTTCCTTTTTGTTACCATACAAAGTGCTATCTGGAATAATTAATTAATAATTACCATCCTTCTGCTTTTGCAACTCATTTTTCTTTTTTAACTACTATCTTCAGAGAAATTTAGTCTGCCCTTATAAAGAAAGTGTTTGAAAGCATCAAGATTTGGGATAAGCAGGAGTCTAGTTAACTTATACTTTTTCAAGACTTCACTTGGCTCTGAGATTACTTTAAGCTACTTTTTCTCATGTACTGTTCTTTGCATTTCAATAATAAGAGAGATTTTTCTTCTCACACTTTCCCTCTGCCCTTCATTCCATCCCACATCCCCACCCCGCCCCAGCCCATACATCCATCTGTCCAAGTGTCCTAAATCCATGTCTCCAATTTGCCCACTGTTATTGAGATATAGAAAATCCCGGTGGTCCATTTTCAAAACTCAGTATTTAGTTTTAAATGTAAAATGACTTGGGATATTTAAAAAAAAAAAAAAGGCAGCTAGAGGGAGAGCAGAATGGAAAGTCACCAGCAGTTAACACCAGAGTGTAAAAACGCACAGCCCCCTGATAAAGAGGAGGTGAGAAGGAAGGGGCCTGACCTGATCATCAGAGATTAAACTGTGTATTCGCCAAAAGGCACTCAGTCCAAGGGAAGAACAAAGGGAGGTAGGGACAGGTAAATATATATTTCTTTAAATAACCCAACAGGACACAGTAAAACCTGGGTGATATTCTGGAAAACTGTGCACCCAGTGGTATTTGGCCAATGAGGAACTGGGACAGGGGTCTTGGGCTCTAGGGGATAAAACACCAGTTGTCCATGAACTTGGGGTCCCTGAACACCAGGCACCCAAGCTTGCAAACAATCATTAAAGTAAAGCCTCATTTTTGCTGTTCCTTGAGTGCATTCTTTGGGCTTGGACACGTGAGTGTGTTTTTCACAGTATCAGACTTGCTATTCTCTTGCTGATTTCCTGTGTATTTCTGTTCATACCATCCACCTTAGCACTTAAGCCAGCATTGTCTCATCTTTTATTGGCAAGAAACCTAAATAAAGGGACTGCATCAGTTCACATGACAGTACATAGAAGGAAAGAAGGCATAGCTGTGCCTAGATTTAAATCACTGTCATCAGATTCCCTCCCTCCCTCTCCATCTCTGGGTTCTGCTCTCCTGCTGCACAATTTCTTTCCCAGGCAAGCTCTCCTGGTAAGGTGACTTACATAATCCTAAGGTTAGGGGACAGACAGATGAGGACCGTGGAAACATGAGGTTAAGGGGAAAATTGTATAACATGGGCCCACTGTGCTGACCCCAACATGCTTCCTTTCCTAAGAAGCAATTTACCTGCAGCCCTGCCTAGCCTAAGTGGACAGGATATGTCACATTAATTACTTGGCAAAATACCTGTTAACTGCAGGAGAAATGCAGGCCCAAAATAATGTTGATAAGAGGAAAGCAAGTTACCCTGAAGGGGGAGACTTTTATGACCACATCCTGAAACTCTAGGAGAGAAGGATAGTTCCTCCTAACCATAAAATTTGTGAGAATGTATGATTAAGAATCCAATTAGAAATAGAGCTAGGCATAGTGGTACACACTCATAATCCCACCAGCTCAGGAGGCAGAGACAGGAGAATCGTGAGTTCAAAGCCAGCTTCAGCAAAAAGCTAAGCAATTCAGTGAAACCCTATCTCTAAATAAAATACAAAATAGGACTGGAAATATGGTTGAATACTCCTGAGTTCAATCCCCAGTACCAAAAAAGAGGGAATAAAAATCCAATTAGAGGGTTGGGACTGGGGCTATGACTCAGTGGTAAATCGCTTGCTTAACATGTATGAGACACTGAGTTTCTCAGAACCACGTATAAATATATAAACAAAATAAAAGTCCATCGACAACTAAAAAATATTCAAAAAAAAAAAAGAATCCAATTAGAACGGGTCAGCATGGGCCAAGGTAACCTAGAGATGCCATGGCAGTGGGGACTTAAACGTCTGATATCCTCTTGCTGTCAGTCAAAAGTCAAGAAGTGGGTTGGGGTTATGGCTCAGTGGTAGAGTGCTCGCCTAGCATGCATGAGGCACTGGGTTCCATCTTCAGCACCACATAAATATAAAATAAAGACATTGTGTCCACCTAAAACTAAAAGATAAGTATTTTTTAAAATTTCAAGAAGTGACTTAAAAATAGCATACTACAGGGACACAGCCACATCATGTTTGTAGCAGCACAATTCACAATAGCTATATGGTGGAACCAACCTAGATGCCCTTCAGTAGATGAATGGATAAAGAAAATGAGGTATATATACACAATAGAATATTATTCAGCATTAAAAGAGAATAAAATCATGGCATTTTCAGGTAAATGGATGAAGCTGGAGAATATAATTTTAAGTGAAATTAGCCCTATCCCCAAAAACCAAATGCCGAAAGATTTCTCTGATTTAAGGATGCTTATCCATAATATGCTGGGTAGGGGGAATGGGAGGATTAAATGAACTCTAGATAGTGGCAAAAAGGGAAAAAAGGAAGGGAGAGGGCATAGGGGTAGGAAAGATGGTAGAATGCAATGGTCATCATTACCCTAAGTACATGTAAGAAAACAAGAAGGATGTGACTCTACTTTGTATATAACCAGAGATATGAAAAAAATGTGCTCTATATGTGTAATATGAATTGTAATGCATTCTGTTGTCATATATAACAAATCAAACTAAAAACAGAGCAGGGAGGAAGAGCATGAGAAAAAGATTAACATTA
Source organism: Ictidomys tridecemlineatus (assembly GCF_052094955.1). Classification (NCBI taxonomy): domain Eukaryota; kingdom Metazoa; phylum Chordata; class Mammalia; order Rodentia; family Sciuridae; genus Ictidomys; species Ictidomys tridecemlineatus. The sequence goes on along the minus strand of NC_135481.1, from coordinate 76,343,668 downwards.
AACAGGGACGAGAGGTGGGAGGGAAAGGGAGAGAGAAGGGAAATTGCATGGAAATGGAAGGAGACCCTCAGGGTTATACAAAATTACATATAAGAGAAGGTGAAGGGAAAGGGGAAAAAATATCAAGGGGGAGAAATGAATTACAGTAGATGGGGTAGAGAGAGAAGATGGGAGGGGAGGGGAGGGGAGGGGAGAGGGGATAGTAGAGGATAAGAAAGGAAGCAGAATACAACAGACACTAGTAAGGCAATATGTAAAAACGTGGATGTGTAACCGATGTGATTCTGCAATCTGTAAACGGGGTAAAAATGGGAGTTCATAACCCACTTGAATCAATTGTATGAAATATGATATGTCAAGAGCTTTGTAATGTTTTGAACAACCAATAAAAAAAATCAAAAAAAAATTTTTTTAAAAGTCAAGAAGTAGACCTGAAGGGGACTCTCTGGAAACTTCCCTGGGCTCTCCAGTAAAACGATAGTTCAAGAGAGGCATATTGTCCATCTCCTCTCCGGGAGGACTCACTTTTTCCCTTAAAAGTGTCCCTTTTCCTTTTCCTATCCCTTCAATAAACTCACGCCTGTTACTCTGAGTGACATGTCTGAAATCTTTCTGACTTGACCGCAAGAATCAGGGTTTGAAGGGGGATTTCCACACTGCCTCAGTTTCTTGAAAGACCCTAGCTCTGTAACACTAGCATTTGGAGACTTCAAGAAAAGAAGACTCTCTTTCCCCAGGTCCTAGCAGAAGTCCCAGGTCTGATGGTAAGAGGTTCAGCCCTCAGTTACGGTGAGCCCTGCTCACCTCTGGAGATCAGCTCCACCCAAAATCCATGTGCTGAAAGGGGGATCAGAATGGACCCCGCCCCCCCCCAAAAAAAGAGGAATTCTAGTACCAAAAGGAACAATGGTGGACAGACACACACACAACCATCCCCCAAAACAAAAATCCCCCCAACTCAGCACTTGTCCTGCCCCGAGATATGTGTGTATATCTTGCTTCACCTGCCTATACAACAAGGTTCTAAATTTCAGACCCACAATGAATCACATCACTAGTGAATGTATGTATTTAGTAAATAAAAAAATTCCTCTTGCCAAAAAAAAAAAAAAGTAGGCAGCACAGTGAAAACCTCAGTATCTATGAGGCTGAACACCGCCACAAACACAGCAATGGAAGTCCCGTCTTACAGGATGATAGACAGTAATAGATGGTGACAGGCCTCAGCTGCTCTCAACTCCCTATCCGGAAATCCCAAAATGCCAGCCTTGTCTTATACTGTGAGGGAACTTTCAAATGTTCTGTTTTCCTTTTTGAAGAGTCTATAGCAGAAATCAATGAATGTTTTCCAGACCTGATAATACATATTTTAGGCCTTGTCGGCCACGTGGTCTCTGTTGCCGCATTCAACTCTGCTGTCACAGTGTGAAAATAGCTCTAGACAATACATAAGTCAATGAGCATGGCTGAGTCTCAATAAAACTTTATGTATGGACACTGAAACTTGAATTTCACATATTTTTCAAGTGTCATAAAATATTGCCTTATTTGAATTTTTTTTTCCAATGATTTCAAACCAAGAAACACATTCTTAGTTTATAGGCTATATACAAACAATAGGGAGTGGACTAGAATTGGTTCATGAGCCATAGTTTGCCAACCTGTCTCCTATAGAGGTTTCAGTATTTTCTAACACTTTATGACTTTATTGTAATAATATGGAAGCAAAGACTAAATGAGGCCAGGTGTGGTGGCACACACTTGTTATCCCAGCCTTCTCTAGAGGCTAAGGCATGAGGATCACAAGTTTGAGGCCAGCCTAGGCAACTTAGCAAGACCCTGCCTCAAAATAAAAAAATAAAATTGGGTGGAAATGTAGCTCAGTGGTAGAGTAACTCTGGACTCAAGCTCCAGTACTGCCAAAAAATAAAACATACACATAAAAACATCAGGTAAGTTTAATGCTTTCAGTTTTAGGTAAACTTTCTCCTTTTAGATTAAAGTAATAATATGCATGATACAGTACATTGAAGTCTTTAAAGTCATTAAAGTCTTTCTGTTTTTAGTCTAATGGCCTACAAAAACCATTTAGCCATGTTCACTGGAGTTTTCTAGAACTGACACCATAGAGGCTTGATAATATGAAAGAAACCTTCAGATTTAAAAGTCATATTATGTCACCAGTAAAACATATACACAGCTTAATTACATCACATTTATCCTACTAATGTATAATATAATTAGTACAATTACATTACCACTTATTCAGCCCCAAATTGATCAAAATATCTGGTTAATGGGAGGAGGACTTTTCTAAATTCATGTATAAATTCAATCAATATTTACTGAATGCTCCAGATATTGGATAACAATAGCAATGAATGTTTTACTTTATTCCACAAAAGTAATTGAGGTAGCTAAATAACATTTATATAGTGTTCTAAAATTGTCAGATTGTTGAGAATTACTGTATTATTTATGTAACATTTAATTATTTAATTCTCCTAACTCAGTGAATCAATCGTGTAAACCTAGTTTATAGACAGAGAGCCAGAGACGTTCAGGGATTTGAAGACTCAGAACTTGAACCTAGGTATTTTGGCTCTAAGAGCTTTTCCTTTTCAGGATACTTGCTCATTAGTAAAGATTTTTGCATGTAAAGTCAAGTCCTTTGAGAATTTCAAGTATGCCTGAAATTTTACCATCCGCACATGAAGACAGATATAGAACGGTAAGCTCTCTGTGTCTTTCCAGAAGAGGAATTAAAATGGAAATCCTATCTCATGAGGCAAGCAATTTCAGGAACAGAAGATGCTCCCATTTCCTGTGCCTTTAGAAAACCTTGACAATTGAAACACAACCTGGCTCCTCCAGAAGATACAAGTACATTCCCCCTAAAGGTAACCAGCCCAAAAATAACAGCCTCAGCCTTGCCCCAGGTGTGCCAAGCTTTTTCCTCTCTGCACTCTCTGCACATGCCCCTATTTTTTTTTCCTCCTGAATTAACCTCTGCCTAACACATCATATGCCATCAAGGGAGTGGTGGTAACCTAGAAAGACTCTAAAATGAAGCAGCTATTCAAAGGCACAGCAATCATCTCAGGTGTGGGGCATAAAATACTACAGAGCTTTAAGACCCTGGAGGTACACAACTGACTACTTCCCTCCTAGGAGACTCTGATCATTCTCTCAAGAATCAGCCTCATCCAGCATGCATCATGACCTTGCCTAAGCACTCTAGCCCCAAACAGAACTCTTAGCTGAGATTTGGCACTTGGATGAGGCCTGATATCCTCCATTACTACTTACCAGTACCTGTATGTTTACAGTGTGTCCTACTAGAATGTAACCTTTACACATCAGTTTTCTTCCCTTGTATGCCCGCCCCTTTGTCAGTATCTACTGCAGCAGGAATTGTTGTGACAGTCTATTACATCAGTGACCAATGACCCCAAATTCCCAATATTCACACTGTGCTTGCCTCTGGTTTCATTGAGGGTTCACCACATAACTAGTTTAAACATGGAATGCAGCAGAAAGGACACTGTGACCTGGAACTTCTGCTTTTGATCCCATGGGAATTTGGAGGTACTGAGAGAGAGAGAAGCCCTATCGTCCCAACTCCCAGCTGACCCACAAGCTGACAAGCCAGAGGAGTGGCCATCAGTGAAATTAGCAGGACTATCCATTTGGGCCTATATTGCAGAGCCACAAGAAAATAAAGTTTTACTGCTTTAATCCCATCAAGTTTGGGGTTTGATAGGCAACAAAAAATAACTCAAACAGATTCTCAGAAAATTTCAATTTCTCAACAACAACCCAATGACATTTTTAATATTTTCCTACATTCTTTGTTAAGAGAACAGAAGCTCTAGAAAGTAAACTTGGTCAAGGTCAATCCATTTTAAGGTATAAAAAAACTTGACTTCAAATACAAGTCTTTGTGCATTACTTGCAATGCCCATATTGCTGTCCCCTCCCCATTATATAGCCTTCATAGACATTGCAGCCAGTAAGGTACAACCATTATCCCCAGCCCTTGGAATCAGGAGACCATACCTGAGATCAGATTCAGTGATGCTTCTTGCCCAGGTGCATCTATCCTGGTAGTGTCCCAGAAGCCTAGAAAAAGAGGAGAGAGAGTACTCCAGTCCTCTTTAAAATGCACACCCATATCCCAGCACACCCATGTATATGCTGGCTCAGTAAGTCTGGGCATGACAGCAAATAAGTATGCACTTTGACAAGATCCCCAATTAATTCTGATACACGGTCAGATTTGAAAACCACTAGGCCAGTCCATTTAAAAATACAACTATTCCAGAAAAACATAATGTCTTTACTGTTCAGAGAACCCATCATGCTGATGGTATGTGAAAGATGGTACATTTTTAATTATGTGGATTGTCTATCTTGACAGCTTCAATTCACTACATGTCATCAATGATATTCTTTAATGCTGACTTTTATAAAACTAGTTTAATATCTCAAAAGGTGAGATAAAATCTCAGTGCCATTACTCCATAAAATGACAAAATGGATTTAGTCTTTGAAGAGACTAATGCATCTTTACTATGATGTTTCCAGCTGAAACAGCTTTTATATGCCCTATAATAACATTTTGGTCAATGTTGCTCCATATACAAAATGATATGAACCACATAACCTAGGTGCATAGTAGGCTAGACCATGTATGTGTGTGTAAGTACACTCTAGGATGTTCACACAACTACTACAAAATGAACACATTTCTCAGAATGTATTCCTCTCTCAACCCATCATTAAGCCCAGCAACATGCAACTGTAGTTCAGTAAATTTAGAAATATATATACCCTGCCTTCACATTTCTCTACTTTGCTAATTAAATGTAATATGTTATGACTGTCAGAGCAAGGTATAATCTGGTTAACACCTTCCCATAAAACTGCTTTCATGTTTTCACTAAGGGATCCATTAAAATACACAGCAAAGCTGGTCATTATGATGCACGCCTGTAATCCCAGTGGCTCAGGAGGCTGATGCAGGAGGATCATGAGTTTATAAGCCAACCTCAGCAAAAGCATGGTGCTAAGCAACTCAGTGAGACCCTGTCTCTAAATAAAATACAAAATAGGACTGGGGATGTGGCTCAGTGGTTGAATACCCCTAAGATCAATCCTCAATACCAAGCTGACCACACCATTGGTCCCCTGACTCAGAGCAGAACAGTGAAGCAACTAGGGAATAAGGCAGTTGTACTTCTGTGGGTTTTTTCTCAACGACTCTGTCCTTCCCCAGCTCACTCCTCCAAATCTCTTCATCTGGGCAGAGATGACAAATTCAAGAAAATGGTGGAGTCAATAAGTATGCACACAGAGGCAGAAGGAGACACAAGGAGGGACTAGTGGCAGCTGGCGGTTTCTGCTATGCGGGGGTGAATGCTGGGGATGGGAGATTTTTGTGCCTTATAGTGGTTCACATATCGCAAAATCAAGCATTAGAAGTAGATGTCATGTCAGTTGAGCAAACGTCTCCTCGGAAATGGGAAATTGGGTTGAAAGCTCAGTGTGTAAACCTTTCACATCTCTGAAAAAGAGTCCCTATCTATATATCAGTATATCTCTGTGAAAGATATAGGTGTGGGGGAGAAAAAAAGTCTACTCCCTCTGATGACAGAGTCTGTACCCACTTTGTTCAAGGAAAAGCAAAAAAAAAAAAAAAGAAAATGAACACAAGTCTGGGAGGATGGCCTGAAGATTACAAGTCAAGGAAAAGAAAACTATTTAAGAGAACAAGAAAAAGAATTAACCCTTGGAAAATAAACTCTTTTTATATTCCAGAAGAAAATTTTCACACTTGCCCTTCTCAGTAAGTACTTGCCCTTCTCAGTATAAAAAGACCCAGGCTGTAACAGAGAGAAGCAGGACCTGAAAGTGAGAGAGTTAAAAGGATGAGTGATTTTAAGGGAATTAAAAACACGATAGCACACAGCGCAGTTTTGGTGACTGTTTGGCAACACTTATTAAAACTGATTGTATGGATGCTTTATTACCCAAGAAACTCTTTCATGGATATGAAATTTACCCTAAGAAATGTCACAGGGCATCAGGATTCAAAGTTCAGGACATTTATAGCAGTGTTGTTTGTAGTAGCCAAAAAACATACAAAGCCCAACCACCCAGATGTAGAGGGGATGATACAGTGCTACCCACTAATGATGGAAGACTACACAGAAAGGAAGGCAAGAAGCCTACAACACAGATGAAGCTCACAAATAGAGTGGCTTGTGGAAGGAGCTAGATCGTGGTTTAAAAAAAAAAAAAAAAAGGAGCCATGGTCTGGTCCTTGGTCGATTCCATGTATATAAAATTTAAAGACTAACCTACAAGGTTTAGGAATGCCTACTTAGGTTACCAGATATTAAAAAAGAAAAGGTATGGCAGTGATTACCAACAAAGCCAGAAGAGTGCTACCTTGAGGAGGAGACTCAGGTTTGTGTTTGGCTTCATGTGGGAGCCTCTGGAATGCATTCTGTTTTTTAACCTGAAACGTGATACACGGATTGTTCTCTTGCAATTTCTCAGGATACACATTTAGGATTATACTTTTCTTCCTGTGCATTATATGTTATTATTTTTTAAAGTTTTATAAGCCTATTAGCAGAAATACAATCTAGGTTGAAGGAAAGGGCAGGTTTGGCAAAAGAAAAATTTAGGAGATATTTATATTTTCTTATAGAATATAAAGGGAAAGACTAAGGACAAAAAAAATGAGAGATAAGAAGATGACCACGAAGGAAAAATAATGGACAGATTGAAATTTAGACAACTGATATTCCCAAAAAAGAAAAGTCCAAAATGAAACAGAAGTCTATCTTAGGTAGGAGGCCAAGTACTTTGTATGAACTGACTCACTGAATCTTCACAGTTACCCTGTGAGGTTAAATACCATTGTTAGATTCCTTAAAATAGTAGGAAAGGTCTAACTTTCCCAAGGCCTTGTGACTAACTAATAAGAAGGTAAGTGATAGAGAGGAGCCAAGAGTCACTGTTAGCAAGCTACTAAATTCAGCCCTCTTAGACACTACACCACACTGCCCCTAATTTTTCCTTCTTTGGATTAAAATATATTATGCTGTAACACTCAAAGGAGAATATAAAAAACATTTTTAAAGATTTCAAGAAAAACTTACATTTTGCTTCCAGAATTGTACATGCCCCTGCTAGAGACAGGTGTCACCCAAAAGCTCATGTGTGAGACAACACAAGAAAGTTCAGAGGTGAGCTTTTCACACATGTTGGCATGACTGGGCAGCGGCGGTGTTTGGACCATGTCCTTGGAGGTGACCAGTGCGGCTTCAGGGATGGTGCTAGCAGAGCTGTATGTCTCAGATCGAGAGGGAAATGGTACCACGGGAGATGGAACCAAAGAGAAGCTATTTAAAACAGGCCTAAAAGCTTTGATGACAGTAGGAAAAGATCCATTTCCTACCATTCATGTAGATTCACATAAAGAAAATGAGAGGTGGAACATTATGTCTAAATCACAGATGAAGAACATTAGGAAAATGTGGCATAGGGAGCAAATGAAGAGTGAATCCCGAGAGAAGAAAGAGGCAGAAGATAATTTGCGAAGAGAAAAGAACCTCGAAGAAGCAAAAAAGATTACATTAAAAATGATCCAAGTCTGCCAGAGCCACAATGTGTGGAGATTCATGCATTAGAAAGATATAGAGGCCAGAGAGTAAAGGTTTTTGGCTGGGTCCATAGGCTGCGTAGGCAATCTAATGTTCCTGGGGTTGCTGGATGGTACGGGTTATCTTCAGTGTGTCTTGTCGGATGAGTTGTGTCAGTGTTACCATGGAGTAGTTTTTTCTACGGAGAGTAGTGTTGCTGTATATGGAATGCTAAATCTTACTCCAAAGGGCAAGCAGGCTCCAGGGGGCCACGAGCTGAATTGTGACTTCTGGGGACTTATAGGGATGGCCCCTGCTGGAGGAGCAGATAACTTAATCAATGAAGTATCTGATGTCTATGTCCAGCTGAACAATAGGCATATGATGATCCGAGGAGAAAATATGTCCAAAATCCTAAAAGCACGTTCCATGATCACCAGGTGCTTCAGAGATCACTTCTTTGATAGGGGGTACTGTGAAGTTACTCCTCCAATGTTGGTGCAGACACAGGTAGAAGGTGGTGCCACGCTCTTCAAGCTTGACTGTTTCGGGGAAGAGGCATTTTTGACTCAGTCCTCTCAGTTGTACCTGGAGACCTGCCTTCCATCCTTGGGAGATGTTTTTTGTATTGCACAGTCATACAGAGCAGAACAATCCAGAACACGAAGTCACCTGGCTGAGTACACTCATGTGGAAGCTGAGTGCCCTTTCCTGACCTTTTGAGGATCTCCTGAACAGATTGGAGGACTTGGTTTGTGAAGTGGTAGATAGAGTCTTAAAATCACTGGCAGCAAGTATAGGGTATGACCTCAATCTGAACTTTAAACCCCCTAAACGGCCTTTCAAACAGATGAACTACTCTGATGCTATTGTGTGGCTAAAAGAACACAATGTAAAGAAAGAAGATGGGACTTTCTATGAATTTGGAGAAGATATCCCAGAAGCTCCTGAGAGACTGATGACAGACACCATTAATGAACCAGTCTTGCTCTGTCGATTTCCTGTGAAGATCAAGTCCTTCTACATGCAGCCATGTCCTGAGGATTCCCGCCTTACTGAATCTGTTGACGTGTTGATGCCCAATGTTGGTGAGATTGTGGGAGGCTCAATGCATATCTGGAATAGTGAAGAAATGCTGGCAGGTTATAAAAGGGAAGGGATTGACCCCACTCCTTACTGGTACACAGATCAGAGAAAATATGGTACACATCCTCATGGAGGATTCAGCTTGGGCTTAGAACGATTCCTGACTTGGATTCTGAATAGATATCACACCCGAGATATATGCTTGTACCCGCAATTTGTCCAGCTCTGTAAGCCATAACTGATACCTCCTAACGCATGAAGAAAAGATGGTCATGAAAGGAACAGACTGCCTCATTAAAAAGGAACAAAATACGGTGACCGACCATGCAACTGGGTGGCTAGAGATCGCCCGCCCGCCGGCGACAGTCCACCTGCTGCCCGTGCAACTGGGTGGCTGGAGACCACCCGCCCACCGGTGACTGGGAGCTGAAACCAACCAGAGACAGTCCAGTCCCACCCCCCCATTCAGACACCCCAGCAAGGAGCCTGGGGCCCACTATAGCAGAGAGGTGACGTCACTGGAGCTCGGCCGTTGGAATTCTTTCCCAGTGGAATCCACTTTAGCAGGCATAGTCTACCAACACAAAGGAGAGACAACAGAGATATACAAAACCAAAACAAATGTATAGAAGAGAGCAGAAACACAGCAATCAAATAGAGCTGGAAAGTAACGTGAACATCATGAAAATACAAGGGAAAAAAAGGAGTACAAACAATGCAGGACAACTTAAATCTACAGGAGGACCTAGAAGCATCAGAAACATGGATAGGGAAAGAACTCAAGGCATACCTAACTCAGATGGAAAGGAATATTAGAGAAGACATGAGACAGCAAGTCCAAGCAATGAAAGTATATTTTGAAAATGAATTAAACAAACAAATTCAAATGGCAAAGAACTAGCTTTACCAGGAGATAGTGATTTAAAAAAAATCAAACAATAATCCTAGAAATGCAGGAAACTATAAACCAAATTAAAAACTCAAACAAGAATATTACAAATAGACTAGATCAAGTAGAAGCCAGAACATCAGATAATGAAGACACAGTTTATCAACTTGAAAAGAATATAGTCAACACAGAAAAGATGCTTAAATCCCACGAGCAATCTATTCAAGAGATATGGGATGTCATTAAAAAAAAAATTTGAGAGTCATCGGGATAGAAGAGGCATAGAGAATCAAACCAAAGGAATGGACAACCTATTAAATGAAATAACTCTAGAAAACTTCCCAGAGATGAAAGATGAAATGGATTGCCAAATCCTGGAAGCCTACAGGACCCCAAACATTCAAAACTGTAATAGACCAACTCCAAGACATATAATTATGAAGATAGGCAACGTATAGAACAAGGAGAGAATATTAAAAGCTACGAGAGAAAGGAGGCAGATTACATTCAGGGGTAAACCAATTAGGTTAATGACTGATTTCTCATCATAGACTTTGAAAGCGAGAAGATCCTGGAACAATGTATTTCAAACACTGAAAAATAATGGATTCCAACCAAGAATATTGTATCCAGCAAAATTAAGCTTCAGATTTGACAACGAAATTAAAATCTTTCATGATAAACAAAAGTTAAAAGAATTGGCAGCCAGAAAACCAGCACTGCAAAGCATTTTGAGCAAAATACTACAAGAAGAGGAATTGAAAAATAGTGCCCAAAACTAACAGCGGGAGGTATCTCAGTAAAGGGGGAGGAAAATAACCAAAAAGTAAAAACTAGCCAAACTAAAATAAATAAATAAATAAACATGACTGGAAGTACAAATCATATTTCAATTGTAACCTTAAATGTTAATGGCCTAAACTCACCAATCAAGAGACATAGGCTAGTAAACTGGATCAAAAAAACAAATCCAACAATATGCTGCCTTCAGGAGACTCATATGATAGGAAAAGACTTACACAGGCTAAAGGTAAAAGGTTAGGAAAAATCATACCACTCACATGGCCCTCGGAAGCAAGCAAGAGTGGCCATACTCATATCAAATAAAATCAACTTCAAACCTAAGTTAATCAAAGGGATAAAGAAGGACACTATATACTATGTCTACCAATAAGACATAAAAATTATCAATTTGTATGCACCAAACAATGGTGCTGCAACGTTCATAAAACAAACTCTCCTCAAGTTCAAAAGTCAAATAGACTACAACACAATAATTATGGGTGACTTCAACACACCGCTCTCGTCATTAGACAGATCCTCTAGACAAAAGCTGAATAAAGAAACTATAGAGGGAGATTCCAACATGGCGGCGGGCGCGGAGAGATCAAGTCTCTGACCTCTTCAGCTGTGCGGGCATAGGGAGTCGTAAACAACCTAAATTCTGTTTGCTCAGGATCACTAGGCAATGCTGAGCTGACGTGGATCTGGGGCGAACAGTCTGGGCCTCTCAGAACACACACTTAGCCCAGATCGGCTGAATTCAAGCTCCCGTTTGCCTGCTTCCCGCAGACAAACAGCTGTGACTCAGCACTAATCCATCAGCTGAAACAACTGGTCAGCCCCTCTGATCCCACGGAGGTAAATGCCTATTTATAGGTAGTGGCCACAGGTTCGAAACGGGGCTTGGGAGAGACAGTAAGGACCCACCCGTTGCATTGGTCACCCAACAAAGGGAAACAAACTGTCGCCATTTGCAAGAGATACCACCATGGCAGAGAACTGACGTCATCAGACTGCGGTGGAGGAGATAACTTCATTGAAACCTGTGACTACAGGTGTGTAATTCCCTAGCCTTCCCTCTCCACACATCGGGGAAAACTTAAGGGCCCCTCCCAGCTCCCACAGACCGAGGGAATCAGACGTGGCGCGGGACCCGTGGCGCGGAACTACTGCTCCCACCAGAGCTGACAGCTGAGGTCTCTTGCACCAGCTACCGGGGGCGTGGCTACTGGAGGGCAAGAAATATTCGCTGAGGATTCTCAGCCCCAAGCTCTACAAACTTAGGGTCTGAGGGAAAGGCAAACTGGGAGAGTGTGCCAAATCGTCCATGAAAACAGGGCTCCTGGGAGCACCAGACCTGGCGTGTAGCCAGTATTGTGGTGAGCGGCATCCATGAGAGGGGCCTGGCTCGAGGAAAAGTGGGGGAGTGACTAGAAACAAGAGGAGGCCCTAGGCACTCAGGATTGGAGACTCTCCCAGTCTGGGAGGAGGAGCTGCTGCACAGTTATTGGTTCCCGCCTATTGACAGGAGAAACTTGGCCTGGTGGGCACAGCACCACCTACTGGAAGAGAAGTTAATCAAACTCTAAGACTGCATTTATTAGTTTTTTTTTTTCTTCTTTTCTCTCTTTTTTTTTGATTTGGGTTTTTTCTTTCATTTTCATTTTTCTTTCTTGTTATTTTTTTAATTTTTTTACAATTTTTTTTCTTCTAATTTTAATTTTAATTTTTATTCATTATTATTTTTTTTAATTTTTTTCTTTTTTTATTTCCTTTTTTTTTCTTCTTTTGTCTTTTCATTTCTTTTCAATTTTATTATCCCCCATTCCTTGAATTCCACCTGCTTACTCTCATTCTCTTTAGTGACTTCTTCCCTTCCCTTTTAATACCTTTCCTCCCAAGCATCAAATAAATTTTTAGGAGAAAACAGTAACTCAGCAGTCAAACAGAACAAGAAGTAACATGAGCAGCTTCAAAAAGCAAGGAAGAAAAGGAGTACAAACAATGCAGGACAGCCTAAATATTCAGGAGGACCTAGAGTCATCAGAAAAATGGTCATATAAAGAACTCAAGGAACACCTTAGACAGATGGAATGGAACCTTAAAGAGGATACGAGACAGCAAATTCAAGCAGTGAAAGAACACATTGAGAATGTATTACACAAACAGATAAAAAAAGAAGTTAAGCACCTTTATCAGGAGATAGAGATTATAAAAAAGAATCAAACCATAATCTTAGAAATGAAGGAAACTATAAACCAAATTAAAAACTCAATTGAGAGTATCACTAACAGAGTAGAGCAAGTAGAAGCCAGAACGTCAGATAATGAAGACAAATTATTTCATCTTGAAAAGAGTCTAGCCAACTCAGAAAGGCTGGTAAAAAATCACGAGAAAAACATCCAAGAGTTATGGGATAACATAAAAAAGCCAAACTTACGAGTCATCGGGATAGAAGAAGGTACAGAGATTCAAACCAAGGGAATGAGTAACCTGCTGAATGAAATAATTACAGAAAACTTTCCAGAAATAAAAAAGGAAACAGATATACAAATTGAAGATGCATACAGGACACCGAGCACACAAAATCACAGTAGACCAACGCCAAGACACATTGTTATGAAGATATCCAATATACAGAACAAAAAGAAAATATTAAAAGCTACAAGAGAAAGGAGAAAGATTACATTTAGGGGTAAACCAATAAGGTTAACAACGGATTTTTTATCACAGACACTGAAAGCAAGAAGGTCACGGAACAATGTATTTCAAACACTGAAAGACAATGGATGCCAACCAAGAATTCTGTATCCAGTAAAATTAAGCTTCAGGTATGACAACGAAATAAAAATATTTCATGATAAACAAAAGTTAAAAGAATTTGCAGCCAGAAAACCAGCATTGCAAAGCATTTTGAGCAAAACACTACACGAGGAAGAAATGAAAAACAATAACCAAAACCATCAGAGGGAAGTGCCTCGGTAAAGACAGAGGGCGAGGGGAAAAATAATCATGGAGAAACAAACTAAATTTTTTTTTTAAAAAAAGGATAAATAATCAAACATGGATGGAAGTACAAACCATATATCAATAGTAACTCTGAATGTTAATGGCTTAAACTCTCCAATAAAGCGACATAGGCTGGTATCATGGATTAAAAAAACAAATCTAACAATATGCTGCCTCCAGGAGACACATTTGATTGCAAAAGACATACACAGGCTGAAGGTGAAAGGATGGGAAAAAATATACCACGCACAAGTCCTCATAAGCAAGCAGGGGTGGCCATCCTCATATCGAATAAAAGCGACTTCAAGACTAAGTTAATCAAAAAGGATAAGGAAGGACATTATATACTGTTAAAAGGAACCATTCACCAACAAGACATAACAATTTTCAATATTTATGCACCAAATAATGGTGCTGCGACATTCATAAAACAAATTCTCCTCAAGTTCAAGAATCAAATAGACCACAACACAATAATTATGGGTGACTTCAACACACCTCTCTCACCATTGGACAGATCCTCCAAGCAAAAGTTGAATAAAGAAACTATAGAACTCAATACCACAATCAATAACCTAGACTTAACTGACATATATAGAATATATCAACCATCATCAAATGGATATACTTTTTTCTCAGCAGCACATGGATCCTTCTCAAAAATAGACCATATATTATGCCATAGGGCAACCCTCAGTAAATATACAGGGGTGAAGATAATACCATGCATTTTATCTGATCATAATGGAATGTAACTGGAAATCAATGATAAAAGAAGGAAGGAAAAATCCTACATCACATGGAAAGTGAACAATATGTTACTGAATGATCAATGGGTTACAGAAGACACAAAGGAGGAAATCAAAAAATTCTTAAAGATAAATGAAAATACAGACACAACATATCGGAATCTATGGGACACAATGAAAGCAGTTTTAAGAGGAAAATTCATCGCCTGGTGGTCATTCCTCAAAAAAAGAAAAAAACCAACAAATAAATGAGCTCACACTTCATCGCAAAGCCCTAGAAAAGGAAGAGCAAAACAACAGCAAATGTAGTAGAAGACAAGAAATAATTAAAATCAGAGCAGAAATCAATGAAATTGAAACAAAAGAAACTATTGAAAAAATTAACAAAACTAAAAGTTGCTTCTTCGAAAAAATAAATACGATTGACAGACCTTTAGCCATGCTAACAAAGAGAAGAAGAGAGAGAACTCAAATTACTAACATACGGGATGAAAAAGGCAATATCACAACAGATGCTACAGAAATACAGAAGACAATTAGAAATTATTTTGAAAACCTATATTCCAATAAAATAGAAGATAGTGAAGACATCGATAATATTCTTAAGTCATATTATTTTCCCAGACTGAGTCAGGAGGATACACACAATTTGAACAGACCAATATCAATGGATGAAATTGAAGAAGCCATCAAAAGACTACCAACCAAGAAAAGCCCAGGACCGGATGGGTATACAGCGGAGTTTTACAAAACCTTTAAAGAAGAATTAATACCAATACTTTTCAAGTTATTTCAGGAAATAGAAAAAGAGGGAGCTCTTCCAAATTCATTCTATGAGGCCAACATCACCCTGATTCTGAAACCAGACAAAGACACCTCAAAGAAAGAAAACTACAGACCAATATCTCTAATGAACCTAGATGCAAAAATCCTCAATAAAATTCTGGCGAATCGAATACAAAGACACATCAAAAAAATTGTGCACCATGATCAAGTAGGATTCATCCCTGGTATGCAAGGCTGGTTCAATATACGGAAATCAATAAATGTTATTCACCACATCAATAGACTTAAAGATAAGAACCATATGATCATCTCAATAGACTCAGAGAAAGCATTCGACAAAGTACAGCATCCCTTTATGTTCAAAACACTTGAAAAACTAGGGATAACAGGAACGTACCTTGACATTGTAAAAGCTATCTATGCTAAGCCTCAGGCTAGCATCATTCTGAATGGACAAAAGTTGAAGGCATTCCCTCTAAAATCTGGAACAAGACAGGGATGCCCTCTATCACCACTTCTATTCAATATAGTTCTCGAAACACTGGCCAGAGCAATTAGACAGATGAAAGAAATTAAAGGCATAAAAATAGGAAATGAATAACTTAAATTATCACTATTTGCAGATGACATGATTCTATACCTAGCAGACCCAAAAGGGTCTACAAAGAAACTACTAGAACTAATAAATGAATTCAGCAAACTGGCAGGATATAAAATCAACACGCATAAATCAAAGGCATATCTGTATGTCAGTGACAAAACTTCTGAAACGGAAATGAGGAACAACACTCCATTCACAATATCCTCCAAAAAAATAAGATACTTGGGAATCAACCTAACAAAAGAGGTGAAAGATTTATACAATGAAAACTACAGAACCCTAAAGAGAGAAGTAGAAGAAGATCTCAGAAGATGGAAAAATGTACCCTGTTCATGGATAGGCAGAACTAACATTATCAAAATGACGATATTACCAAAAGTTCTCTATAGGTTTAATGCAATGCCAATCAAAATTCCAATGGCAATTCTTGTAGAAATAGATAAAGCAATCATGAAATACATAGGGAAAAATAAAAGACCCAGAATAGCAAAAGCAATTCTAAGCAGGAAGTGTGAATCAGGCGGTATAGCGATACCAGATTTCAAACTATATTACAGAGCAATAGTGACAAAAACAGCATGGTACTGGTACCAAAACAGGCGGGTGGACCAATAGTATAGAATAGAGGACACAGAGACTAATCCTCAAAGTTACAACTCTCTTATATTTGATAAAGGGTCTAAAAGCATGCAATGGAGGAAGGATAGCATCTTCAACAAATGGTGTTGGGAAAACTGGAAATCCATATGCAACAAAATGAAACTGAATCCCTTTCTCTCGCCATGCACAAAAGTTAACTCAAAATGGATCAAGCAGCTAGATATCAAATCAGAGACTCTTCGTCTGATAGAAAAAAAATTTGGCTACGATCTACATATTGTGGGGTCGGGCTCCAAATTCCTTAATAGGACACCCATAGCCCAAGAGTTAATAACAAGAATAAACAAATGGGACTTACTTAAACTAAAAAGTTTTTTCTCAGCAAGAGAAACAATAAGAGAGGTAAATAGGGAGCCTACATCCTGGGAACAAATTTTTACTCCTCACACTTCAGATAGAGCCCTAATATCCAGAGTATACAAAGAACTCAAAAAATTAGATGATAAGATAACAAATAACCCAATCAACAAATGAACCAAGGACCTGAACAGACACTTCTCAGAGGAGGATATACAATCAATCAACAAGTACATGGAAAAATGCTCACCATGTCTAGCAGTCAGAGAAATGCAAATCAAAACCACCCCAAGATACCATCTCACTCCAGTAAGATTGGCAGCCACTATGAAGTCAAACAACAACAAGTGCTGGCGAGGATGTGGAGAAAAGGGTACACTTGTGCATTGCTGGTGGGACTGCAAATTGGTGTGGCCAATTTGGAAAGCAGTTTGGAGATTCCTGGGAAAGCTGGGAATGGAACCACCATTTGACCCTGCTATTGCCCTTCTTGGATTATTCCCTGAAGACCTTAAAAGAGCATGCTACAGGGATACTGCCACATCGATGTTCATAGCAGCACAATTCACAATAGCTAGACTGTGGAACCAACCCAGATGCCCTTCAATAGATGAATGGATAAAAAAAAAATGTGGCATTTATACACTATAGAATATTACGCAGCACTAAAAAATGACAAAATCATGGAATTTGCAGGGAAATGGATGGCAATAGAGCAGATTATGCTTAGTGAAGCTAGCCAATCCCTAAAAAACAAATACCAAATGTCTTCTTTGATATAATGAGAGCAACTATGAACAGAGTAGGGAGGAAAAGCAGGAAAAAAAAAAGATTAACTTTAAACAGAGACATGAGATGGGAGGGAAAGGGAGAGATAAGGGAAATTGCATGGAAATGAAGGGAGACCCTCATTGCTATACAAAATTACATATAAGAGGTTGTGAGGGGAATGGGAAAATAAACAAAGAGAAAAATGAATTACAGTAGATGGGGTAAAGAGAGAAGATGGGAGGGGAGGGGAGGGGGGATAGTAGGGGATAGGAAAGGTAGCAGAATACAACAGTTACTAATATGGCATTATGTAAAAATGTGGATGTATAACCGATGTGATTCTGCAATCTGCATTTGGGGTAAAAATTGGGAGTTCATAACCCACTTCAATCTAATGTATGAAATATGATATGTCAAGAGCTTTGTAATATTGTGAACAACCAATAAAAAAATAAATAGATAAAAATAAAAAAAAATTTAAAAAGACACTATAGAACTCAATAGCACAATCAATAACCTAGACTTAACCGACATATATAGAATATATCAACCGTCATCAAGTGGATACACGTTCTTCTCAGCAGCACATGGATCCTACTCAAAGATAGACCATATATTATGCCATAGGGCAACTCTTAGTAGATATAAAGGTGTGGAGACAATACCATGCACCATATCTGATCATAATGGAATGAAACTGGAAATCAATGATAAAAGAAGGAAGGGAAAATCCTATATCACATGGAAAATGAACAATATGTTACTGAATGATCAATGGGTTACAGAAGACATAAAGGAGGAGATAAAAAAATTCTTAGAGACAAATGACAATACAGACACAACATACCAGAATGTATGGGACACAATGAAAGCAGTTTTAAGAGGGAAATTCATTTCTTGGAGTTCTTTCCTCAAAAAAAGAAAAAACCAACAAATAAATGAACTCACATTACACCTCAAAAACCTAGAAAAGGAAGAGCAAAACAACAGCAAATGTAGTAGAAGACAAGAAATAATTAAAATTAGAGCAGAAATCAACGAAATTGACACAAAAAAAAACCATTGAAAAAATTGAAAAAACTAAGAGTTGGTTCTTTGAAAAAATAAATAAGTTTGACAGGCCCTTAGCCATGCTAATGAAGAGAAGAAGAGAGAGAACTCAAATTACTAACATATAGGATGAAAAAGGTTGTTGAGAGCCACAGTCAAAGGGGCCCTAGCAAACTTTCAGCTGCCAGCAAACTTCCAGCTGCCAGCTGATGATTGGCTCACAGCAGCCCCAGCAACATCTAGCTGATTGGCTCCTCTGCGGTGATGTTCATTGGGCTGTTTCCCTGCCCTTCATACTGCCGGCTGATGATTGGCTCACAGCGGCCCCAGCAACATCTAGCTGATTGGCTCCTCCACGGAGCTGCTCATTGGGCTGTTTCCCTGCCCTTTCAGACCACGGAGCTGCTCATTGGGGGACTTCTTTGGCTCTGCCCACACGACCCAGCCAAATGGCCTCAAGAGCAGGAAGATAGGGCTGGGGATGTGGCTCAAGTGGTAGCACGCTGGCCTGGCATGCGTGCAGCCCGGGGTTCGATCCTCAGCACCACATACCAACAAAGATGTTGTGTCCGCCGAGAACTAAAAAAAAAATAAACATTAAAAAAAATTCTCTCTCTCTCTCCTCTCTCACTCTCTCTTTAAAAAAAGAAAGAGCAGGAGGATATTGGGAGGTGGTGAGGTTTGTGTGGGGGTGAGAGGCTTATGGGAAGCAGGTGGTGGCAGTTGGGCTCTGAGGGTTTTTTCCTGAGGAGCTGTTTTGTTTGGCGTTTGTAGTTCTAAAAATAAAGTTCTTTTCTTTTGACAAGTGGCTCCTGAATTGTGCCCAGCCAGACTGCGGCAAAAGGCAATATCAGAACAGACACTACAGAAATACAGAAGATAATTAGAAAGTATTTTGAAACCCTATATTCCAATAAAATAGAAGATAGTGAAGATATCGATAAATTTCTTAAGTCATACGTATGATCTGCTCAGATTGAGTCAGGAAGACACATACAATTTAAACAGACCAGTAACAAAGGAAGAAATAGAAGAAGCCATCAAAAGACTACCAACCAAAAAAAGCCCTGGACCAGATGGGTATACAGCGGAGTTCTACAAAACCTTCAAAGAAGAATTAATACCAATACTTTTCAAGCTATTTCAAGAAATAGAAAAAGAAGGAGTTCTTCCAAATTCATTCTATGAGGCCAACATCACCCTGATCCCGAAACCAGACAAAAACACTTCAAAGAAAGAAAACTACAGACCAATATCTCTAATGAACTTGGATGCAAAAATTCTCAATAAAATCCTGGCAAATCGAATACAAAGGCATATCAAAAAAATTGTGCATCATGATCAAGTAGGATTCATCCCTGGGATGCAAGGCTGGTTCAATATACGGAAATCAATAAATGTAATCCACCACATCAATAGACTTAAAGACAAGAACCATATGATCATCTCGATAGATGCAGAAAAAGCATTCAACAAAGTACAGCATCCCTTTATGTTAAAAACACTAGAAAAACTAGGGATAACAGGAACTTACCTCAACATGGTAAAAGCTATATATGCTAAACCTCAGGCTAGCATCATCCTAAATGGAGAAAAACTGAAGGCATTTCCTCTAAAATCTGGAACAAGACAGGGATGCCCTCTATCACCACTTCTATTCAATTTAGTTCTTGAAATACTAGCCAGAGCAATTAGACAGACAAAAGAAATTAAAGGCATAAAAATAGGAAAAGAAGAACTTAAATTATTGCTATTTGCGGATGACATGATAATATATTTAACAGACCCAAAAGGGTCTACAAAGAAACTGCTAAGAGTTAATAAATGAATTCAGCAAAGTGGCAGGATATAAAATTAACACGCATAAATCAAAGGCATTTCTGTATATCAGTAACAAAACTTCTGAAACGGAAATGAGGAAAAACACTCCATTCACAATATCCTCCAAAAAAATAAGATACTTGGGAATCAACCTAACAAAAGAGGTGAAAGATTTATACAATGAAAACTACAGAACCCTAAAGAGAGAGATAGAAGAAGATCTTGGAAGATGGAAAAATTTACCCTGTTCATGGATAGGTAGAACTAACATCATCAAAATGGCGATATTACCCAAAGTTCTCTACAGGTTTAATGTGATGCCAATCAAAATCCCAAGGGCATTTCTTGTAGAAATAGATAAAGCAATCATGAAATTCATATGGAAAAACAAAAGACTCAGAATATCAAAAGCAATTCTAAGCAGGAAGTGTGAATCTGGAGGTATAGCAATACCAGAGTTCAAACTGTACTATAGAGCAATAGTGACAAAAACAGCATGGTACTGGTACCAAAACAGGTGGGTGGACCAATGGTAAAGAATAGAGGACACAGAAACCAATCCACAAAAGTACAACTTATATTTGATAAAGGGTCTAAAAGCATGCAATGGAGGAAGGATAGCATCTTCAACAAATGGTGCTGGGAAAACTGGAAATCCATATGCAACAAAATGAAACTGAATCCCTTTCTCTCGCCATGCACAAAAGTTAACTCAAAATTGATCAAGCAGCTAGATATCAAATCAGAGACACTGCATCTGATAGAAGAAAAAGTTGGCTACGATCTACATACTGTGGGGTCGGGCTCCAAATTCCTTAATAGGACACCCATAGCCCAAGAGTTAATAACAAGAATAAACAAATGGGACTTACTTAAACTAAAAAGTTTTTTCTCAGCAAGAGAAACAATAAGAGAGGTAAATAGGGAGCCTACATCCTGGGAACAAATTTTTACTCCTCACACTTCAGATAGAGCCCTAATATCCAGAATATACAAAGAACTCAAAAAATTAAACAATAAGATAACAAATAACCCAATCAACAAATGAACCAAGGACCTGAACAGACAGGAGGACATACAATCAATCAACAAGTACATGAAAAAATGCTCACCATCTCTAGCAGTCAGAGAAATGCAAATCAAAACCACCCTAAGATACCATCTCACTCCAGTAAGATTGGCAGCCATTATGAAGTCAAACAACAATAAGTGTTGGCGAGGATGTGGGGAAAAGGGTACACTTGTACACTGCTGGTGGGACTGCAAATTGGTGAGGCCAATTTGGAAAGCAGTATGGAGATTCCTGGGAAAGCTGGGAATGGATCCATCATTTGACCCAGCTGTCGCCCTTCTCAGACTATTCCCTGATGATCTTAAAAGAGCATACTATAGGGATACTGCCACATCAATGATCATAGCGGTACAATTCACAATAGCTAGACTGTGGAACCAACCTAGATGCCCTTCAATAGATGAATGGAAAAAAAAATGTGGCATCTATACACAATGGAGTATTACGCAGCACTAAAAAATGACAAAATCATGGAATTTGCAGGGAAATGGATGGCATTAGAACAGATTATGCTAAGCAAAGCTAGCCAATCCTTAAAAAACAAATGCCAAATGTCTTCTTTGATATAAAGAGAGCAACTAAGAACAGAACAGGGAGGAAGAGCATGAGGAAAAGATTAACACTAAACAGAGACGACTGGGGGGAGAGAAAGGGAGAGAGAAGGGAAAGCATATGGAAATGGTAGGAGACCCTCAATGTTACACAAAATTACATATAAGAGGTTGTGAGGGGAAAGTGGGGAAACAAGGGAGAGAACTGAACAACAGCAAATGAGGTAGAGAGGGAAGATGGGAGGGGAGGGGAGGGGGGGATAGTAGGGGATAGGAAAGGTAGCAGAATACAACAGTCACTAATATGCCATTATGTAAAAATGTGAGTGTGTAACCGATGTGATTCTGAAATTTGTATTTGGGGTAAAAATGGGAGTTCATAACCCAATTGAGTCAAATGTATGAAAGATGATATATCATGAGCTTTGTAATGTTTTGAACAACCAATAAAAAAAAAAGAACCAATACAAAAAAAAAAGGAACAAAATGCCAAATTGTCCCATGTTTATTCCATTGGAGTATAGCTTTCTGTTTTTTATTCCCAGATACCATAAAACCATAAAAAGTAGTCCACATTATTTGAACATCAGGGGACATTGATATCATTTTAAGAAAAAATATACTACAAAGTCTGTAGTATATTTTTTCCTAAAATGATATAAAAAAAATACTACAAAGTCTGGGGAAAATATGTGGCATGTAACTCTGTAGTTGTGGATACATTTCAGCATTTTATCCAGTTATAGCAATTGTGTTAAATATGCCATACATAATTAAACAGTTTTCAATTATTGTGTAAGGTATCCTAAAAAAAAAATTTTAAAGCTTAATCTTTCTGTACTTTTAAATGTAATTGGAATTCTTTAATTTGTCTCATTTTATTGTATCAGTGATTTAAAACACATCTGTGGGGGCAGTTTGCAGTGTGCACATAAAGATTTGCTAGTGTTGGAGTGTACCTCAGCAGTAGATTCTGGAATCTAATGAGTACATTGTTTGACATCAGTTAATCTTTTCTGAATCCACATAACTGCTTTTAATTTTGAGGCATATGATTTGATATGGAAGAATTTGTAAAAGTGGAATCGCCTTAAAATTTATAGTGAACATAATTGTTGGGGAGAGGTGTGATATTTAAATGATTGACAACATCCTTCATAGCATTAGTTTAAGATAAAGGGGAAGACGGAGCTTCCTTCTCTCCCGGCAATTTTTAAAATTAAAAATATGTTCCAAAAGAATTTGACAGTTTGAATCTTAACAAAACTGACTGGCTGGCTAAGTCATCCCTCCCATGTCCTTAGAGCTGGTCTGTGCTACCTTACATACTTCATAGCAAGATTATTAAATGGCTTCAGAGCAGATTTAGTTAATTTCTCCCTCAAATGCATGCCATGTAGTCTCAATAGGCTGTATTTTCCCAGTGATCAATAAATGAACACTCATTACAAAAAAAAAAAAGAAAAGTTCAGAGGTGAAATAATTGGGTTATGAGAGCCTTAACCAGTGCATTGATCACCTGTTAACTGAGTCATAACTGTGGGAAGGTAGGGAGTGGCTGGGAAAGCTGGGTTGATAGGTGTGTGCCATTGGGGTTTATATTTTGTCTGTGGTGAGGGGAATTTTTCCCTCTCTCTGCTTCCTGGTACCATGTCCTGAGACATTTTCCTCCACCACACTCTTCTGCCATGATGTTCAAACTCATCTCTAAGCCAGCTGTCAATGGACTGAGACCTCTGAAACCATGAGCCACCAAATAAACTTTTCCTCCTCTAAAATTTTTCTTGTCAGATCTTTTGGTCCCAGAGATAGAAAGCTGACTAAACATCTGCCTTAGTCCATTTGGACTGTGAGGGTAAAAAAGACTGGGTACCTGACAAATAACAGAAAAGTTTCTCCAATTCACAGAAGAACTGGAGCTCAAGATAAAGAAATAAACTCAGATATTTCAGAAAATGTACCCACTTAATTTTTTTTCCAAAAAAAAAAAACTGGAGTCATATTTCGATTGAACAAAAGAAGAAACCTGAGATGAAAATAAAGAAGTAATGACATAGAAGTATTGTCCCAGAGCTCCAAAAATGACTGAAATAAAGATAGATTTAAATATTATTGGAACCGTCAGAAAAGAAAGTTGAATCAATATCAAAACATTCTTTCTTTAAAAATATTTTTAGTTGTAGGTAGACACAGTACCTTTATTTTTATTTATTTATATTTATGTGATGCTGAGGATCGATCCCAGTGCCTCACACATGTTAGTCAAGCACTCTACCACTGAGCCACAACCCCAGCCCAGTATCAAAACATTCTTGATGGAGATAATTTTTTTAAATTTTTTACAATAATCTATATTTTTAAAACCAAGATTATGGGTTGGGGTTGTGGCTCAGTGGTACAGCACTTGCCTAGCATGTGTGAGGCACTGGATTCGATCCTCAGCACCACATAAAAATATAAATAAATAAAATAAAGTTATTGTATTCATCTACATCTAAAAAATATATTTTTTAAAAAAACAAGATTACATTTACAAGGGCTGGAGTTGTGGCTCAGTGGTAGAGTGCTCACCTAGCACATGTGAGGCACTGGGTTCTATTCTCAGCACCACATAAAAATGAAATAAAGATATTGTGTGTCCACTTACAACTAAAAAATAAATATTAAAAAATTACATTAACAAAAATTGGGTGGGGAGGAACAATGAGCAATAAGAAAATGAAAGGTGAGTCAATCTGCTCAAACATGATGAAGATATGGTTTTTCATCTTGACAGAGAAATACAAGTTAAGGAATGCTTTAGAGAAACTTTGAAAACTAAGTACTACTAGAAGAATTTAAGTTTGTGTGTATGTGTTTATCTCCAAAGGAAGATGAAAGCAAAGAAAATGAGATTCATATTTCAAAACAATGGAAATGCAAAGAAATATGAAAACACCACATGAAACAAAATGACAAGTAAATCCACACATACTAAAGTCCAAGAACTGCAGATTGAGTGCAAAGCTGGTGTTTTTGAGATCCATCGAATATAAAATGACATGAATGAGAAAAAAGTAAGAGGAAAATACAGGAAGAAAACAAGCAATGAAACAGCAATGAAAATACTATCAGATTAAGAGAAATTAAAGGCCAGAAGCATCATGTATTAGCAAAAAGGGCCATTTCTATTACATTAATGAGTGGCATTCTCCTTAGTACCACAATAGCAGTCATATCTCGGTATGCTGATGATAATTATAATGAAATATAGGCAGGCATTTTTTAAATACCAGTGTACATTTTCAGTAATGCAACAGTAGTGGAATCTTTGACATAGTCTCCATTTCAACAAATCAAGTAGGCAAAAAGTAAACAAGGGCAATGTTTTAAGAAATATATAACAGCCAGGCATGGTGGTGCATGCCTATAATTCCAACATTTTGGGAGACTAAGGCAGGTCAGACTCAGCATCTTAGTGAGACCCCATATCAAAATGAAAAATAGAAGAAGGGTAAGGATGTAACTCAGTGAAAGTAAGCCCAGGTTCAATCCCAGTATGGAAAATAAAGAAAGAAAAAATGATCAAACTAATAGTAATCTAGCTTTTTTTTTTTTTTTTTTGGCAGGGGCGGGGGTATAGGGGATTGATCTCAGAAGCATTTGGCCACTGAGCCACATCCCCAACCCTATTTTCTATTTTATTTAGAGAAAGGGTCTAGCTTTTTTTTTTTTTTTTTGTAGATAGACACAATGTCTTTATTTTATTTACTTATTTTTATGTGGTGATGAGGATTAGACCCAGTGCCTCATGCGTGTGAGCCAAGTGTTTTACCACTGAGTTACAACCCCAGCCCCGAGAGTCTAGCTTTTGCTGAGGCTGGCTTTGAACTCAAGATTCTCCTGCCTCAGCCTTAAATTATTATAAATATCTAATGGTAATCTAATTATGTATCCCATGAACCAAAAAACAATTCCTAAATTCTTCTAAGTAAAAGGGGGAAAATCAAAACTACTATTAGGATCAATTTAGAAATAATCAATGAAAAAAAGAAATAACCAAGTGAGAACCCTAATTGTAAAAGAACATGATATCAATAAGACACTCAGAGAAAAACATTCACAAATACTTTAAATTAGACAAGAAAGTATCAAAATAAATGAATTAAGCATTTGTTAAAAAAAAAAAAGCAATAAAGCAAGTTAAGGGAAAGCACAAGGAAGAAATAAATAAAAGAATAAGAAAACAAACAAAAATACTAGAATTGATAAGTAACTCCAGAAGATGATTCTCTGAAAGAATTGATAAAACAGGCAAATTTCTGCTGAATCTAATCAGGAAGCAAAATAAGTATTCATAGAGAAATAGGAATTCAGATATGAAAATATTTTTTAAAATATTTGAAAAATCTGGGCCAAACAATGAAATACAATTTCACACAAATTAGTCTAACAAAAATCACTAAAATCTAGCCAATAGCAAGTGCTACACATATATAATTGGATGCGCTAAGCTAGACTACAGAAAACTTTGGTTTTAAGGACAGGCAAGTAAAGCAACTTATGTCATTAAACAATGCTCTATCAAGGCAGCAATCAGGTAGTGCCGAGGATGTCCACCTGAGATGCAGGTGTGTACATGACTGTCCATTGCTTGTCTTGCATTTCATGGCAGCACACCAGGTGAGAGGAGCATACAATGAAAGGCTCCCTGATTTTTAATCCCCCAAATACATTAAAATTCAGAAACAACTTTTGCTGCTCAAGAAGCCCAGTTGCCCATGCCTAATGTTCAGATTCTGGGACTTGACATTCTTATTGTACCAACCCTGGAGCAATGTCCCTTGTCTGCAGTGCAGGCTCTAGGAGCTCTCCATTTATGTCTACCCAGGGGAGTTTTGTACAAAGACTTGGCCATAATCTTTCACAGGTTAACACCCACAACTCTCCTCACTTTTTTTTTAAAATTAATTCTCTCACTTCATTCAATAAATATTTGACAGCATTTTATGTGCCACACAATGTAATAAACCTGGGAATACAAAAACTCTGGGCAAAAATAATAGCCTTCAAACATATTAAGTCCCAAGTTTTCAATTCCATGAATATTTTAACAAAATTGATACAGATGCATTAAAATGGATTGGGAATCATAATCCAGAGCTTATATGTCCTTTATTAACATTAAGAATGAAAATACAGATTGTCCTACAAATAGGAAACTGGGAAAACACACTACCTTTTACATATATAAGCCATCCAATAAGTCAGACATTAGGCAAATATGATATCCTGACACTGGGACAAAATCGGTCTCAGTGGAAAGACATGGGAAAGGAAGATACAGTGAAAAAGAGATTTCTAATATTGACTATGCAAAAGCAGGTAGGAAAGCATTACCATCAGCACAGGGGTCTTTTGCTCAACTGGAAACAAAAATCACCAAGAGGCTTTCCATGGTCAGCTGCATGTCTGGAAGGCATAGCAGCTTCTGTTGGTGCAAAACCTCTTAGCAGCCCCAGGTTTTAGGTGATGGCCTTCCTCTGTCGTCTGCAGAGATGCGAAACACATCTTAAACTGTGTAGACCACAGTTTAAAAGTAATAGATGGAACCCCAAAATTAGTAAAGATGGATGCAAGCAGGATCTGGGTAGTCACCATAAATGAGAAAGCAGAGATGTGTGTAATGCCCTGTCAAATCCACCCCATACCTTTTTCGGAAGTTAAATTCAACTGTGAGCGCACGTTGACAATCGAAGGTGTTGGCTGTGGACTTAGAAGAAAGTCATGTGAAACTCATCATCTTAAAATATTGAGCTTAAGGACCTCTGTGATGAAATTTTTATAAATGGTGCATCTCAGCCTCAGTTTCTATAGCTGAAAAAAGGTTCTTTTACAGTCACATTGTGGCAGCCACCATGAACCTGAACCCCAAGGAACTCTCTCTCATGTATCTTCTAAGTGACGATCTGTAAGCTGCTTTGCCAGAAGCCTTGAAGTGGACACAGACTTCCTTTCTCTTCTGTGCAAACTGGGAGGTTCTCTTCCAGTGCTTCCAGACAGGATCCACACAGCCCTGCTTCTGCTAACACCTTTAAGTCAATCTCCCCCAAATAGAATCATTTAAGAATTCTTTGGGTTTCATCTTCAAAAATAGGCAAGGAATTTGAGTCTGAGATCATCCAAAAAAAAAAAAAATTTGGCAACTAGTAAACTTGGGGTATAACTAAGAACATTTGAACTTCAGCTTAGGTGGTCTGGGTGTAATGTCATGTATAGATGGGACTGTAGTGATTGTAAATTGAAATCGTTATTAATGTGTATATACATAGTTGTAGAAAGTTAAGGAGAAACAGATGCTTGGCCTCAAAAAGCATTTATCAGTGGATTTCTTTGAAGTCAGTATTTTGGGTTTAAAATTTGAAGCACCATTAGAGGTTCTTTTTGTTTTAAAGAAAGAAATAAAATAAATCACCATGAGACAAGCACTACCAACCCAACCAGGCTTTATGGGGGCTTATGCTTCAGCAAAAGGGAGACAGCACGCAGGAGGGGGTTCTGGACTGGCTCTCTGAGGAGGCATTAGTGAAGCTTTCACAGCCTGGCCACCGCCTTGCATAGGCACACTGGCGGTTGTTGCACATGATCTGGGATTTCCTCACACATTCCATCGTCTTTTGCTCCTGGCACCATTTGCACTTGACCTGGTGTTCTGTACATGTGCATTGGGTTATCTAGGCTCCGCCTCCCACCCTAGCGAGGTTATATAGGGGCATTCTGTACTAACAGAAGTCGTGTGTTGGAAGAGAACCTTTGCTGAGGATCAGGGTCTCCCTAATCTATCTTAGAAGCAAGCCCTGGGAAAACAGAGAAGGCGTCACTGGGAAGGTATCCCTAAGAGTAAGAGAAGAAAAGAGAAAGTAAGAGAGTTTTCTAAGTAAAGTTTTCTAAGTGAGATGACCCCAAGAAGACCAGCCTCTCTCTTCCACCTTCCCAACCAATCTCCAGATCCTTTCTCTTCCACTTATCTCCCCTAAACATCATCCCCCTTGCCTAAATAACCCTGTGTATTAATTGGGAGAAGCAAAAATTAACCAATTGGAATGAGCTCCTAGACTCCTGCTAGTGAATTATTTTAGATTTTTCTTCCAAGTACTAATCCAGAGCCTGTGAACTTTCAGTGACAGTGATGATGCTGATGGGAACCAGGCTCTGTGAATGGACTGTGCCTCCACTGTAAAGGAAGGGATTTGGAGCCTTAGGAGAAGAAGAGGCGGAAGAAGCAGGTAGTGGTAAGAGACTTGGGACATGAGTGTGAGACCTAAAGTCTCAATCCTACATCAAGAGGCGACAAGGGGGAGAGAAGTCATAGAGATTCTGGGTAAATATGGAAATTCCCAATCAAAAGGAGTGTGGATCCTGCTTCCTGTCTGGAGCTCTATTGTACCCACAGGTAGCTACAGTAAAGGAGACAGCAGAAACCTGTGAGGGCCAAATGCCAGTGGGGAACCACGTGCAAGAGTTTTGGTCGCCCTCCAGAAAAACCTCCATGGTTTCTGGAGCAAACACCTGGGCTTACAGCTAGAGTCTACTGCTCAACAGCTCTGTGATCTTTAGTTACTTACTCACTCTGTATCTTAACCTCCTCATTGATGAAATGGGAGTAATAATGGTGCCTCTCTCAGAGGTTATCCTGAGCACATAGAACAGCACCCAGGACAGACTGAGTACTCAATTCATGTTATCAGTTACTATTAAAGACATTGTGAGTTTCCACTTCACAATGCATTTGTATACAATCTGCATAGTGTTATCTGTGGGCCTAACTACCTACCAAGTGTGCAAACTTTCATAAGGTGTTCTAGCCTTTGTTTATTTCTCTGTAAAAGGCACCTAATAATCTGGGGTACCCAAAAGGCAATTAAGAATCAGAGCAAGGACTCCCATAACAGCGGTGGCAGTCAACTCTTTTTTTTTTTTTTTAATATCAATGTTTAAGCCACATCCCCAGCCCTTTTTATTTAGAGACAGAGTTTCACTAAGTTGCTTAGGGCCTCACTAAATTGCTGAGGCTGGCTTTGAACTGGTGATCCTCCTGCCTCAGCCTCCAGAGTTGCTGGGATTTACAGCCATGTGCTACCTTGCCTAGCAGCAGTCAACTCTTAAGGGACATTTTTTAAGTGCCAGACAGTGCCGTACGCATATTACAGGCACTCAGTCATTCAGTCCTCACACACCTCCATGAGATAGGTGCCATGAAGCTGAGGAAACAGAACCCAAAGAGGTTAAAGAACATGCCCAGAAGTAACTCATCGGGGGTGACCAACCTGGGCCTTGGACCCATGCGCTTCACATTACACTCCTTTGCTCTTTGTGCTTGTGTTTAAAATCAGTATCTATGGATTTTTTTTTCCTTGAAAGATATGGACTAATTCATGACCAATGTGATTCTGCAACCTGTACACTCAGAATAATGAGAAATTATATCCCATCTGATTCAAATATATGATATGTCAAGGTCATTGTACTATCATGTGTAACTAATTAAAACAAATTTAAAAAATAAAAAAAGAAAGATATGGACTATATTTACTCTTCCATCCTTGCTGAATGAAAATAGACTTAAAAAAAAAATCTCTGAATCCAACTAAGGATTACCCCTACTGAGTAAGCAAATACTCAGAACTTGATGGTTGGAAAAATCTGAGACAACCAGTATTTCTAAAATTTACCAAAACTGTTCATCTGCACAGATGATCCATGATAAGTAATTCACTCAAGCATGGAAAGTGAGTAAGAGTGAGAATTTTTAACTCTTTAGAATCTTCCACAAAATATAATTTTTGGAAATAAATTCCCCTGGGTTTGGCGGTTGCATTTTTGCTCTGAATAAAGAGTATCACCACATCTTAAATCTATACTTAGGTTGTAAAGACAATATTAAATATTTTATAAGAAATTATGAGTCAAAAATACGTTTACATCTGGAGATGAGAAGATGATGTAACCCTCAAATCCCACCCAGCCTTTCTTGTACAATGGAGCCCACAATTGCTACTTTTAAAAGAATTGACTCACACAGCAAATTTAAAAATTCATGAATTTTTATTTTTTTCAGGAAACTCAGACTTTGAAAGCTTTAAATGCATGATGTGGAATTAAGAGTATTTTCACATTTTGTACCCTTTCAGCAAACTATTTCTTACTTTCGGGATCCAATTATTTCACACAGAAACAGGGATTAGCTTTCAAAAATCAAAGACTATCAAAGCATGGGTGTTGATAGAAAAAAATCACATATAGAATTAGAAAAGTGGAGAATTTCAAGGGAAGAAGAGATTAAGGAGCGGGTTTCCTGTTATGTAGTAGCTACTGCCACCCGGTGGTGAAAATGTGTCAGTGCCTTCAAATTGTGTTCAACTTGATTGAAGTTTGATTTACCTTCAGCATGCACTGATATGTTACTCTTAAGTGGTTTCATCTTTGTGTTCAGTGGGTTATTCTTCATTTTCTTTAGTAATTATATCTTGTGTTCAACGAAGGCTTAATAATATTTTTTAAAAAGGAGTGAATTAAAGCATTCACTACATTCAAGAGCTATTTCAAAGAAGTAGTCATTGAAAATAATATAGAAAAATGTAATGACGTATCTCCCAACAGAAGAAAAGAACATAGAATAATTTGTGTCTTGTCAAGTTTTATTTCATAACTCTTCTAAATTTAATAATAAAGACTTGACTAGGAATAAAATTGCAGCATTAATTTGATTAAATCAAAGGATGGGGGGGGATGATGCACTCTAATGCATGAGTCACCTAACATTAAAAAAAAAATCTTGCATTGATTATTTGAAATAAAATTATGATTTTTCTTTCCAGAGAGTTTTTTGGGGAGGATAAATTATTAAATACCTTATGCCTCTGTCCTTGCAAATATCTGACTGGTAGGTTAGTTCTATTTCTAACTTTCTAGAATCATCAGCAACTGATATTTTTAGCACAAGACACTGCTCTATAAGTCATTTTTATCTCTAGTCTATCAGCACTATCTAACCTACACAGTATTGCATATAAAATGATTAAATGATAATATCCCTGAGCTATTTTTTAGCTAGAACTGCCAAAGAAACACTGAACCGATGTTACACAGAGTTGTGCAATGGAGGGTCTGTCCTTCGCTCAGACTCCAAGCAAGAAAGGACTTAAATACCCTTCCTGTAGCTACAGCCCACAAGAATCCCACACTGCAAAGCAGCTCAGTGGGCAAAAGAAATGAACACATCACATTCCAAAGAAAGCTGCAGCATCATGTCACCCCATCATGTCACATTCTTCATTAAAAAGAGCAGATGGCCTGACCAATATTTTAGAGGGAGGCATTGCCTTTCATTAAAATTAATTGATAAAGATTCAGCCCTTGTATGTTGTACACATGATCAAAATAGCACACTGTATTCCACAAATATGCACAATAATGTCAATTTTTTTAGAAGATTCAACTCTTAAAGTTTATAAGCAAATTCTGTGATTAGGAATAAAAGTTCTGAAGAACCAGATATCCCAGGCAAGAGCGGAGTGGGTGAGTCCCAAGAGAAAATCCCTAAGTCCTTGGTGAAGAACATATGGGAGAAAGGAACCCCGAGAAACACTGATTCAGAAGTCTCCATAAGAACCAGAGAATGACAATGGAATTCTTTGTGTATCATTTGTACTCTTCTGGTGGATAAACATACAACAAATGGCTTAAACTAAGATGTGGAGATAACAGTGAGCTATGAGATAAACACCATGGGCAAATGTGGATGAGGTATTTCCCACCTAGTGCAAGACAAGGCCATTGTTAAAGTGGGGTTCTGTCTATCACAGAGAGGCCTTTAAGTGACCCCTAAATCATCAAAGGATTGTTAGAATTGACAAGCTACACATATTATGCTAGTTTAAAAGGACATTTGTAGAGAGAAATGTAATAGCTTTCATCCAGGCTCAGTGAATGCGTATCTGGTAAGCACAAGGCCCAGCGCGCGCGCGCGCACACACACACACACACACACACACACACACACACAGAATCACTTTCATAATTATAGCCACAGTTCTTGCTCATTCAGTGCACTAGTCACAAAGGTGTAGTGAATCATGTGTAACTCCCATACTCTATAAGGTCTTCTGCTGTTTTTAGAAAGCTGTAAATTAGAAATCCTGCTGGATATTTTTAGAAAGACACCTAGACCTAGTGAATCTTACCTACTTTGAGTAAACAAGTAAAAGAAACTCTGTCCCAGTGTGCTGCCTATTTCATTTCTGACTTGTTCTCTGAATATTGGATCTATATTCTTTGCAATATAGACAAGTCAAAGGGTAACTGTAACCTTTGTTCTGCATGTAAATTGAACTTTTAGAATGGGGAGTTATGTTTGGGATTAAGAGTGAAATGATCCCAGAAATAGCCATGTTCGGCATTCAAGGCAACCAACTCCAGCAGCAGAAGCTGTGGACCTGCACCCTAATGTTCCACCATTAGTTCACCTCTTCCGCTCCTGTTTCTTCATTTTGTCTTTTTTCTTCTCATTAAAGAATGACTGCCAGTGCAGTGGTTCATGCCTGTAATCCCAGCGGCTCTGGAGGCTGAGGCAGGAGGATCACAGTTCAAAGCCAGCCTCAGTAAAAGTGATGCACTAAGCAACTCAGTGAGACCTGTCTCTAAATAAAATACAAAATAGGGCTGTTGAAGTGGCTCAATGGTTGAGTGCCCCTGAGTTCAATCCCCAGTACTCCCCATTAAAAAAAAGATTGGCTCATGCTTTCTGAATGTTCCTATCTCTCAATTATATAATTAATCAATTACTATTATCCTTATTACAAAAACTTGTTTTTGTTTTGTTTTGATTTTTGTACAACCCAGTTTTGGGGGCGGGTTTAGGAGGGGAGGTTTGTTTTGTTTTGGTTTGTTTTGGTTTTGAGACAGGGTCTCACTGAATTGCCCAGGCTGGCCTTAAACTTGGTGATCCTTACCCTCCCAAGTAGCTGGGATTATAGGCACATGCTACTGTACCTGGCTTAGAAATTTTCCATGTCAAGTTGTTTCATGGACAGCAGCCAGTCTGTGAATTAGACTGCCCCTGGGAAACTTGACTCCACCTTTGCTTTAGGAAGAGACTGAGTGAGGTTGGCTGTTCAGCTCAGCAGAGCAACAAGTGGGAGAACATACGCATCATGACTGAACTGTCTAGTATCCTATGTTGAAATGTGGGGCTTTTTACTCTGAACAGATAACTTTAGGTTTTATTCATTAACAGACTTTATCTATTACAGGAAAAGAGTGGTATATAACATAGCATAGCTACACCATATATTGTAATTATATCCTTAATAAATAAAAGGTTCTGCACATATTTAAACATCTCTATTTGACAATCAATTTCAATAGTCTATTTAATCCTCACGTCAATGCACATAACTGTTATTTTGTCTTGCAGAAAGGTGAACATTTTTCAATCCAGTTAGTTCTCTTCAGCAGATACAGGCAGATTCTTAAGCATTACAGACAGCTAATGATATAAACTTAGATCTGAAAGGTGCAGATGGAGAAGCAGATGTAGCTGTCGCCATATAAGCTGAGTAAGCACAGCAGGCGTGCTGAAATGTTCCTGTCAGAGAGCCCACAATAATAAAATATTAGCTCTCTGAAACCATGCTGGACTTTAGACTCCAAATGGAAACTAATCATTAAAGTCATTTACTGTGAGCCATGTCAGGAGGGTATACAGCACTCAATAAATTAATATAATTGAAAAGGCCCACTGTAAATATATAAGAAAATGAGAAGAGCCACCGTACAGCAAACATAAAACAGAAGTGTATGGTCCAAAGTTTGCTCAGAAACTGTCAAATTTATTTCTCTAACTACAGGTGGAGCCATGTCTATTCTGTAATGATCATCGAATCAACTAATAAACATATCTAATTAGAAACAATTCATAATATGCCTTGGCAAACTTTTTCCCAGCCCCCAAAATGGGAGGTAGTTCTTAAAGAAACTAAAGATAGTTTGGGGGCCATTTCACAATTTATTACTCAGGGTCTTTTTTTTTCTCAATATCTATTAAAATACAGAACCTAATTCTGGGCATTATCAAATCCCAGAATTCAACAAAAACATTCTCTTCCATTACAGGATACTGTATTACCATTAATATTTCAGCAACTTGATAGCCTTTTTAATAGAAATACTTCCTTACGGAAAAAGATATATTTGATAAATCAGTAGGCTTAATGTTCTCATTAAAAATAGAATTTTAGAATTAAACATTGCAAGAGCCCACATATGATGGCATAATCCATGCTTAATGGAGAAAGGCTGTCTCTAACTCTGAGGTCCATATTTATCTCGTTAGTACTTAGTAAATAATTAAAGAGTGATTTCACTAGTCCCATAACTTCATCTATCAATTCCATGCTTGTGGTTCCCAAACCTGAGCCTCCCAACTCCAAAATGCATATTTTCCACTCACTGCTGGACTTCCTATGAATGTCCCCAAACATAGCAATATTGTTCTTAGCCGACATTATCGTTTAAGTCGTGGTCCACAGCACCAACACTGGTATCACTTTAGAGTTTGTTAGAAATGCAAAAATCTCAGGCCTTGTGACCCAAATAATTTAATCACTATCCCTCACTGTTCCTATGCTTGTTCGGGTTTGAAAAGCACTGCCCTTGGATTCCCTCATCTCTGTTGAATTTTACTTTTTCACAAATGTTTTCAAACCTACAGAATACTTAACCTCACAAGGATTTCATGAAGATTAATTTTTAAACCTCTGCAGATTAAGTTATTTTTAAATTGCCTTGAAGAAAGGGCACTAAGCCACTAAATAGAGCAAAATGTGATCCTTCCTTATTGGAGGTTCTTTAATCAGCAGACTTATCACTTCAAAGTGACATCTTTACTCATAAGTAATCTTTATTCATCAGTAATCTCCAGATTTGTTATTCTTAGAAAAAATTCTAATCCCTTAGAAAATTATTGATTTTATGGATTTCTCTATTTTGCCAAAACAAACAGTGCCATCCCCAGAATAGGTTAAATGTATACACAGGATCTTTGTGTGGATGGATGCTTCTGCCTGTTAAGGCAGCTGAGCAGTATCTTCTCATAGTTCAGAAATAGCATCTCTTCCAGCAGAGCAGGCCACATTCCCCATAGGAGACAGATTGTTAACACCAGGCCCTACAGTATAATTTTCCCTGCCTAAATTCCCTAGTTAGGAAAAATACAGTTCTGTGGACAGTGGTATAAGATGTCCCAGTTGGAGGCATTTTTCTAACCAGCAAACACCTGCCCAACAGGCTGCCCTGATTTCTTTTAATGACAATATCAGAGTACCAGACATCTTTGTAGGCTAATAGTTATGGTCCCTCAGTATGTGTTCTGTAAAACAAATTTAAATATTTCTCCATAAAACCCTGGTCAGAGCTTGCTTTGATGTCATATGAATCCTTCCCAATTCAGTATGTTTTGGAAAGATACTCTAGCATTCAGCAACCTACACCTGTCTTGTTTAACAGTTAAAGCCATCTACAGCGATTAGATAACCATCAATGACATAGTTGGGGAATTCATGAACTGGGTTAAGAAGATAGGACTTTATGACCTCAATGGATCCTTTAAGCTTCAAAATTCCTTAATTTCTCAACTCTGTAACTACTTTTATTTCACATGTATGACTGTAATACTATCAAGTCTTCCCTGAAGTTCATTAAAGGTGAAGTTTTAGATGAGTTAGACATTAAACAACTAAATAATTATGATTCTTAACTAGCTTAGACCAAAAAAAAAAATATCTTTTAATGCTTCTGTTTACTTTTTTTAACAATTTTTTTAGTTGTTGATGGACCTTTATTTATATGTGGTGCTGAGAATTGAACCCAGTGCCTCCTCACAACATGCCAGGCAAGTGCGCTATCGCTGAGCCATGGCCCCAGCCCGTTCTGTTATTTTTTTAAGGCACTTATTTTACCATTACAGAAACTTTCAAACTTTGGACTTTGGGGTTTTACAAAATATTTCCCTTGAATGATTTTGTTTTCCATCTCCTTAAAATTCTAATTTTATCATTATTTCTTTTCCTTTTATTTCTTTTTTTTAAAGAGACAGAGAATTTTTTAATTTGTTCAGTGATACAGCATCATTTTTTATTTTTATGTGCTGCTAAAGATCAAAACCAGCGCCCCGCACATGCCAGGCAAGCATGTTACCGCGTGAGCCACATCCCCAGCCCTCCCTTTATTTCTTTAGGTTCATTTGTAGTCCTGTTATTTTCTAAGGTTGAGTGAAAATGTCTTTTCTACCCTTTCCTCCAGTTGCATTTAAAATAACATGTCTATACAATAAACCTTTTTCTCATACTATAAGTTTTCACATGTAATACTTTCATTTTCAATTATAAATATAAATTTCATTGATTTATGATCTTAATGGTACATGAACATTTATATATACTCATTTTTTTTCTCATTTCTAGCATATTTTTCAGGGATCAGTTTTTTTAGGACTAGGACGATTGATAAGTATATTTTAGTTTTGTATTCTTTTTGTTTTTAATTTCTTATACATTTATTTTTATGTGGTGCAGAGGATCAAACCCAGCACCTCACACATGCTAGGTGAGCGCTCTACCACTGAGCCACAAATCCAGCCTGTTTTTAATTTTTACTTTATATATATTTTTTCTTTTACCTGTTTCCCTTCTTCTTCTTCTTTTCTTCCACTAACAGCCAATCTTTATTGGCACCAAAACAGTCATGAAGACCAAAATAGAAGACACAGAGGT
The DNA here is from genome assembly GCF_052094955.1 of Ictidomys tridecemlineatus. NCBI lineage: Eukaryota > Metazoa > Chordata > Mammalia > Rodentia > Sciuridae > Ictidomys > Ictidomys tridecemlineatus. The sequence goes on along the minus strand of NC_135481.1, from coordinate 76,306,079 downwards.
AAACCCACATAAATACAGTTATCTCATACTAGACAAAGGCACCATAACCATAAACATACATTGGAGAAAAGATAGCCTCTTTAACAAATGGTGCTGGGAAAACTGGAAATCCACATATAACAAAATGAAATTAGACCCTTATCTCTCACCCTGCACAAAACTTAACTCAAAGTAGATCAAGGACCTAGGTATTAGACCAGAGACCCTGCACATAATAGAAGAAAAAGTCGGCCCATTACATCAGCTCAGGAACCGACTTCCTCAACGAGACTCCTAAAGCACAACAAATAAAATCAAGAATCAATATATGGGATAATACCAAACCACAAAGCTTCTTCATAGCAAAGGAAACAATCAAGAATGTAAGCAGAGAGCCTACAGAATGGGAGAAAATCTTTGTCACCTACACTTCAAATAGAGCATTAATTTCCAGGATATATAAAGAACTCAGAAAACTTAATACCCCCCCCCAAAAAAAAGCCTAATCAATAAATGGGCAAAGGAACTGAACAGACACTTCATAGAAGTAATACAATCGGTCAACAAATATAAGAAAAAATGTTCAACATCACAGGCAATTAGAGAAATGCAAATTAAAGCTACACTGAGATTTCATCTGACTCTAGTCAGCATGGCAAATATCAACAATACAAGTAACAGGGTTGGGGATATAGCTCAGTTGGTAAGAGTGCTTGCCTTGCATGCACAAGGCCCTGGGTTCAATCCCCAGCACCACAAAAAAAAAAAAAAAAAAGAGAGGGAGAGAGAGAATATAAGTAACAATAAATGTTGGCAAGGGGGCTGGGGATGTGGCTCAAGTGGTAGCTCGATCGCCTGGCATGCATGCGGCCCGGGTTCGATCCTCAGCACCACATACAAACAAAGGTGTTGTGTCTGCCGATAACTAGAAAATAAATATTAAAAAATTCTCTCTCTCTCTCTCCAAAAAAAAAAAAAGACCTTTAAAAAAAAATGTTGGCAAGGATGTGGGGGAAAAGGCACACTCATACATTGCTGGTGGGACTGCAAATTGTGCAATCACTCCAGAAAGCAGTATGGAGATTTCTCAGAAAACTTGGAATAAACCACCATTTGGCCCAGTTATCCCACTCCTTAGCATATACCCAAAGGACTTAAAATCAGAGTCCTCTAGTGATACATTCATATCAATGTTCATAGCAACCCAATTCATAATAGCTAAGCTATGGGACCAAACTAGGTACCCTTCACCAAATTAATGGATAAAGAAAACACGGTACATATACACAATGGAATATTACTCAGCCATAAAGAATGAAAGTATGGCATTTGTTGGAAAATGGATGGAACTGGAAACTATCATGTTAAATGAAATAAGCCCAATCCCAAAAAATCCAAAGGCCGAATGTTCTCTCTGATATGCAGATACCGACTCACAAATGGTCAGGGGGAAGTGAGGAGTGGAGGTTCATCGGTTTGGATGGAGGGGAGTGGGGAGAAGAGAAAGAAAATTGGAAATGAGAAAGACAGTAAAATCAGACATAACTTTCCTATGTTCATATATGAAACTATAAAGTTACCAGTGTAACTATAAAGTTACCAGTATAACTACACATGTACATCCACAAAAATGGTTATACTCCATGTATGTATGATATGTCAAAGTACATTCTACTGTCATGTATAACTAAAAGGAACACATAAATTTTTTAAAAATATTTTTTAAATAAAAATATAAACAAATGTGTGCTTTGGTCTGAATGTTGGGAACCTCCTCAAAACTCCTATTTGAGACTTAATCTCCAATGTGGTTAAGAGATAGGATGTTATAAATTGATTAGTGCATAAGGGCTGTACCCTTGTCAATGAAGTGGCCTTATAAAAAGAGGCCTGAGGGAGCTGGATAGCCTCTTGCCTCATTAGGACACAGCAAAAAGGTGTATCATCTAGCGTCTAAACTCCCCAAACTCTAATAAATACATTTCTGTTGTTTATTATATATAATCTACTGTACTTTGTTAAAACAGACCAAACAAAAACAAAGGATTAAACATTTTTTCAACCATCCATCTGAATATCTAGAAATTTACTAATAACTTAAATACACACAAAAATGATTTCTTTTAAATAGCAAGCTAAATGGGTATGATGATATATCTGTTCATCATTTATCCTTAAATACAGAGGCACTTTAGCATTTAACCTGTACTTGATTTAGACATTAAGAACCACTTAGGGCTAAAATACCATCTTTTCACTAAGACAAAATACAAGAGCATTCTTAATGAACAGAAGTTGAAGGTACAAGCAAAAAAGCAGGTGTTTTTATTACAACATCTTTCCTCAGTCTAAAAAAACACTGAAGCATACTTGTCTTACATAAAGAATGAATAACTATTTTTGGCATGATGAAAATGCTCTAAAATTGATTGTGTTAATGGTTATAGAATTCCATGAAAATATTTTAAATTACTGAATTGTATAATTCAAATGAGTTAATTGTATGATATGTGAAATATATCAATATAGTTATTTTTGAAATGAGTAATATTTTACTCTACTAGCAGAAGATTTTAAATGCTCTCATTTTGTTTTGTGTGTGTGTAGAGAAATATTATTGAGTCCTTAAAAAATAATGAAGTCTTATCATTTATAGCAACATGGATGAAACTGGAGGACATTTTAAACAAAATAAAGCAGACAAGATGGACAAATACCACACATTCTTATTCACATGTGGAAACCTAAATAGTAGTCACTAGAAGTTAGGAAGTTAGTCACTAGAAGTTAGGAAGTTAGGAAGAGGGGATGGAGGGAGATTGGATAATAGTCATCAAAACGCAGTTAAATAGAAAGAACACATTCCAGTGTTCCACAGCACAGTTGAGTGACTGTAGTTTACAACCATTTACTATATATTTTATTAAGAACTAAAAGAGAGTTCAAAGTGTCCCAACACAAATCATGAATTTTAAGGGGATGAAAATGCTAATTACCTTAATTTGATTATTACATATTATATTCATGAATGAAATTATCACACTGTACCCCATAAATACACACAATTACTAAGTGTTAAGTCAAAATATCTTTTAAGTGCCCTAATGTTACAACAGGCTTCTTAGGTTTTACTAGATTTCAAGATAACCAGAAACACAGAGAAAAGTATATTTTATTGGCATTTTGGTCTAGCACAGTTCAATTCAAATAAAATGGAACTTACTTAAGCAAACTGAATATAACAATTATAAGTTTTACCATCATATGATTGTGTTCATGCAAGTAACAATCATCAGAACTATCTTTCTAAGCACATATCAGCGCACCACCTTTCGTTTGCAGTACTTGATATGTAAATTTCATTGTCAAAACATATCTGGCTTTAGCAATGTAAACATCTGCTATAAGTAAACTTTAAAAGGTAAAAGCGAATGTTACTGATGAATAAATCAAAATAGAACTAAGTATCATCACGTGACATAATTAAACATTATATAATACTGTTTCAATAAGAACCACAACTTAATAAAGTTCACACAAAGGAAGCAGAAATAAGAAATGTAAACTCCCAAAATAGTGTTAAAATACTGAAGGATATGATGTAAAATTTACCACAGAAAAAGAAGGGAAAACAACAAAATGAGTAGTGAAAACCAAATTTGGTTTAGTAGTTACAATAGTCATTTTACTGCAAAGGCTTTCTTTATGCACTCTAACCAAATGCTTTATTTTCTGTATCCTTTTTAAAAAGAAATTATTGTGGTTAGTCACATAAGTTAGGTACTTTGTAGGAATTTCACATTTATTGTCATTTGTGGGAATGTTACCCCCACCAAAATTTTTCATCTCTAAATAATTTTTCCAAATAATCAAAAACATTAAATTATCTTCATGAAAATTGCCATTATAAAGTCAGATAATTTCTAAACAAATCATAGAATAAATCTGCCTTACCAGAAAAACTACAGGAAAAAGTGTATGCATAAATGCTGAAAATCACTAAAAAAAATTCAACAAATAAGAAAAAATGTTCACATTTATCACAACTATTGATTTGTTCCTTTCTGGCTAAAATTAAATAAGTTTTTAAAAGGTCAGTGAGGATATTCAGTGCCACCTTGGATTTGTCTGCAATATACAAATAAGTTATATCTGTTGTACAAGGCAGACTCTATTTTTACTCTTAAACATAATTAAGTTATAAAGACTTTGAAATTCTAAAACCAGTTATAATACTGTGGCAAGCAAAACAAATTTGTTCTCAATGCTCTCATTATATTCCAGCTTTATCTACAAACGTGAACATTTTTATGTTTTCTCAAACCATACTGATACAAAAAAAAAAGTCTAGAGAGATCTGTTGGTTTCCACAGACAAACTGAAAAAGGGAAAAAAATGAAACTGAAATATTTCATCTTCTTAAGTGTCTTTAACATGTTTCATATGTCAAGCAGCACTTGACACAGCAAGTTTCTTCAAGTGATCCATAAACACTTGTAAACTAACATCATCTGTGAGGATGGGTGCTCCAGACTCCTAGAGGAAAAGAGAAGTATGCGCTATGATTAAAACACAGAGTGATACCTTGGACTGTATAAGAAAATGTTTAAAATAGACAAGGGAATCATTTTAATCAGAAGAATGCCTATGCTCCTGGTTTCTGAGAGGGAAATTCTTATCTAAGTCCTCAAAATTTCCTGATTGTCTTTGTGATTCATGGACTATTCCCATCACATCTCAGTTTATGCTAGAAAATGAGAGGTCTCAGGATGGAGACTAGTTATCAAGAGGACTGAGAGGTGATTAGAGGATTAGGGCTTTAAAACAGCCTGACCTCCAAAATCCCTCTCCCTGGCATTTTAACAGAAACACCAGTTAGAAGGAAGCAAATTCACGGCATCATTTTTAAAATAAACTATGCTTACTAAGTTTTCAAGTCATTGAATTGATTTCTGTAAGTTTCAAGAAATTAACCAGAATTACCAAAATTCTTTTATTTATTTATTTATTTATTTATTTTTGGTATTTGTTTATTTTTATGTGGTGCTGAGGATCGAACTCAGTGCCTCACACGTGCAAGGCAAGCGCTCTGCCACTGAGCCACAACCCCAGCCCCCAAAATTCTTAATATTTTAACAAAAAATGTACTGACAAAATGACCTTGAAAACCTAATCCATTAACAATGAAATTTTACTGTAAGAGAAAGTATTTGTGGATTTTATATCTGAATTTTTAGAAATATCCTCATACTCAAATTCCATTTATTAATAAATGGAAAGAGTCTAACACAAAGTAATTTCAGAGGAGATCAGCAAGATAGTAGCAAATGTTAGATATGAATTTATTGCTCCTGTGGGTCTAGCCTGGCAAAGCCGCAGACATGTTATTACCTCTTCTGAATAAGTCATGTTAATTTATAAGAACTTGAGAAACTTGGCAATGAGGGGAGGGATTAAAGTGCTGAGCTTATGGGTACAGAACTTGGAGCCAGAATGCCTGAGCTCAAATTCTGGTTCTGCCACTTAGTATTCATGTGACTTTGAGGAAGTGATTTGACCTGTGTCTTAGTTTCTACATTTGTCAAATAAGGATAACAGGGTCTATCTCGAACAGCTCTTGAAAAGATTCAATGAGTGAAGTAGTATAAAGCAAACAGAAAAATCTGTGCCATACAATAGACATATATGTTTTAGCTATTTTCACCATTGCTTCATTTGAAAAAGCTATTACTTTGTATCCACAAAAACATTTTTCCTTCTTCTACATTCAGAGTTATCAGAAGCCCCTAAAATGTGACCCAAACTAATAATAACCTGGTGGTTCTTGCTTGTTCTCTTCCTATGATTTTTTTTTTCATTTTAAATGTTTTTCACCTCAATTCACCCAATTCTAGATCTATTTCTTCCATTCAAGATAAATGATACAGATTGCCTAATTTATACACTGCAGAGATCCTATTTGAAATTATAAAAACTAAGGCTAAACTCAAATTATATCAAAAATCAGTAGTTAGCTCATTTTTCAAATGGGTCTTTTTTCTCTTTAAATTACAGAAAGGTCCAAGCTTTACAACATTTAGCATATGAAGCATTACACCAATAGAGGTCCCGAATGCCACAGAAAGCAGTATTGCAGTGGTGCCCTCTTCAGGACATTCACATATAATACTTATCACTATGTTCTCGATTTCTGACAAAAAGAAAACTATGATATTTCAATTTCCTCTTCATAATTCAAATGGGGTAAAGGAGATGAAAACCTAAAGCACTGTGACTAAAACATACTACTGCTCAACTTATGATTATTAAAATACTAACAATTACTCTTATAAAAATTATAGGTCAAGGAAGACGTGAAGGCTCTTGTTTATGCTTCTAATTGCCCTACTTTCAGATAGAATTAATTAAACTTCAAAGTTGAAATTAGGCTTTCTTTCCTATGTTAAATATCTTTAGGGAAAGACTTTTTCCCAATGATTAACACTGAAAACTAATAGCTAATATTTACAGAGTACAGCAAGCAAGGGCTATTATTAAAACTCTGTAGACAAGAAATTGCAGACAAAGAAAACTTAGGCAACTGGCAAAATCTACATTCTCATTACCATTTCAGAATGATGCTTTTCCATATTTAATTGGACAAGCTCTTTCCTTTATTAAGAGTTTACCAAAACAGCCAGGCATGGATGCTCATGCATGTAATCCCAGCAACTCTGGATTTCACTTAGGGATCATGAATTCAAAGCCAGCCTCAGCAACTTCATGAGGCCCTAAGCAACTTAGCAAGACCCTAGCTTAAGAGAAAAAATAAAAAGGGCTGGGGATGTAGCTCAGTGGTTAAGAACCCCTAGGTTCAATCCCCGGTACCAAAAAAAAAAAAAGTCTACCAAAAGTATATCTCCATGTTGTAATTTAACCCAGAAAAAAACAGAAATGAGAAGTCATCATTTCCATGAATTATTTAGTTCCATGGACTAAGCCATACTTTTGTATGAAAAATCCAGCTATATAGAGTATATTTTATTTGGTCTGCAAAGTGTAGACTCCCACTTTTTTTTTAACTGAATTATGTGAAAGATAATAAGGATGGGGGAAAGCAGCTACCTCCTTTAAAGAAGAAATGTGTATTCTTTCCACAAACCTTAGTTTACCATAGACCACCCCACTCCTAAGTATTGCTTCTTAACACTGAGCATCAGGGTTTTTTGTTTTTTTTTTTTTTTTTTTTTTTTTTTTTACATCTAGCCACTTTGTTACTTACCTGGCTCTTGTGGACATTAGATGTGCAAACCCTCACAAATACTATTTTAAAGTTTCCTTAACCTCTTCTATACCATATTATTACATCTGGCTTTTTGTTCCCCCAGCAAAGAAGCAGAGTGAAGTGATACTGAGGTTATATACGTATATGCATTATTTAGGCATAAATTTTTTTTTCATATGTGATCCAACCCTTTCCATACTTCCAAGATTATGGTCCTTCGCCTGTTATACAAATCTCCCCAAAATTTCAAGACTTTTGGACCTTAAATTTAACTTATTCATCTATACTACAAAATCTCATTAACTGCTAACCATCTCCTCAGATCTCCCACACTCCCATCTCTACTCTTCTGTACAAATCTATCATATTCAACATGTACTATGTTTTTAAGGTACCAGGGGAAGTTAAAAATGAAAATAACAGAATTGTTGCCCTTGAGTAATTTATACTCTAACATGTGAAATAAGTGCAATAGGAAACAAATGGGGAAAAAGGGATGTTGGGGCAAGGATATTACACAAATCCAGTTATACAATCACATAAAAGGTTTCATGGAGTGAACTATGAACTGAGATTGGAGGAATGAATGTGATGTATCTAAATGGTGATGAGGACAAAAATCACAAAGAGATAAGAACATGTTCATTATATTCAAAGTAGAGTCAAAATTCAGGCATAGTGCTGGCACAGCTATAATAAAACTCAGAACTAAGGCTGGAGGATTACAAATTCAAGCCAGCCTTGGCAAGTTAGCAAGACCCTGTTCTCTAAATAAAAAATTAAAAGGGCTGGGAATGTAGCTTGTAAAACACCACTGAGTATAATCCCCAGTACTGCCAAAAAAAAATAGTAGAAGTCTAGTTTGGCTAAAATACCTCAGTGGTGGTGGCTAACAGTGGAAAAAGATAATGTGGGTAATACCAGAAAGGCTCTCAGTGACAATACAAAGGGTTCTTATGTAATTTAATATGGAATTATTGAGAATTTTAGAACTGATATTCAGGACTACTACATTAAGGAGACTAATTGGCCACTGACAAAATGGAGGAAAAAAGCTGAAGCACTAAAACCAGTTAGTAGGGAATTCCAACAGTCCATGTGAAAAGTAAACACTACCTGACTTTGGATAATGACATGGAGATTGAAAATGGATAGAAGAAATAGGGCAAAGCCAGGCCAGGTAGCACATACTTATAATCCTAGTGATTAGGAGCAGAAAGGAGAAACTATAAATGACTAAAGTTTGAAGCCTTGGGAATTCAGGGAATAGTGAGGCCTTCTGTTAAAAACAGGAAATCAGGAAGAACAAGATAGTTTAAAAAGAAAGGTAAGGTTGGGACATTCTGCTTGTGAAATATCTACAGGAAATTCAAGTAGGCAGTTCAAAAAATTAAAGTCTATAGCTCAGTGTGAAGCTAAACAAAAGAAGGAAATTGGCAAGTAAGCCTTCACATAAAAGCTGAGAGTAGAAAATGAGACAAATGATTGCTTCCACTGTAAGAGTGGAAGCAATCATCAAAAGAAACAGTGAACGTAGAGAAATCAAGGAAAAATTTTTGAGACAACTCTATACTCAAAGGACCCTAACTCAATTATGGTATCATTTGTCTTCTACCCAGATGGGACCCCATTGTTACTCAATTAACATTGCTCTAAAAATTCTACATCCTTTTCTCTTCTTCATCCTCAATCACCCAAAATCTTTCATCTTTAATACATTGTCTAAACTACAAAGTATGGTTAAAGAACATGATGGGAGCTTGTTAGAAATTATTAGTAAATAAAATGGGCCCTCGCCACTGCTATAAAAGATCATTTTTATCCTGTTGTCTTCTATTCCTCACAATTGTTTTTAATCTTTCCTTTTTTCTAGTCTGTCTCATTTTAGCAAATAATCTGAAAAGCAACAGGCAGTTATGTGAACTTTCTCTCCACTTCAAAAATCTATCTTCACCCTTCCTCTCACCTTTTTCTTTGGCAAAAATAAATGTCCTGCCTCCTTACCAATGCTTGTATAGTGCTTGTGATTATATCTTAAATCTGTCTTTTTTTTTTTTCATCCCCAGATTGTCACCTTCGTCTACAAATAAATTCTGTGTTCTTACACTAATAACAATAATCCTTCCATTTGCCCTCAGGCTAAATTTATGAAAGGATCATTTATACTTATAATTTCTACCTTTTTACCACCCACTCTAATCTGTTTTGTAATCTATTTTCCTTATGATCTCTTTTCTATCCAAACACTATATTAAAACTGTCTACTGAAGGCTACAAATGACTTCCTTATCAAACTCTTTGTATTTTCCTTCAATTGCCTGTAGCATTTCAGTGTCCATTACCCTCTTCTTCTTCCCTAAAGTTCTTCCCTTTATGACAAAGGATTCTTTTCAATCTCCTTCTACCTCTGATTATTTATAAATACTCCTATCACATGTACTTGCTCCAGGTTTTGTCTCATTGTGCTTTGTCTCATTTTCTACTCTCAGATAAGCATTTACTGTAATGACTTTAAGTATCACCTGTCCAGAATCAGCCTTCATATCCTTGCCTCACCACAAATCAAAATTTCCAACAACTTACCCAATATGGTCATCTAGATGACATCTCAAACTCAGTGTCTAGAATCAAACATTTTCTCTCCACCCAACTCCCACTTACTAGTACACATTTTCCTAGATACCTAGGCTCAAAACCCCTTGTTTTCCCTTAATTTCTTATATTTTAAAAATTCAAACCTACAGAAAAGTTGAGGATGTATATAGTATACCTAATTTCACTGATTAGCATTTTGCCACATTTGCTTTGTTTCTATATATTTTAGACATTTTTCCTTTTCTTTTTACTTCTTTTTGTTGGCTCATTTCTGCAAGTTGAAGACATCATGACATTTGACCCCTAAATAAGTCAGCATGTATCTCCCATGATCATCAACAAACTCCTATATACCACAACTCTATTATCATATTTAAAAAAATAATAATATTGTCTAATTATCTGATATAGTCTATATTCCAATATCAAAAATCCTCCCAATTATATTCCTTATAATTGTTATCTCCCTAGCTCAAGATCCAATCAGAATTTAGATTTTTGTATATAGCTACTTTCCTACAATTTCCAATCAAGTTCCATTGAGTCCATCTTCGAAATATCATCTTTATGCCTCATCACTTGAATTATTTCAATAAATACAGTTTCAACTGACAGATTGCTCCCATTTCTTAAGTTTCAACCACAATAGGACTCAAATTTGCCCCTTTGTCCAAAAACTTCAACAACTTTCTACTGCTTACCAAACAAGGTCTTCAACCTGGCATTCAAGATCCTCCACAATTTGGTCACACAACACATTTCCAATTTTGTGTTCTACTATTCATCTCTACACATACTCTATTATTTTAACCCATACTATCCTTTAAATAGAATTCCCTTCCTCATAGTTTCCACATATTGAAATTATAATTATTCTCTAAATTAAACATCCCTTTTCCCTGAACTGTTTTCTGATCACCCACCCTTTCCTGCTGCCACCACATGACTTCTTCTCCTCTTCCTCTTCTACCCATTGTATTACTTTATATTTTTCTAAAGGCACATTTACCATATTCTGCCTGTACTTTACCGAGGTATGTGTCTTATCTCTAATACCAGACTACAAAAACTCTTTTAAGGCAGACAGAAATAGCAATCACATACCCTGAAGTACCAATACAGAGTCCTGCTCTTATTGGACACTTAATAAATACTGACATGTTATATCAAGAGATAGACTTCTACAAAGTTAAAATATGTCAATAATGGTTCCTAGGCTTCCTGACTCTGCTACTCAAGTATAATCCCTGGCCTCTCCTGGCTTAGGGTGGCTTTTTGTGGTTCATGGCCTCACATTAAACATCAATCATTACTTCCTAGCTTTCGTACTTTATTGCTTTTTGGCTTGTGGGTGTGATACTGAATTGAAATATAAAGGGATTTTGCCTATTAGATAGGATAATTTATTTATTTTTTTATTGTGTCATCAAATACTAATTCTATTTTTTTTATTACTTTTTCAACAGAAATCATCAGTAAATACACAGAGAAAAAAAATGAAGCTTTCATGAAACTAAAATAACAAACTATGACTACATAAAGAAATAATTTCCAAGACTGCCATTTATACTTACCTGCCCCCAGGCATACATATTATTATGAGTCTGTGAAGGGTTGACTTTGGAAAGCAGGAAACGAGCCTTAAAAACAAAGAATAATATTATCCATCAGAAATAGCTTAAGTAAATATAAGCTGAATAAATACATTATGCCATCTAAAACCAATTTTATTTAATATGTTGGTAAAATTAACTTTATCAAAATGTAACATTTAAAAAGATTAACTAAATTTTGAAATGTGTAGGCTACTATGTTATATATAAATAATAAATATATCCACTTCTCTAAATCATACATTTATAATCTCTATAACAAATTGTTGTGTCTAAAACTCAGCATATAAAAATTGTGTGTACAACATTTATGACAAGGTTAGTATAAAATCAACGAATGCTTGGTCTGTAACAGTTTTGGAAATTCAAAATCCCAAATAATAATACAAATTAAAAACAAGAAAATCTTGTATTCTTTAAACAATGATTTCAAACTTTCTTAAATCACAGGTGATTCTATGAGACAACTTACCCAACATTTTACCCATCTTCCCACTATGGTTTACATCATGAAAAAAATCAGAACAGAAGAGGAAAGTAGTAATATGCATAGTGAGATATCAATGAGACTAGAACATGGGCAGTCATATCTTTCAAATTTCAAAAATTTCTTTCTATTCTTTAAGTATTCACATATTACAGTCAAGAGCACTGGTCCTTAAACTGGCCAGAACTCCAGAATTCAAACCCCAGATCCTCCATTTACCATTTCCTTGGCCACAAGTAACCAAAGTCTCCTATAAAAATGGATATTACAACAGATTTCTTATGAAGATCTTATAAGGAGTGTAAATTGCCTTGCAAATTCTCATTACCTGATAATTCCTACTATAAATACAGTAAAACACTAACAATAATTGTTATCATCTCTGATAATAATTGTTACTGATATCTGCTACCTTTTTTGTAATACTTGCTACATGCTGAGGTTACAGCAATAAACAAAGCATAATCCCTGCCTTTAAGGAGTAATGAAACAAACTTATAATAACTTAAAATTAATTTATCATAACTCTTCTTTTCTTTAGTAATGGGGATTGAATTCAGAGTGCTTTACCATTGGGAAACATTCTCAGTCCTTTTTATTTTATTTTGAAGGGATCTAAGTTGCCACAGTTGGCCTTGAACTTGTCTCATGGAATCACCTGCCTCAACTTCCCTGAAGCTGGAATTATCAGCATCATGCACCACCATGCCCAGCAATTTATTGTAACTTAAAACAGAATCACAAGGAAGAAATAAGAACTGTTTTACAAATGTAGGTATGCTAAGGGCATCTAATCTAGCCTTTTGAAGGGATCAAATGAGACATGCATATGCATATATATTTTGTTTAATCCTCACAGTTCAAAAAAACCACAGTTTCTTTTAATACCACAAAACTTTCCTTTAAATTGACAATTTATTTTCTAGAAACTGGAATGACAGAATGAGAAAAATGAAAAAGTAAGTTAACACAAACTTCATGTTCATAGACTTTATCAGTAAAATCACAGTTTTTAGAAAGGTACACTAAATTATTTCCCCAGCTGTTCATATATTGTTCACATATGTCAGCTCAATTAAAGCTGACATAACCACTGCAATGCCATCCTAACTTTGTTATGAGAGCTGAACTGGAAACAGAAGATGGAGAAAACTGGTAGCTTTAGGCAACTGGTCATCATCTTAATGCTTTGCTCTCAAAGTTATTGCAAAAGCATTCCTGTCTTCTCCTCTTTCTGTCTTGTAAAGCAATCTATTCAAACTAAAGTCATAAGACAAGTAAGTATACTTCATTGCAAACCTATCAACAACCATACACAAAAAAATTACACTACTTACCTGGCTGCCCCCATGTTCGGTGTCAATATATCTTGGCATTGGAAATCTGGAGTGAAGGATCTCCTGTGCATCATCTACTGGGGCTTGCAGAAGGTGACGGAAATTTTCATATTCTGGCATGTCTTGGTATCCTGACTTCCGCCACTGTGCTATAGTCTAGTTTTAAAAGAAGTGAAGGAATAACTTTAAATTTCTTGCCCACTAAAAATCTTATGATTTTTTTCAAAGGAGGTAATATTCAGAAAGTGACAGAAAAGTATTCCATTTATCTCAATTTTTTAAAGTTAAAAATACTAATTTCAGTAGATAAAATATTCTTAAGTAAACAAATAAAAAATTAGGAGATTTCTTCTCCTTTAAAAGAAAAACAAAATAAAAGTTTATGAGATGTGAGTGGAATCAATTAAAAATAATCAAATAATAATAATGAATAAACCTTTTAAAATCCTAGAGTATTACTTAAAAGGATATTTTGAGTAGCATCTTTACTATTCTAATGCAAATCTAAAATAATTTACAATAAAAGAAAATTTAAAAATAAATCTGTATAAGTTACTAAAACACTAGACTATAAGCTTGAGTGCAGGTCTGTGAAAAATCAATCTCTTCTAAAGCATCCAGAGTATGCTACTTTTTTATACAGTGGATGTACTTAAATATTGGCTGGATAAATTCAGTAAGAATAGAGTTCTGCTAAATACCTGAGTTAAAGCTTAATGGTTTCTCAAATATTCTACTCTTTTCAATCATTTACCATTCTAATTAAGTTATAAATTTTAATTCATTTATGCCTTAAATGAACTTTTCAAGATCATGTGAGACACTTTTTAAAATAACTTATAATGATCACATGAAATAATGAAAAAAAAAAATTTGTCTCCTGACAAAGGCTGGCTTTTACCCTCTCTTCAAGGTAAAACCCAAAAATCTCATATATCTATGCACATGTCAATGTTTTTACATTCACAGCACTTGATTTGTATAAAATCTATTTGTACAAACACGCATAGACAAATGAGCAACAACAAAAAAACAGAGGAGGGTCAATTGTGATTGAAACCTCAAAAGCTAAATTAAGAAGAATCACATTATATACACACAGGTTGAGCATTCCTTATTTGAGATCCTTGGAACCAGAAGTGTTACGGACTTCATATTTTTTTTTCAGATTTTTAAATATGTGCATACACATAATGAAATATCTTGGGGGGGTGGAAGCCCAATCTAAACAAAAATTCATTATGTTATATATAGTTATTACAAATACAATCTGAAGTTAGTTTTTCCATAATATTTTTAATAACTTTGAGCATGACGCAAAGTTTCATGGTGGAATTTTCTACTCGTCTCATGTCAGTGTACAAAGTATCAGATTTTGGAGTATTTCAGATTTGGAGTTTTGGATTAGGCATGCTCAACCTATATTTTATAAACAGGGAAATCAAAGTGTATTATCAGAGATGAACACTAGCTATATTTAATATAGGAGTTAAAAACCTTCCTTGAGTAAAAAAGACTTTACATGCATAGCCTTAAATGGCTATAGGATCTTACCTCACCATGATAAATCAAAATCTGGAAGAATGTGTCCATAAGAAGAATACGATCTGCAAGAATGCTGCTGCTATCAAGAAGAACCGGCTAACATGGAGAAAACAATGAGAGGTATGAAAAAATTAACTACTTAAAGATACAAAATGGATCTTTCCAGGATTTTCTTTTTAATTGTGGAAATGGTAGTTTAATCCAGGAGCATTCTACCACTGATCTACACCTCCAGCCCTGCTTAAAATTTTTTATTTTGAGGAAGGGTCTCACTAAGTTGCCCAAGTTGGCCTCGAACTTGGTATTCTCCTGCCTCAGCATCCCAAGTTGCTGATATTACAGGCATGTAGCACTACACTCAGCTCCAGGATAGTTTTTGATTCTGAAATTTTTTATTACTTAAAAGCTCTTACTATTAAAAAATTCTTGCAGTGTATTTTAATTTAATTTTCTAAGAAATCTTTACAAATTGAGGTAACAAAAAATAGAGTCAAGAAGAAATCAAGGATGACTCTTAAGCTAAATAGTGGCAGCAATAAATGAAATGGAAAGGCTTGGGATAGAGCAAATTTCCATATATGAATAAAAAGGAGTGGACCAAACTGATGATATAAATTTGGGTATCATATGCCCAAAGATGGTAATTAAAACCATGGGATTAGATTGCATCACCTAGAAAGGGGAGAAGATAAGGAAAACAAAAGATTGAACCTAAAAGCATGCCAATATTTAGAAGGAACCTTCATGAGTAAGGGGATACCAGGTGAGAACAGTAGGAGTCAGAAAAGACTAAAGCATAAGGTTTTTGAGAAGAGAGTCCTTATTAGCAAATACTGTGAATAGCTTGTTGAAGCAAGTTGTGGAATAATGGTGGTCTTGATAAGAGCCATTTTAATATAATGTTAGGGACAAAAACTGATTCAGAATATATGACATGTTCAACCCGTATTTTATAAAGAGGGAAATGTATGACATGTGATGAGAATGTGAAGTGAGAAAGTGTAGACAATAAATAACTTTTCTGAATTTAGTTGTGAGCAGAGAAATGGATGATAATTAGAGAAAATGTAAGGAAAGGATGAGGGTTTTGATAGTTTTCTTTTTAACCTGACTGCTGTTAAAGTTTCTAGGTTAATGAGAATGATATAGATAGACACAAAAGTGGTGATGCAGGAGAGAAAGAAATAATTTCCAAAGCAAAGCCTTAGGAAAATGAGGTTAATGGGATTCATGTATTAAATGAAATGGTTGGAATTTGATAGGAGCAGGGACTAGGGATGCTGGGATTCCAATTTTCTTCTAGACACTATTCTACATTTTTCCAGTGTCTACAGTTTATATACATTACTCTGAAACAAGAAGTTACTTACAAAATTTATTTTCTTGATTCAAAGAGTTACAAAATTAAAATACATAGCCAAACCAACATATTTTAAAAATGTATTTTCCTAGTAGAAACTATTTGACAAATTGTTTAAAAATTACACTAACAAAATAAAATATTTCCTACTATTTTATAAGACATGAGGTATCATGAAGGATCACTAACAAATAGAAATCACAAGTATTCTCTATAGTGACCCTTCTTCAAGTATTACTTTCAAATATAGTCATTACACATTTTTATAAGTGGTAAAACAGACAATTCAGAATATAGAACAGAAAAACTGTTCACTGATAACAGGTTAAAGTAAATGGGACAGTTTGATAAGGAAGTTAAGCCATTATTCTTCTAAATATGTCTTAAATATGGCAACTGTGTCTTATGTTCTCAAAGGACCAAAGGAAAATGAGACTATGTTTAGACAGAATACTGTAACTATCTGACACTAAATTTTGAAATAAGCTGAGTACTACAGAATCACAATCACATTTGAACATTGTTAAAAGATATGAAGTATAATCATAAGCCAGGAATGGTTGCACACACCTAAATCCCAGCAGCTCGGGAGACTGAGGCAGGAGGATCACAAGTTCAAAGCTAGCCTCAGCAACTTAGCGTGGCCCTAAGCAACTTAGCAAGACCCTTTCTAAAAATAAAATACAATACAGGTTGGAGATGTGGCTCATGGGTTAAACACCCATGGGTTCAATTCCTGGTACCAAAAACAAGAATGATCATAGGTGTTACAGGATTTGGTCAACCAAATGGTCAGACAAAATCATGTGAAAGTCTCTTCTACAATATTTTTATATTATTTTTAACGATCTTTCACTATTCCTATCCAAGATATCTAGTATAAAAAAAGCTCTCATAAATATTTTTAAGTGAATAAGTAATTCAATTCTTGTATATAATAATTATATATTTTTTAAATTAACTGTTCTATTTTAATGCCAAACATCACAGTAGTAAGACCAATGAACATTTGTGTGTGTGTTCCTCTTACCTCTGGTGGTCCACTAAAAGAATATGCATACAGAATAGGCTGAATCATGATTAGAGACTGGGTAAGATCTTGACGCATAAAATGATGACGATAATACGAACTTTCATCTGGACTATTGTTAAAAACTTGCAAGAAAGGAGATCGTCTTAAATGAAACATAAACTGTAAAATAAAATATGAGATATTGTTACTGATTTTAATATCAGGACAGCAGTTTACAATCAAGAAAAGCATTTGATTACAACTATAAACAATACAATAAACAATTTACGTTGAGAACATTCTAAACAATATTCCTCAGAAATTCATGCTATTTATCAGCTGCTTAAAAATATAATTCTATGAAGAGAAAAAAATTAAATGAGAAATAACTCCAAAGTATAAAAGTAGGAAAAAAATTTCTTGTTCAAATCCATTCTTCTGAAGCTGATGCCAGGTAGTGTTTTATCAGCTTCTCTGTTGTTATTTGTTTTTTGTTTTTTAACATATATATATTTTTAGCTGTCAGTGGATGTTTATTTTATTTATTTGTATGCAGTGCTAAGAATCGAACTCAGTGCCTCACACATGCTAGGCAAGTGCTCTACCACTGAGCCACTACCCTAGTCCCAGCATTCTCTGTTTTTATCCCTCATCCCTCTGACCACAACTCTGGATTTTTTCATTACTACATCAAAAGGCTCTCAAAAAAACAAAAGTAGATTAAAATACTTTTTATTTTGGGCATACATCTAAAAAATTGGGCTAGCAAGAGTCTGCATTAGTTTCCAAAAGAGAAAAAAAACTATCTATACCCATATTGTTATCTAATATTTAGGTCTTCCCCATCCCTAGGAAACATCCTCCAGACTTTGTTTTACAGCTTCTTTCTCCTTTTACTTTGTTTTACAGCTTCTTTCTCCTTTTTCTCCTCCCCCCTCAAATAAAACAGATTTTAAAAAAAAAAAAAAAGGAGAGAGGCAGGCCTAAATAAAGAATAGCTATATTAGATCTTTCCTAAAATTGGCAGGATCAGCCCCAAAGTACTCCCACTTGTCTTTCATCATGTCTCTTAAATTCTTTCAGTCCTGAGGTCTCAAGTGCCTGCATGTTCCTTCTGCTTGTTACTTCACAGTTCTCTCCCAACACATGGCACCCAGTGAAATTCTCCTTCCTTTTCCTTTTTCAGTGATCCATAATACACTGGAGAGGCTCTCTCACCCCTTTATCATTTGAATCATTCCTGTTTACTTACAAGATGTCTAATTATTAAATTCTTAGGTAAATATTTGGGGGATAAAGACTTGCCTTGAATTTAATGAATGCCACTTTCATTCATCTATCTATCTATCTATCTATCTATCTATTCATTCTTGTTACTGGAGTTTGAACCCAGAGGCACTTAACTGAGATACATCCTAATTCCTTTGAATTTTTACTTGGAGACAGGATCTCACTAAATCCCTCTGCCTGAGTCTATTAAGTCACTGGATTCCCAGAGTGTGCCTATGCACATGCCTCTGGCACCTTTACAGAAGATCCTCAGGTTTTGAAAAACCTAAGGAAAAACGAGTTTTCTGCTTCCTACTTCCAGCAGAAGGGAAAAAAGGAGATTGGTGGGATTACTCTGAACATCTAAAATTCTTAAGAGAAGTCTTAGAGTAAGGACAAAAGAAGAAAGGAAACTGAAAAACTTAGTCTAACATATAGGCTAATGCCCACATTCATTTTGCTTTTTTTTTTTTTCAGTAACAAAGATAAGGCCTCAGAATTCCCAAAACAGAAAGGACTTTGCATGCCTTAAGACACATAGATCCTGCTTTTTTCCTTAATTCTCTGAAACCTCATTAGTTTAAAAAAGTCTCCCTTTGTTTAAAAAAAAAAAAAATGGAGTTTCTGGATCACAAATCAACAAAGGATCTAGCTTTTTTTTTTAAATGAGTTTTATTTTGACTTGGACATTATTAACACAATTAAGCATAGCAATGCATTATTGCTCTGTTTTTTTTTTTAATCTTTATTTATTTTTATGTAGTGCTGAGGATTGAACCAAGTACCTCACACAGGTGAGGCAAATACTCTACCACTGAGCCACAATCCCAGCCCCAGAATCTAGCTTTCACACAAATTTTTTAAGGGCAAAAACTTGAATTTCCATATCTCAATATCTATCATCCCTCTAGGTTGAGCTGAAATGACACCCTCTATAAAGATGTATCAAACCATTCATTTGAAAGAATTTCTTTAAGTTGTCTTTAAATTCTGTATGCCTTTCATAGCATTTCTCACTTTTTCTTCTTTGTTGTTTGGGTATATATCAGATTTTACCCTTTAGACTGAAGCTCCTTCAAAGTGGGATCCAGGTCATCATCATCATTTCTTCAGTACTCAGTTGAATAAATGATCTGTTATTTATTATATAAGCAACCTAGAGTTTATAGATAAGGGGACAGATTCCACTATGCCCAGTGGAAAAGGTTCATAAGGTAAATCAAGTTAGTTTCTTTACCTGGTATGGCCCCACAAAACTGTTCCGAGGTGACAATAACATGCTGTAAGTCTAACTAATTGGTAAAATTACCTCACAAAAAGTCCTTGTAGGGGGAGGGGATATAGCTCAGTTGGTAGAGTGTTTGCCTTGCATGCACAAGGCCCTGGGTTCAACCCCCAGCAACACAAAAAGAAAAAAAAAAAAGGTCCTTGTGGTATCACTGCAATTAGAACCTGTTATATCAGATGGAAAGCTAATCACTTACACCAATTGTAGTAACAGTAGGGTTTCATTATAAATCTGTATTCCACAAATAAATGACTATTTGTAAGAGCAAAATATAAAAACACTATAGACTTTTCATTCAGTACTGACCACATAGTATTAATTACTTAGCTATTCCAAAAGTTATCTAATCAAAAGAATAACTCAATAAAAATAGGTCCTATGGGGCTGGGGTTGTAGCTCGGTGGCAGAGCACTTGCCTAGCATGTGTGAGGCACTGGGTTCGATTCTCAGCACCATGTATCAATAAAGGTCCAATGACAACTAAAAAAAATATTTCCAAAAAAAATAGGTCTTATAAGATGAGTAATAAAAGATGAATAATAGCTGGGCATGGTGACACATTCCTTTAATCCTAGCAGCTCAGAAGGCTGAGGTAGGAAAATTGCAAGTTCAAAGCCAGCCTAAGCAACTTCATAAGGCCCTAAGCAACTTAGCGAGACCCTGTCTCAAAATAAAAAAGGCTGGGGATATGGCTTAGAGATTAAGCACCCATGGGTTCAATCCCTGGTATTAAAAAAAAAAAAAACAAAGACAAAATGCTGCTGGCAATGCAAGACAAGAATTTTATCTACTTACCTGTGGATAAAGAGAGAAAGTTTCCGAAAATCTAAAGGAACTTGGATCATCTTTGTGATACTCTCCAAATTTCTGACACTAAAAAAAATAAAATATAATATGTTAGTAATGAATTTCTGATATCAGAGCCAAAACTTGTTGCCTCTATATATTCTATTTACAAGAAGTTACTACTTTTTAGGAGGTAGATACTTGATATAGGATAAAATTGGAATATTACATATACATTTAGCAAGAGACCGATTACAACAAAAAGAAAACATTTGAATTTCAGAAACAATAATAGTATAGTAACAACTCACCCTAAAATGTTTGGATTTGTTTAAGTAAGTATCTCTGTTTATTTAATAAATAAAGAACTCCTAGACAATGGCCAAAAAAATTCCCTAACACTTAACCAAAAAAGATATTAGCCAACTAAAGGAAAGATGCCTATCAAAATACCAGAGTAGCTATAAAAGTACATTGCTGGTACAAAATTTGATATATCAGAAATACCATAAAGAAAGAAGAGGTGAGGAAAAGAAAATCAGAAAGACCAACAGGAAATCTGATAAAGAAAAAAGGCAGAAATTAGAAAATGTAAAGAGGGACATACATTGGCAACAGAGAAGTAGGCTATGATAACATAACAAAAGGCATCTAGGGAATTAAGTAAGATTATCTATAAGACAAACTGCCTAGCACAATGACTGGCACTTACTAAAGCACTCAATAAATCATAACTTTTCTTATTCTTGAGTAAAAAGTCTCTGCCCTGAAAAGGTTTTGGTTTTTTTTTTTGGGGGGGGGGGTGATAATATATTCATACATGCACACAATAAAACAGTATAATTTGATCAATTTCATTTTCCAGTACCTCCCCTTTCCCACCCATATCTCTTTCCCCCTGATCCCCTTCTTCTATTCTACTGGTCTCCCTTCTACTTTTTTTAAAATTTGTTCTAATTAATTATACATGAGAATAGAATGTATTTTGACACATTGTACAGAAATGGAGCATAACTTCTCATTCCTCTGGCTGTACCTGGTGCAGAAAATCACATCAACCATACATGTATATAGGGTAATAAAGTCTGTCTTATTCTATCATCCTTATCCCCATTGCCCCACCCTTCCCCTCTGCACAATCCAAAGTTCTTTCAATCTTCCCTACCACCCCACCCCACCCCTCGGCCCCATCCATGGATCAGCATTCTCTTATCAGAGAAAACATTTGGCCTTTGGTTTTTTGGAATTGGCTTATTTCACTTATCATGATGTTCTCTAGTTCCATCCATTCACATGCAAATGCCATAAAAGAAAAGTTTTTAAGACTTATGTAACTTTCTATCTTCTGGAAATGTTTACCATAGTTGCATATGAGTTAAGGACAAAAACAACAGGCAAAATGTAATAAGCAAAAAGTAACAAAAGGTTCGTTGCTAGGCGTTGTGCAGGACTTTTGCTACCTGGAATGTTCAGCTCTATCATTTATTTGTGCCTACAAAGAAAGTAAAAGGCATATTTGGCTTAATCTAATTTTAGCTTCCAGGAAAAAATCATTTCAGAATCAGAGTTATCCAAGGATAAAAAAGTTATAGATGGAGACTCAGTTACAGAGCACTTGCCTATTTTTCGTTCTGCTTTGTTTGGCATTAGGAATTAAACCCAGGGCCCCTTTACCACTGAGGAAACCAGTCCTTTTTTAATTTTGAGAGGGTTTCTCTAAGTTGCTGAGGGTCTTGCTAAATTGCTGAGGCTGATCTCAAACATGTGTTCTTCTTGCCTCAGCATCCCAAGTCACTGGGATTACAGGCATGAAACAAACACCACACCCAGCTATTTGCCTATCATGTGAGAGGCCCTGGGTTCAATCCCAGGCAGGCAGGCAAGAAGGAAAGAAGCCATAGTAATAGAGTTAATCCTTGAAAAAAAAAAACACTCTGGATCTGAGAATAAGAGCATTGCTATCTTTAATTTTCCCTCACTGGCAAATTAATAAATTCGTCATTGCCCAATGATAGCCACTAGCTACATGTGGCAATTTAAATTAATTAAAATCAAATAAAAATTAGAAAGTCAGTTCCTCAATTGCACTAGCCAAATTTCAAGTGTTGATTAGCTACATGTGGGTACCAGTTCTGTAATAGTGCATTTCTAACATTTGTAAACTTCTGGATAGTGATGATAGAATATCATATATACTTGAAAAAATCTAGAATACTAAGTATATTGAATAGATTTTGTGAAAAATTCAGTATGTCAGGCTATCAGCCACAATATTAACCATACACCTGTCAAAATGTGCCCCAAATTCTGTTAAAATAATGTATTAGGCAAACCTGATGTTATAATAATGAGGGAAACAAAGGATTACTGAGCTGGGCACAGTGGGAACATGCCTGTAATCCCAGCTACTCAGGAGACTGAGGCAGGAGAATTACAAATTTAAAGCCAGCCTCAGCAATTTAGCAAGACCTTGTCTCAAAATTTAAAAAAAAGAAGGGCTGGGACAATAGTTTAGTGATAGAACACCTTTGAGTTCAATCCCCAATACCAAAAAAAAAAAAAAAAAATCCCAGAGTTGGAAGTATCTGATACTTACGCCAAAAATTTCTGCTTTAATTGTGAGCATTTCTTTCATGTCATTAAATACTCTTATTACTACTACAATTTTAATGCCTGACTAGCATTGCAATACTGACATACACCATAACTATCGTAACGAATCAATCCCTCATTATTGGCATCTTCATTTATCCTATTATAATTTTAGAATAAATTCTGAGATATTTCTAAGTAAAATATAGTTTTTAAGTTTTTGATGTAGTCAACAACTTCCTTGACACACATGGTTATAAAGATGTTTATAAAGGCTACACAGATTCATATACCAAAACTATAAACTATGAAGTTTTCCATTTCCCTGAGTACAGGGCAACTCTAGCAATTATCCTATTTTTCTCAATCTTACAAGAATTGGTAAGAAACTAGCAATGCCAACATGTAAAAGAATAGTAAATAAAATGTTAGGACAGAATGCAATCTGGGGAAATCAAAAAATTCCATTTTAGAGGGTTGGGAGAGTAGTTCAGTGGTATAACATGTACTTAGTGTACAAAAGGCCTTGGGTTCAATATTCAGCACTCCAAAACACAGGTTTCATTATAAAACAGTATCAGCCAAAGAATTGATGATATTTCACATAATGCTAAAGAAGTTTGTGTAATAAGGTAAATAACAATTTCCCTATTCAGAATGACAAGTTTACAGGTTTCACCAGTGTCATGGCAGGTTTTTAAATGATAGTAAAATTCCAGAAAATTTTGCTACTGCAAAGATAATCTTCTCTATTGCCCAAAACAAATAAAGGTCAAAATATATTTAATGATTTATCTTCCTATCTGGAATGAAAGGTCTACTTCTGAAGAACTGTGTTGGCATTTGTACTGACAGTGTCCCATCAATGGCTGACTCTATAAGAAGTTAAATCTCTGTTTTTTTTTTAAAAAAAAAAAAAAAAGATACACTAATACTGTCATAACACTGTTTTCTACAGAGAGGTGCTTCACAGAATTTTTTTTCTCCTTGGTCTTTAATTCAACCTTAGTTGTAAAAAATCACATAATTAAAATTACTTTGTGTTCTTTTTGCTCTACATTAATATATTGACTAAAACCAAAAGTTGAGTAAGAATTTCAGTCTGAGGGATTAATTTGATATTTTGCATAAAATAATTTATTAAATTCACATGTTCTATAAATAAAGATGAAAGTGAAAAAAAATAGCTAATGCTAGATGTGGTGGCATACATCCACAATTCTAGCTACTCAGGAGCTGAGGGAGGAGAACAAGGCCAGCCTGGGCAACCCAGCCAAACTCTGTATCAAAAATAAAAAATAAAAAAGAGCTGGGATGTAGCTCAGTGGTAGAGCACTAGCCTAACATGTGTAAGGTAATTAATACTATCCCAAGTACTGCAAAAAAAAAAAGAGAGAGAGACTAACTTTACTAAACAAAGGCTAGTTCACTCAAGACTATTTTTAAAACTACATGAAATAAAGCACAACCTATTTGATAGTTTAAAAGCAAGTTAGCTGTCTCTTGTACTTAATAGCTTAACAGAGCTCTCCATAGGATATTCAAGCTGAAGAGGGAATGCAGAAGTACTTTCATGGAAATGACAGGCCAGCGAAGAAAAGTAGAACATTAATAAAGCCTTCTTGGGGCTGGGATTGTGGCTCAGCAGTAGAGTACTCCCCTAGCACAGGCGGGATCCAGGTTTGATCCTCAGCACCACATAAAAATAAAGGCATTGTGTTGTATCCATTTACACCTAAAAAAATAAATATATATATGTGTGTGTGTGTGTGTGTGTGTGTGTGTATAAAACATATATATTTTATATATAAATATATATATATTTTATATATATATAAAAAAAAGTTAAATAAATAAAATAAAGTCTTCTAGGTCACAATGTGAGAAATGGGTTCCTGGTATGTTTACAAAATCAAGTAAATCAACACCAATCATTTTACTAGCATATATTTGTAATCTATGTAATTTGTAATTGACACTTGCCTATATTTCTATATTTAATATGTATAACTTATACATACTTCACTTACTTTTAAAAGATGTACTTACAATATGAAGTTCCATTCAATATAAAACAGAAATAAAACTAACACCATAGCAATGAATACACAAAAAAATAGTAAGAGCAGTTATCGTAATATCTAATTAAATTTCAAACTAATTTCATACCAACTAAAATCAATAGAAAAATATAGGTTACATACTTGCCATTTTTTCATGTTAAGGAAAAAAAGGAATTCACTTTTACTGGAAGTTATTACTGAATTTTACTATCATTACTATGGTATTGTCTCAGTAATTTGAATAGGAATTCCTCATATAGTATTTCAGGGTCACTGTTAAGTACTTTTAAGGAGATACAGCAAACAAATTACAAATGAAAACATATGTTTATTAGAAAAGCACAATGTTTATTTACCAGTCGAATGAGCTGTCTGTCCAGCCATCTGAGCACATCTGGTCCTTCCTCTGTTTCTGCTCTATATATTGCTAGTCGGGCCATAAGAATGGCAGCTGCCTCCTGGTCAAAAGATGCAGCGATGTTTTGGATTTGAGTTTGAGCATCTGCCCAGCTAAAGAAATAAGAAAGTACAGAAATGTTGCTGAATTATATTCACATTATCATACTTGGCCACCACACAGATTTAAATTTGAAAAATGAAGAAAACTACTTTAATATTTCAAATTCCAACACTATATAGACAAATTAGATTTGGGGAGGGGGGCAGAAGCTTTTTTTGGTTGTTTGAGTTGTTTTGCTTCGGTGATAGCGGGGATTGAATGCAGGACTTCATACAAGCTAGGCAAGCATACAACCACTGAACTACATTCCCAGACCTACCACATTTTTTAAAAAGAAATCACTAATACTTGTTTCACTACAGCATTGTTATCACAAAAATATAATCAAACCTAAAAAAATTCTCTAAAGTAAACTGTAAAGGCATATATGCACAATTCTGAAAACAATAATATTTTTACAAGTAAACATAATAATATGCAAATGTATATATATATAATATACACACACACACACACACACACACACACACACACACACAGATACATGAATCTATCAGACGTTAGGATTTTATTTCTTCAATTTTATAAAAACAGAAAAGGGGCTTTGGAAATAGCTTTGGTAAAGCATTTTTACAGCATGTGTGAGGCCCCAGTTCATTCCCTAGTTCAGTGGTAAAGCATTTTCACAGCATGTGTGAGACCCCATTATACTTCCCCAGTTCACTCCCTAGAGCAAAGGGGAAAATAAGCAGAAAAATGGAAATATAAAAATAAAGATTTTCTCTAAGCCTAAACTGGAAAATAAAACAACAGAATTTTTTCTCACTAGTGATATCATTTTAATCATTAGTGATAAAAAAAATCATATAATTAAATTACTTTATATTCTTTTCTCTCCAATTTAGTATACTGACTAAAATAAAAAGTTACATGAGAATTTCAACCTGAGGAATTAATTTGATATTATGCATAAAATAGCATAATTTATTAAATTCACATGTTCTATAAATGCAATTCAGTAAAACTATTGCTGGGCTATCTTTGTTTATATTTGTTTATGTTATATTTCAAAGGTGCAATTTTTGTTTTTTTTTCTTAAAGAGAGAGAGAGAGAGAGAGAGAATTTTTTAATATTTATTTTTCAGTTTTGGGTGGACACAACATCTTTATTTTATTTTTATATGGTGCTGAGGATTGAACCCAGTGCCCCGCGCATGCCAGGAGAGCACATTACCGCTTGAGCCACATCCCCAGCCCAAAGGTGCAGTTTTATATTATTTCAGATGATCCTAGTTCCGAAGTACCTCACTTTGAGCAAGACTGGAAATATTTATGAACTTTCTGAAAATAAATGTTGAACCAATTTTACACACAAGACCAATCCCAAGGGAATTTGGGTAGTAAAATCTTTAAAGTTCTTCTTCCTTCTTCTTCTATTGTTATAGTTTTCTGAGAATAAATAAAAAAGGGCACTGAAAATTTTGAAAATTATTTTTAATGAAATTTATGTACAGTGACTATATGAATAGTTTAGCTTAAGTACTAATTATTTAATATTTGTTTTCAAAAAATCAAAGAATTAAAAACAAAATTGTTTAAATCAAGACTTTCCCAACTGATAACCATAAAGGTGACATTTTTTCTTGTAAAAATACAATGGTTCAACAACAGAAATATATTAGCAAGTAAACACAATGAAAACATGCTAATTATAACATGTTAATTATTTCACCCAGAAAGCCCAACATTTCCGACACTGTAAAAATCTCTCTTCTGTGTTGCCAATATCCCTTCACAATGATTCTTACTAGTTTGAAGCCAAACTTTGCAGATCCAAGTTATTTTCTATATGAAAAAATAGGGTAACTATGATTATGTTCTCTGGAGGCAGAGTTTTTACTTCCTCATTGCTTATTTACTTAACATAAACACTTGTCTAGGCCCCTAAAGTCATGTTTCTAGTAAATGAAGAAAAGACTCCACCCCTGAAACCTTATCACTGCCTTTGATGTACCACCTTGAATAAACCACAGAAGACTTTTTCTAATTGTCTAGCTCCAGGTCCTGTGAGTACTGAATCTACAGGGCTCCACCTTTTTGAAACTGTCTTTCCAACTTTGTCTTTTTGTTTTGACTAATTATTCTAGACTAATTTCTTAGGTAGCTTACACCCTCCTTAGCAGGAAGAAGAATCCCCTTGAGCTTAAGTTGGCACTGGCCGCCTCCCCATGTTATGCCTAACTATTCCCCTCTGAAGATTTTGCCTGCATCAATACAATCAGACAAGATCATGTTACCCAAACACTATCCTATAATCTAAACTACTAGAGACTTTACCTTGTGTGGTCTTAATAGGTGCTAGTCAAAGTGTGGTATATGAACCAGGTCTCATTTCCCATGAGATAAGAATACAAACTAAAAATTTCAGAAAATTTTGAGCAACTCAACAAAATAATTTTATGTCTAATGAATCTACTAATAAAAAATAGAAACTGTGTTTTGAATGGCTTTTTAAAATCTACTTTTCCTAGTAATTCAATTTTATTATATTTAATAAAAGCATTCATTCCCAAAGGATTCGAAGACAAAAAACACAACTGGCCTTTTAGCATAGATTATTTAAAGACCAGCCCATATGATGATGAGCCTCCACCATCATATAAAGACCAAGTATATTCAAGTCTCTTTCATTCACACTCTCCTCTAACAGTTCCACAAAACAGAAGCTGAACAAAGATGTAAAAAATGAATTAAATAACTAATAACACTTGAAAAAAACAGTTAAGAATTTTATCATCCACTGAAAAATAATGCTACTAATTCACTACATTATATATAAGGTATACACATGTATATATATATATATATATATATATATATATACACATGTATGTGTATGTTGTGTGTGTGTGTGTATATATATATATATAATATATACTAATTTATATATGTATATAGGTACATAGAAAGATATAGATTTTATATAAAGATATAGATATTACTGCCTATTAAAGGAAAATGTTTGATTTTTCCCTCTCCTCTTTCATTGTTATGAGGTAAATAAAAATATTTTGAAGAGTGGATCTCAGGAATACTTTTTAAAAATAGATTACAGTTATTATCAATCAATAGTCTAACAAACAAAGTGGGTTTGAAAAAAATAAAATGCTGTTAATTGTAAATGTTCACTTTCTACTTGTGTCTCCCAAAATGGGAATCCAATTTGGAATTATGACCTATAATAGTTTTGATATGTAAATGAAATCTCTAACAAATAAAATTTACAGGCTAGGAATATAGCTCAGTAGTAGAGCACTTGCTTAGCACACCCAAGGCCCTAGGTTTGATCCTAGCACCACAAAAAAAAAAAAAAATGTACATAACTTACTTCCTAGCAATGGTAGTCACCCGGATGCGCCTCTGCCCACTTGAATGCTGATACTGGGTCACAAACTGGATTGCACCACGTCCTCCTTGAGGAATTGGAGCATTATGCTATGTAAAAACAAATGAGTAAAAACTAAACAAAATTTACTATGTTATTATCATAGACTACATATTCTCTAGTAGTAATAAAATTCAAATAAAATTCATTCAAAAATTAAAAAGTCTCCCATCAAGCAAAAGCCAGGACCAGACAGCTTCACTGCTCAATCCTAACAAACATCTAAAGAAGAACTACTAGTATTAACCAATTCTTCTCAAAATATTCCAAAAAACTAAAGAGGAAAGAACTCTTCCAAACTGAGACCAACATTGCCCTGATAACAAAACCAAACAAGGTTGCAACAAAAATAGATAACTATAGGTCAATGTCCATAATGAACACTGATGCAAAAATTCTAAACAAAATAACAGCAAACCAAATTCAAGAACAAAGTAAAGCCAAGCATGATGGCACACACTTACAATCCTAGCAGCTAAGGAGGCTAAGGCAGGAAGATCACAAGTTCAAAGCCAACCTTAGCAACTTAGCGAGGCCCTAAACAACTGGGCAAAACTCTGTCTCTAAATAAAGTATTAAAAAAGGGATGGGAATGTGGCTCAGTGGTTGACTGCCCTTACGTTCAAACCCCAGTACCAAAAAGAAAAAAAAGCAAATTAAAAAGATTATTCACCATGATCAAGTAGAATTCTTCTCAGAAATGCATGAACTGGCTCAACATAAACAAATAAATAAATGTAATCAATAGAATGAATAATTAAAAACTATATGATCATCTTGATAGATGAAGAAAAGGCAATTTGATAAAACTGAAAATCCATTTATAGGGCTGGGGACATAGCTCAGTTGGTAGAGTACTTGCCTCACATGCACAGGCACTGGGTTCAATCCCCAGCACCACAAGTAAATAAATAAAAGAAAACAAATAACACAATCAATAAAAGGGCCAAGGACCTGAACAGACACTTCTCAGAGGAGGATATACAATCAATCAACAAGTACATGAAAAAATGCTCATCATCTCTAGCAGTCAGAGAAATGCAAATCAAAATCACCCTAAGATACCATCTCACTCCAGTAAGATTGGCAGCCATTATGAAGTCAAACAACAACAAGTGCTTGCAAGGATGTGGGGAAAGGGTACACTTGTACATTGGTGTGGCCAATTTGGAAAGCAGTATGGAGATTCCTTGGAAAGCTGGGAATGGAACCACCATTTGACCCAGTTATTCCCCTTCTGGTCTATTCCCTAAAGACCTTAAAAGAGCGTACTATAGGGATACTGCTACATCGATGTTCATAGCAACACAATTCACAATAGCTAGACTGTGGAACCAACCTAGATGCCCTTCAATAGATGAATGGATAAAAAAAAAAAGTAGCATGTATACACAATGGAGTATTACTCAGCACTAAAAAATGACAAAATCATGGCATTTGCAGGGAAATGGATGGTACTAGAGCAGATTATGCTAAGTGAAGCTAGCCAATCCCTAAAAAACAAATGCCAAATGTCTTCTTTGATATAAGGAGAGCAACTAAGAACAGAGCAGGGAGGAAGAGTATGAGAAGAAGATTAACATTAAACAGGGACCAGAGGTGGGAGGGAAAGGGAGAGAGAAGGGAAATTGCATGGAAATGGAAGGAGACCCTCATCGTTATACAAAATTACATATAAGAGGAAGTGAGAGGAAAGGGAAAAAAACAAGGGGGAGAAATGAATTACAGTAGATGGGGTAGAGAGAGAAGATGGGAGGGGAGGGGAGGGGAAGGGGGATAGTAGAGGATAGGAAAGGCAGCAGAATACAACAGACACTAGTAAGGCAGTATGTAAAAACATGGATGTGTAACCAATGTGATTCTGCAATCTGTATACAGGGTAAAAATGGGAGTTCATAACCCACTTGAATCAAATGTATGAAATATGATATGTTAAGAGCTATGTAATGTTTTGAACAACTAATAATATAAAAAAATAAAATAAAATAAAGGTATTTTGTCTATGTACAACCAAAAAAAATTTTAATCCCTTTATAGTAAAAACACTAAACAAGTTAGATATAGAAGGAACATACTTCAACATAAAGGGGGAAAGGTAAAAGTTTTCTAAGATCTATAATGAGATAAGGATGCCCACTTTCACATTTTTATTCAACACAATATTAGAAGTACTACCTAGAAGCAATTAGGCAAGATAAGGAAATCAAGGGCATTCAAATTGGAAATGAGGAATCAAAGTGTAACTTTCAACAAACACCACAATCTTTCTCAAGTGCAGAAAATCCTAATTACTCCACTAAAAAACGATTAGAAATAATAAACAAATTCAGCAAAGTTGCAGGATACAAAATTAAAATGCAAAATTCAGTAGCACTGCTATACATCAATGGCAGATTATAGAAATCAAGGGCTAGGGATGTAGCTCATGGTAGAGTACTTTTCTAGCATGCACAAGGCCCTGGTTTCAATCCCCAGCAGCATAAAAAAATAAATAAAAAGAAGTAGAAAGCAATTCCATTTACAATAACAGCTACAAAGAAAATAAAATACTTATGAATTCATTTTATCAAAGAGGTGAAAGATTTTTACAATGAAAACCATAAAATGTTGATGAAAGAAATTAAACAAGCTAAAACAAATGGAAAGACAACTGTGTTCCTGGACTAGAAGAACTAATATCATTAAAATGTCCATGCTACCCAAGGCTATCTACAGATCCATTTCAATTCCTCAAAATACCAATAATATCCTTCACAGAACTAGAAAAAAAAATCCTAAAATTCATATAAAATATTCATGACCTAAATTAAACACACTTTTAAATATTCAAATACAGAAAGTCATACCTGATTAACAACCTCAAAATATATAGCTAAGGTTGTAGTGGGACTGAGTCCACATATCTTCCATTGACAAGTGCCACCCGTTCCTATCTCCTGTAAAAACAAAATATAGTATGCTTGAAAGCCAGAGAACATAATTTATTAATATAAAGTAAGGACAAAAAAATCTCCAGTAAGAAAAAATATTTCAATTTTCAAACCAACTCACTGCATGTTAAAAACTTAAGAGTTGCTGGACCTGTAATCCTAGTGACTCAGGAGGCTAAAACAGGAGGTTCACAAATTCAAGGCCAGCAACTTAAATTTAGCAAGATCCTATATCAAAATTTAAAAAAAAAAAAAAGCTCAAGAATTTTTTAAGACCATATCATGAGTGGGCGCACACACACCTGTAATCCCAGCAGTCTGGGAGGCTGAGGCAGGAGGATTATAAATTCAAAGCCAGCCTCAGCAAAAGAGAGGCACTAAGCAATTCAGTGAGATCCTGTCTCTAAATAAAATACAAAAAAGAGCTGGAGATATGGCTCAGTGGTTAATTGCTCCTGAGTTCAATTCCCAGTACGAAAAAAAAAAAAGTTTTAACTTAAGAATGGATGGGAAAGGGTATGTGAAAAGAGCACAGAACATAAACAGAAGCATATCAGAAGAAAATAAACCACATAAAACAGAGCATACAATAATTTAAAAAGGAATGTCACACCAAATCTTGCTGCCCAAGAATCAACTGTATTTCTTTTTAAGAATAAAAGTGACTGGGCTCAGGCAGAGGTTGTGGCTCAGTGGTAGAGCACTTGCCTAGCATGCATGAGGCACTGGGTTCACTCCCGGGCACAACATAAAAATAAATAAAATAAAGGTGATGTGTCCATCTACAACTAAAAAAATTTTTTAAAGTGTTGGTTGTAGCTCAGTAGTAGAGAGCTAGCCTAGCATGTGTGAAGCACTGGTTTCAATTCTCAGCACTGCATATAAATAAAGTACAATAAAGGTCCATTGACAACTAAAAAAAAAAAAATTTTAGAAGAAAAAAAGAACAAAAGTGACTTACATTTTCAGATACACAAGGTCCTTTGGAATTGAGAGACACACAGGGTCCAATTGCTCCTGAAATCTTTATTTCCCTTGAAGTCTGCAAAACAAGAATACAGTCTGGTTTCCTCAAAGATAAGCTTATATGTTAATTTCAAAGTATATAAGAATGTTAAGATATTCTTCATATTTAAAACTAAAAACCCAACAAAAATACACTAACATTAAAAATAATTCAGCACTGAGTACTTTAATGCTGATAACTCCCATATTTAAAATACAGCTCAGGGGGCTGGGGATGTGGCTCAAGCGGTAGCGCGCTCGCCTAGCATGCGTGCGGCCCGGGTTCGATCCTCAGCAGCACCACATACCAACAAAGATGTTGTGTCCGCCAAGAACTAAGAAAAAATAAATAAATGTTAAAATTCTCTCTCTCTCTCTCTCTCTCTGTCCCCCTCTCTCTCTCACTCTCTCTTTAAAAAAAAAAAATAAAAAAAAAAATAAATAAATAAAATACAGCTCAAACTTAATTTTATTTCTCTTTTCTATCAACCTATAGGAGGTCTCCCTTTGGAAATATTACCCTGAATAGAAACTTACACCATGCCCAAAATTAATACGCATTAATCCAAAACCATAGTTTTCCTCCCACATAAAAATCTTGTTCAGCCAGGCGTGGGGATGCAGGCCTATAATCTCAGCGGCTAGGGAGGCTGAGACAGGATCCCAAGTTCAAAGCCAGCATCAGCAACTTAGTGAGGCACTAAGCAACTCAATGAGACCTATCTCTAAATACAAAATAGCCCGGGGCTGGGATGTGTTTCAGTGGTTGACTGCCTCTGAGTTCAATTCCCAGTACTAAAAAAAAAAAAAAAAAAAAAAATCTGTCCAGATGGACTCTCTCTAATCTCTACTGTCACCAAATTTAACCTATCACATTATCTTCTATCTAAAAAAAAATAGAAAGCCTATTTATTTTCTTACTTGAGCTTCTTTTTCATGACTTATCCTAAATAGACAAATTTTACCTAACACAGTTATTCACTATACTACAATGACTTTTGCAGACAAAAGCCTCTCCAAACTACAACCAACCCACATAATTAAAATTATTTCTCCTATATTCCAATACAAATCATATACTCTCACTGGACATTTTTCTCAAATATTTCATATTGATTCTCACCTCTCTGCCTCTCTCCTCACTGGGCTCCTGAGTAAAATGCATTCTCCTCCCATCTTTCAAAAACTATGACACTCCCCTAGGATACATTGTGCCCTACATGCATTCATTTTTCTTCCCTAAACTCTGTATCTGCTATTCAATTCTATCACATTAGAATTAGTCTTGTCTTTAGTTAGTTAATTAGTTAGTCTTGTCTTTAATTAGTTAGTCTTGTCTTTCTATCCTTATGACAAGACTACACCTTAGATATTCTTGACACCTCACTTTTTTTTTTTTTCAGAGTAAAGAACAAACTTGCCTTGTGCATACTAGGCAAGGACTCTGCCACTGAGCTAAATCCCCAAACCATCTCTCAACATCTCTATAATTTTCTAGCATTATGCTGGATATACAGCAAGAACTCAATATAATAACAATATTAATCTTTAATTAATATTCAAAATCATGCTTATAATATACATGTAACTAACAAACCCTTTAGGTTTTTTAAATGCAAATTTGAAATGAATAATAGAATTTTATAACAACTAACCACAAAATTATTCTATGTCAAATCTTAAATAACACAAAATAGTTTATCTTAAGTTAGATAATTGCTCCATTAAAAATTCTGGCACTAAAATAAATAAATTTAGCACTAAAAAGATAAACCATACTTTAAAAATTAAAACATATAGAAACAATAGAAAGGTAAAAGAAATTTACTCACATAATTCTACTTTCTAATAATTGTTCAAAAATGCTCAATCTCTTCAAGTGAACAAAATCTCTAATTCGAGATTTCGATAGAAGAGCTAGGGATGTAGTTCATTGGCAGAGCATTTGACTAGCATATATAAGGCCCTGGATTCTATCCCCAGCACCACAAAAACAAAATGAAAACAAAAAAAAAATTCAATATAAAATAACCACTATTTCACTATTTTTAAAGCATACATTGAATTTTATTAATGATATTTTAAAATTATGATCAAGCCTACAATTTCTCTCTTGATAAACATATCATACACGGGAAGTTTTGGTTCTTACCTTTATTTCTAATGTACCACCAAAGCCCATTTTAAACTGTCCATGCATATCTTTGGTAAAGACTCTTTGAAAAGTTTGTTTGAATAAAGAAGTGTTGAAAGAATCACCCATGACCATGTATCCACTGCATGGAAAAAACGAAACAATGCATGAGGTACATTAAAATGGGTTCATGTGTTACCAGAAAATGAATACCTCTCAAGACTACCAATAAATTTTAAAGATATCTCCCAAAATGTGCTGTATTACTACCGTTAGTGTTTAAGACTGATATATATATGAAAATATCCTCACTCTACAAATAATCTTAATTCTGAGTGTATCTGCATGCCCCCAACACTTACAATCTGTCCTCAGCAATTTTTTAAAAAATTTTGCCTTAAATAGCAACACATTCAAACATTAAAAATTCAAAAGGCACAACATGCTATTAAGTGGAGCTGGGGATGTAGCTCAGTTAGTAGAGTGCTTGGTGCTTGTCTCGCATGCCCAAGGCCCTGGGTTCAATCCCCAGCACCACACACACACACACACACACACACACACACACACACACACACACACACAAATGCTATACAGTGACAAATGTGTTTCTACTGGCCCTGCCTCTCAATTCTGCATATTGGTGAAAATACCTGACATTTTATAGCATACATTTTCATTCTTTTGTTTGTTTGTTTATTTGTTTGTTTGTTTGGCAGTACTGGGAATAGAACCCAGCAGCGCTTAACCACTGAGTTATATGCCCAGCCTTTTCTTTGTTTAAGACAGGGTCTTGCTAAATTGCCCAGGCTGGTCTTGAACTTGTGATCCTCCTGCCTCAGTCTCCCAAATTGCTGGGATTACACACATGTACCACCACGCCCAAGGCATTCTCATTCTTAAAAATAGAAGGAAGTATTAATGGAACATTTTCACTTTATACACTTAGGCATTGTTTAAATTTCTCACTTTGGTAGCACATAGAACACAGAATATAAGTTGGAAAATTATACTTAAGAGCCCCACACAGAAGATAAGTTCCATGACAACAGATATTTTATGTTTCGTTCATTGCTGTATTTCTAGTTCCTTGAACAGTTTGCCAGGATAGAGGTCAGTGAAACACTTGCCTAGCATACACAAAGCCCCAGGTTCAATCCCTAGCACTGCAATGAAAACAAAAAAAAAAAAACTGTTTGCTACAAAGTTGGTGCTCATTAATATTTATTAGATGAACTAATTAAATAAACCTGAAAAATAAATTGATATACCTGAGTTTCTTAAAACTTAATAAAATTATTTCAAAAGTAATAACCTCTAATGGAAGAAGAGGAAACATGTCCCAATTTATCCTATGAAGCTAACACAAAACAAAAGACATCATAAGAAATCTATAGCTTAATATGCCCTATGAAG
The DNA here is from genome assembly GCF_052094955.1 of Ictidomys tridecemlineatus. Classification (NCBI taxonomy): domain Eukaryota; kingdom Metazoa; phylum Chordata; class Mammalia; order Rodentia; family Sciuridae; genus Ictidomys; species Ictidomys tridecemlineatus. The sequence goes on along the minus strand of NC_135481.1, from coordinate 76,269,499 downwards.
ATAGATACAAGAATCCTCAAGAAAATACTAGAAATTGAATCTGACTATTAAAAGGGTTATGTGACCATGACCACATGAGGTTCAACCCAGGAATGTAAGGTAGACTTAACAAACAAACATCAGGGGATGAAGTTATAGCTCAGTAGTAAAGTGCATGCCTACTATGCATAAGGCCCTGGATTTGATGATGTTAGTAGAGTAGAGGAGGAGGGAGACTGGTGGGAGAAATTTAATCTTTTCATATTATGATTTTCATCTAGTATGAAAATACATCTTCATCATATTATGAAAAGATTAAATTATTTCCCTCTAAGATTAAAAACAACACAAGAAGTCCACTATCACTTTTTTTATTCAACATTGTGTTGTACATTCTATCCAGAGTGATTAGATAGGAAGAAGTGACATGGTCTTACATATAGGAATTTCTAAGAAATCCACAAAAAAAATTAAAACTAATACAAAGGTTCAGCAAGACTGTCATACACAAGATTGTGGGGGACTGGCTCGATTCTCAGCACCACATACAAATGAATAAAATAAAGGTTCATTGACAACTAAAAAATATTTAAAAAAAAAAAAACTGATTATGGGCTGGGATAATGGCTCAGTGGTACAGTGCTTGCCTAGCAGGTGTCAGGCACTGGATTCAATCCTCAGCACCACCATAAATAAAGGTACTGTGTCTATCTACAACTAAAAAATTTATTTAAAAAGAAAAACTGAATAAACAACATGAGAACAGAATTAAGAAATTGATTCCATTTATAATAATATTAAAAAATAAAATATTTAAGAATATAAATTTAACAAAACTATAAAACTGGTTCACTGAAACCTATAGAATACTTCAAAGAAATTTTAAAAGATCTTAAAAAAATAGAAAGACATTCTATGTTCACAGGTAAAACAATATTTAAGCTAACAGTACTCTCAAAGAAATTAAAGGAACACAAATAGGAAAAGAAGTTATATTATCTGTTTGCTGATGACAAAATCCTATATCTACAAGACCCAAAAAACTGTACCAGAAGACTTCTAGAGCTGATAAATAAATTCAGCAAAGAAGCAAGATCAATACTCATAAATCAATAGCTTTCCTGTACTCCAACAGTGATTCTGTTGAAAAAGAAATCAGGAAAATCATCCCATTCACAATAACCTCAAAAAAAAAAAAGAAAGAAAGAAAGAAAAACAACTTGGGAATCAATCTAACCAAGGAAATAAAGATCTCTGCAATTAAAATTATAGAACACTACGGGCTGGGGATGTAAAGATCTCTGCAATTAAAATTATAGAACACTACAAGCGGTAGCGTGCTCACCTGACATGCATGGGGCGCTGGGTTCAATCCTCAACACCACATAAAAATAAAATAAAGATATAAAAAAAAATTACAGAACACTGAAGAAAAAAAATTGAAGAACACTTTAGAAGATGAAAAGATCTCTCATGTTCTTGGACAGGCAGAATTAATACTTTCAAAATGGCCATACTACCAAAAGCAATATACAGATTCAATGCAGCCCCATCAAAATACCAATGACATTCTTCACAGAACTAGGAAAAGAAAAACAACAGTCCTTAAATTCATTTGGATAAATTAAAGACCCAGAATATCCAAAGCAATCCTGAGCAAGAAGAGTGATACAAGAGGGATCACAATACCAGATCTCAAATTATACTACAGAGCTATAGGAACAAAAACAGCAAGGTATTGGCATTCACACAAACATGAAGACCAGTGGAATAGAATAGAAGACACAGAGACAAACCCATATACTTACAGCCACCTAGTACTTGACAAAGGTGCCAAAAATACATGTTGGTGAAAAGACAGTCTTTTTAAGAAATGGTGCTGGGAAAACTGGATATATATATGTAGAAGAATGAAACTGGATCCCCCTCTCTCACCCTGTACAATATCAAATTAAAGTGGATCAAAGGCTTAGGAATTAGACTAGAAATCCTGCAACTGCTAGAAGAAAACACAAGGTCAGCACTCCATCATACAGCTGCAGGCACCAAAACTTCCTTAACAAGACTCCTAAAGCTCAAGAAATAAAACCAAGAATCAATAAGTGGAATGGCACCAAATTAAAAGCTTCTGCACAGCAAAGTAAACAATTAAGAGTTTGAAGACAAAGCCTGCAGAATAGAAGAAAATCTTTGCCAGCTATTCCTCTGACAAGGGGTTAAGTTCCAGAATGTATCAAGAATTCAAAAAGCTAACAAAATCAACTTCACTCCTACATATGTATCTAAGAGAAACTTCAAAGCACAATATTTACCCAATGTTCCCACAATGTTCAAATTAGCATGATCCATAATAATCAAAAAATGGCAATGAAATGTTCAATGTAGATTGATAAAATGTGGTATATCCATACAATGGAATATTGTTAAATGAAGTTGAACCTCCTTCTTCCCTTTTTATTATACAATAATAAGGAAATAAAGCTGGATGTGGTGGTACATGCTAATAGGCTGAAGAATAAGCATCTCAAATTTGAAGATAGCCTAGACAACTTAGCAAGACCTTGTTTCAAAACCAAAATAAAATTTAGAAAAAGGATTAGAGATGTAGCTCTGTAGTAGAGTTCTTGCCAAGATGTGTGAGGTCCTTGGTTCAATCCCCAGTACTGCCAAAAAAATACTGTTACATCATAAATATGAAACTTGAAACATTATGCTAAATGAAGACGACATATTATATTATTTCATTTATATAAATTATTCAGAATATGCAATTCATGGCTGCCTAAGGCTCAGAAAGTAGGTGAGAATGAGAAGGAAGAAGAAACGGGGGACCTCTAATGGGTAGTGTCTCTAGAGTAATGCAAATGTTCTAAAATTAAATTATGGCAATGGCTGTGCAATGTGTAAACATAAAAAACCACCACTGTACATTTTAAATAGTTTTATGGTAATGTGAATTATGTATGAAAACACTGCTAAAATAACAAAATAATGATTTCAAGATATCAAAATGAGATTCTTAAACAGAACTGGCAACTTTATAACACTATATTTTTTTTAATTTTTTTCCTGATTCATGAAAATGTAATATAAGTGAACATTTTTATAATTTCCCAGATAATGCAAGGATTTAAAAGTATCTTAATTCCTTTACCACCTCTTTTAATGTTATTATTGTTGTATATTTTAATTATATACAATTCAACATAATTGTATGTTTATATTTATTATTTTACATATTATTTAATTATATATAATATTAAATACATGTTTATAATTTTAGAAGACATTATTACTTATGTTTTCAATGGTGAAAATTTATTTGAATTGCCATACTTGTTTACAGTTTTTTATAACAAATTTATGTTAGACCCTCTCCTCGGACTATACCCAAAGGACTTAAAAACAGCATACTCCAGGGACATAGCCACATCAATGTTTATAGCAGCACAATTCACAATAGGTAAACTGTGGAACCAACATAGATGTCCTTCAGTGGATGAATGGATAAAAAAAAAAATGGGGCATATATATACAATGGAATTTTACTCAGCATTAAAAGAGAATAAAATTATGGCATTTGCAGGCAAGTGGATGGTGTTGGAGAAGATAATGCCAAGTGAAGTTAGCCAATCCCAAAAAAATCAAATACTTAATGTTTTCTCTGATATAAGGAGGCTGACTCATAGTGAGGTAGGAAGGGGGAGCATGGGAGGATTAGATGAATTCTAGATAGGGAAGGGGGGAGGGAGAAGAAGATTAGCAAGGGCTGTGGAGTGTGATGGAGATCATTATCCAAAGTACATGTATGAAGAATCGAATTGGGTGTCAACATACTTTACATATAAACAGAGTTATGAAAAATTGTGGTATACTTGTGTAATAAGAATTGTAATGCAAAAAAAAAATAACCAAAGTACATGTATAAAGGCATGAATTGGCGTGAACACACTCTATATACAAAGATAAAAAATTGAACTCTATATGTATAATAAGAATTGTAATGCACTCCACTGTCATGTATTTAAAAAAATAAAATCAATAAAACTAAAAAAAAAATTTATGTTAGAATAGTTTTATATTTACAGAGAAGTTGCAAAGAGAGTTCTGTATAACTTGTACCCAATTTCCTCTGCTGTTAACAATCCACATTATTGTGGCACACTGTGACAGTGAGGAACCAACACAGATTCATAGCTTCAGGCTCACCTTGTATTTTCTCTGTCCAAATTCTAGAATCAGCCAATTCTATTAGAACCCTTGATTACTTTTAGTAGACACGAAGATCTGGGTACTGGGTGTTCTCACTGCTACTGGACCATGATTGCTCATAGGCCCTTTCAATAGTAGAGTTCAACAGACAGAACTATTGCATATAACAACATTATATTTTAGACAAAAATGTAAAGTGTATTTACATAAGAAACATCGAAACTGTTAAGATATTGCCCTGAAGTGATAAGACAATGATTCTTTTATTTTCCTAAATAGTCATTATTTGGTTTGTATTTGTAAACTGTCATCATGAATTTAGAATTTCAAAAAATATACAAATTTAAATTCATACCCAGTAAGGTTGGGACAGCATTTCATCTCCAGGAGACCTGTCTGATCTAATGCACACGCGTAGATGTCAATAACATGACCAGTTGTAGCAGCTCGATTAGCCAGTGCTTCAAAATGCTATAAAAGATTTTTGAATGAAATCTAACATACAAAATTAGTCATTCTACAAATATTTTTCTATTACCAAATCAAAATGATTTTAAGATTAAAAGAATTCATAATTTAAGTATGATTTATTCTTACTTTTCTAGAATATCTCACAAAAATGATACAATAACTTCTAGAAGTCTGACATTTTCATATTATTTTATTTAAAAGCCACTAGTTCTAAATAAATCCCTAAATGAAGCAAAATTTAAAGAAAGGTATACCAAACATCTTGCTATTCATCTGTCAAAAGAGTAGGACAAGGGCTGGGGACATAGCTCAGTTGGTAGATGTGTTTGCCTTGCATACATAAGGAACTGGGTTCAATCCCTGACACCACAAAAAAAAAAAAAAAAAAGAGTAGAATAAGACAGATTCTTTAATTCTTTTTCCTGGTTAAGTTCACATGCAAGTAACGAAAATAGACAATTCCAAAAGCAAAAAGATAAAGAAAACATTTTTTGTAGCTCTAACCAAGAAAACTTGGAAGCTCAAAAGGGAAATTGGGCTGGGTACAGTTGTCATACAGCTGTAATCCCGGCTACTCAAGAGGCCAAGGCAGGAGGATCTTAGGTTTGACAGCAGCCTGGACAACTTCACAAGACCCTGTCTCAAAAAATAAAGTAAAAAGGCCTGGGGATGTAGCTCAGTGGTAAAGTGCCCCTGGATTCAATCCCCAGTACAGAAACATTTAAAAAAAAAAAAAAAAGAAAGAAAGAAAGAAAATTAGTTGTCAGGAAAAAAAAATCTATTAACAATGACAAAAATAATGTCATTAGTTACTTTTATAAATTTGGCCAAGGGCTGGGGTTGTGGCTCAGTGGTAGAGCATTTGCCTAGCACATGTGAGGCACTGGGTTCAATCCTAGCACCATATAATAAATAAATAAAGGTATTGTGCCCACATACAACTAGAAATTAAAAAAAAAAAAGTTGGTGGGCGTGGTGGCACACGCCTGTAATCCCAGCAGCTCAAGAAGCTAAGGCAGGAGGATCAGGAATTCAAAGCCAGCTTCAGCAAAAGTGAGGCACTAAGCAACTCAATGAGACAGACATCTGTCTCTAAATTAAAAATACAAAATAGGACTGGGGATATGGCTCAGTGGTCAAGAGCCCCTGTGTTCCATCCCTGTACCCCCCCAAAAAAAAATTAACAGTGACTATCCAAAAAATATGAGATAATACAACACAACTAAGCTAAAACTGAACTCTAGAGAATTGAAAAAAAAAAAAAAAAAGGCAATATAACAGAGTCCAGACCCTGTCTCAAAAAACTAAAGTAAAAGGCCTGGGGATTTGCACAAAATCAAAAAACAAAATGAAGTCAGATGAACAAAAAGTAACTCACAAGAAAATATGAAACATTCAAACTACAAACAATGTACTTATCAAGAGGAAACATTTCGGTCAGTCGTGGTGGCACATGCCTATAATCCCAGACTTCTCTGAGTCAGAAGGAGTCCAAGTTTGAGGTCAGCCTCAGAAACTTTTCAAGGCCCAAACAACTGAGCAAGACCCTGTCTCAAAATTTTAAAAATCATTTTTTTTAATTTTGAGACAGTCTCACTAATTTGCCCAAGGTGGCCAAAAACTTGTGATCCTCCTGTCTCAACCTCCAGATTTACTAGGATTACAGGTGTACACCACCATGCCTGGCTACAATTAAATTTTAAATATTTAAAACCAGAAAAACTGTTACAACTTTCAAGGCAAAAAAAAAAAAAAAAAAGACTATTTCCTCAGTTCTGAATAGCAGTTATAATATCAGACTTCATGACATAAGATTTCTACAGAAATCATCAAAACAATACATCAAAACAACTTAGTACCTTCTAATAAGGTAATAAAACTTAAAAACAAAAATTACCTTGGTTCCCTTTTTAACATATTTGGCATTGTCTTTTTCAATGTCATGCCATGATCTTATAGGTGTCTTCAATTCGTCTCCAACCACCATTCCAGGTCCCTGAGTAGCAGGACCACCAATGAACATCATGATACGAGCACCAGTGTTGGGGAAAGTACACTATTGGAAAAGAGAAACTCATCAAAAGAGTTTAAAGGAAAATGAGAAAGATATAGATATACAAATTCTGATGTTATTTAAAGAAAAGTGGGAAGAATGTATTTTCTAAGAAGTAAAATAATGTTTAAAATGAAATTAAAAACCAGATGTTTGAAGTTTCTTTTGAAATTCTCTTCTAAATAGTAGTGCATTACTAATTTTAAAATAACCTATAACCCTAATGCCTATTAACAAATACATTTCACCTGCTTAACTAGTCCCAGAGAAGTAGAAAGAAACACAGAAGACATATCTTTTCTGTCCAACCCAGTGCAGGGGATCAAACCCAGGGCCTCGTACATGGTAGGCAAGTGTTCTACTATAAAATTACAGCCCCAGCCCCAGCCCCACAGAAAACAAAAGTAAAGGGCTGAGGATGTAGCTAAAACTACTTTTTAGTTTTCATTTTTATGCATTCTTAGATATTATTTGAATGAAATCATGTTTGTTACTTCCATAACTTTCTCAAACTAATAAACAAAAGTAATTTTCATTTTGGTAATCTAAAATAAAAACAGTCATATAAAAATGAAAAAAGGAAGAACAAGAACAAATTAAAATACACACAAACACTTTTATAAAACTAAAGCACAAATAACATTCAAACTTCAAAATTCCTATAAATTAAAAAAAAAAGGCAGTAAATTCCACTGATCATTACATCCTTTCACTGCAGTATTCACAAAGAGCAAAGGTAATTTGGAGAAATGGGTAAAAACAGGAAGAAAAAAGAAGGAAGCCAACAACAGACCTAGAACAGCCGGATTCAAATAAAAACTTAATAAGGAACATTAAAGAAGAACTAGAAGATAACCAAGAGAATGAAAATGAAATAAAGAAGTAAAGAGATAAGCCGGGCATGGTGACACATGCCTATAACCCCAGTGGCTCAGAAAGTTGACATAGGAGGATCACAAAATTCAACTTAGCCAGGCCCTAAGCAACTTAGCAAAACCCTGTCTCAAAATGTAATAAAATAGGTAAACCTAAGTAAAGTGTTTTCCCCAAGTTCTGTGAGCCCCTCTAGCAAATTAATCAAACCTGAAATGGAGTTGTGAAAACCCCCAATTTAGAGCTGGTCAGTCAAAATTACAAGTAACAACTTAATACCTGCAATTGGTATCTGAAATGGGGGAGCAGTCTTGTGAAATCAAGCCCTTAATCCATAAGATGTGATGCTACCTATAGGTAGACAGTGTCAGAATTAAATTGAATTATGGGCCGGGGTTGTGGCTCAGCGGTAGAGCACTCGCCTTGCACATGCGAGGCACTGGGTTCAATCCTCAGCACCACATAGATATAAATAAATAAAATAAAGGTATTGTGTGCAACTACAACTAAAAAATAAATATTTAAAAAAAATTCAATTGAATTAAAGAACATCTAGCTGGCGTCCACTGCAGGACTGCTTGATTGCTATGTAGGTTAAAACACAAACACACTCCCCTAAGGTAACAGAAGTATTATCTATTGATTACTGAGTGACAGAATAAGGAAAAGCACTTTGGTTTGTTTTTGTTTTTTTCCCTATACCCTTGTAATTCCATACCCTCACAGACACACCCACATTTACATTTAAAAAAAAAAAAAATTCATCATCACTACCTCAAGTAGTCCTACAGCTATGGAAAGTGCCACTCCCGAGGAACGCAAAGGTCTCTTTCCCTGTGGCACAGGCCAAGGGTCTCGCTGAAGTTCTCCCAGGAGATCTGTGAGATTCATGTCTATTTTCTGTACTGGCTGTAAAAATCTGCCAAAAAAAAAATTTAAGTCATTTGGGTTATTGAGAGTTTAAGAAACTTTCCTAAAAATAGAGAAACCATTACTTTGAATATACAGTAAACCAACAGTTTTAAAATTTTCCCAGGTTGGGGCTGGGGATGTGGCTCAAGCGGTAGCGCTCGCCTGGCATGCGTGCGGTGCGGCCCAGGTTCGATCCTCAGCAGCACATACAAACAAAGATATTGTGTCCGCCGAAAACTAAAAAATAAATATTAAAAAAAAAATTCTCCCTCTCTCCCTCTCTCTCTCTCACACATTCTCTCTTTAAAAAAAATAATAATAATAATTTCCCAGGCATCAGAATTTTTTTTTTTTAAAACAGATTACTGGGCCCCAATTCTAAAGTTCATTTCAGTAGAAAGCAGAGGTGAGCCAAAAATTTACATTTCATACAAGATCCCAGATGCTACTTATGTTAATGGTCCAGTATAATATAACTGCTATAAACAAAACACTCAAACCAAGCACTTCATCAAGATTTTTCATTTTTCATCTAGTAAGTTTTAAGTTATTGAAATAATTATGAGAAGCAACATCAACTCAATTTTAGTAATATCACTTTATCACTTCCAGGGCTGGGAGCAGTGGCTCACACCTGTAATCCCAGCTGCTTGGGAGGCTGAGACAGAAGGATCCTGAGTTCAAAGCCAGCCTCAGCATTGGTGAGATGCTAAGCAACTCAGTGAGACCCTGTCTCTAAACAAAATACAAAATACAGTGGGGATGTGGCTGAATGGTCAAGCACCCCTGAGTTCAATCCCTGGTATCCCCCCTAAAAAAAAGTAATATCACATCCAGTTATAAAAATTATAAAATTCAAGAGAAAAAGCTACCTCTAAAGTTGAAAAAAACAAAATAAAAAGTTTTTGAGGTCCTACTTTTGTTGGATTGCCCTCAAACCACAAAAATTAAATTTATATGAACTTAAAAATAGAAAATCAACAATATATAAAAACTAAACTCTTTACATTGTAGTGATTAAAAAAATTTTCAGTGATATGATTCTGTCTCAATTCTTTAAAAAGTATAATCATGTCAAGCATGGTGGTGCACACCTGTGATCCCAGTAACTCGGGATGAAGGAGGATAACGAATTTGAGGCCAGCTTTAGCAACTTAGAAAGACCCTAAGCAACTTAATAAAACTCTATATCAAAATAAAATAAAATAAAAAATACAAGTAGTCTAATTAAACCCATTAAATTCCTAAAAATATTTAACAATATAGTATTGTTGAATGCCTATGTTCAAGTTAAGGATATGAGCTGGGCCGAAGCGTAGCTCAGTGGTAGGTAGAGTGCTTTCCTAGCATGAAAGCATGAGGCCTTAGATTCGACCATTAGTACCACAATGAAGAAAAAAAAAGGCTCAAGGGTATGAGATGCTTAAAATAGCTGCATAAATTGCAAAATTCTGATTGTCATATTTGAATATTACCTATTGGAAGGAGGTGGCTGCTGTACCTGAGGACCTCGTGTTGCTTGGGTGACTGGTACTTTAGAGAGTCCCAGCATCTCCTGTAAAAAGATTAGTTGAGTAACATGCACTTAATTCTACAAAAACTTGTCAACTATTTATAATGTGAAAGGTGCTATGCTAGAAAGTAGGTTCAAAAAAATAAAGGGCACAAGCAAGATCTCTTTTTTGCTTGTGGGCAAGAGTCCAATTTAAGAGTTTCAGAAAAACATTAACAGTCCAGTGAAATAATCGTCATGAGGAAGCAAAGGACAAGATTTTATGGGAGCAAAGAGAAAGGATATTAACTCAAATACATTATTTCTAATTTAATAGTCAAAATAAATAACATATTCATTCATCCCTTTCAGTAACTATATATTAAATACCTACTATGTACCAGGAATAAAATGGTGAAAAAATGAATAGTCCCTGCATTCATGGAAATTTAACTCCAGAAAGAGAAAGGAATTAATTCAGTCATCAGGTTTTCAGAATTTTTGATTGCCTGTTATACATTTTTACTACTTCATTGGCACCAAGAATTTTGGATAAAGGAACTCACCCTGTATCTCCATTCTACAGATGAAAAGCACAGAGAGGTTAAAACTTGACCACTTTATCTCCTGTCTCATGGAAACAGATGATCCCCCCTTCCAAGACATTCTGCTTCCTAAAAAATTCCTGTCATGTCTTTTGAAACCTCACTCTGCTCATCTAATTCTTGCTTGCATTCACTCTTCAATGTCTTTCCCTTCTGTGTATACAGTGTCTCTCCTCCTAAAGTAATCATCTTAAATTTGGTTCTTGCTCAAATTCCCAGATTGTCTCCTTTCTTATTTTCAACAACAAACCTCTTAAAACAATAAACGTAGCCTATTGGTGGAATCCCTGAAATGCAGAAAGCTTGAGGCAGGAGGACAGCAAGTTCAAGACCAGTCTTAGCAACTTAATGAAACCCAGCCTCAAAATTAAAAAGAAAAAAAAAAAAAAGGGCTGGGATGTGGTACAGCAACAGAGTGCCACAGGGTATTATTCCACCCCTCCTCCCCAAAACAGACTTTTCTTTACTTCCTCAAATCCTATTTATTTATCCAAACCTGCAAGCTCCTCTAGAATGTTTTCAATTAACTTTAGTACCACTATACCAATCTGCCAAGCTTCAGATTAAGAGTCATCCTCAAAAATCTTTTCTTCCTTTCTTTTTCATTTGGGTTAACCTGGATGCTTCCAAAGTTTGACTTCATGCGTGTTGGCTTTATTCCAGGTTTATCTATTATCTTCCAGAGGAAATGTTTTCAAATGGAATTGTACTAGAATCACTTAGAAATTTTTTTCAAAATACATACATGAACAACCCAGTCATCTCCCAATACAAATAAACATTCACTTACTTTTTTATGGGCTATCAAAATCTCTAAGTGAAATGTCTAGAAGCAAAAGCTAGTATTGCTTTAAAAAAAAAAAAAAAAGGTAAAGGAGGAGGAAGAGGGAGGGGAAAAAAAGCTAATATTGTGTGATTGCTCTCTCCTAGCCTTCAGCATTTCTCTTCTATAAGCCCTTCAAATCTCTAGTAAAATATCTTCAGTTTCACTTTAAATTTTAAAGATACATTTAGGGGCTGGGGATGTGTTTCAAAGGTACAATATTTGCTTAGCATGTGCAAGTGTCTCAGTTTGATCCCTAACACATATGGAATTAAAAAACAAAAGAATACAGTTAAAAGTAAAAGATCTTTAATCTGCCTAACAGCAATTTAAGGAATATGAAAAAAAAAAGTGATGACAACACTAAATTTAAAACTTTTGTTGTAACACATTTATATTAATCATTCATAATTTTTTTAGAAACATATCCAAAGGCATATGCCTTACATGAAATAACATTCACAAGTTGAAAACTACTATTCTTACTTACCTGCAGTTGTTTGGCAGAGAGATCTTTTGTTCCCCTAAAGACATAGCTTTTTGAAATGCCTTCACATCCAAGTTCATGAACCTGCACCATCCTCCCAAAAGTAATAAGTCCAACCAAAGCTGTAGGTGGTAAGAGACTTAATGACATCTGCATTGATTCTTTCAAGGCTTGTAAATCTTCATCTTCCATGCAAGTATCAACCACATAGAGGAATATCAAAGGCATCTGTGGACCACGCTTTTAAAATAATTTTGCAGTAGTAAGAAAAATAAGGTTTTTTAAAAGTATTAACACTTCAGCACAAATTTTAAGACAGTCGATAAGGGACTAATTAAATAATGCATACAATGGAATCCTAATACATGCATATGATAGAGTTCTATTATAGCCATTACAGAAATGAAACAGGTTATATATATGTCATGAAGAGCCATCCAAGACACAGCATCAAGGGAAAAATTAAGTTTAAAAACATTCTACATAGTTTCTTGGAGGGCACTTTCAATTTCCATTTTATTTCATTACAGGAGGGTTCATTTCTCTTGTTTTTTGCTTTCTATACTACATTTTAATTGATGCATTATAACTATACATAATAATGGATTCATTATGTCATATTCATACATGCACATAATTTGATCAACTTCATTTCCTAGTACTTTTCCTTACCCTCCCCTCCTCTCTCCCCCCAATCCACTTGCTCTGCTCTACTGATCTTCCATCTATCATTATTATTATTATTATTATTTTAATCAGAACATTATAATTAATCACAAATGTGGGATTCAGCTGGGCATGGTGGCACATACCTATAATCTCAGCAACTTGGGAGACTAAGATCCTTCTGATCAAAAGTTCAAGGACATATTTAGCAATTTAGTGAGGCCCTAAACAACTTAGTGAGACCCTGTCTCAAAACGACAAATAAAAAGGGCTGTGATATAGCTCAGTCGAACCCATCCCTGGGTTCAATTCCTAGTACCAAAAATGACAATAAAAAAGAAAGTCAAGATTGAATGTTTTCTCTCATAGGTGGAAGTTAAAGGGGGAAAAAAAGAGCTAAGAAAGGAATCTCATGAAAACAGAAGGGAGACCAATAGAGTAGAGAAAAGGGATTGAGAAGGAGGGGAGGAAATGGGAAAGTACTTGAAATGAAATCTACCAAATTACACTATGTCCAACTCACACCTAACTCAACCTTGACTTTCTAAGTCTGGCTTATTTTGCTAATAATAAGTACTTATTAATTTTAAAATAATAAAATAACAAATATAGAGTTTAAAAACAAAGTGAAGTGATTTTTATAAAACAACTATCCGGGGCTGGGGATGTGGCTCAAGTGGTAGCTCTCTCGCCTGGCATGCGTGCGGCCTAGGTTCGATCCTCAGCACCACATACCAACAAAGGTGTTGTGTCTGCCAATAACTAAAAAATAAATATTAAAAAAATTCTCTCTTCCTCTCCCTCCCACCCCCTCTGTCTTTTAAAAATAAATAAATAAATAAATAAATAAAACAACTATCCAGACTTGAAGTGGATTTTCAGAGACCCAAAAATGAGCCAAGCTAAACAAATTACTGACTGGCTCAAATGAACCATAATTCCATTTTCTCTACAATATTCATATTATCATTTCCACACTTAAACTTATAAATAACTATGTAAAACTGTCCAGAAAGGGAAGAAAAATTATTTTCCAAAGCAAAAATATTTTTATTAATTAGACATGGGGATAAATTAGCAGACCTCAGAGTTATATTGGCCAACTATTTGTAAACTGATGTTCCAATTACAAAACAAGATTGATACTTTATTTTTGATTGTTTTACTCAACATAGCAAATCACCCCACCCTACCCAGTACCTGACCACCCAACAAATAACTATAATAAAGAAATTACCTTTCTCAAATTGACTCTAACAGCTCTTACCATTGAAATGCCCCACCAACTTAATGTGTGATGATCCCTTTTAAGTTATCTCAAATTAACAATTATCCTAATATAACAAACTGGATATTTAAAATTTTCTTAAATATTTGTTCTTATGTTCTTACCAGAACTACATATTCAATGCTAGAAAACTGAGGTAAAAGTTCAGCAGGCTGATTCAGTTCAGATATCCCAGCATAAGTAGGTGGAAACTATAGAGAGAAATACATAAAAATTTTTAACAAATTATTTGCAAGAAAAATCAATAAAATTTTAAACTCAAAAAATAATTACTTTTTAATTATTTAATTAGTAAAAAAGACATTTCATTACATGAAAGATAACTATTTTATCTTCTTCTTTAAAAAAAAATTTTTTTAGATGCTGATGGACCTTTATTTTATTCATTTATTTATATGCGGTGCTGAGGATGGAACCCAGTGCCTCACACATGCTAGGCAAGTGCTCTACCACTGAGCCACAACCCCAGCCCATATTTTATCTTTCTTAAATATTCATTTTTCTATGTGACTTGTATTATAGCATTAATATCTATAACGGGGATTTTCTTACCTGATTCCTTTGATAACAAAAGTTGCAAGCCCAGAGTTTTGCTCGATAATCCACTTGACTGTTTTAAGAAAAGATATATCAGTTTATATTTCAGTTCAATTTTATAAAGATCCTAATTTCAATAAAATTAATTTATCTCTATAAAACGAATGCATTCAAATTAATAGTCAAAATGATCTTTAAAACCTATGTATTTTGGGGGCTGAGGTTGTAGCTCAGTGGTAGAGCACTTGCCTAGCATGTGTGAGGCACTGGGTTCGATCCTCAGCACCACATAAAAATAAATAAACAAAATAAAAGTATTGTGTTCTTCTACAACTAAAAAATTTTTTTAAAAAAAGCTATGTGGGCATGGTGGTGCATGCCTGTAATCCCAGCAGCTTGGAAGACTGAGGCAGGAGGATTGCAAGTTCAAAGCCAGCCTCAGCAAAAGCAAGGCGCTAAGCAACTCAGTGAGACCCTGTCCCAAAATTAAAAATAAAAAAGGTCTGGGGATGTAACTCAGAGGTAAAAACACCCTGGAGTCAATCCCCAGTACACACACAAAAAAATGTGATTTGGACTGACATGAAATGGGAAGATTCTTAAAAAAATAAATTAATTAAAAAACATAATAAGCAGGGCATGGTGGCACATGCCTGTAACCCCAGCAGCTTGGGAGGCTAAGGCAGGAAGATCGAAAGTTCAGAGCCAGCCTCAGCAAAAAGTGAGGTGGTAAGCAACTCAGTGAGACCCCTGTCTCTAAAGAAAATACAAAAATGGGCTAGGGTTGTGGCTCAGTGACCAAGTGCCCCTGAGTTTAATCCCAGGTACCCACCCTCTACCCCTAAAAAGCTATGTATCATAACATTTTTTTAAAATACCATAGTATTCAATTATGACTTTTCCAATGACAAAAGATGCCTTGATATACAGCCAGCATCAGTATCCAGAAAACACTGATAGGCTTTAACAGTTTTTATGGTGATACTTTTATATCTGATATCTTTATATGATTAACTCACTACAACTAGAATGATCGTAAAACTTAACAGTTCTTTGGATTTCTTGAACTACTGGAGTCTGAAAAAATTACTATGAACAAAACAAAGACATTTTTACAAAAGTGAACATAAAGAAACTACGTGTTTGAATTGTACTACTACATTAGTTCTGTCAATATATTTTAATTACCATAAAGGATTCAAAACTGCACGGCAAGTAGTCCTACTACACAGAACAGGTTCATATTGAATGGGTGGTAAATCAGGCCTTTCCTTCAGTGGTGTAAAGAGGGCTGCAACTGGAACAACCATTCTTGTAGCTTCCAGTCGACTTGATGGCCAAACATTCCAACTAAATCGAACTCCATCTCGTTCTTCATTTTGTTGGATGAATTCCAAATAGGTTGTCATTGTAAAGCTTGATTGTTATTGCTGTAACAAAATTAAAAATTTTTATCCTTTTATGAAGATTCAAAATAAGTGTGTTTTTCCCACATTCAGCAATATTAACACATTACAAATCATGACCAAATAAAAGTATTTATCTCAGTAAAGAATTAACAAGCAACAACAACTACTTATTACAAAATAAGGCTCTACAGACCCCAATGCCCAGTAAGAGATATTTTGTTCTCTTTTTATTCACCCTTTTAAAAACTATGGCCAAAAAAAAAAAAAACATTGTCTTTCTACTTATTTAAAAGCATATAGAAAAGGAACAAGTTGGAGGGGTGCTAAATCTAAATCCTATGGTTTCTGTATCAGTTTTGTAAATTATATATTGTCACAACAAAAAGACACCAAAATTATAAAATTCTAAAACTCACATCATTTTCTATCTATAAAATGACAGCTTCCTACTAAACTTTATAAAAGCAAATGTGTTAATAGCACATTAAAAAAAATTTTTCTAAAACTAGATACTTGGGCTGGGGATGTGGCTCAAGTGGTAGCGCGCTTGCCTGGCATGCATGCGGCCCGGGTTGGTTCCTCAGCACCACATACAAAACAAAGATGTTGTGTCCGCCAATAACTAAAAAATAAATAATAAAATTCTCTCTCTCTCTCTCTCTCTCCCCCCCCCCCCATTCTCAAAAAAATAAAAAATAAAACTAGATACTTCTGAATTAGACAGGTAATTTTTATTGTGCAAATCCAGGATATCATGGCACAACAAGCAAAACACTTGTTAAATGGTGTTTCCTATGATTGACAGATGATATAACCTCTTGCTGAAACTTGAGAAAATTTTTAACATTCTAACTTATGGAAGCATTTTACACTCTAATTTGAGATATATTTTTTCAATATAATAATTTAAGTTTATTTCTAGGAAGAAGAGGATGCAATTAGGGAGGATCCAGTGTCAGAAGATATCTCCATTTCATTATTCTCTAATTGCCTACCTACTGTGCCAGTTTTCTTACCTATCCATCAGTTCTATTCTATCTCATGTTATCAAGCTGCACAACAGTTATTCATGCAAAGAAGTTGATAAACTTAAAAGAATGCAGAAGGATAAAGAGACTGAAGTGCTCTGTGGCAGAGATGAAGACAAGTTAAAAGAACTGAAGAATTATGATCCTAAGGTATCAGAAGAACCAATATGGATGTTAAAGTTGCTAAGAAAGATAGTGGGACAAGAAATTTATTCTAAAATAAGAGAGGGAAAGGGACATATAATTTAAATATAAATCTATTAGATATAACAAGATTAATTTTAGAAAATTTTTCAAATAAACTTTGATAATACAAATTACAAAAAGTGAAGCTTAACAACCTAAGTGTTTCAAGCAGCTAAAAACTCTTTTTCTCTTAAAAAGAAATAAAATAAACCAAGCACAGTGGCACATGCCTGTAATCCCAGTGACTTGCAAGGCTGAGGTGAGAGGACTGTAAATTCAAGGACAGACTGGGAAACTTACCAAGACTCTGTCTTAAAGTAAAAAAGGCTAGGGATGGGGTCAGGGGATGGGGCCAGGTGCTGTGGCACACACCTGAATTCCAGTGGCTCAGGAGGCTGAGGTAGGAGGATCACAAGTTCAAGGCCAGCCTCAGCAACTTAGTAAGGCCCTAATAAGCAACTCAGTAAGAACCTGTCTCTAAATAAAATTTTTTTAAAAGGCTGGGGATGCAGTTCAGTGGGTAAAAAGCCCCTGGGTTCAATCCTTGATCCCTGGTACAAAAAAAAAAAAAAAAAAACGGCTGGGGATATATCTCAGTGGTACAATCCCCAGTCTCTCTCTCTCTCTCTCTCTCTCTCTCTCTCTCTCTCTCTCACACACACACACACACACACACACACACACAAATAATAAAAATTAAAGAAAAACTGTACTTCCTCCTATCATGCCCAAAAGTTGGGAGACAACTTGAGAATATTATGCTAATCAAAAGAGATGTGGATTTTCAAACATGTATAAAGAGTAAAGAGTAATCCTAAAATAAGATTAAACTATCTTGAAGGTAAATACAGGAAACAGTTTTGAGAGGATGGTTTTGAGTTTTCACGGAAACATGGCTATTGAAAGATAATGATAAAACAAAGATCTGGGATAGTGAGATGGGAATTAGAAGATGCTTCTAACAATAAGCAACAATAAGAGAAAAACAACCCCCTCCAGGAGAAATCCAGTTTTTGTTTTTGTTTTTTTAAGAGAGAGAGAGAGAGAGAGAGAGAGAGAGAGAATTTTTTTAATATTTATTTTTTAGTTTTTGGCGGACACAACATCTTTGTTTGTATGTGATGCTGAGGATCGAACCCGGGCGAGCGCGCTACCGCTTGAGCCACATCCCCAGCCCCAGAAATCCAGTTTTAAAAACATCTTCCAGGTTACAAATGTATTCACATACATTTGTTAATTTGCATTCTAGGACTATACTATCTTTGCATTATTTTTATAAAATATGGAAGCAAATGATGTTATCTGTTTATTACTTAATTATGCCTATAATTTAAAACAAATCTCCAAAAAGCATTAAAATAACTAAAACACCCCAGACACCAATCATGGCCGTTTCTCTGAAACATAAAGCATAAAAATGGCTTTTGTTTTTGCAGCTCTATGAATTGAAACCAGGGCTTAACATATTCTAGGTACACACTCTTACACTGAGCTAAATCCCCAACCCCCTAATACTGCTTTGAGTGACTACTCTTCTCAGTTCTCTCAAGGATAGTACATAACTTTTTTTTTGATACTGGGAATTGAACTCAGAGGCACTCAACCAATGAGCCACATTCCCAGCCCTGTTTTGTATTTTATTTAGAGATAGGATCTCACTGAGTTGCTAGGAGACTCACCATTGCTGAGGTGGCTTTGAACCCATGATCCTCCTGTCTCAGCCTCCCGACCCACTGGGATTACAGGTGTATGACACTGTGCCCGGCCAGACATTTTCTTAAAAATGTAAAAATGATCTGGGGATGGTGGCATGTGCTTATTTGCAATCCCTCCTACCAGGAAGGTTGAGGCAGGAAGATCACATGTTCAAGACCAACTGGATCAAAATAAAAATTTTAAAAAGGGCTGAGGATGTAGCTCAGTGGTAGAGCACTTGCATAGCATTCACAAAGTCCTCTGTTCAGTCCCTAGTCTAAAAAAAAAGAAGAAATAAAAAGATAAAATGAGCTTGAGGCTATATTTCATGGAAAACAACATGACAATATTTGTTGCCAATGATAAAACTTGAGCTTGCAAACAAATGTTAAAATTTTTTTAAATGTATATCCATATCAGAAGTTTGAGAGCTTCCTAAAACATGAAAAACAAATCTGATAAGACCAGCAATCATATTAAAGTAATTTTCTTTGGCATTGTATAATAAAACATTTCAACATTTGGAAGATATATATTACTTCCAATGGTCAGTCCTCCTAAATGGTCAATTCATGATATTACAATATTGTGCATGGTAGATGACTCATTCAAAGTGAAAGTTAAACCAATGGGTTTTAAGAATTAAAAAAAAAAAAACACACACACTTCTAAGGTTTCAGATTCTGTACTGGAATTAACCTTTAATTTCTTAACTAAAACTATTGAGTTTTTATGTAGTCTCAAAGAAGAATACACATAATTATCTGAAAACATTATTAAGGTATCTCTTCTTCTAACTACCTATATGAAGCTAGATTTCCTTCATACAACTCAACCAAAACATCTCAACAGACTGCAGAAGTATATATGAAAACCTAGCTGCCTTTTATTAAGAAAGTTGTTTTTCTTTGGATTCTCAATAAAGTTTAAGAGTACAATGGGGTTCTCAGCACCACCATTTTAGGACTACTATGTAACATCACTGAGAAAGGTCTAAGAGTTTTAGCAGGAAGACATTCACATACAGGCTATAAGCAGGTTTAAGTTTCTGTAACAGGTAAGAGGCTGGATTATAACTTCACAGCATTACTTTTTTTATTAAAACATATTAAATAACATCTGAGTGATATCTGAGCACAAACCCTCTTCTTTCTCACATTTTTTTCTCTTAATCTCGCATCTAAGATTCTTAGTTTGCTAAGTCACATCCATTATATTTCTTAGATTCTCACTTCACAGCAAAGTTTGAAGTCCCACCTGTTTTTTCTTAATTGGTCAAATTATATAGTCATCCACCACACCTCCCTCAAAAGGAGGAACTGTTCAATCTTAAAAATCACTAATTTGGGGCTGGGGATGTGGCTCAAGCGGTAGGGCACTCGCCTGGCATGCCTGCATCCCAGGTTCGATCCTCAGCATCACATACAAACAAAGATGTTGTGTCTGCCAAGAACTAAAAAATATATATATATATTAAAAAATTATCTCTCTCTTAAAAAAAAAATCACTAATTTGAGGGACTGGAGTTGTGGCTCAGTGGTAGAGCACTTGCCTGGCCTTTGTGAGGCCCTGGGTTCCATCCTCAGCACCACATATAAACACATAAATAAAATAAAAGACCCGTTTACAACTAAAAAAAAAAAATTTTAATCACTAATTTTAATACAAAAGTCCTTTTACAAACTAGCTTTCCACAAAACAGCATTATTTGTCAAGCACTCTATCCCATAAATATTAACATATTTACAGAAAAACATAAAACCAAATAAAATCATTCACACACCATATTATAATGAATTGATTAAAAATGGATGAACTTCTGAAATGATGTTAATTATACTACTGGAGAAAAGCAGAAGGTTTAAACATTTAGGTTTACATCTATATTTAAATGTAAAACTTCTTTAACCAAATTAGCTAATTACTCATGGCTTTGGGGGACCGGGTGGGTAGGTGTCAAGGAAGTTCATAAGAGAACATGAACTGAACATCTCGCCGCAGTGATTATTTGTAGATTTACCAAGACTTTTCCTTTCCCACCCGAAAGGAAAGACAAAACTGGCAGCTTGGAAGCCCAACGGTATAGGACGGTCCGGTCTGAAAACTGAACTCTATTAGTAATCAAGGCCCAAGGCATTAGCTTTACCTGGCACTTTTCTCCTAAACCTATTTAACAACAAGGCCGATTTACAGGTGATAAAGTCACCTCGGTTCAAAGTCTAGGGCACATCAGATCAGCCAGCAATGAACCCAAGGGCCCCAGAGCCCGCAAGCGTGGCGCTGGGGTAGGGAAGGCGGGTCGCCCAGGAAGTGGGGGTGGGTGCAGGGCCAGATACTCGAACTGCCACTCTTCACCCGACTCCCCTCTTCCCACCTAATCCAGGGAAGCTGGGTGAGCGGGCCGGGTCGCCAGGCCCCAGGAGAACGAAGCAGAGGGCGGTGGGTGAGGATGACAGGTTCAGGGATCAGCGCTCCCTCTCTCGTACTCGGCCGCAGCCTCCGGCGCGCCTAGCCAGACGCGGGGCACCCAGGAAACAGAGCTGGGACCATCCCGAGACCCCCGCCCGCAGGCCTGCCGCCACCGCCTGGCTCCGGCTTCCCGCTAAGCTCCCGCGGATCCCCGGGGACCTGAGGGGAGGGGGGGCCTTGAAGTCGGTCCTTACCACACTATCCCTCCTACGAGACCCGCGCTTGTCGCAGCCTTGTCCGGGCAAAGTCAGTCCCCTACACCCGGCAGGACCAGCCGTGGCACTACAATCAGGGCCGGCGCCGCCCCGCCCCCGACCTCCTGGAGGACCTCGGCCCCGCCAACATGGCTGGTGCCGCCTCTGCCACGTCAAGAAGGCGGGGGCGGGGGGAGTAGTCAGGGAAGGGGCGGGGCGGCGGGGCGGGGCTAAAAGGCGTCAGTGGGCCGGTACCGAGCTGAAGGGACCCGGCGACACGGACCCGGGAGCTAAAGGTTAAAATGATGTGCGGCTGGGAACCCGACGAAAAGGGATGAATGGGAAAGGGGACCGGAACGGAGCCTTAGGGGCGGGTCGACCAGAACAACCCTGGCAAGGGAGCAAGGGAGTGGGGCGGGCAAGTAGGAGCCGCGGCATGCCCACTCCCTGCAGGTCGCAGGAAGGGTGGATAACTGTACTAGGCACTCCAGACACCTCGGCGACCGAAATGAAGACGTCCTTTAGAGCATCCTCTCCTCTAGGACCCTGATTGATTCTGAAAGCCAGAAACCACACATCTGGAAAAAAAAAAAAAGTGAAAAGTTCCTTCTTTACTTGATGCAACAAATATTTACTGAACATCTATGTGCAGCGCACCAGTTGAGATGCTGATAATATGATGGAAGCAAAATAAGCCTAAATCCCTGATCTGGCAGAATTTACACACTATGTATCTCTCTTTTCCTCCTAGTTCTACCACCTATCTCCACCTACCCCATAGCCTCAAACACACACACACACACACACACACTACAATCTTTGGCTGATTATTCTTGAAAAGTTTGCTACTTTTTTTTCAAAAAAAAATTCTGAAAAAAATGAGACAGAAAAGGTTGGGAAAACATTCAATTTTGGTGGTATCAGGCACACCTCATCTTTCCATGAGGGCCTGCTCATGAAATTAGTTCCAGATATGATTACAATAAAATTCTACAAAGCTCAGACCTTTCAGCATTTTATGGACTAGAAAAATAGAAATCAAAGTTCTTTAATTCTTATATTCATGAGAAATAACATCAAACAGAGCTGGGAATATAACTCAGTAGTAGAATGCTTACCTAGCAAGTGTGAAGACCTGAATTTAATCCCAGTAATAGAGTGAGGGGATAGAACCAAATATAATGTACATGTTAAGAGTGTTTTAGAAAATGGGAAAGGATACATTTGCTTAACAAATTTTAATACAAGCCTAAAAAGGGAATGAAATCAAAAGCCAAAATTCAGTTTAAGCCTGCAAATAAAGTGGATTCAGAGTACCAATTTAAGAATGATTCTTGATTGAATACAACATGTAAATAACAATGGGCAATGTCATAAGGTTGAAATAAGGGGGTTCACCCAAAAAAATAAGATCCAAGAATAAATAGGGTAAATAGATACACATCTGGGTCTACTCAGCCTATTATATCAAAAATCATTAACAGGACACTTCATAAACTACAAAAATTTACTTCTCATAGTCTGGAGATTGAGAAATACAAGATCAAAATACAAGATAATGAGGTGTGTGGTGAGGGCCTTCTAGCTATGTCTTCACATGATGGAAGGGGCAAGCTAACTCTCTGAGGTCTCTTTTATTTTTTTTTCTGTTACATTTTTTAAATTGATTTTTTTAAAAAATAAATGACAACAGAATGCATTACAATTCTTATTACACATATACAGCACAGTTTTTCATATCTCTGGTTGTATATAAAGTATGTTCACACCAATTCATTTCTTCATACATGTACTTTGGATAATGATGTCCATCACATTCTACTATAATTGCTAACCCCCTGCCCCCTCCTTTCCCCTCCCACCCCTCTGCCCTATCTAGAATTTGTCTACTCCTCCTATGCTCCCCCTCCCTACCCCACTATGAATCAGCCACCTTATATCAGACAAAACATTTGGCATTTTTTGGGGGGGGGGGGGATTGGCTAACTTCACTTAGCATTATCTTCTCCAATACCATCCATTTACCTGCAAATACCATGATTTTATTCTCTTTCATTGCTGAGTAATATTCCGTTGTATGTATATATATATATATATATATATATATATATATATATATATATCACATTTTTTTTATCCATTCAATGTTTATAGCAGCACAATTCACAATAGCCTAGCAATTGTGAATTGTGCTGCTATAAACATTGATGTGGCT
This sequence comes from Ictidomys tridecemlineatus, assembly GCF_052094955.1. NCBI lineage: Eukaryota > Metazoa > Chordata > Mammalia > Rodentia > Sciuridae > Ictidomys > Ictidomys tridecemlineatus. The sequence continues at coordinate 76,245,905 of NC_135481.1, read as the reverse complement.
GTGTCCCTGTAGTATGCTGTTTTTAAGTCCTTTGATTAGAAACCAAGAAGCACGGTAGCTGGGTCAAGTGGTGGTTCCATTCCCAATTTTCCAAGAAATCTCCATACTGCTTTCCATATTGGTTGCACCAATTTGCAGTCCCACCAACAATGTATGAGTGTACCTTTTTCTCCACATCCTCACCAACACTTATTGTTGTTTGTCTTCATAAAAGCTGCCATTCTTATTGGAGTAAGATGAAAACTTAGAGTGGTTTTGATTTGCATTCTTCTAATTGCTAGTGATGATGAACATTTTTTAATTTTTTTTAATATCTTTATTTTATTTTTATGTGGTGCTGAGGATCAAACCCAGGACCTTGCACATGCTAGGCAAGCGCTCTACCGGTGAGCCACAACCACAGCCCCACATTTTTTCATATATTTGTTGATTGATTGTATATCATCTTCTGAGAAGTGTCTGTTCAAGACCCTTCTTTTAAAAAGTTTTTTTTTTAATAAAGCAAATGCCCTTAAGATCATTACGTTCTCAAACTAGCATTTTTCAAAATTAGAGATTAAAAAAAAAAAAGGGGGGGGAGAGATTCCATGGTCAAATAAAGTCAGGAAACATCAAGTTAAATTATATAAAATAAGGCTCTTGACTTGTCACAGATTTTAATGTTAATACCCATGAGTCTTCAAATAAGGGATTTAAGTATACTATCAAAAGATATTTGATCTTCTAACTTTTTGCAGGAATTATCTTGGAACAAGTATTCTAAATACCCTATGAAAGACTTTGTCTTCCACCATTAATTACCCTAAATATTAGATACTATGTAACAGCTGGTAGTTTCCTTTCTACTTCAGAACACACAGATTTTTTTCTAAACTGAAAATTCCAGTACTGCTCAGTCAAGTGAAGTATGATAATGTGAATTCTTGGAATTTTGTGTTAACCACCAGATGGAGCTTTCACCTCTCCTTTTTGGTTTATTGTTTTCTAATACACATAAAGCACTTGAAGTATTTGTCTAACATGGATTCTTTTCCATTTGTTTACATGGGGACAGAACAAGGCACTGGCCAATTATTTCTCAGGTATTCACTAGAAAAAAATGCTCAGATTCTTCTAATTTTGAAATTTCAGCTTCAAAAGTATGTCAAATATATATTACTATATCCTAACTTCCACCCTGACCCCTGATAAATGTGCCTGAATCTGGCAAGCAGCTAAAGACCATGCCGACCTCCTCCAATACTCAAAACCCCTTTACCAATCCTGCAGCATGTGCTGCCATCCCTACAGCTGAACCTAATGGACATACCAATCTCAAGATGCCAGGCTTCACTAAAATCCAACACATGACTACTTGCCTCCTTGATGGCATGACAAAAAAAATTCTCATACCCAGGTTAATTAGGACAAGATTAGGGAACTCACCCAAGGACCTGATGAAAACCCTGTCCTCTTTTTGGCTCGATTTACTGAAATTATTACCAAATATACCACCCTTGATCTTGGTACTTCTGCTGGTGCTCTCTTTCTCCATATCCAATTAATCTGCAGATCTGCACTTGATAGCTGTAAAAAAAAAACTTAGTTAGAAAAGAGTCCCAAGACTCCTCAGCAGCAACTTCTAGATGCTGCTTTCAAGGTCTTTAACAATAGGGAAGATGAGTCCAAAAAGCAGAAAGAAAACCATCTTAAAGCTAAATATCAGCTCTTGGTCTCAGTCATCCATAGTCTAAAAGAGCCCCTGCTGCTTGTGGCCACACCAGATCCTGTTTCTGATATGGGCAGACTAGACACTGGGCAAAAAGCCTGTCCTAATCTGAGCTCCCCACTTCCTCCCGAAATATGGGTGATGGGGACTGGAAGATGGATGTCCCCAGGGAATGACACTCCTCCGCTTGTGCAGCCTACTTCCCAAGTCTCATGCACTGAGTTACTGGAATGAGGGGACCTGGGCTCCACTGCTCCCAGATTATAGGGATGGTGAACAACCAAGCAGTTTCTTTTGTGGTCAACACTGGGGTATTTCCCTTCTGACTCAATGACATGGACTCACTTTCAAAGCAAAAACCACTATTAAAGGGAATCTCTGGAACTAAAGCTATCCCCCCCCCCTTTTGCACATTTGTATCCCTCTCATTATCTCATTCTTTTATAGTCATGCCAAGTTGCCCTGTTCCCCTATTAGGCTGAGATCTCCTCCACAAATCAAGTCTCCATCACCATTCCTCCTTTAAGGTCCACTACCATCTTTATATTACATTCTAACCTAGAACTAGTGTCTGCACCCCTTATGTCTCCTGATTATTCCTTGCTCACTGGGATTAACTCCACCATCTGGCTTATCTCTCAACCCATCATTGCTAAACACCATTCCCCTGTTCATATCCAACTGAAAGACCCCACATGCTTTATTTTCCAGATTTACCTGCAGCCCTGTCTGGCCTCTGAGGACAGGATATGTCACATTCCTTAGCAAACCACCTGTTCACTGCAGGAGAAAATGCAGGCCCAAAATATTGTTGATCAGAGGAACCTAATTTCCCTGAAGGAGGAATCTTTTGTGACCAGATAATCCTCATCTGGCAGTGGGGGAAAAGAAAAAAAAAAAAAACTGTCTCATTTAATTAGAGTAAAACTATCCACCATCTGTACTAATTCAGAAATTCAAATCATTTATTTTCTCTAATGGATACTTAACCCAGAGCACTAACAAGCTTGCCTCCCACTTCAGATTGAGGAGCAAAAAAGTGAACTATGAAATCATAGTTCATAACATGTAAGAAATTTTAAGGGATAACTGGCTGGCAAAAGTCCTCCCTTAAATTAAAATAATTATCAAAAGGTTGATTTGTATACATGTATGAAGACACAAATAGTATGACTCTACTTTGTGTACAGCCAGAGAAATAAAAAATCGTGCTCCATTTGTGTACTATGAAATAAAATGCATTCTGCTGTCATATATGTCAAATTAGAACAAATAAATAAATTTTTAAAAAGAAAAAGGAAAAAAAAAGGTTAATTTGTATCCTCCACGCTGAGTGAGGTTCCAGGCAAAGGTAATGGAAGGAAAGATAGAAATTGCTGATCCCTAGAGGCTCTGGGATTGGGGAGCTGCACCCTAGCCAAAAAAAAAAAAAATTTCCTCATCATAGGCACCCATATTTCTGATCTCTTTTTATTTATTAAAAGGGGAACTTCACTGAGCGCAGTGGTGCATGCCCGTAATTCCAGTGGCTCTGGAGGATGGGGCAGGAGGATAGAGTTTGAAGCCAGCCTCAGCAACGGCAAGGCACTAAGAAACTCAGTGAGTCTCTATCTCTAAGTAAAACACAAGATAGGGCTGGAGCTGTGACTCAGTGATTGAGTGCCCCTGAGTTCAATCCCTGGTAGCCACCCGCCTCCAAAAAAAGGGGAGCCTCATCCTCAAAAGTAATGGGAAATGATGTTTCATAATTTTCTGCATCCAAACTTGGCCTGATTACCAACTGCTGAAAAAATGGTTAAAATGCCCTAGGCATGATGTTTCTGCTCAAAACAGCAATTTACCTCAGCTCCAGCCAGATCTCACCAAGGCTTGCCATGAAATGTAAATGACAGGAGCTTGCAGGCTCAGCAGGGGACCAATCTGAGATGGAAGGAAAAAAAAAAAAAGAAAAAGAAAAAGTGCTTTCTAAATCCCAACAGCCCCCTTGGCAGATCTAAAACAACTGGCTACAGCACAGGGAGAAAAAAATAATTTCAAGGCTCTCTCTCTCCCTTTCTTTCTTTCTCCTTCTTTCAATACCTGAACTCACACTAGCCTGAGTCAAAAAGTAAACTGTATGGTGCTTTATTAAAATAATTAATGGCTATGTCACTTTTTCCTAGGACTCTCTTTTTTAATTCTATATTTTTCAGCTCATGGTTTTATGGTGAAATTCATATTTTGGTCCTGTGTGCCTAGACTAATATGTTTTTATGATCAGTCCTATTTTTATCCAATTATACAGGCTTTTTTTTTTTTTACTCTGTTTTGTTCAAAGGCCAATTTACAAAGGTTAGTTAGCTCTCATCCGTAGCATTGCAATGGAGACCTACCTACAAAAAGCTACAAGGCCTTTTTTTGTTTGTTTTGTGTATGTGTGCACCTGTATATTGTTATGTCTACATGTGTCTGTGTCCATGGCATTATAGATAAATGAGTGACATAAATTAAAATTTTAAAAATGGATCCAAATGCCTTTAATTCACATGATTTTAAAAGTTCAATTTAAATTGACTAAACAAATGAGAGTAAAGACATTTTTAAATGACTAACTCATACTTTTTTCGAGGTGGTCAAACAACTAATAAAATGTTGCTATCTAAATCCATTGTTTCTAAGATTTTTCTTTAACAAGGAAGAGATGGTTAATGTTATTCAATACACTTGTTTGATATCTTGGTTTATAAAGTTAAACTAAATTAGGTTTTAATATCTGTGGGTTTAATTTTTGTAAATGTGTTAAGGAGACATCTGGTTAACTTATAAAGTTAAAGTGCTAACTGCTAAATATACAATCAAATATTCTTGACTTATTGAATTCAGGGTAATACACTTAAACATTATGCATATTTTCATGAATTTGTAAATGGAAAAAGGTTTAAGATTGCTATGTCTATGCCTTAACTAAAACACGGTTACTAAGAGTCAATATTCTATCAGGTATAATTTATATACAAAGAGTGTAAGAGGTTTCATTTGGGTTTTGATTAAAGTAACATAAAAACATAAAAGTATTTCATCTTATTAAATAAAATATTTTGCCTAAATTCAAAAATTTCTTTTTTTTTTTTTTTTTTAGATTTTTAATATTTATTTTTTGGGGCTGGGGATGTGGATCAAGGGGCTGGGGATGTGGATCAAGCGGTAGCGCGCTCACCTGGCATGCGTGCGGCCCGGGTTCGATCCTCAGCACCACATATAAAACAAAGACATTGTATCCGCCGATAACTAAAAAATAAATATTAAAACTCTCTCTACTCTCTGTTTAAAAAAAAAAAAAAGATTTTTAATATTTATTTTTTAGTTATCAGCGGACACAACATCTTTGTTTGTATGTGGTGCTGAGGATCAAACCCGGTCCACACGCATGCCAGCCAAGCGCGCTACCGGTTGAGCCACATCCCCAGCCCCTTCAAAAATTTCATAAGATCTGTGAATTAAGAAAAGTGGTCAAAAACTAGGAAAGAGAAAAAGAAGGTCCTAGGTATGGAAATATATTTTAGTAGAAGGAATAAGAAATATTTCTGGATAAGAATGTCATTTGTGTGGTAAAGTAGAATGTCTAAGTAAGCTGCAGAAAGTTTGTGAAGGGTAAATTTCAAAAAGCTTGTGACTAAAGTGGTTAGAGCATGATTAATCACAGCTATTCGAGGCTTTTTCCTAAGATTAAATATTAAAGCAAATGGTTTTAAAGGAATTGGGATTTATATAAACAACAACTGTTATTTTAGAGTATAATACTACATTACAGAATCTAGATTTTCTTAAAAAAACTAAACTTGGTTAATATAAAAACATCAATGTAATTGTGGTACTATTACTGTCTTTTTTGCATTCTAAGTGTGTTCATATCTTCTAGATATACAAATATTTTAAAGTAGGTGGTTTAAGCATTTTATGGGACTGAGGTTGTGGCTTGGTGGTAGAGTGCTTGCCTAGCACATGTGAGGCACTGGGTTCGATCCTTAACACCACATAAAAATAAATAAAATATTTTCTTTAAAAAAACAGCATTGTGTCAAGCTAGTGTTCTCCAAAATATAAGTTGTCAGTAATGGTAATTTTAGACTTTTAAAATAATAAATTTAATTGGGGAGATTTATTTATATCATTTAATGTTCCATAACTTGACCTGAATTTTATTCTACTTTTACATTGGGGTAGAAATGTAAATGTATTTCTAAAAGATAATGAGAGCCTGATCTGTTAAAAAGTTAATATGTGAAACATAAAAACATTTTGCCACTTTCTCACAGAAGGAAGTTCAAGGCTTTCTTAGCTTTCGTTTGACTCATGTTTCTGATGTAATGTCATATTATTAGCTAACATTCATATAGATTCAGGAAGCAATATATGTAAACTTTATAAAATGACATTTAAGAAAGAGGCAAAGATTAGCTTCAGAAATATAATATTTTACCTAAGATTCATCAAGAACCCCACCTTGCCTGAGTTAAGATGCCTTTCACCTTACTCATGTTAAGATAATTTCAAAGTAGGCTAGGCTTAACCTCATCTAAAGTTCAAAGGATAAATTTTTGTTACAAAGATTTAAAATTATAAAAAGTTATATTTCTTGATTCAAAGCTATTACACAAACTCAAAATGTTTCAACTCTTGTAAATTTCATTTTGTGTTTTCTTTGTCCACTTTCAATGTCCTCTGTTACGGTCTTACAGAAGTACAACTTTCAATATAACAACCTAAATTAATTTAAATAATGGGCCATCATCTATAGACAGACAGGATATAAGGCTAACTTCCATTACTAATATAGACCCCAATTAAATAAAAGGGATAAGTGACTGTAAAGATAAAGACACTGAAGTTAAGGCCCAGTACTCTTACTTTAAGACTGGTGAGACTGGCTTGCTGGATGTTTAAGTCAAAGGCTTAAAAATTAAAGTTAAAATAAAAGGGTCAAGAAAACCAATATTTGGTTCTTGCCCTCTGAGTCAGTTTGAACTCAGGGAACACAGGAACTTCTTTAAGAGATATGCAACTCTGGGTCACATGACCTACCGATCAGGGAGATCACTGGGACCCTGGAAAAAGAAAGCCAACACTGCACATGTTGCAAAAGAAAGTCATTGGAGAAGAAATACAACACTCATGCTTCCAAAGGAAGCCACATGGTCAGCGAGACCTTGACCTATCTTGGCAAATGGCACTAGTGGACCTAAGAGGCTGCTCACAAGTTCCCCCAAGAAGGACCCCTGAGGGAACTTAGCTGACTCTTAATAACAGATAGGACATAGTCAATTTGACCAGCTTGGTCTTAAACACTTGGCAAAAACAGTTATAACCAAAGTACAACCATACCTGGACATATAAAAGAAAAAGTCAATAGTTCTTTTAATAGAATTTAAGATATATACTTTTTTTCAGTCCTACATCCCTGATGCCCCCCAAATTTTAAGGCATTTTTTTTCTTTTGTGAGACTCATATTCACCTCTGCCTACCAAAATTGGACTGGTCTCTGTACCTTGGCTTCCCTTACTCCTCAAATTGACATTTTACCTTAGGACCAAAAATTTATCTATCCCAATAATGATGCACACCAGACACAAGGGATCCTTTCACTTTATTTCCTTACTCACAGAGCTAGAGATATCCACTGAGATCAGCACAGGAGCAGTGGGGTTAGGAACCTCTACTCACTATAAAAATTGTCAGCACAGGTTATTGAAAATATCCAACAGGTCACCAATTAGGTACTGACTTTACAAAAAACATCTGTCAGAAATCCCTGACATCCATCATCCTGCAGAATCATCTGGGCTAGATCTCCTTACTGCCATATTAGATGGCCTGTGCCCCCTTCTTCAGAGAAGAATGTTGCTTCTATATTAATCAATCAGGACTAGTAAGGGATAAAGTTAAATAACTATAGGACTGATTGGAACCATGGAGGTGAGAACTAGCTGATTCCTAAAATAGTGGACTACTTGGCTTTTCTCTCTTTTAACCCCTCTAATACTAATTTTTCCTGTAATAACCTTTTTTTCTCCCATATTCTTAATTTTGTACAAAAACAGTTTCTTTAAGGTGATCTGCTCAGCTCAAATTGCCTCCTGGAAGCACGTCAAAGCCATTTTCCTCCTGTGTTCACAATCTGACTTTCTGAAACCACATAAAGGGGACTTTGCCTATGATGACCTCAAGGATCCTTCATATACACCCCTCTTCAGCCCTAGCAACTGAGGTCTCCATGTTCTCTTCCAGGACTCTGAAAGGAAGGGTCCCCCATACTTCTTCCTTCTAAGCAGGAAATAACCAGATGTGATATCCACATCCCAATTCATTATCCCCTTTCAGAGTCTGAAAGGAAGGATATGGAAAATAACGTCCCCATGGAAAGGAAAGTGACAGCCCCCAGGAAGAAAAGGAGGACAGTGTGATCCAGGAGACTAGGAGGGGAAGGCAAACAATGGGCTCTGGGCTCTGGACTTTTATCCCAGTAGCATTGAATTTCAAGCTTTTACAACTGCTTTCCTGAGTTAGATTTTTTTTTTTTGGGGGGGGGGGTTAACCAGGCATTGAATTCAGCGGCACTCAACTACTAAACCATATCCCCAGCCCTATTTTGTATTTTATTTAGAAACAGGGTCCCACTGAGTTGTTTAGTGCCTCGCTTTTGCTAAGGCTGGCTTTAAATTTGAAATCCTCCCACCTCAGCCTCCTGAGCTGCTGGGAGTACAGATGTATGCCACAGCACATGGCTCTGAGTTAGATTTTTAACTTGCACAACTAGTTTCCTGACTTTCCAGCCAGTACATATTCAGTCTTTATTGATTAAGTCACTCTAAACATTCTGCTATGATTAACTCTCATTAAGACCTATAAAAACACAGACCCTTCTTATAACCATTCACCATTTTCTCTGAAAATGTGCCATCCCACTGCTGCTTAATAAAGACAGCTTCTGATCCCAGGTCTACTCCCACTTTTCATTATTTTTGCTTACACTCAGTATCAAAAAAATTATAATTCTACGGCTGAGGATGTGGCTCAAGCGGTAGTGCGCTCGCCTGGCAGGCGTGCGGCCCGGTTCGATCCTCAGCACCACATACAAAGATGTTGTGTCTGCCGAAAACTAAAAAAATAAATAAATATTTTTTTTTAAAAAAAATTATAATTCTAAAATAGCAACTGTTTTTATTCCAGAGTGTCCAATATTCCAATGACTCTTTGTTGTGCCACATTGACCAATTCTAGAATTATTAGTAAGAGTTCCTTTAATCTCTTACACCATTTACAGTATCCCAATGAAGCAAAACATGATCTACTGGCAGAAGTTTTTTGTTGTTGTTGTTTTTATCTAATGTTTGATTTTTAAAAGAACATAGGTTTTTTTTTTGTGTGTGTGTGTATGTGTTACATGGATTTAACTACCTAGGAACACTTAACCACTGAACTACATCCCCAGCCACCCCCTACCATTTTTTATTTTGAAATGGGGTCTCCCTAAACTGCTTAGAGCTTCACTAAGCTACCAAGGCTGGCCTCAAACTTGCAATTCTGCCTCAATTTCCCAAGTCACCAGGATTACAGGCATGAACCACCATGCCTGGCAAAGAACACAGAATTTATAGAAGCTATACAGCAAAGGAAATAAATCTCACTTAAAGAAAAAAAACTAGATTTGTATTTTTACTTTGAAAGAGGATTAAAGTTTTTGTTTGGGATTCTGTGATTAAATTAGACATTACCTTGATTTTCAGACATCAGGTCAGCTTTCAATCCCTCTTTAGATCTGCACCTAGAGCCTGAGGACAGCACTCTCAGCAAGAATAACAAGATTGCTCATACTCAGAGCACATGTGCTCTAGGAAGCAAATTAGAGCTCTCTGCATATATCTTCATCGACTATCTCTGATTTTTTTTACCAGTGGGTCATTAAAAGCTCACAGAACTTTCCCTGGAATTTGTTGCTTTGGAGTTTTTCTATAACAAAATACCTGGAAAAAATTAAAAAATAAGGGTAGAAAAGTTTATTTTGCCTCACAATTCCAGATGTTTCAGTTGATGCCAGCTGGCCATTGTTATGATCAACCTGTGGTGAGACAGAATATCATGGCAGAAACGCATGGCAGAGCAAAGCTGCTTACTTCATGGTGGCCAGAAGCAAAGAGCAAGAGTAGAAGGACAGAAAACAAGATATAGTCCCCAAAAGCACACCCCCAAGGACCCACTCCTTTCAACTAGGTGAAGCTGGGGGACAAAAAGACAGTCAATATAGGTAACAAATAATTGGGTCTGATCAGGAAGGTGGTGGCTAGTTAGAAAGAAAATCAAATGCTGTCCTTTCCCCTGCCTCCTTCCAAAGCCCTTCCCCCTGCTCCTGCTCCAACCTGTTGCTAAGGTAATCTGCCCCAGGAATTGTTCCTCTCTGCAGGAAGTTGTAAGAGTTATTAAGTAATATCTCCTGGATATTACCATACTGCATGGATCACTCCACCATTTGGCCCTTCCCTTGCCCATTTGGCTTTCACCATTTTGCTTACCCTGGCCACTGGTCATGTAGGCAAGATGGGAAGGAGGGCATGAGAACAAAGAAAATCTGAGATGTATAAAAGGGGCAGGACACTCCCACTTCCTTGGATACTAGATATGGCCTTCTTCTTCCCCGCCTCCAGCCCAGCAGTCTGTTTCTAGTCTTTAAGTAAACTTGTTTCTATGCTAGTCTCTTCGTTTCTCCCATTTCTCCAGTGTTCAATCTTGAACATCTGGGGAAATGGAACTCACTATCACCAGCAACCGGCAGTATTATAGGTTCCACCTCCTACAGTTTCCACCACGTCCCAATAATCCATTTAGATATGATTCCATCATTGGCATCAATGAAATTAAAATCCTCATGCTCCAATCACTTCCCAAAGGTCCTACACCTCTGAACATTGCTGAGTTGGAGACAAAGCCTTCAACACAAGAGTCTTTGGGGGCTACTTCATATCCAAACCATAATCCCAATCTGTCATCTACAATAACCAACCTGGGAAAACAGCCTGCTATAAGATAGACTATAGCAAGTTAGAATACTAACTCTAGCAACAACCCAGAAAGTTTAAAAAAAAAAAAAAATATATATATATATATATATATACATATATATATATAATAATCAGTACAAAATATCTTGGATTTGATTAATATTTGATAGTTTTCCTAATTTTTCTGCAATTCCAATTTAGAACTAACTAACTAACTAAAGCCAAATATGCACCCTTAACCGATCATACAGGATGTCCTATATGTAGTTAGCCTGCTGTCCTAATCTATTGTCTGTTGCCACAACAAAATACTACAGACTGTGTAATTTATAAATAATAGAAGTTCTAGAGTCTGGGAAGTCCAAGGCCATGCTGCTAGCGTCTGTTCAGTTTTTAGTGTGGATCTTCTTTCTGCTTTATAAAACAGCAGAGAGCATCACATTGATACTGCCGGTTACTGGTCCTGCTTCCTCACATGTTGAATTATAACATTAGAGAAGCACAAGGAAGCAAGCATATAAGCAGGATTTATTTAAAAAGGGTTAACACAGACTTGTCCCAGGAGGGAGAAGGGAACCATAGCTGGTATCCTTGCATCCCAAGAAGTCTTTTATAGGTTTGCTTTGCTCACCTGCTCTCTTCCCCGTATCTTTCCTTTGTTCACCTGCTCTCTTCCCCTTATCTTTCTCCATCCAGCCTATGTGACTAGGCCCAGGCAATACTTGAATGGGATTGCCAAAAGGTGGGAAACAGGTGGGCTGAAGGAGCCAGAGAGGAGTAATCCAGAAAGGAAGGGGGTGTAATTAACAACTCCCTATAGAGAGGAACAATCCCTGGGACAGGTTACCTTAGCAGCAGGTTGGAGCAGGGGCAGGTTATCTTGATTAGGGTGGAAGAAGGGCTCTGAAGAAATTAATATTTCAATTCCTCCATTCTCTCAGATCCAACCCTTGCCTACCTGCCTAATTCTGGCTTCAACATGGCAAGTTTGAGCAAATATGTTAGCTCAGGCTGCTTGATATGGTTTAGAGGTGGTGTCCCTCCAAAGTTCATGTGAGACAATGCAAGAAGTTTTGGAAGAGAAATAATTATAGTCTTAATCTAATCAATGGATTGATTCCCTGATTGGTGGTTGGAGGCGTGGTAGCTAAAGGCCGTGGGGGTGTGACTATTGAAAGTGGTTCATTGGGGGCTTGACTATGGGATTCATAGATAGAGAGAAAGACAGAGAGAGAGAGAGAGAGAGAGAGAGAGAGAGAGAGAGAGAGAGAGACCATGCTTTCTGATCATTATGTGAGCCTTTTCCCTCTGTCACACACTTCTGTGAAGCTCAGCCTCACCTGGAGCCTGGAGGCCTGGTTCGGGACTTCTTTGAACTAAGACCTCTGAAACTGTGAGCCCTCAAATGAACTTTCCACCTTTAAGGTTTTGGTGGTCGAGTCCTTTAGTCACAGCAGTGAAAAAACTGAGTAAAACATTTCTTTTTCTTTTTCTTTAAAATTTTTTTTTTTTATTTTCAATGGGTCTTTTTAAAAATTTATTTATATGCATGCAGTGCTGAGGATGGAGCCCAGGACCTCACACATGCCAGGCAAGCACTCTACCACTGAGCCACAACCCAGCCCAAACATCTCTCTTTTTATAAAGACGTTAATATCGCTATGGAGGACTGAGGATATAGCTCAGTTGGTAGAATGCTTGCCTCACACGCACAAGGCCCTGGGTTCAATTCCCAGAACAACCAAAAATAATAATAATAATAAATAAGTAAATATCACTATGGGGGTCCACCTCCAAATACCATTAAAATGAATTTGGGGTAGTTTCCAACACATGTCAGGGGGTACATTCAAACCATAGTGCCAACCTATGGCTTCTTCATGAAACTTTTCCTTTTTCCACTACAAGTTTTTCCTATTCCCCTATCTGTTTTTGATTTCTACTAAACAGTACATGGTAGTAGTGATTGACTCCTTATAGGAAGCTCTGAATAGTCTTTTTTCTCATATGGTTTTCATTTATTTTCTATGCAGAAAGACCCTCTTGAACCTTTCTGTAGTGGTACTTTCCCCAGTTAATGTTTAAAATGTTTCCCCAGCCAGATGTAGTGGCTCACACCTGTAATCTCAGCAGCTTCCAGAGGCTGAGGCAGGAGGAGTGCAGGTTTGGAGCCAGCTCAGCAATTTAGCGAGACCCCTGTCTCTAAATAAAATATAAAAAGGGATAGGGATGTGGCTCAGTGGTTAAGTACCCCTGAGTTCAATCTCCAGTACCAAAATTTTTTTTAAAAAATCAACAAAAACATGTCTCCCTGTCCACTAGACTCCAAGCACAACAAAAATAGAGTGGTGACACACACATGTAATCCCAGAAAGTTGGGAGGCTGAGGCAGGAGGCTCACAAGTTCCAGGCCAACCACAACAATTAGCAATGCCCTAAACAACTTATCAAGGACCTGTCTCAAAATTTTAAATAAATAAATAAAAATAAGAAAAGTTGAAGATATGGCTCAGAGATAGAGTTTCCGTGGGTTTCATCCCTAGTACTGGGGAAAAAAATAGAGAAAGGATATAATTATGAACTAAGCTTTTTACAATTTATTTCATATGACTCTTATATGCATTAATACTTGAGACTAACAGGGTTGCTTAAAGGTATAGAAAACACAGAGCCAACCTTTGCATTTAGCTTTATTAGGTCTGACTTAGATATCATCATCATCAGAAAGAACTATATCATCAATGAACACTCAATGGAATATTCTGTTCTCACAGTCCTCATTTAACCTCAACAGACAAACACTGATGTCAAAAAATATTTAATATTAAATAGGGCTGGGGTTGTGGCTCAGTGTAAGAGCACTTGCATAGCATGTGCGAGGCCCTGGGTTCGATCCTTGGCACCACATAAAAATAAATAAATAAATAAATAAAGGTATTGTGACCAACTACAACTAAAAAATAAAAAAGTACTTACCCACAAAAATCTTTTCATTGAAAGTTGAAAACTGACTGGAAATCTGTAAAAACTGGAACCAGAAGAAAGTCGCTACCTCAGAAAAGTTCTTCCTGAGGAGAGGTTAGATGACAGTTATAGATTTAGAAGTTCAGCTTTCCAAAGTTTAAGAATTTTTTCAGAATAATTTTATCAACCAAATATAGCTTATTCTTACATGTCTCATATCTCTCAGAAACATTAAAAAATACTTAGTACCAATTCCAGTTTTTTTTTTTTTTAAAGAGAAAGTGAGAGAGGAGAGAGAGAGAGGGAATTTTTAATATTTATTGTTGAGAGCCACAGCCAAAGGGGCCCCAGCAAACTTCCAGCTGCCAGCAAGCTTCAGACTGCCCCAGCAACATCTAGCTGATTGGCTCCTCTGCGGTGATGTTCATTGGGCTGTTTCCCTGCCCTTCAGACTGCCAGCTGATGATTGGCTCACAGCTGCCCCAGCAACATCTAGCTGATTGGCTCCTCCACGGAGCTGCTCATTGGGTGACTTCTTTGGCTCTGCCCACGCAACCCAGCCAATCGGCCTCAAGAGGAGGAGGATTGTGGGAGGTTGAGAGGCTGGTGTGGGGGAGAGAGGCTTGTGGAAGCCGGTGGTGGCAGTTGGGCTCTGAGGGTTTTTCCCTGGAGCTGTTTTGTTTGGCGTTTGTAGTTCTAAAAATAAAGTTAGTTTCTTTTTGACAAGTGGCTCCTGATTTGTGCCAAGCCAGACTTCGGCATTTGGTGGCCCGTACGGGGAACGAACCCGCGACCTTGGCGTTATCAGCACCTATCATGAATGCTCCAAATATATTCACTGATGGGTCAAATAATGGTACAGCAGCAATAGTTACACCTGATCAAACTTTTACATTTTTAGTACCCAAACAATCAGCTCAAAAGGTAGAGCTTAATGCAGTATTACAAACTTTTGTGATGTTTAAAGATTCTGTATTTAATTTATTTTCTGATAGCCAGTATATAGTTAATGCTATAGTATCCCTTGAAGATGCTGGTAGAATTTCCCCTTCTTCTACTGTTTTCTCTTTGTTTTCCACTATACAAAGTTTAATCTGGGACAGAAAAGATCCATTCTTTATAGGACATATCAGGGCACATACAGGATTGCCTGGAGCCCTTAGTTTGGGCAATGATTTAGCAGATAAAACTACACGTGACATACATATTTTCTCTATACTAGAAGAAGCTATAAATTTTCATGAAAGATTCCATGTCAATGCTAATACTTTACAAAAGCGTTTTAAAATAACTAAGGAACAAGCTAGACAAATAATAAAACAATGTCAAAATTGTGTGACCTTTTTACCACAAGTTAATCTTGGAGTCAATCCTAGAGGATTGATGCCTAACCATATTTGGCAGATGGACGTCACACACTTGCCAGAATTTGGAAAATTAAAATATTTGCATGTTACAGTTGATACTTCTTCTGGATTTTTGATGGGCTCCCTTCATGCCGGTGAAAAAACTAAAGATGTTATAGCTCATTGCTTACAAAATTTTGCCACTGTGGGCATTCCAAAACAGTTAAAAACAGATAATGCCCCTGGTTATATGTCTACTTCTTTTAAACAATTTTGCTCATCATTTGGCATTACTCATATAACAGGAATCCCATACAATCCACAGGGTCAAGGCATAGTTGAAAGAGCTCATCAAACTATTAAAATGTACTTATTAAAGCAAAAAGACGGAATTGGGAAGGGGTATATATTCCCCAAAGATAAACTTAAAATAACTCTTTTTACTCTAAACTTTTTAAATTTGGATTCATCAGGACTTAGTGCTGCAGAAAGGCATATGTGTCCAAAAAATGTACATAAGCCCAAGGTACTTTGGAAAGATATTCTAACAGGACAATGGAAAGGTCCTGACCCAGTAATTGTCTGGAATCGGGGGTCTGTTTGTGTGTTTCCACAGGAAGAACAGCAGCCGATTTGGATTCCAGAGAGATTAACCAAGGTTCTGACCCAGAACAGCAGCCGATTTGGATTCCAGAGAGATTAACCAAGGTTCTGACCCAGTGATTGTCTGGAGTCGGGGGCCTGTTTGTGTGTTTCCACAGGGAGAACAGCAGCTGATTTGGATTCCGGAGAGATTAACTAAAATCCTGACCCAGTGATTGTCTGGAGTCGGGGGTCTGTTTTTGTGTTTCCACAGAGAGAACAGCAGCCGATTTGGATTCCAGAGAGATTAACTAAAGCGATTTCTACAGACCAAAAAGAAGATGATTTAGCTCAAATCCATAATAGCTGATATCCAAAACTCCAATTTGGCTATCCTTACATCTGCGACAGAACCAGGATGCTTTTTTCAATATCTATTTTATTATTGCCCTTTCCCATATCATGAAGTTCTATTTTATTTTTTTGAGCTCATACAGACCTAGGTTAATGTTTTGCTGATCAGTTCTATTTTTTTTTTTTGACTATAGAGTTTTTAAACATTGCAATAGAGATTTTACCTGTAAAAAGTTATAAGGCCTTTACTATTATGTTATGTGTTGTATGTATTATATTATGTGTGCACACTTGTGTTTTGTGTTATATGTTTGAATGTACGTATGTCCAATGTACGTATTTCCATATATCATATATGATGAGCGCTCATGAAAAGATGGATCCAAATATTTTTTTTTTATTCACGTGATTTAAATGGTTTAATTTAAATTGGGTAAATAACTGTTAAGAATTGTTTTAATATGTAAACAAAAAAGGAGGTTAACAGATCTGTTTGTTTGCTCTCACCTTTAGTTTTCATTATATTTAATAATTCTCTTCACTATAATGTAAATTGTTAAGAAAATTGTTTTCTTTTAGTGTCTTCTGGAATGTTACCTATTTTTTTCTTTAGCCATTATTGCCAGAATTTCTATCTTCATCCCAGTGCCGATGAAGATAATATAAATTGTTAAGAAAATTGTTTTCTTTTAAGAAAATTGTTTTCTTTTAGTGCCTTCTGGAATGTTACCTAATTTTTTCTTTAGCCATTATTGCCAGAATTTCTATCTTCATCCCAGTGCCGATGAAGATAATATAAATTGTTAAGAAAATTGTTTTCTTTTAGTGTCTTCTGGAATGTTACCTAATTTTTTCTTTAGTCATTATTGCCAGAATTCCTATCTTCATCCCTGTGCCGGTGAAGACAAAGATAAAACTAATCTACAGTTTCTGCAATAGCCATCACTGAACTGCTTACAGAACTTACACTGAACTGCTTACAGAACCGTCAATTGACTTGGTATATCTTCCTCCCTTCTGCTTGTCATGATCATTCAGCTAAAATTTGGGGGTCAACAGAGGTGAGGCAAAGAACCTCACCCCCCCCCCCCCCCGCTGAGACCTCTCCACAGGTGTGGCTGTACTGGACCGGTAGTCAATGACGGGTAAGATCCAATTACAATGGTACCAACCTAAGACAGGAGGCTGACGCCCTGAGGTCAGCTCATCCGAAGACGGGTAAGGACCATATGTATTGGACAACCTAAGGCAGGCACGGTCCATAAGCCACATGCTTGTTGTTTAAACAGAGAGGGGGAGATGTTGAGAGCCACAGCCAAAGGGGCCCCAGCAAACTTCCAGCTGCCAGCAAGCTTCAGACTGCCCCAGCAACATCTAGCTGATTGGCTCCTCTGCGGTGATGTTCATTGGGCTGTTTCCCTGCCCTTCAGACTGCCAGCTGATGATTGGCTCACAGCTGCCCCAGCAACATCTAGCTGATTGGCTCCTCCACGGAGCTGCTCATTGGGTGACTTCTTTGGCTCTGCCCACGCAACCCAGCCAATCGGCCTCAAGAGGAGGAGGATTGTGGGAGGTTGAGAGGCTGGTGTGGGGGAGAGAGGCTTGTGGAAGCCGGTGGTGGCAGTTGGGCTCTGAGGGTTTTTCCCTGGAGCTGTTTTGTTTGGCGTTTGTAGTTCTAAAAATAAAGTTAGTTTCTTTTTGACAAGTGGCTCCTGATTTGTGCCAAGCCAGACTTCGGCAATTTATTTTTTAGTTCTCGGCGGACACAACATCTTTGTTGGTATGTGGTGCTGAGGATCGAACCCGGGTCGCACGCATGCCAGGTGAGCGCGCTACTGCTTGAGCCACATCCCCAACCCGACCAATTCCAGTTTTTAACTATATTAAAATTATTTTCCAAAGTTCATTACTAATTAAGTTAGACTGCATTTGAAATAACAGAAAGCTACCCTTATAAAATTTATTTTCCTCTGTCCTGAATAAACTCATTACAGAATCATTAGTACACTTATTACTCACCTCTTCTTTTGAAAAAATAATTTATTTCCTAAGACCACCTTAGTTCCTGCTTTTCTTCTCCTTTCTTTCTTGATCCATGGGTAGTTCTGACACCACATATGTGTGAAGAATCCAGTGTTAAGCTTTATTCCACTGGTGGCTGGCTACATAATCATCTGTTCATTTCTCCAGAAAAATAGGATAAAACTGCTGACAATTCACATTTTGAAATTGTATTTGTAAGGAAATCCAGAAATACAGTCATGGCTTACTTTTTCAAATTTGTTATTATCACCAACATGTAGGGAAATATGATTATTTCTCTGTATTTCTTCTAAATCTGTTTCTCCAAAATCAGTGAAAAATATTTAAACAAATAACTTTCTAGTTTGACTGAAGCCAGGCAGTGTTTTTCTGTCCCCCAACTGTCTAGTTAAAATTGTAAGCACTAGGGCTGGGGATGTGGCTCAAGTGTACCACGCTCGTCTGGCATGCGCGGGGTGCGGGGTTAAATCCTCAACACCACATAAAAATTTTTAAAAAAATAAAGATATTGTGTCCACCTAAAAAACAACAACAATAAAAAAACTAAAATATGAATAAAAAATTGTAAGCACTAATTCCTTAGCTCTTAACCTAAAGATTGTCCTCATTTTATCTTCAATTAAGAGTTACATTAGGGGCCTGGGATTGTGGCTCAGTGATAGAGTGCTTGCCTAGCATGCACAAGGCACTGGGTTCGATCCTCAGCACCACATAAATGTAAAATACAAATTGCATGGAAATGGAAGGAGACCGTCATGGTTATACAAAATTATATACAAGAGGAAGTGAGGGGAAAGGGGGAAAAAAAAACAAGGGGGAGAAATGAATTACAATAGATGGGGTAGAGAGGGGGTAGAGAGAGGGGAGGGGAGGAGAGGGGGTAGAGAGAGGGGAGGGGAGGGGAGGGGAGGGGGGGATAGTAGAAGATAGGAAAGGCAGCAGAATACAACAGACACTAGTATGGCAATATGTAAACAGCGGATGTGTAACCGATGTGATGCTGCAATCTGTATACGAGGTAAAAATGGGAATTCATAACCCACTTGAATCAAAGTGTGAAATATGTCAAGAACTATGTAATGTTTTGAACAACCAACAATAAAAATAAAAAAAAAAAGAGTTACACTAGGTTTGAAGTCATTTCTTTGCAAGTTAAAGGCAGTGCTTTTTCTTTAAAAAGTCTTATTAAACATCAGTTTGTAAATTAATTGAATTCATTCACAGCATGGCTAGATTCAGATATAATACTCCAATTATTTATTGCACTTTGTGACCCAACACAAACTACTTAATCCACTCCTGCCTTGTTTCCTATCTGTAAAATGAATATAATAGTACCTAACTCACAAGGTTGACCTAATAACAATAATAATGTGTAGGTGTTGGCATTAGCTTTTTCCCTTGCACTATTCACGCATAAGCAGAGATTTTTTTTCTTTTAAAAAGAGCAAGTGTGGCATGTATACACAATAGAATATTACTCAACAATAAAAGAGAATAAAATCATGGCATATACAGGTAAATGGATGGAGTTAGATAAGATAACGCTAAGTGAAGTTAGCCAACCCCCAAAAAACAAATGCCCAATGTTTTCTTTGATATAAGGAGGTTGATTCATAGTGGGATGGGGCGCCCAGAGCTGGGAGGAACAGACCAAGTCTAGATAGGGCAGAGGGGTTGAAGGGGAAGGGCGGGGGGCATGGGGTCAGAAGTGAGGTGGAAAGTGGTTGTTGGGTGCACAGGTGATCATTATTATCCAAAATACAGGTCTGAAGACACGAATTTGTGTGAATATACTATGTATATAACTAGAGATATGAAAAATTGTGCTCTATATGTGTAATAAGAATTGTAATGCATTCTGCTGTCATTAAAAAAAAAAAGAGTTGTGGGGAGGTGATAGCTACCTCAGGAGTAATAATCATTTCAAATAAAAATAAAGCAATCTTTGAAGTGGCCAAGCAGGAGAAATCTCAGCAAAAAATTAATTTTTCATTCATTTGGCATCAAATAAATCTAGATTGGACTTGTCTCTTTAGGAGAAAGTCACAATATTTAACCACTTTTTAGGTCACCTTCTACCCCTCGAAACCGGAAAAAAACACCCTTTCGCACTTTGCTTTCTTTTCAACTTCTTTGGATCAACTTGATTTTTTTTTTCCTTTTCTGATTTTATAATTAACTAAAATGAATCGCTTGTTTTACTACATGAGTAAAACAAGCAAATAATACCAATTAATATGTCTTGCGATTATTATTTATCCGTAGGATTGGAAGCTGCTCAATGTCCAGATGTTATGAATTTTAAGGTGCAATGTAAATTGCCTACCAGAGGTTGAAGAATTTAGCGTTCCATAAATGATAATTATAGTAATATTGCTCATTAATTTAAAAAACACTATTAGGAATGCATAAAAGTTCACCCACAGTCTTCAGAAACAATTCAGGATAGCTTTTGCATGAATTAAACTCCGACTGGGCCACACACCGCCGGAGTGTAAATGTCGAGGAAAAAGCAAGAGGATTGCGCACGCGCAGTTTCTCCGTTCCGCCCAGCCGCTTGCTCAACTCCGCGCCAAAGTTGCCTGATTGTGCGCCTGCGCCATGACCTGCACTAGGCGCATGCGCTGCTCAGGGCTGGCCTCATCCAAGGCCATGGCGTGGGTACCATCGGAGTCTGCAGTGGAAGAGTTGATGCCCCGGCTATTGCCGGTGGAGCCCTGCGACTTGGCGGAAGGTTTCGACCCCTCGGTACCTCCGAGGACGCCTCAGGAATACCTGAGGCGTGTTCAGTGAGTGATTCGGCTCTGTGCGGGTGGGCTGGTTATCCGCCCAGGTCCAGGGCACAGCGCTTGTTGCCCATCTCACCCGTGTGCTACAAAGCCCCGCCTCTGTTCTAGTCCCAATCTCTCGCGAAATAGGGACTGCTCAAAATCTCAGGATTATTTCCTGACACGGGCAAATTCCCTTTGAATTTGATTGCACACATAAGACATGCTCTTGGATTTCCTTGCTTTTAATCTAAATAATTTCGGACATATGTTTGTTGTTTAGTACCTCTATCGGAAGTCTTCTGATTTCATAATGAATTAAAATGAATCACTTGTTTAATTACATGAGTAAAGCACAATAGTAATTAAATTCCTTGCGTTTATTACTTATTCTTAGGATCGAAGCTGCTCAGTGTCCAGATGTTGTGGTAGCTCAGATTGACCCAAAGAAGTTGAAAAGAAAGCAAAGTGTGAATGTTTCTGTGAGTTTTAATAACCATCTGGGAGATTTGTCTGTCCGTTTGTCTGTCTCTCTAACACACTAAGGCTCTTCTTACACTATCCAATAGTATAAATTATGGTGTAGGTAAGATTTCGTCCCTACAAAGAGAGGAAAAAGTTGTCTTGTACTTTTTCCTCCATAGAGACAGTTGACTTTCTCCAGAGATTTTTCAGTAACACTGATATTTGTGGTGACTTGATCATCTTATTTTAAGGACATAATCGTGTCCTAAAGGAGTCTCTGTTACTTTTTTTTTTTTGTAAGTTTTTTCTGGCTCTGTCTTGATCATTATTATTGAACTGGTGTTTAATCTTATCTAATGTAGTTTTGCACGTTCTGAATTTGCCCTGATATCACTTTTTAAGAGTAAAAACCCAAATGTCTTAAACCTTTCTTGCTACTTGCAACTGTGGGCATTTTCATTCACTTATTTATCCAGCACACTTTTTTGGTGGGGATTGAACTCAGGGGCACTGGACCACTGAGCCACAACGCAGCAGTATTTTGCATTTTATTTATAGACAGGGTCACACTGAGTTCCTTAGTGCCTCACTTGTTGAGGCTGGTTTTGAACTTGAGATCCTCCAGCCTGAGCCTCTGGGATTACAGTTGTTCGCCCCTGCACTCAGGTTCAGCACACTTTTTATTGGGCAACTAAGTTGTGCCAGGCACTAGAACACAACAAAGGATAATATAGAAAAGTCTTACCTGGCAGAGTTGGTGGCACACTTCTATAATCTGGGGGGTTGGGAGGCAAAGGCAAGAGGCAAGAGGATTGTAAGATCCTCAGGTAATTTAGGGAGATCCTGTCTCAAAATAAAGAATGAAAAGGACCTACAGATACAGTTCAGTGATGGATCACCTCTGCATTCAATCTCCAGCACCACAAAAAAAGAAAAGAAAGAAAAAGTTCTTACCCTCCCAGAGTTTGTACTCTCCTAGGGAAGGCCGAGAGTAAACAAGCAAATGAAATATGTAATTGTAACCCTTCTTTTGAAGAAAATAAACATGATCAATAAATGAAAGAGAACTATTAAATAGTCATAGAATAATATCTCTAAAGTTAAAGGGAAGTGGCATTTTAAAGTTTTAATAATTTCCTTTATATGTTCTGAATAGTTCCATTATATCATACTTAAAGTAAGAAAATTTTAATTCAGACACTATGTTTCATATAACTTCTTTTCAGAAGTTTTTGATTAATAGAACATGGTGTCTTATATACATAATACTTAAAAAGTGACCCCACTAAATATTGTTACAAGGTTATATGTAATCAGTTGTGAACTATGTACTGTTTTAGAAAACAAGTAGACTTTTTAAAGTCAAGATTCTTTAAATGTATTATGCCCATACCAAACTTCTTTATTTAAAGTATTCCTCTCTTTTTATGTTTTGCAGTTATAGAGTGGTAGGACTGAATTATACATTTAGGGTTTACATCATTTAAATTTCTTAGAAACTCCAACTATAAACCATTCCAATTTTTTTTTCCCTATGCTGGGAATTGAACCCAGGGCCTCATGCATGCTAGGCAAGTACTCTACCACTATGCTATATCCTCAGCCCCATTCCAGATTTTTTTTTTTTTTTAATTAAAGTGGCTGAGGATCTTTTTGAACCCAGAGATGCTTTACCATTGAGCTACATCCCTAGACCTTTTTATTTTTTATTTTGATACAGGGTTTCACTGAGTTGCTTAGGACCTCACTAAGTGACTGAGGCTGGCCTGGAACTTGCAATCATCCTGCCTTACCCTCCATTGCTGTCCTAACATTTTTAACTGAGACTAAATTGTAAAGTGAAATGCCTGCTATTTTGCACCTGTAAAAAGTGTGGGAGACCAACCTTAAACGTGACTGAGTTACACTCCCCGGCTGGTGCTGAGGCACTCAGTTGCAGAAATGTGGCAAAGCTTTCCCCACCCATCTTGGGTCCGAGGGTTGGTCTCGTGCCTGGATGTGTCTTGCTACACAGCCCATAGGTGAAGCTATGCTCACCTGTTCCTTTATAATATAACCCCTTGCCCTGTTTAGGATAGAATCTTCCATGGAAGTGCCTTGTGTGTGTCCCCTTTTCTTACTGTGCCCTTGAGTGTGGCCTACCCAGGTGTCAGTCAACCTGCTGACAGTGGACATCATGAAGATAGACTCAGCCCCCTAAAACCTGACCCCTTGCTTCATTTAAATAACTTCTCCTCAGTAAAAGGGGTCAGCACGTGCTCTTGCTCTCTCTCTTTCTGAGGACCCTTAAGGTCGGAGGAGCCATCACAGCGACCCCAAAGAAAAAGGTGTTTGTGTCTCTTGTGTGGTTATTTCATGCAGCCCATTTAGCCCAGTTTATCTGGAGTGACCCCTGAGCCTTTTAGTTGCGAGAACTGAAACCCAGCAAAAAAGTATCTTTTTTTTTTCTTTGTCAATGCTAGGCATTGAACCCAGGGCCTTGTACATACTAGGAAAGAGCTCTACTACTGAGCTATATACATTCCCAACTCCATTTATTTTTTTCACTTTGAGATAGGGTCTTGCAAAATTGCCCAGGTTGACTTCAGAATTTGAGATCTTCCTGCTTCAGCTTCCAGAGGAGCTGAGATTACAGATGTGTGCCACCAAACCTGATCTAGTTTTGTTTTGCTTTTGGGGGGCTTTGTTTTCTTTGGTGCAGAGGTGTTGCCAGGAATTGAACCCAGGGCATTGTGTATGCTAAGGAAGTACTCGACTATTGAGCTATATCCCCATCCCTTTTTTCTTAGGTAGACTTAGTTATTCACTTGTTTTATATATTTTTCATCTTGCTTTTACTTTGTAGAGGTATGAGAGGTTGATGCTAACATTTAGGAAATGATCTCTAGCTTTCAGGATGTCAACCTGCCCCTGAAGGTTATTCCCCAACACTTAAGTGGCAACAGCAACAAGTAGCACAGTTTTCAACTGTTCGACAGGTAAGTATCAAATTTAATCAATTAAACCCTCTTCAGATTTTATTGCTTTTCTTAGACTATAATTGGAAAGCTAAGATATGTGATTTTAAAGCATATATAATATTTATGAATCAATTTTTTAATTATTATCATTGGTATGTTACAGTTTGTAACTTATTTTCCAAATTTTAGAGTGGTTAGAATTTTGTGTGGAAAGTGATTTCAGTTACTCATCTTGTGAATCACTGTCCAACTTTTCTTCCTTTAGAGTGTGAACAAACATAGAAGTCACTGGAAATCACAACAGTTGGACAGTAATGTGACTATGGTATGTAAGCTTATCAGTTTAAGTTTTACAATGTATACCTGTATGAAATATCTATATTTATTTCCAGTCTTCAAGGATTCATTTGCTTAGTCTATATTATTTTAATTCTCTTTCACATACCATTATTTAATAGTAACAATGCCATTATATTAGTAGCCTGAAAAATAACCCGTAGTGCAAGTTGGTATTTTCATTACTGTTTTAATCCACCATATCTTGGGCAGACTTGGATATGTGAAAGAAATGTAAAAGTTGTCATAATCAAAATGGAGCTACTTTGTCAACTGCAACAATTAAAGGTAAAGAAAGCCAGGAAGTAATGAACGATTCTTATGCATGGTTGCCAAATAGTCCATCATAAAGGATTCTGCCAACCTACAACCTTGCACTAAAACCACTGCAACCTTATCAGAAGAACTTCTACAAGGATATCTGCTAGGCAATTGTCTGTTCAACTTCAGAATGACTCCAGTTTTGTTTTTAATCACTATGCTCAAATATTATTATTTTTGAAACCTCCGACATAACCTTCATTCTTGTCTTAAAACTTCCCCTTGCTTCAACCTCTTTTAATATGCCTGTGGTTAACTATTATCTCTGGTTCTAATTTTTTCTTTAGGTTGACAAATAGGCATTATTTGACCTCTCTAGTTTTTAAGAATTCTTCTGAACAGTACCTTTTGTTGTTGTTTCTTTTTTTGTTTTTGTTTTTGTTTGAGATAGGGTCTCACTATCTCAAACCGGCCTTAAACTTGCTGTCCTCCTACCTCAGTCTCTCTAGTAGCTGGGATTATAGGCATGTTCCACTGTGCTTAGCTGAATAGTTGCTTTTTAGGAAATCAATATATTTTCAGTATTATAAAAGACTGAATAAGGGTTATTGGGTTTTCCTAGAAGGATAATGGTGCCATGTAGTAAACTCACATGGTTACAGAGTATCATCTCAGCTTTACTGTAATGATGACATAATAGTGAAACCTGTCATACATATTGGAAAATTATATTTTCTACATTTTTTCAGTTTATATATAATTTTAAGCTCTTCATAAGCTATGTGAACTCTTCCAAGTAAAAATAGGAGTTGGGGAAGAAAGAAATGGATATGGTGTTGCAAGCAGTCTTTTTTTTTTTTTTTTTTTTTTTTTTTTTGGTGGTACTGGGGATTGAACCCAGGGCCTTATGCAAGCACTCTATCAACTGCGCCATATTCCCAGCCCTCAAGCAGTCATATGCCTCATACATGCTAGGCAAGCGCTCTACCACTGAGCCATAACCCCAGCCCTCAAGCAGTCATTTTTAATCTTTGGGGAATCACATATTGCTTCTGAGAATCTAATAAAGGCTATTTATCTTCAGAGGAGGGAAAAAATAAACTCCTGGAGTATTCAGATTTCCTAGTCAGATTGGATTAGAGCTCACCATAGAGCCTTCATTTAAGTTTAATCATTTCCTTAAAGGCTCTATCTGCAAATACAGTCACAGCTTAAGGTACTAGATGAAGGTTAGGGCTTCAACATATTAATTTGGGGACACAGTTCTCCCCTTAACTGGTACTGTATCTTTGTATTGAGGTGTAGGGATATGGGAGATCCTTATTTCTATTTTTAGTGTTCAGTATAAAAATAAATACCTGAAAAAAAATATATTTTCAGTATTATAAAAGACTGAATAATTTCTTTTTCATCTTTCAGCCAAAATCTGAAGATGAAGAAGGCTGGAAAAAATTTTGTCTGGGTGAAAGGTTATGTGCTGAAGGGGCTATTGGACCAGCTACAAATGAAAGTCCTGGAATTGATTATGTACAAGTAGGTAATATGTGGATAAACAAAACAAAAAGTATTTTAATTTTGGTTTATCACTTAGTATAAAGGGGTCAGTGAACTACAACATGGGCCAAATATAGACTATAACCTGTTTTTATACACCTCATAAACTTAGAGTGGTTTTTATATTTCAAAAGGATTGTAAAAAAAGAAACAAACAAATAAAATGTTTACATGTAGTGAAATTATATGTGACCTGCAAAGCCTAAAAATATTCACCATCTGACTATTTATAGAAAATATTTGCCAACCACTGACTTAGCTTATAGATTCTATAACTTACGAAGTTTCAAAAATAATTTACTCTGGCTTAATCTAGATTGACTTCTTATCTCTTACGTTTTAACTATGTAAAAATAATTTTGAGTTGGATAGGATTTGGATTTTTTAAATGACTAGGTATAGGTCACATAAAGCATTGTAAGTAGTCACGGAAGCAAAAGAAAACATGACACTGTTAGAAAGATCCTCCAGTAAATCGCATATTTAAGAGATGAAATGTTGGGGGTATACTTAAATTTTACATGACTTTAATCATAATTATGTGGCCAGCTCCTTGTCTTTCAGAATTTATCTGCCTCTGGGTTTGCAGATGTTCCTATAGAACACATTGCATACATCTTCATTACTACTTCCTATGTTATATTGTTCTATTCAACAGATATGGTACCATATTGTTTTTTTCCTGTTTAAAACTTATTTTTTTCCAGGCCAGGCACAGTGACTCATACCAGAATCCCAGCTTGAGGCAGTAGGATCGCAAGTTTGAGGTCAGCCCGGGCAACTTAGCAAGACCACGTCTGAAAAATAAATAAAAGGGGATGGGGGCACTGAGGTTTGTGGCTCAGCAGTAGAGTGCTCGCCTAGCATGCATGAGACATTGGGTTCGATCCTCAACACTACATAAAAATAAAACAAAGATACTGTGTCCACCTAAAATTAAAAAATTAAATAAATATAAAGAAAAAGTGGGGGGTGGATGTAGTTCAGTGGTAGAGCATTACTGGGTTCAAGTCCCAGTACTGCAAACAAAACAAAATAAATGTATTTTCAAAATATAAAGAACTCCCAAAATCATTAAAAAGCCAAGAATTAGCCTCCACCCCAAAACAAAATAAAACAAATAACCATCAAAAGATATAGACATCTTACAGAAAGGAAATACAAATTGTTCTTATATGAGAATATTCCCAACTTCACTTATAATAGAACTATAACTTTATACCTCTGCTGATCTACAATTTTTCAGGTCAACATATTGGCAAAGAAAGTTTGATATATTGTTTTGACAAAGCCTGGGAAAACAGGCACTCTTCTAACTAGTGTGGGAATATAAATAGACTAAAATCTTTAGGGAAGCTAATTTGACACTCTTTCTTAGACAACCTGTTATTCTTTTAGATAATATACTTAATGTATACTACATTTAAAAGTTTTAATTTCGTAAAGAAATGTATTTATTTATTTATCTTGTTAACAGAATATAGACAAGTAAAAATATACCATGTTAGAAAGATCATTTAAGGACATAAAGTTTAATGCATTAGTTCTGAAGTTTTGTTTAAGTCCATAGTGGTTGGCTGGTTGGTTTCTTTCTTTTTTTTTTTTTGAGGTATGAGAGCTTGAACTTAGGGATGCTCTACCACTGAGTTACACATCACCAGCATTTTTTAGTTTTTAAGTCAGAGTCTCACTAAGTTGGCAGGCTAGCCTCAGATTTGTAATCCTTCTGTTTTAG
Source organism: Ictidomys tridecemlineatus (assembly GCF_052094955.1). Classification (NCBI taxonomy): domain Eukaryota; kingdom Metazoa; phylum Chordata; class Mammalia; order Rodentia; family Sciuridae; genus Ictidomys; species Ictidomys tridecemlineatus. The sequence continues at coordinate 76,217,793 of NC_135481.1, read as the reverse complement.
CATCCCAAATAGGTGGGATTCTGTAATCCCACTGTGCCTAGCAGTATACTTTAAAAATTGAGTCAGATTAGGTTTAAAAAATACCATTCTAATTCAAATGCCCTTAATTGCTGAAAACTTTAACTTTCACTGAAGATTTTTAAATAGTGTCTATGATATATTAATATAACAATGTGTTGGGGCTGGGGATGTGGCTCAAGCGGTAGCGCGCTCGCCTGGCATGCGTGCGGCCCGGGTTCGATCCTTAGCACCACATACCAACAAAGATGTTGTGTCCACCGAGAACTAAAAAATAAATATTAAAAATTCTCTCTCTCTCTCTCCTCTCTCTCACTCTATCTTTAAAAAAAAAAATATATAACAATGTGTTATAATTTTATTGACTATATTTAACTTTTTCAAGTACCTTTTTTAAAATTTCATGCTTATGACATTTTGGTTACTAAAATTAATTTTAAATTTATATATTCACATTTTGAGATATTATTTTGTTGGGCCTTACAAACAATAGTTTCTAGAATGTCTCATAATGGGCAGTGAAACATTTTTTTTCTTTTATCTGTATTACTAAATAACTATGTAGCAAGAAATTAACTTGTTTGGGGAAAAAATGAAGATCTTTCTTATATGCATTAATAGATTTCAGTCTCATTTTTTTCTTTCAGATTGGTTTTCCTCCATTGCTTAGTATTGTTAGCAGAATGAATCAGGTAAAAATCCATCTAATAATGATATTATATGCATTATTTTGTTTGCAGTGTGTATAGAAGTATTCGAATACATTTATTTAATATTTACAACATGCAAGACCTTCTTGTATGCTCTTCAGTGGTTCTTTTTAATCCTTATTATATCCCTTTGTGGGGAGTTATTATTTTTCTTTCTTTCTTCTTTTGGAGGATACCAGGGATTGAACTTGGAGGCACTTGACCACTGAGCTATATCCCCTGCCCTATTTTGTATCTTTATTTAGAGACAAGGTCTCTCTGAGTTGTGTAGTGCCTCACTTTTGCTGAGGCTGGCTTTGAACTTTCAATTCTCCTGCCTCAATTTCCTGAGCTGCTAGAATTACAGGCATGCACCACCATGCCCAGTCTGTGGGGACCTGTGGGGAGTTATTATTAATAATCATTTTTTTATAAGTGAGGAAACAAAATTTAAGGGTAAGTAACTTGCAGGTAGTCAGGTGTGGTGGTACATGCCTGTAATCCCGCAACTCAGGAGGCTGAGGCAGGAGAATTGTAAGTTCAAGACTAGCCTTCGCAACCTAGCAATACCTTGTCTTGAAATTAACCATAAAAAGGGCTGAGGATGGATATAGTTTAGTGGTAAAGCACCCCTGGGTTCATTCCTCAGTGCAAAAAAAAAAAAAAAAAGAATTACTGGCTGGTGGTTTTTCAGCAAGTAAAAGCACTGGTATTCTATGCCAGATAAATCTAACTCTAGGGCTCATGCTTTTTAATATGGTGCCAGGGTATTCATTTATGTACATTTCAGCTATAATAAGTCTTAAGACACTGAAGTTTGAATGAATTATTAAGGTTAGGTTAACATTTCTAGGTCTAGGTATCTGACATATTATGTAAGATTGGGATCAAAAGGTAAAGATTAGGATCAAAAGGGGAGAAGTATAGAATTTGGTTCTTCAGTCTTTCAGGAGTAGGGACTCTGTTATCCATTTAAAAGATAAATACTTTGTTTTGCTTTTACATAGCACTAAATACCCTTGGAAGATAAAAAAAAAGAATTTTTTTTTGAGTGTCCTATTCAACTGGAAATCATTCTAGATGGTAGTTGCACTAAGTTGATTATTTGCATTTAGATACCTTAATGGTCATAGTAAGTTTCATCAGCATGATTTTTTTTAATAAGTACCCACAATATATGTATACCAAATATATAATGTGAACTTGTTTGCAGATAATATTTTCAATAGTGATTTAATCTGTATAGTTCTAAAAGAGATCTTTCTCTAGCTAATTTTTAGATTTGACCTTTTTTAAAAAATTTTTTTAGATGTTCATGGACCTTTATTTTATTCATTTATTTATATGGGTGTTGAGAATCGAACCCAGTGCCTCACACATGCTGGGCAAGTGCTTTACCATGGAGCCACAACTCCAGCCCTAGATTTGACCTTTTAAGTTGAGAAATAAATGGAAGTTATTTATACAAAGAATTGTTTTTAAGAGCAGATGAATTTTTTCAAGTAGTTACAAACTAAAATTAGTAGTTACAAACTAAATCCTAAGATTAAAACTAAAGCCTTAGTTGATACTTGAGAATGTAAGAATATTTGTGTTGGGCTGGGGTTGTAGCTGAGTGGTAGGATGCTTGCCTAGCATGGGAGAGGTCCTTGATTCAGTCCTCAGCACTACAAAAAAAGAAAATCAAAAAACAAAAAACCCAAGCAGAATAAATATATTTGTCTTAAAAATCTTTCCTTACTAGGTGAGACATCTGAGCAAATTACTAGTCAGTTTTCTAACTAAGCTTTGTGGAATTCCTGTTAAACTTGTAAATACTTTATTACTAATACAACTCTTTCCTATTCTATCTTCTTTTTTTTAGGCAACAATAACTAGTGTCTTGGAATATCTGAGTAATTGGTTTGGAGAAAGAGACTTTACTCCAGAATTGGTAGTATTACATCTTTTTTATTTCATAATGCAGGCAGGTTATATATATTTATAATAAGATGTTACTCTATAGTATTTATATTTAAATGTGTGTGTGTGTATATATATAGATACACACACACATACATACAAAAATGTGCTTGTTTGTAATAAAATTCAGAGCTTATACTAGATTATAAATCAATATGCTATTTCCTTCGTTGAGAAAGCTTTGCTTTAGGGAAAAAATATCAACTAAAGAATTGATTTATATCCTTGTGCAAGCTGTTTATCTCATGAAGATCACTAACAATTAGGTTACAGACTGATAATCAATTTGCAGGCTATGTTTGGAGTAACACTAGCTTGAACAAGTTTGAAATGCATTTTATAAGATGGCCTAGAAATTCAGACCACAAAATCATAAAAAAATGGCATTACATGCCAAGCAAGCATTGTTCTAAGAACTTTGTATGGAAAAACTAATTGAACACTCCAGTAACATATGAACTGTAATCATCCTCCAAATTACAGATAAGGAATTTAAAACACAAAGGGTTTGGTAGATTGCTTGGGATCACACAGCTTATAAATGGTGGAACTTAGATTTAAGCCCAGGCAATCTGACTGTAGAATCTTTATTCCTAACAATTCTGCTGCACTATCCCTTTATTTAATTGCTTTGTATTCACAGCTCATTTCTCACTTTAAATTTGGGTAAATTTGGTGGATATTAAATAAATAAGTTACATGATTACTCCTCCTAATTTATGATTTTAAGAAATGTTATCATTCAACTGGGCAGAGTGGCACACACCAGTAATCCCGGTGCCTTGGGAGGCTGAGGTAGGAGGATTGCAAGTTCAAAATCAGCCTCATCAACTTAGCAAGGGCCTAAGCAACTCAATGAGACCCTGTCTCTAAATAAAAATATTAAAAAAGGGCTGGGGAGGTGGCTCAGTGATTAAATATCCCTGAGTTCAATTCTGAAACCAAAAAAAAAAAAAAAAAAAAAAGGATGCCGTCCTTTGATTTTTCACATTTTAGGATATTCACTAGAGTATATCCAGGTTCAGAGCTCTTTATCAAAGCATAAGATATAATCTTTGCCCTCTAGAAGCTTATAGTCTCCTGGGAAAGACAAATAAGCAACATAGTGTAACACATATTAGGCTTCCCAGACTACCTCAGCAAAGTGGCTTAGATAAGTCACTTCCATAAATACAATGAAAAATATATATATAGTTGTTGTGCTGGGTATTGAACCCAGAGCCTCACACATGCTAGGCAAGCTCTCTAACACCAAGTTGTACCCCCAGCCCTGGTGACCAAGGTGTTTGTTTGTTTTTTCACATTTTTTTTTCATTCTTTTGTTTTTTTTTTTTTTTTGGTGGTACTAAGGATTGAACCCATGGCCTTGTGCATGTGAAGCAAGCACTCTACCCACTGAGATATATCCCCAGCCCTTAAATTTTTATTATACCATGTACTTGGCCCACCCTGCCCCCCTCCCCCCACCAGTACTGGGAATTAAATTATTGACCACTTGCATTCTTTCTTATGTTTTGCAGTCATGATTAAATTATAAAAATTCACATTAATTTCTCAGGATATTTCTAATTTAGAATTATTGGATCAAATTTCTATAAGCCTTTGTTATATTTTGTGAGATTGTTCTCCTTAAGAAATGAACTGGTTTATATATGTTTCATCTTTTGTATATGTGTGTGTTGTTGAGGATTAAACCCAGGGCCCTGTGCATGCAAGGCAAGCACTCTACCAACTGAGCTATATCCCTAGTCCTGAACTGGTTTATAATATCATCAGCAGTGTATACTCAAATTTATTATTATTCTCTGCAATTCCATTCAAGTTGAACTATATGAATTCCCTTTTTTGTAACTTAAAAACATTTGATTATCAGCAACTCTGAATAGTTTGACCCAACTTTTTTATAGGTTGTGTTTATGTTTCAAACTAAGCAGATTTACTTTAAATTAAATGTAGTTTTCATTTCTTTTGATATCAGTAAAAACGTATTTATCCCATGGGTCGGTATATTAGCTATACCTTCAGAAGATAACTTTGTGTTCTTAGGCCACTTGTTTATCTAGATACTGAATTTAAAAATTTATATCATTTCTTTATATTTAATAGTAACCTCTTAAAACATTATTTGATTTGTACGCCTTCTTTTAATCTTTTTTTTTTTTAATTCTTTGCTCTAAGATATTTTGTGTTCTTTTTAACATCTAAAGATTATCCATTCAAGGGGCTGGGGTTGTGGCTCAGTTGTAGAGCGCTTGCCTAGCATGTGTGAGGCACTAGGTTCAATTCTCAGTTCCACATAAAATTAAATAAAATAAAGGTCCATTGACAAGTAAAAAAAGGAAGATTATCCATTCAAGCCAGGCATGGTGGCACATGCCTATCATCCCAGCTACCTGGAAAGCTGAGGCAGGAGGATTGCAAGATCAAGGCCAGCAACTTGGCAAGACCTTGTCTCAAAGTAAAAAGGATTGAGGATGTAGTGGTGGAGTGCTTGCCTTGTGTGTTTTAGGTCCTGGGTTTAGTCTTTAGTAGTGCTAAGTAAATAAATAAATATTATCCACTCAAAAAGATGGTAAATTTGGCCTTTCCTGTTACTTAATGAAAGCATAGTACCAAAAAGTCTTTATAATATCATCAGAGGAATCATTAAGGTGTTTTCAAACCACTGACAGCTGACTCTGAATTTTAACATTAACCCTTTAAATGTAATTTTGAGTATTGTATCTTAGAAATCAAAGGATCTAATTCCTTTATCCAAGTAACTGTACTGTCCAAATAACCAGTAGAAGGAAAAAGGGGATCTTCTACTTTTTCTCGTCTTAAAATTACTGTTTAATGTTTTTGAGAAACATAGCCTTATTTTATCATACAAGTGTGAACCTATTAGAAGTTTTCAGCTTTTTGGTTTGGTGTTTTGTTTTCATTTGTGGGTTTTGATTTTGTTTTCTAGCATAATCACAGTGATGTTAAGGAACCTCTCAGTATAAATATGTTACAGGCAATCAGTAGAGGTTTGGGGCAACTTCTCAGTGTAGAAGATATTTGAATACTAAATACTAGCTTTATATAATAAATGTTTCCGCTGAAAATTAGGCGAGTTTTAATTTTTTTAACCTAGAAGAGAATTCCACGACTCGTTAAGCAAATCAGGATGTGAATATTTTCATTTAAAGAAAAAGTGAAATTGCTCAGAATTAAATTGTGTATAGTGCTAGTAGTATACATAATTTTACTGGTTAAACTATATTTGTAATAAATATAATTGATATAGCCATTCTTGGTTATACCATTCTTATGATGATTGTATCTCAGAAAGTTTAATGAACTACATACCCTTCAACACCATCATTTTATTTGTAATGTATAATAATAAACATTTCCATGTTATTAAATGGAATTTCTACATGCCATGTTGAGACTATCCAATGATGTTCTTTCATTAATACTGTTAAACAACATTGGGTATGTTTATTATGTGTTATAAATAAAGACAACTACAAAATGATAATGATGGAACTTTATTGAAAAAAGTTGTACATATACATAGGATAAAAGATGTTTTAAAAATCAGTAGAAAGTTTACCCAGATAACAAGAATGCTGTTTTTTTTTTTTTTGTTTCTAATAATTGATTATAATTTTGTAATTGGAAAAAAAAGCCTATTTTAAAAAGGATTGGGACTAAATTCAGCTTGTGTTTGTAGAAGTACCAAAACACTATTTTGTCTCCAGAATTGTTCTTTCATATGGATCTAGGGGAAAGCATATAATGATTTGTATATATGTCTATAGTGGACAAAGAAAAGTGGATCTTAATTTTTTCAAGGATTTATATACATAGTATTTTAATTTTCGTCTGTGGTAAGAATTAATGAAATGAAGACTTTGAGCATCAGGGAATATTTTAAAGTGACCAGTGTCATGTGTCTATAAGAGTCATCACCTAGCTCTCCAGATGATCCTTTGTCTATATCCAAACATAATACTGTTACATGTTCTATGAATTATTTATAGCAAATAGCCAGGCACAATATTGGACACTTAGAAAAATAAATTATATTTATGGTTAAATATTTGTCTGGTTTACCAGGCATGGTGGCACACTCCTATAATCCCGTAGCTCAGGAGGCTGAGGAGGATTGCAAGTTCAAAGCCAGCCTCAGTAACTTAGCCAGACCCTGTCTCAAAATAAAAAATAAAAGGGATTAGGGATATGGCTCAGCGGTTAAGCACCCCTGGGTTAAATCCGTGGTACAAAAAAAAAAAAAAATTGTAACAATTTAGTACTTTTTAAAATTCTCTTTAGGGAAGATGGCTTTATGCCTTGTTGGCTTGCCTTGAAAAACCTTTATTACCTGAGGCTCATTCACTGATTCGGCAGCTTGCAAGAAGGTGCTCTGAAGTGAGACTCTTAGTGGTAAGTCATAACTTGTTATTTCGTATTAAAAGTATCAATTTATATGTCAATAAAGGAGGTTTCCAATAAATAGGAAAAATGTGGAATATTTTATTAGTTGGAATTAGATTAGCCCATAGAACAAAAAAGTTCCAAATAATAATAGCTTAAATAAAATAAAGATGTTTTTCCCAGAAAAAGGAAGCCTGAAGGTACATGAATAATATCCAAGATGACAATAACTCAGGCCTTTGAGTTTTGCCATTTGTGGCTTTCATCTTTGACTTAGTCCATTTTGTATTGCTGTAACAAAATACCTGAGGTCAAGTACTTTAATAAAGAAATGAGACTTATTTAGAGGCTGAAAGTCTAAGATTAGGTGTTGGCATTTGGCTACATCACACCATGACAGATGTCATCACATAGGAGTGTGAGAGTAGCAAGTGGCACAAGTTTAAGAGGGGAAGTGCCAAACTCACTTTATAATAGCACCTTGTCACAGGATTAATCTAGTTCCATGAGAACTGGAACTCCTACAGGACAGTATTAATCCTCTGAACAAGCAATCTTATTTTAAAATATGACTTTAAGTATTTCTCAAGTGAAAATTAGGGCCAGGCATGGATGTGCACGCCTGTAATCCCAGTGGCTTGGGAGGCTGAGGTAAAAGGATTCCAAGTTCAAAGCCAGCCTCAGTAACAGCGAGATGCTAAGCAACTCAGTGAGACCCTATCTCTAAATTAAAATTTATACAAAATAGGGCTGGGGAAGTGGCTCAGTGGTTTAGTGTCTTGAGTTCAATCCCCAGTACTCAAAAGAAAGAAAAAAAAAAGTTATTTTCATGCTTTGCATCTTAAACAGAAACTTCAAAAATATTAAAGAAATAGACTATATTTTAATATTTGCTTTCTTTATTTTAGGACAGTAAAGATGACGAAAGAGTTCCTGCCTTGAATTTATTAATCTGCTTGGTTAGCAGGTATAGTGAAGTAATTCTTGACTTTTGTTTATTTGTTCAAATACGCTCGCATGTGTGTGTGTTTTTTTTGCTGGGAATTGCCAGGGCCTTGTGCTTGCATGCAGGCAAGCACTCTACTAACTGAGCTACATCTCCAGTCCTACATTTGTAGTTTTTATTTGCCTAGATCCTATTCACTTTTAGATTGAGGCATTTTTTAATTTGCTATATATTTCTATATTAAAGTTCCACCTGAAATTTATTGGGAAACTTTTTTCTCAAATTCTAATTCTTAATAAATACATATTTACTTTAGGTCTTTTCCTATATATATGTTTTTATTCCATTGATAATTGTTTTTATTCTAATACCAGTACTTTTATAAAACTGCATAATACATTTAAGTTTTGGGATAAATAATTTCACATTCATTACTCCCTCTCTCAAACAGGTAACTTTTTCCGAATACATATTCTTTTTTTTTTTTAATATTTATTTTTCAGTTATCACACCATCTTTGTGGACACAACATCTTTGTTCGTATGTGGTGCCTAGGATCGAACCCGGGCCGCCCGCATGCCAGGCGAGCGCTCTACCGCTTGAGCCACATCCCCAGCCCCCAGAATACATATTCAACATCTAGTTTCTTCTAGGCATGGTGTTGTATGCCTGTAATCCCTGAGAGACTGGACTGTGGGGTTTGGGGGATATAGCAAGTTGAGACCAGCCTGGGAAAATCAGAAAGATCCTGTCTCAAAATATAAAATTAAAAGGGTTGGAGATGTTGGCCAGTAGTAGAGCGCCCCTGTATTCAATTCCCAGTACAAAAAAAAAAAAAAATCCCTATTCGTGTATTCGTTAGAACTTTTTTTCTGTTAAAAAAAAGACTTCACGGGCTGGGGATGTGGCTCAAGCGGTAGCGCGCTCGCCTGGCATGCGTGCGACCCGGGTTGGATCCTCAGCACCACATACAAACAAAGATGTTGTGTCCGCCGAGAACTAAAAAATAAATATTAAAAAAAAAATTCTCTCTCTCTCTCCTCTCTCACTCTCTTTAATAAAAAAAAAAAAAAGACTTCACAATTTGGTTATCCTGGAGTATGATTTCTTTTTTTTTTTAATTTTTTTTAGAGAGAGAGAATTTTAATATTTATTTTTTAGTTTTTGGCGGACACAACATCTTTGTTTGTATGTGGTGCTGAGGACCGAACCTGGGCCGCACGCCTGCCAGTTGAGTGCGCTACCGCTTGAGCCACATCCCCAGCCCCATGATTTCTAATAACAAAAAAAAAAATGGTATTTAGAAACCACAACTTGGAAGTTACAGACTGGTTATTAAGTTGGTTATTGTTTTTAGGCCTTTTCAGTCAACAGAGCTAGGAAATAATGCACTTTCTTAGAAAAATAAAATCATGAGTTCAAATTGATATTTCAGTCCTAATTTAGAAGTATTTGATTTTTCCTTTAATGTTATTTAGTAGTCCATCCTATTCTAAGACCCACAGTGAATTCCTAAAATCATACATAGTACCAAACCCTGTAATTTAAGACCTTTTCCATCTTAACTAAACCCTTACTATGTACTGTTGCTTTAATGTTGCCAGTTTGAGGTACCACACCAAAACTACCATGAATTTTCTTCTTCTTCACAATTTCAGATAAGAAGTCTCATTCCCTTTTATAACTTTGAGACAGGGTCTCACTAAGATGCTAATACTAAGTTGCAATACTCCTGCTTCACTGAGTTGCTTAGCTCCTCACCATTGCTGAGGTTGGCTTTGAATTCCCAATCCTCCTGTCTCAGCTTCAAGAGCCACTGGGATTACAAGGATGCGCCACTGGCCCAGCTGCACCTGTTTTTAATCACATAAAATATTTACAACATTCCAGAATTCAAGATACATTTGGAGTGCTTTAGCATCTACTTTTATCCCGGTTCTCCTTTCTCCTATAAATAATTATTTTATTAACTTTTCGTTTATCCTTCCATTTTCTCTAAAAGTATAAATAAATATGTATAAGTAAACTTATGTGCCTACAAGACTAAAGTATACTGAACAATCTATTCTGTACCATGTTTTTTTCACTTAATCCTAGAAATCACTCTGTAGCAGTGTAGCTATTTTTCTAGTTCCTTTTGTGCAGTTTTCAGTCATTTATATGTACTGTAGTTTATTATTTCCCTTTATCAATTAATATTTGGATTGTTCATAGTCTTTTGCTACTACAGGTAGTGCTATAATTAATATACTTGTGCATACATTACATTATTTTTCAGGTATTTTGACCAACGTGATTTAGCTGATGAGCCATCTTGATGTAGCTGATTTCTGAGGGATAGAAGCTATTTCTACTGAAGGCAGCCTAAGTCTGATGAAGTGCAATGCCAATTCAAGTACAGGCTGTTATCACTTCTTCAATCAACACTGTGTGAAAGGTCTTCATTTTAACTTGTGCAACTCAAGTTGATAAACAGAATATAGACTGAATTGATTTTCTGAAATATCTTTGGAAAATCCCACTTGGTGTTTGATGAACAATTTGAATAGTTTTCTGCAGTCACATGATTTAAAATAAATTGAGTGCCACTTATTGGTGAAGATGCCTGTATAGAAACTGTGTGATGAAATTTTATAAAGGTCCCCAGTGCTATTTCATTGTTCGTTACATGTCTTCATATAAATTTTGTTGAAAATGTGTTTTGGTTACCAAAACTTTGTTTTACTTTTGAACAAAACAAGATAATGTCCTTAGAATTAGAAAATAATCTAGATTAAATGGCAAATGTGAGTCAACAACAGAATTAATCAAATGTTTTCTCTTTAAGCTCAATAAGTTTATTAAGTGCTTTATTGCATAAACAGCTTTTTCTAACAATCATTTTCAAAAATACCCTACTAAGAGGTAGAGTGTTTTAATTTTTCTGACAAGTCTTTTGTTTGTATGAATTTATCTGTTTCTGCATCAAATAGGAATGCTTTCTACTTGAGTAACAGAAGGTTTAAGTGGCAATGATTATACAAATAGGATTTATTTTCCTCACAGAACAAGAAAATAGAGGAATGAGCCACTGGCCTTGGTTCAGTGACTCAATAATATCAAAGTCTCAGATTTCTTTAGCCTTCTCTTCATGGCAACAAGATTGTGCTATAGTTGAAGGCAATGTGTCTCTATTCAAGACAGAAAAGGCTAGTGGTGCACACCTATAGTTGCAGCAGTTTGTCATGATTCCTGACGCAGGAAGATCACAGCCTCAGCAACTTAGTGAGACCCTCCCTTTCTCAAAACAAAAAGGCCTGGGCCTAGCAACTCAGGACACTGAGGCAGGAGGAGCCCAAGTTTGAAGCCAGTCAGCTTTTGCAAATTTAGGAAGAACCTGTCTCAACAAAAAAATTTTAAAAGGGCTGGGAATGTTAGGTAAATGATAAAGCACCTTTGGGCTCAACCCCCAGTACCAAAAGAAAAACCTTTTCCAGAATTCCCATCAGATCTGTGTTCCCCTATTGGTCACAAATGTCTAACATGATCATCTAAAGATGAGGAAATGAGGTTGGAAGCCTTTTCAGTCTAAAAGGAAGTGGAAAAGGTAATAAACATTGGGAATAAACAACACTGATCAGGCAACCAACAGCTGTGCCTCTAGTTTTAATAAAAGTAGATGAAATTTTGTCTATATTTTGTTAGTTGTCAGTTATTTGGGGGAGGAGGGCACAGGCAGGAAGAGTACTTAGGATTGAACCCAGGGCCTGGCACATGCTAGGCAAGCACTCTTATTACTGAGCTACATCCTCAGCCTTTTTTTTTTAAACTATTATTTTGAGACAAGGTCTTGCTAAATTAATTGTTCAGGATTTGTGATCCTTTGCCTCAGCCTCAGCCTCCTAAGTATGTGGGATGACAGGTGTGAGCTGCAGCACCCAGCTATAAAGCTCATTTTTAAATGGCAGCCTAATAGTCCAAGTACTTATTCACCATAAGTAAATGATAAAGCACCCTTGGGCTCAATCCCCAGTAAATGTTCTCATTACCTGATATAAAATTTGCTTTCAGTATAGTTTTTTTTTTTCCTTTTCAACCTTCTTTTCCTTTGACCAGAATTCCCCCAAAGTTGGGCTCAATTTTTTAAAAAATGTAGAAATGGAATTGCTGAGTTAAAGGATGTGTTTTAAATTTATAAATGCTCTTTAAATGTGAATATTCACTTATATCTATGGTGCACACTATAAATATTTTCCTTTTAACATTCTCATGTTGCTTTTTGCTATGCAAACTTCATATTTTTTCTATGTGGTAAAAAAGCTAAGAAATCCACTGTCCTAACACATTTAGGTGTACAACAAAGTATTAAATATATGCACACTGTACAGCCAATCTGAATTTCTTTAACCTGAATGACAAAAACTCTATACTCTAACAACTCCCGCTTATTCCTGACCCCAGTCCTGGCAACCATCATTACACTTGTTTCTATGAATTGAATACTTAAAATACATAAGCAAAATCATGTAGTATTTGTCCTTCTGTGACTGGCTTATTTCATTTAACATGATGTATTCAAGGATCATCCATGTTGAAGCATGACAAGATTTTCTTCCTTTTTAAGGCTCATATTCCACTGTATGTATATGCCATCTTTTTTTTTATCCTTGCATCCCTAGATGCTTAGATTGTTTTCACCTTTTGGCTATTAACAGTAATGTTGCAGGTGGGCATGGTGGCACATGCCCATAATCCCAGCAGCTGGGTAGGCTGATACAGGAGGATGGTGAGTTCAAAACCAGCCTCAGCAATTTATCGAGGCTCTGAGCAACTCAGAAGACTCTGTCTCTAAATAAAATGTTTTATTAAAAAAAGGGCTGGGGATGTGACTCAAAACACCCTGGGTTCAATACCCAAAACAAAACAAAAAATATGTTGCAGTGGCATGGGAGTGATTTCAATTCTTAACAGAGTGATCAGTCAGTCCAATGCATTTACTAAGGAAACTTTGTACAGAAGAGGCTGCTTTGTATTACTAAAGGGGACAGTAAAATGTTCTACCTAGCATGTCTGCAAAAAGGCGATGTTAAATGGGTGTTGGCTCAAGGTGGGGAAATAGTTTTGGTGTTTGGATCAACATCGAATACCTTTTTGTCAGTAGGTAGAGAGAAACTGAAACAGACCAAGCATACAAGTGGATTTCTGGGTTACATGGTAGTTGTGCTTTAAAAATAAATTTAGGAGCCTTTATGCTATTTTCCATAGCTGCTGTACCAATTTACAGTCACTAACAGTGCATAGGGGTTCTAATTTCTCTACACTTTTTTTTTTTTTTTTTAAAGAAAGGACTCTTGTCACTCAGGCTGGGCTCAAACAAAAGATCCTTCTGCCACGGCCTCTCAAGTATCTGGAATTACAGGTGCACCCCACTGCAACTCACCGTGTATGTGTGTGTTTGTGCTAAGAGCTTGTGGTGGTATCTCATTATGGTTTTGATTTGCATTTCCCAAACTAATTATGCTGAACATTTTATGCATATACCTATTGGTCATTTGTATGTCTTCTTTGAACAAATGTTTTTTCAGTTCTTTGCCTATTTCTCAACCCAGTTGTTTCTATTACTGAGGTACAAGAATTTCTAATGGTCTGGGGATGTGGCTCAAGCGGTAGCGCACTCGACTGGCATGCGTGGGGCCTGGGTTCGATCCTCAGCACCACATACAAACAAAAGATGTTGTGTCCGCCAAATACTAAAAAATAAATATTAAAATTCTCTCTCTCACTCTCTCTTTAAAAAAAAAGAATTTCTAATGTATTCTGTGTATTATCCCTTATTAGATTTATGATTTCCAAATACATTTTTTCCTAAGTTGCTTTTCACTCTGTTGCTTTCTTTTCTGTGCAGCTTTTTAGTTTGATAAAATCCCATTTGTCATCCTGCTTTTATCTTGCTGAGGGTGTGACATGCAATAAATTATTGCCAAAACAAATGTTATATAGCTTCCCCGTTTTCTTCCAGAAATTTTCAGATTTTATGTATATGTTCTCAATCCATTTTAAACTGGTATTTATGTATAATGTTAAGGCAATGACCCAATTTCATTCTTTTGCATGTGGACATTCAATTTTCCCAATATTTGTCGAAGAGATGTTAGTTTTAGTTTGCCATTTTCCTTTATGATTTTCTACATTTGTGTTTTGGAAAGGCCTTCACTACAAGATCATAAGAGTAAATGCATATTTTCTTTAGCACTGTAGGATTTTACTGTCTTAACAACACATCAGTCTTTACCACCCCACCCCCGGCAAAAAAGCTTATTTGTCCTATACTATTTCTTGAATAATCTAACTCTTCCTTGTTTCTACTGAGAGGTTTCTTTTGGGCTATAAGTAATCAAATACACAACGAAAAGTGGATTGAATGTCATAAGGAATCTGATATCTCACCTAATTAAAAAATTAATAGGTAAAATAGTTCCAGAATTAAGAAAAACAATTCAGGTATGTTTTATCTGCATCCTCAGTGTGATGGCTTTCATCTTCATTCTTGTCATTTCATGGTCAGCAAAAGGCTGTTGCACATAAACCCCCAAAGCCTTCATTCAACCCATACCTTCACTGAGAAGCAGAAAGGAAACAGGGGAGGGGGATCCTTTTTTCTTTTTTCTTTATAATACTGTACCTTTCTCTGAAAGAAAAATGGTATACCTCTAATTTAACTGAATTTTCTCTTCTGTTTCATTCTTTTAATATAAATTTTTCAACCATTTTATTATAAGGAGTCATACTTCTTTAACTTGCCAGTTTCACACAGTGAAACATTTTATTTGGCAAGTCACTGACTCTCAGGCAGAGTTCCCTATCAGATACATGCACAAGAGTAATAATAATGAAATGGGAAACAAAGTACAGTTTTAAAAATCAAAGTGCAGATACCCCAACATTTAGAGTTCTAACAAAAGCTTAAGAGGTATCTGCTTAAGCCAGATAATCTAAGAAAGATGAAGTAATCGGAAGAGGTGCTAAGAGATGCTAGATAAGAAATGACCCCAACTCACAGAGAAGATGTGATCAATGAATGTTGGTATAATTAATTATTTACTCCTCTGCCCTTTCAGCAAAGTAAATAAGGGGATAAAGATGTTAGAACTTTAAACAGCAATCGGGTGCATGGTGAAAAAAGTTGAAAGGCAGATTTTACCAAGAATAAGTATAAAATTTCCCACAACATGCCTAATATTCCTTGGCTTTGGAGTCACCAAATTCATTTAAACTAATCTATATTTCACTTTGACTACATTAATGGAGCTATGAAGGACTAAAATCTAGTGAAATTAAGCTTTCAAGCCATTTAGATAGTCATATGTATTTAAGTAAATATATACACACACACAATGTATACATGAAATCATGCATAAAAATTCTCAATAAAAATAAGTTATAAGCAATAAAATAAAAATTAAGCTTAATTTACTATACTGTTTGCTGTATAGAAATAATAAAAAAAATCCATACATTATCAAAGTTTTGTCATTCTTACACAAATATTCTGACTGGTGCACACTTTTCTTCATGCTAATTTAACAAATCCTTGCTTTTGCTTCTCCATCTGTGGTTAAATACATATCTCTAAACAAAAATGTTTAAAGAGTCCTATACGGTGTCCAGTTATTTGAAATTAGGTTTTCATTTTGAATAGTTTCAATAAGAAGTTTATATCCTAACAGAATGACCCCTTGTCTTAGTCTATGTTAAACAGATGAAACAGACCCTCCTATACAAACATCCAACAATGTATTTAAATCATATTATTTGAAATACTTTATACATGAATAATTTATCTCTTTACACTGTGGAAGCTTTGCATTTCAGTATGTTCTATAGCTTCTGTATCATCACCTGAAATTTGCCTAAAAAAAGAAAACATAAAAATAATTTTTGATTTGAAGTACAAGGAAAACAAGCCTGCACATAAAATTTTCTGTTCTACTAAGGAAGCAGTTTCAGTCAAGAAACTTGCTGTGTCAAAAAACTTTTCACATTCCTCACAATATTCAAAAAATTTTTATTGAATGATTATCTGGTTCAGGAGTGGGTACTTTTGTTTCTTTTTGTGTTTCCTACCTTCCAGTATTTCAGTGCTAATTATCACTGTGAATAGGTAATATAGTAAAGCTCAAGTAAATTTTATTCTTGGCTGGCAGCTGTGGTTATAAGATCCTTTTTATATATATATATATATAGTCTTTTTTTTTAAAGAGAGAGAGAAACTTTTTAATACTTATTTTTTAGTTTTCAGCGGACACAACATCTTTGTTTGTATGTGGTGTTGAGGATCCAACCCAGGCCGCATGCATGCCAGGCGAGTGCGCTACCGCTTGAGCCACATCCCCAGCCCGGTTATAAGATCTTTAAGAAGGAGTTTAACAATAAGACTAATTGAGGGCTCAGTTGGTACAGTGTTTGCCTTGTATGCACAAGGCCCTGGGTTCAATCCCTAGCACCATAAAAAATAAAGACTAGTTAATTTAGCTTTATATAATAGACATATTCTAAACAATTATTTAAAAGATATTTTCAATGCTATTGGGAAAACTCCTCCTTAAATAAACACTACAGCCAGGCATGCTGGAACATGGCTGTAATCCCAGAGATTTGGGAGGTTGAAGCAGGAGGAACACAAATTTGAGACCAGCTTCAGCAATTTAAGAAGGCCCTGTCTCAAAATAAAAATTAAAAAGGGCTGGTGATGTAGCTCAGTGGTAAAGTGCCTCAGTACCAAAAAATTTAAAAATAAAAACACCACAGAGGCTTGAGTGATATAGCACTTGCCTAGCATGTGTAAGGCCCTGGGTAGGTTGCCCAGCCCTCTAAAAGACAAAAAAAAAAAAAAAAAAAATCTGGGATGGGGAAAGACCCGCAAACATTTATAAGAAATGTAAATTCAGGGGTTGGGGTTGTAGCTCAGTGGCAGAGTGCTTGCTTAGCATTTGTGAGGAACTTGGTTTGAATTCTTAGCACTGCGTATAAATAAATAAAATAAAGGTCCACTGGCAACTAAAATAAATAAATATACATATTATATATATATATATATTATTTTTTAAAGGAAATGTATATTATATATATATATATATTATTTTTTTAAAAGGAAATGTAAATTCAACTTACAGGCAGGCATTGAAGACACTTCAGCTGTTACAATACTTTTTATCCCCAAGTTTGATAAGCCACCTCTGATTAAGCCACAGGTAAATGCTAGATACTAAATGGAAAAATTGGAAAAATAAATAAATGAGAATTTATTGATATTAAAGCTACTAAAATATGCCATTAGTTAAGTCATGCTACCAATAAATCACTGATGTTTAAAAATAAGAATGTGGGGCTGGGGATGTGGCTCAAGTGGTAGCGCGCTGGCCTGGCATGCGTGCGGCCTGGGTTCGATCCTCAGTACCACATACCAACAAAGATGTTGCGTCCACCCATAACTAAAAAATAAATATTAAAAAAAAAAAATTTTTTTAAATAAGAATGTTGTGAATAACCAGGCAGGGTGGTGCATGCCTATAGTCTAAGCTACTCAGGACACTAAGGTGGAAAGATCACTTGAGCACAGGAATTTTAAGCCATTCTGAGCAACATAGCAAAATCCTGCATCAAAAAACAAGGGACTGGGGTTATGGCTCAGTGGCAGAGCACTTGCCTGGCATGTGTGAAGCCCTGAGTTTGCTCCTCAGTACCACATATAAATAAACAAACAAACAAATAAATAAATAAATCCATTGGCAACTAAAAAAAAAAAAATACAAACAACCCCAAAAGTTGTGGAAAAACTGTTTAAGTTACTAAAAAAATCTGATTATTATAAAATGTCCTAGCTCCCTGGCAACTAAAAATGTATGGACATGTGACTTAAGCTTGGCTAATCAGGTGTTCCAGTTCAGGACCCAAATCTACAATAACATTAAAATGATAGAAACCAAGCTACATTTTCTTCTGGGGACGGCAAATGTTGTTTCTGTCTACTGTCCATGCTGCCCACAGGATTCTAAGTAGGGCCTCCCAGTAATAATAATTTGGGTCATGTTCTGGCTGCTTTAACCGTTTTTTGCCTGTTTTCTGAGCCCTCCTAATCACTCTGTAAATAAACTAACAATATTTCATTCAATCAGAGTTGTTTTCTATGATCTATAGACAAGAATATGAACTTATTCAAGATTTATAGCCTGCCGGGCACCAGGGCACATGCCTGTAATCCCAGCAACTCAGAAGGTTAAGGAAGAAGATTTAAAGTTGAGGCCAGCTTCTATAATTTAGCAAGACTTTGTCTCAATATCAAATATTAAAAAGGGCTGGACCAGGCACAGGGGTGCATGCCTGTAATCCCAGTGGCTCAAGAAACGAAGACAGATAGATCATGAGTTAAAGCTAGCCTCAGTCTCAAAATAGCAAGACCCAGTCTCAAAATAAAAAATAAAATGGGCTGGGAATGTGGCTCAGTGGTTATGCACCCATGGGTTCAATTCCTAGTACCAAAAAAGGAATACATTTATAGCCTGTGGAGATAAAAATTATCATCTTCATATCAATAATGCAAATGTTAAGAAACCCTGTTATAAAGAAACAAACAAAAAAAGAGCCAGGTATGGTGGCACACTCCTGTAATCACAGTGACATGTGAGAAGAAAATGTAACTTGGTTTCTATCATGTTTCTGTCAGAGGCTGAGACTGGAGGATCACAAGTTCAAAGCCAGCCTCCACCTTAGCGAGGTAGTAAGCAAATCAGTGAGACCCTGTCTCTAAATAAAATACAAAATAGGGCTGGGGGGGCTGGGGATGTGGCTCAAGCGGTAGCGCGCTTGCCTGGCATGCGTGCGGCCCAGGTTCGATCCTCAGCACCACATACAAAAAAGATGCTGTGTCCGCCAATAACTGAAAAATAAAATGTTGAAATTCTCTCTCCATCTCTCTCTTCTCTCTCTTTAAAAAACAAAAAATTAAAAAAAAAAAAATAGGGCTGGGGATGTGGATCAGTGGTTGAATGTCCCAGAGTTCAATCCCTGATACCTTCCCACCCCGCCCCCAAAAAAGGAATGGAGCTGGTCTACAGAAGGGAAAGTCATGACAGGAATGAAGACTGAAAAATTAATAATCTAAGGAATATTTTTATTATCTACATTTTTTTGCACTACATGATATTCAATACTATTTACTAATAATATAAAATTTTATAATTAATGCACACAAATAGTTACTAATAAGTAATTACACGTAAGTCAACAAATTTTGAACTGGAGGAGACCGTAGATTGCTTCTCATTGGTAGTGGCACATGTCTATAAACCCAGCAACTCAGGAGGCTGATGCAGGAAAATTTCAAGTTCAAGGTCAGCCTCAGCAACTTAGCAAAACTCTGTCCCAAATAAAAATAAAAGGGCTGGGTATAGTTCAGTGTTATAGGATACATATACTCAAAGAAAGATTGTTTATCCCTAGAGTTCTTAACCTGGGAATCTATGAGGACCAGGAAAATTAAAATCATTCATACATATATATTTATTGGGAAAAAGCGATCCAATATAAAAATGTCCATAACCAGTGCTTGCCTAGTATGTGCCAGGCTCTGGATTCATCCCCAGCATTTCCAAAAAAAGACACATGTCTGATGTGGTTGTGGAACGTGCTGTTAATGCCAGCAACTCATGAGGCTAGAACAAGAAAATTGCTAGTTCAAAGTAGGTCTTGGGAATTTAAAGAGACTCTGCCTCAAAATAAAAATTGTTTTAAATGAATGGTGATGCAGCTCACTGGCAGAGCTCTTGCCTAGCATGTGCAAACCTCTGGGTGGAATCCCCAGTACCACCAAAAAAAAGTCCATAAACTCAAAATATTTAAAAAAACCACTGAACCACACAGCTAATTCAGGAGGCTAAAGGAGAATCACAAGTTTGAGGCCAGCCTGGGAACTTAGTGAGATCCTGTCTTAAAAAATAAAGAAGTTGGGGGATGTACTCAGTAGTAGAATATTACCTAGTATGTGTAAGGTCCTGGGGTTCAATCACCACCATCACCACCACCACCACCACCACCACCACCACCACCACCACCACCACCACAAAAAAAAATTACTGAACTGATTCAATTTTCTCTTTTTTTTCCTCAATTAAAGAAATTAAGATTCCCAAAAGTTAAGTGAGAACCAGAGATATTAAAATGAGATTAATAAAAAATGAGAACAAATATTTACCACAAAAATGTAATGAGAATCTAGCAATCCCAAAAATACAGAAAATAAGCAATGAAACTAAATTACAAAAAATAAGAATCACATCTATTTCTCGGCCTACTCTGTTAACATCTCACAGCTATAATAATAATTATTATTTACTAAGAATATCATGTGCAAAGCACCATAATAAATACATTTCTCCCCCTGAGATAAAGTCTTGCTATGTTACCTAGGCTGGCACTGAACTCCTAAGCTCAAGTGATCTTCCTGCCTCAGCCTCCCAAGTAGTTGAGACTACAGTTATGTGTCACCACACTCAGTCTCATGTTACATACTTTAAATACATTTAACTATCAAAATAATCTTATAGCTATGATTATACTCGCTTTATTAATGAGGAAACTCAGATCCTGAAGAGTTATGTCACTTATTCAATGTCACAAATCTGTAAATTGTGTACCTTGGCTTAAAATCTAAATTTATTCAATCCCAAGACTATGATATTTCCACTATAACTATACTTCCTTTCTGTTCAATAATATGGGTATAGAAAAGTTTTTTGCAGGTAAATAGCAGTCTATACTTATCTAGATATTTTTATCACTTCAAAGGAACGCTTATACTAATAATATTCATTAGCTTTCTTTAACACAACTATTTATTGATTGATTTCTACATAAGATTAAAAAAACAAAATCTACACAAAACCCAGAAACACAGATATATTTAACACAAAACATGCACTCCAAGAAACAAATGTTTATTATGTTTTATTAATAACTTAATTTTCTTTCTTTTTTTAAATGTGGTGCTGAGGATCGAACCCATTGCCTCACACATGCTAGGCAAGCACTCTACCACTGAGCCACAACCCCAACCCTAGGCCTATTATAGATTTTAATCTACTAGAGGAGATCATAAATGCACTCTCAGGGGAATAATTCTACATAGCCAATGTCTGTTTTTGTAAGTCTGAATTATCTGTATTGA
Source organism: Ictidomys tridecemlineatus (assembly GCF_052094955.1). Classification (NCBI taxonomy): domain Eukaryota; kingdom Metazoa; phylum Chordata; class Mammalia; order Rodentia; family Sciuridae; genus Ictidomys; species Ictidomys tridecemlineatus. The sequence continues at coordinate 76,196,570 of NC_135481.1, read as the reverse complement.
TGTGCCTACACTTTTTCAAAGAATATCATATATCTATATTCACTGGCATTTAGTAGTAATGTTTCTTTAATTGGTCATTCACTATAGGCTTATTTAGCTGCATCTACAAGTACGTATAAGTTATTCATGATGAATATCTCCTATTTCATAAAAAGTGGCTTTAGAAAAAAAGGACAACTTGCCAGGTACAGTGGCACACCCTTTATTCCCAGCAATTCAGAAGACTAAAGCAATTCAATTCTCAGGACCACAAATAAAGATATTGTGTCCACCTAAAACTAAAAAATAAATATTAAAAAAAGAGTTATGGGGCTGGGAATGTGGCTCGAGCGGTGCCACGCTCGTCTGGCATGCGTGCGGCCCGGGTTCGATCCTCAGCACCACATACCAACAAAGATGTTGTGTCTGCCGAGAACTAAAAAATAAATATTAAAAATTCTCTCTCTCTCTCTCTCCTCTCACTCTCTCTTAAAAAAAAAAAAAAAAAAAAAAAAAGAGTTATGATAACCACAGAAGGCTAAAGCAAGCTCGAAGCCAGCCCCAGCACCTTAGAAGCCCTAAGCAACTTAGCAAGACCTTGTCTCAAAATTAAAATACCTGGGGATGTAAATCAGTGGTAGAACCCTTCCACCCCATACTGGGTTCAATCCCCAGTAACAAAAAATACCAAGTACAACTTTAAAACTACTATTTTAAATTAAAGAATTTGTTGTGATTGGCATTGTAATTTGTAATTTTTCCAGTAAATCTACTTTTTTTAGTAAAAAGTCCAAATCTTCTATTGCATTAAATACCTTAGATGCATGCTCTAAGTACTGTTTTCCTGCAGACATCTGAGTAAGCAGACGAAATTTGTTGTCCTGAAGTACATAGATGCCCTATTTCAAAAATACAAAAAAAGATTCAAAGTCAATTTAGTCTGTAGTCCTTAAAACCTATCTTATTCCTATAACAACTTTAAGAATATTTTGTTATTAAAATTCCCCTTTTCATTGGTCAAATTTTCTTCAAATGAAAGAATTTCACAATGTTTAAGCTTAAGGGGTTGAGTTCAGCAGTTGTAGCACTAATATTTACTAAATATATCAATACACTGAAAATACAAAGAGGTATAAGACACAGTCCCTAATAATTCAGAGTTGGGCTGGGAATGTGACTCAGTGGTAGAACACTTGATTATCACAGGTGAGGCCCTGGCTCTGGTCCCTACACAAAAGGTAAAAAAGCACTTAAGAGTCTTATGTAATCACTAGCACTCAACCATACAAAATTATTATATGCTAAGAAAGTTGATAAATGGAGTCACTTCTTGTTGGCATTTCAATTCCAGACTAAGTTTGGTACTGTGAAAAAAATGAATTCTACTAGTAGTATTAAATAAGCTGTTTCCATTTTTTATACTCCATTGAAATGCTAAATCCACTCTAAATATGCCTTTAAAGTTTATAAAATAAAATCAATCTGTTTTGTTGTTGTCATCTGGGGTTTTTTGTTTGTTTTTGTTTTGAAGTACTAGGGATCAAACCCAGGGCCTCATGCATGCTAGGCAAGAACTCTACCATGGAGCTACATCCCCAGCCTCCAAAATCAATGCATTTAAAGTTTTCTATGTACTCTCCTAATTGTACAGTAACAAAATCTTTCAAAAAAGAAAAAAGAACAGCAGTAATGAACAATACAAGAGTTACTTAAGATATACGTACTCCAAAAATCAGACAATGGAAATTACTCTAAAGACATAAATGTGAAATATTATTACTTACTAATAATAACTAAGAAAACAAATCCTAAAACCAGTATCATTCTGACGTATGCTGTATTTTATAATTTAACATAACTTATGTAATTGGGGGGATACCTATAGTTTACTGATAATTGCCACTTTATCTTTATTCACTTTATCCTACCAGAGGAAAAAAAAAAACTAACGACCTAAATAACATCAGAGAAACATTCCAAAAGTTAAGAAATTATTTTTTAAAATAAAACTGATAAACAAAGGCATTTACATTAAAGAATTTTTTTAAAAAGCCCTTAGTTTATCTGAATACCTGATGATTTGTCCTTAGATTGTCGATTTGTTTCTTGAATACTGTAGTCCAAAAATCTTTACAAATGAACTTCATGATGTCTAACTCATCCTTGAACCTTGCAGTATCTTTTGTAAACCTAAAAAGATCAACTAGAAGTAATACAATACTTTTCTTCCAAAGAAAGTAAAGGGATCCAAACATATTTTTCCCACTCTTCCCAAGAGGGGCAAACTATGAACTAATTTCCAAATGCCATAATAGCACTGAACATTTATTGAAAGTCATAAAGTTTTAAACATCAAGCAAAATAGATTTCAACATATTCACATATGTTATGGGGTCTATCAGTACATTAGTTATTTGTCTAACAGTAGAGCCAAAATTAAGTACAATCAGTCCAGAACAAAACAACAACAACAACAACAAAAAAAAACCCCACTGAGCTTAATAATAGTATTGTACATAAAATATAATCAGAGTTCAACTATTCTGCTGGGAATGAATGTTGGCACATGCCTGTTAATCCCAGGCTGAAGCAGAAGGATAACAAGTTCAAGGCCAATGCAGAAAACTTAGTAAGATCCTGTCTCAAAATAAATAAATAAAAAGGGTGTGGTATATAACTTACTAGTAGAGCAGCACTGGGTTTAATCCCTAGTATTGTTTAAAAAAAAGAAAAGGAAAGAAAAAAATTAACTATGCTGCTATTGATTAAAACTAAAAAAAAAAACCTATCTATAAATTAGAAGATTATTATATGTATAAACAAAGACTTAAGGCATTTCCATACCTACACTTTAAACAAAATTTCATTCAGGTTTTTTTTTAAAAAACCCTAGTAGGCCTTAAGTAAAAAATGCAGTGATGCCAGGAGTGGTGGCACACACCTGTAATCCCAGCAGCTTGGGAGGTTGAGACAGGAATGCGAGGCGCTAAGCAACTCAGTGAGACCCTGTCTCTAAATAAAATACAAAATAGTGCTGGGGATGTGGCTCAGTAAATGCCCACGAGTTCAATCACTGGTACCGCCCCCCAAAAAAAGCAATGAGATTTTAAGCAGTTATTTCAAAATACCAATATTTTCAGAAAAAATATTTAGATGTAAAATGTTTCTTGAATTATTAGGACTTAAAATTTGAATAACCAAGTTAATCTTGCACTAGATCTTCAAATGATTCTTTTTTCTTGGGGGGGGTGCTGGGGATTGAATCCAATGACTTGTGCATTTTCTACCACTGAGCTACACATGTTCTACCACTGAGCTACACCCTCAGCTCCTTAAAAAAGAAAATTTCAACTGTGAATTAAGGAACAGAGAAAAATGAAAATATCTTAAATTTTATGCAATCTTTTGAATGGACTATCATTATTCATAACCTACCTGAAAGAAAATTTTCAAATCCATACTGCTCACCTTTCTATCAATCCTTGTCCTACTCGAAACCCCATGTTTTCCAGTTTAGTAATACAACGTCCATTTTCCTATTTTAAAAAACAACAGTTATAAATACTTTTAGTTCTTTTTTGTTCATTTGGTACCAGGAATTTAACAACCCAGGAGCACTTAACCACTCCGTCACATCCCCAGTCCTTTTTAATTTTTGAGACAGGGTCTCACTAAATTACCTAGGGCCTCGCTAAATTGCTGAGGCTGGTTTTGAACTTACAATCTTCCTGCCTTAGGCTCCCAAACAGCTAAGATACAATGAAAGTGCTACCATGTCCAGCTATGATTACTTTTAGAAGACTAAGATGTTTGTATTCAAAATTATAAAAATTACAGCTAAAGGCATGATAATGTAGATTGCATGGAAATCCTACAAATCTGAAAAATACAGGAGAGTTTTTAATTTCAACAAATACATTTAAATTATTTAAAAATTCCCACTGAAGAGAATATTATAAAAATGCAAGTAATATGGAAAAGCTTGATGCAAAGTAATTCATGTATATAATGCACCAGAAAATTCACAGCATGAAAGGAATGTTATAATGGTGATAATTTAGCTAGATGCATTGGCACACACCTGTAATTCCAGTGACTCAGATGGCTAAAGCAGGAGGATTACAAGTTCAACCCTCCCCCCCAGCCCCAGGCTACTTAGCAAGACCCTGTCTCAAAATAAAAAAAAAATAAAAAGGGGCTGGCATGTAGTAGTATGTGGGAGGCCAACCTTACGGGTGACTAAGTTACACTCCCCAGCTGGGTGCTGAGGCGCTCAGTCACAGAAACGGGTGTGTCTTGCTACAGCCCCATGGGTGAAGCTATGCTCACCTGTTCTTTTGTAATATAACCCCTTGCCCTGTTTAGGATAGAATCTTCCATGGAAGTGCCTAGTGTGTCCCCTCCTCTTACTGTGTCCTTGGGTGTGGCCTACCCAGGTGTCAGTCAACCTGCTGACAGTGGACATCATGAAAATAGACTCAGCCCCCTGAAACCTGACCCCTTACCTCATTTGAATAGCTTCTCCTCAATAAAAGGGGTCGGAGCCTGCTCTCTCTCTCCTTTTCTGCTGACCCTTAAGGTCAGAGGAGCCGTCACAGCAACCCCAAAGAAAAAGGTGTTTGTGTCTCTTGTGTGGTTATTTCGTGCAGCCCAGTTAGCACAGTTTAACTAGAGTGACCCCTGAGCCTTTTAGTCGCGAGAACAGAAACCCGGCAGTAGTACAGTGGTAGAGCATCCCTGGGTTCAATCCCCAGTACTGGGAAGGGGGGGATTGAGGTGAAATAATTGTATAAGTAATTTTAAAGCTCTAGTTCACAGTAGTATTTTTTTGCTACATTTGTAAAAATTTTCTTTTTCCATTTTGAAGTCTATTGGATCCATGTATGAACTGAAGTGTGCTATGGTTTGGGTATTGCTTAAATATGTGTCCGCTGAAGGTTCCTGTGTTGAAATTTAATCCCCTTTATGAAGTATTAAGAAAGTAAGGGCTGGCAGTATGGTTCCATGGCAGGGCACCTGCCTAGCATGTGCAAGGCCCTGGGATCAATCCTTAACACTGAAAAAACAATGAAACTTTTATCCCAGGTATTCCAGAGGTTAAGGTAGGTGATTCAAAGTCAGGCTATACAACACAGAGAGATCTCTCCCACACGACAGACTCTTAATCCAAGTATGGTGTCCAGAGGTGAGGCCTTTTGGAATAGTAATTAGTATTAAAGTCACCAGGATAGAGCTCCCATGATTGAATACTGTGGCTTTATAAGAGACACACAAAGATGAGTGGTGGGAATATGAAGTAAAGGGAACAATTTTACAAAACAGACCTATTGTGCTGACCCCCACATGCTTTGGAACCCAGGGCTTTGCGAACACAAGGCAGACACTTTGCCACTGAGCTACATCCCAGCCCTATGCTTTCTTTTCTAAGAAGCAATTAACTGGCAGCCCTGCCTGGTTCAGAATATGTTACATTCCTCAGCAAACTACCTGTTACCTGCAGGAGAAATGCAGGCCCAAAATGCTGGTAAGAAGAACAAAAGTTACCCTGAAGGTGGGGACTTTTGTGACCTTCCAAGACCAGATCCCAGAACTCAGGGAGATAAGGATAATTTACCCTCACCATAAAATCTGTTAAGAACAGGTTCCAATTCAAACTTTTTGGCATGTGACAAAGTGACCTAGAGTTGTCATGGCAGTTTGATATCATTCTGCTATCAAAGTCAAGAGGTGGACGTGGGCAGGACTCTGGAAGCTTCCCTGGGACTACCAATATAACTGGAAGGCAGGAGAGACGTGTTAAAAAAAACCTCCCTCTCTCGAAGGACCCACTTTCTCCCTTGAAAGTGTCCCTTTTCCTCCTTTCCTATCTGTTCTAATAAACTCAAGCCTGTCACTCTGAGTGACAAGTCTGAAATCATTCTGACTTGATCACAAGAATTGGGGTTTGAAAGGGTTGTGTGTGTGTCTTCATACTGTCTCAGTTTCCCAGAAAGCCCTAGCCTTATAACAATAGGATAGAGTATGATACCAGAGGATACACAGGTATTCTTCCCAACTCTCACTGTATGATACCCCGTACTACTGTGGGACTCTTAACAGTAAAACACCATCATCAGATGCAACCCTGTGGTCCTGTACCAGAATCATGAGTTAAAATAAACCTTTCTAAAAAAACAACTTACCCATCCTGTGGTACTGTGTTATTAGCAACAAGAAATAGACTAATATAAATGTATTTCTCAGTAGGCAAGGAAAATTATTTTTATAGTTTTTTAATTGTGTAAGGGGCTTTTGGGAAAAAAAGATGTGGTATTTGTTGTGACTTTCCTACTGGCCTTACATAGCAGGTACCGGTTATCATTTAGTGATTTTATCAATTGTACCCTTCTAAGAAAGAAATACCAGTTTGTATCTCCTTGCAATGCCTAATCAAACAACTAGTTCAGATTGTCATGGTTGGGAATATTAGGAGATACTCTGACTCTCCTCTACTCTGGAACATATTCTTATAAGATCTCACTTGTATAGTAGGCTCTTTTGTTCATACTGTGCTCCTTAGTCAGCAAGACAGCTACAATGAAGCAGTAAACTACAAAATAACTTGTTTCCTCTACCACATTTTGCAGTGACTGCTCTTACCCAGTTCTTTCAAGTCAGGCAACTTCCTTATACTGGAAAGATTTGGGGTGTTTCCTACTATAGTTAAATGTAATCCTACTATTTTATTTTCAGTTTGATTATGTGATTAAAAGCAATATGCAGGGCTAGGGTTGTAGCTCAATGGCAGAGTGCTTGCCTAGCATGTGTGAGGCACTGGGTTTGATCTTTAGCATGGCATAAGAATAAATAAAATAAAGGTATGCTGTCCATACACAACTACCAAGAAATTTTTTAAAGAAGCAATATACAGGGGCTGGGGTTGTGGCCCAGAGGATGAGCGCTTGCCTAGCATTTGTGAAGCAGTGGGTTCGAGCCTCAGAACCACATAAAAATAAAATAAAGGTATTGTGTCCACCTACAACTAAAAAATAAATGTTTTTTTAAAGCAATATGCATTTTCTGAAACAAAAAGTCTGTATATTTCTTACAAATATATAATGATTTTTACTATTGTCTTTTTTTATTTATTGCCAAGATATATTAAAATATACTTTCGTGCAAGGCATGGTATTGTGTTCCTGTAATCCCAGTTCTCAGAAAGCTGAGTAAGAGAATCACTTGAGCCCAGAAGTTGGAGGCATTGTGGGTAACAAAGCAAGATTGACCTCAACTCAAAAAAAAAAAAAACTCTTTGCAAGTAAAAAAATAAAATATTGGCTAAAATGTTAATGTAAATATTTACACTTCACTTTTTCTTTTTTGTTTTTGTTTTTTTTTTTTTGTAATGGGTATTGATCCCAGGGTGCTTTACCACTCTAGTCCTTTTTATTTTTTGAAACAGAGTCTTGCTTAGTTGCTGAGGCTGATCTTATACTTGGATCCTCCTCTCAGTCTCCCAAGTCACTGGTATTATAGTGGTTACCACCACCATATCCAGGTAAAATCCTTAAATTTTTGTAGCACTAATCATGTTCATTGGGCAACAAGATAAAACAGAGAACTACTGATCATTTTTTTTTTCATAAATGCCAAAACCTCTCCCTAGAAACTTTTCTGTTTTTCTTTTTTTTTTTAGGTTATAAAACTTGGTATCATCTTTGACTTTTTTCCATCAGTTATTCCTTTGTGATATCTATTGATTCAAAATGTTTCCTACAGTTTTCCAGGCTTCCCAGTTTTCAGTGTGTTGATGACCATCCTGGGCCTTGAAACATGCAACCGTTTTTTGTTCTTCCTTTGACAATCTTAAGGTTTTAAATACCACCTCTAAGATGAATACTTCCAGACACCCACAAAATCTTATGCAAAGCAAATGCCATCTACCTCTTTGGTTTTAACCACTCTTCTTCAAACTAACTCAATCTAGCTACATTGGTCTCATTGCTGTCCCTTTAAACAACCTGGTATGGTCCAATCTTGGGGCTTTCTGCATGGGCTGTTCTTCCTTCAAATATCATATAAGCAACTTCCTCACTTCTTACAGGTATTTGCTCTGTCAGTGTGGCCCATTTAATCTTTAAGATTAAACATCATTCCCTTTCAGCAACTTTCCATCATAGTGACTTTCTTTTTTTTTTAATATTTATTTATTTATTTTCAGTCTTTTAGGTGGACACAGTATCTTTATTTTATTTTTATGTGGTGCTGAGGATCGAATCCAGTGCCTCACACATGCCAGGCAAGCACGCTACCACTTGAGCCACATCCCCAGCCCCCATCATAGTGACTTTCAATTTGTTTCCCAACCAACATCAACATCATCATATAGAAACTTGGAAATGTGAATTCATTAGTCACACCCTCAATTTACTGAGTTGGAAACATCTGGTGTAATTTGTGGTGCCAGTAATTTGTGATTTGATTTTGTTTTGGTTTGTGGAGCTGGGATTGAACTCAGGGCCTCATGCATTCATAATCTGTGTTTTCACAAATCATTCTGCAGTTGGGTAGACATAGTTCAGTGACTGTACCTACAAAGAACAAGGACCTGGGTTCAATCCCCAGGACTACAAATAAATAAATAAATAAATAAATAAACAAATAAATAAATAAACAAACTAAATAATTAATTTGTCTCCACAGAACTCCTTTCACCATTTAACATACTTATTTTATTTCAATTTTATGTGCTGGGGATTGATACCAGGAGCGCTTTACCACTGAGTTACATGCCCAGTCCTTTTTAATTTTGAGACAGAGCCTTGCTGAGTTGCTGAGCCTGGCCTCAATTGTCCATGTCACCTTATCCCCACTCTGCTGCAATACAGCCCCAAGAAGGTTCGCTAGCAGGCACCAATTTTTTTTCTTTCTTTCTTTCTTCTTTTTATTTTGGTACCAGGGATTGAACTCAGGGGCACATAACAACCGAGCCACATCCCCAGCACTATTTTGTATTTTATGTAGAGACAGGATCTCACTGAATTGATTAGCACCTTATCATTGCTGAGGCTGGCTTTGAACTCAATCCTCCTGCCTCAGCCTCTGGAGCCGCTGGGATTATAGGTGTGTGCCACTGAGTCTGGCTTAGGCACCCAATTTTTAAGAAAAATTAAACCTCAGAATATTTTATCAACTTTTTAAATTCATTCACCATGACTTTGGGCATATTCAATTTTAGAGATTTAATTCCTCGTTAAACATTAAAATCTTGATTTGGAGAATGAGAACACTGGTTCTGAACTTAATGAAAGTTTACTTCACTTTCCTGAAAGATTATGAAACTTTATTTCACTTAGTTTAAATTTTTTTATAATTAAAAAATATTTTTAAAATTCTGTTATTCAGAAATGGTTTTATTCTAAAAAGATATTAAATACCATTTCTGGATCCTTTTTACTTTTTTTTAAACAAAAAAATTTCAGCACACTCAAAAGACATTAATACAATGAACCTTCATATATTCAGATTCCAATATGTAATTTAATTATCAAGATTACTATATACCTGTTTTAAAATCTTTTTTTTGTTATTTGTACTTTCGTTTTCCCCCACCATGAACATATTATGATAGAAAAAAAATATTTTTGTAATGACTCAAAACATATGAATTTCCTTTCTCTAAAAAAAAAGCAAAGCATATGTCTAATGGTTAAAGCCAGCTATACATACTATACATAAACAGCTAACATTGATGATCAAGAGGAAAATCTGTAATTTGGAAAAATACTAGAGAGATCTGAATAAGAATATAATTTACTTCATTTCCAATACTTTTCTTTAATGTCTTCCTAATGATATTTTTAAATCTGTCTTGCCCATTCTTCTTGTAGTTTACAAACTGGTAGCACCTTTTCTTAGAAGTTCCACAAGTACCTCAAAAATTAAACCTAGCCCAAGGAGGTGGTGGCACACCTGTAATTCCAGCAACTTCAGAGGATTCAAGGAAGGAGGATTTCAAGTTCCAGGCCAGCTTGGGCAATGAGACACTATCCCAAAATTTTAAAAGTAGCTCAGTAGTAAAGCAGCTTGCCTAGCATATGTAAAGCCCTGGATTCAATCTTCAGTACCATAAAGGAGGGGACATAATTTATTATTTTCACTTGCTTATCTCTTCTCTTTTATTCCCTTTCCTGGTTAATAGCATAACCATCCAGTTTCTCGAGCTAAAAACCAAGGCATAATTTTCTTTTTTTTTTTTCAGAAAAATTTAACAGTTTTATTTATAATTGTTATAAAGTTGAACTGCTGAAACCCGATCACTGAAAGTTTTTGATTTGCATTAATGCTTTGTATCCCAGCATTTATATTAAAAATTGCCACACAAATGAAAATGGAAAAACGGCTAATACCTGATTTCTGTCTCCTATTTTTCCACTAGCTTAGGTACCTTTTGACCCCTGAGGAAAAAAAAAATCTAACTTTCAGAACTATCAATAACAGGAAGCACCAAGGCATAATTTTCAATTCCCACTCCCATACTTAACCAAGGTCTACAGATTCTACCTCCTGTCTTGAAACCTCTCCTCTCTCACTCCTGTCTTAATTCAGATCTTCTTCACCTCCTGCAATCATAGATTTTCTCACTACAAAGATCTTCCTTCTCTAGCCCAAACACCAGATTATCTTCCTAAAAGGTAAATGGACAACATATTCCCTATTAGTAGCTTAATATTCCCTATTCAAAAATCCTCCAGTGAGATCACACAATGCTCTAAATTAAGTTCTCAATTCCTCTCACTTGCCACCCATTCAATCTAGCCATGCCTAGAATGGTTTTCCTACTCCACTTCTTTATCAACAGCATTGAACAAAGGGTTGCTGGGCTAGGGGTGTAGCTCTGTCACAGAGCTCTTGTCTACATGGATGAGGCCCTGAGGTTCCAGCCTCAGCACCACAAAAAAGTAGTAAGGGCTACTAACTTGAAGTTAGAGTATCTCATTCCTAAAATCCGTTACAACTTCGTGTTTCTACCTAATTGCCATTCAATGCTTAATTAATTATTCGTTAAAATCCCTATTCCTCAAGGACTATGAGGCAGAGGTGTTTATTTTCTTTATCTAGAACAGTGTCTGGCCCAGAAAGCCAGACATTAAATGTTTTCTGAAATTATCAATGAGCAAATGAGAACTCCTCCACAAGGACTGGGACATTGTTTCATTCACTATTACAAATCCCAGGCCCTAAAACCAACTCCCGAAATAATGGGGACAAAATAAACATTTTCTGAATTAACTTAAATTGTTTTCTAATTATTGGTCATATCTGAAAACTTTGCTTTGAATTCAAATCTCATTAGCCTTCTGTCCTAGAGCTGTTTGGAGTGGTTAGGGATGGGGAAAGAAGATTCTCAACTTGCGGTCAGGGCTGTTCAGAGGATCGCTCAGAAATGCTGGAAACGACAGCAAAATTAAGCAGGATGCCAAAATCAGTTCTACGGTTAACATTCCTGTAAATCCTAATAGGAACAATACTGAAAGAATAATTGTGGCCCACACGTAGTACAGACACACACAAAAATCAAATAGAAGATACAAAAGAGAAAGGGAGAAACCATCAAGTATCAAAGCAGACAGTCTACAGGTTGTAGGGTTTGGGACATGTGGAGGTGGGGACTAGTTTTGTCTATACCTAGGGAAGCGTGGGGTGATGGTGGGCCAGGGTTCAAAGGAAAGCACTCATGGGAAACAAGAGATGTCACTACAAAGGATCTCAAGGGCGTGTGGCAGCACTTACCACCTCGCCCTGCTCCGCGGACTTGTACACTCCTGACACCATCTCGTTGTGCAGAAGCAAAAACAATGCCTCGTCCGCCATTTCCTGCTTATTCTTCCAAGCTCCGGGTTTCTGCTCCGGTTTGGGCCGGTCCCAGGGTTTCAAGCTTGCGCCAGAACAACTTGATCTGCGCCTCGCTCCGTCAGGCTCGGTCCCCAGTTGCTAGGAAACCGAAGAGTGCGCCGGTTTCCTAAAGGTCGGTACTGGGGAAAGCCGGATACCTGGGAGAGCGAACCCCGCAGGGCCAAGCCCTAGGGTCTAGCGAGAAAGCCCGACCGTAGGGCAAGCCAAACCAAAACCGCAGAGACCCGATCCCGCCCCAGGACGGGGGGCAAAGAACCCACTTCCGGTCCCCTCTACCCCGGTATTTCGTCGACTCTATGGTCGCGGAGTTCCTTTGCCAGGCCCCGGGTGAATCTCCAGCACCCTAAGTGAAAAAAGGTTCCTCCCCCTTGCTAAGGCGGGGTGTTGGACCGGTAAGAGTGAAGAGTGGAGGGTAAAAGGTTTAAGGAGCTCCGAGAGCTAGTCCTAGGTTAAATCCCCAGTGCCGCGAAAAGGAAAAAGGAAACTCTGGTTGCCATCTCCGTACTAATTTGCATAAAATGCAATTTGACAAGAATGTTTTCTTGACTTCATCAACTATTCCATTTCCTGCCACATGTTCTCTAATATGAAAGGTTATAAAGAGTGAATAAATCATCAATTTTCAGTCTGCAAATTTTAGATATATTGAGAAGTTAGACCAATCCATATTGGAATAAGTCCAGGAATGCAAGATTTAAAGCCATTTTGGCTAACCGAAAGTTTACTGGTTGTGTGGTGCAAAGGAAGGGGAGGGACAAGAGGCAGTGAAGGTATAAGCAAAAGACAAGATTCTTGAACAAGAAAATATAAACTAATCAGAGGATTGAGTAAATGAGATAGTGCTAAAGAATTTGGAAAAGTTGTCCCTGAGATGGAGCTTCTAAGCATCTAAGACAGATTGAGACTTAACTCCACAGAGAGGCAAATACACATGCTACATATTACTTTTATTTATTCACTTTTGTAGTGCTGGGGATTGAGCCCAGGGCCTTACACATATAGGCAAATGATCTACCACTGAGCTACAACCTCAGCCCCCAAATTACATTTTAAATTTGGCAAACTCTGGCTTAAACATATTGCTTAGCCTGTGATTAGTTCTTTGCTTTCTAATCATAAAGTGGATTTTTCTTTCAAGCATATTCACTGCTTCTCCCAAATTTACATAAAAATTTTTTTCAAGTTGTTATCAATAACCTCCTGCCAAAGGCCAATGTCTCTGCTTGGCACCAGAATCACGAGGCACTCACAGCTTTGTAGGTTCAAACAGCAATTCTTTATTCCAGCTCTCACACCGCCTCCACACAGGTCCAGGGGCAAACTCGTTCTACCGTCTGCCCGCACAATTCACCTACTCCACAAGGCTATTTCCAAATCCCATTTTAATCTCACGAGAACTCAAAGGGAACAAGCAACAGGAACACCCTAATCCCAGCAATAATCTTCAACTTCCAACTTCCCTAAAACCCATTATCTTAAACTGGCAACGCCTTAAACTCAAGGAGCCGGTTACTTCCTCAAACCTGATCAGCTCTAAACCCGGATCCGCCTTGGTCCTTGAGCAAAGTCACCTTATTAAAGCATGCATGCAATGTCTCATCGAATGTCCTCTAAGCAGCATGGGGTACGCTTGGCAAGGAAATTTCGATGCGTCATTCCTACTTGGTAATGGCCCTCAGCAACCTCCCACATCCAGACTCTTTTCATAGGAATTTAAGTTGATGTTCCTTAATTATGTTTTTTACATGTCTTTTCTGATATTTGGGTCAGTTTATTTCACTCATCACATAAATCAAGCATAAAATTTCCTCCTAAGTTTTTTTTCCACCTAAGCTTTTGAGAACAGTAGTGTAATTTTGAAGACTATTTGCCACCATTATCTCAATGTTTTCAGCATTAAAGTTTTCCATATGTGTGAAATTAGATCCTTTATGTTCAGATAATTCTCACCATCATCAAGGAACTAAGCCCACCACAGAGGTCAAAAAATAAACAGTTAAGCAATTTATTAAGGCTGATTTCCACACAACAATAACATGAGATTTTCATAATGTTTTGAAGAAGCCAATGGCACATACCTGTAATCCCAGTGATTTGGGAGGCTGAGACAGGAGGATCCCAAGTTCAAGACCAGCCTGAGCAACATAGTGAGGGCTTAAGAAATTTAGCAAGACCCTATCTCAAAATAGAAATTAAAAGCGCAGGGGACTGCCTGGAGTTATACTCAGTGGTAGAGTGCTTGCCTCCCACATGTGTGGGGCCCTGGGTTCCATCTTCAGCACCATAAACAAAAATATTGTGCCCATCTACAACTAAAAAAAAAAAAAATTGCAGGGGATGTAACTCAGTGGTAAAGCAACCTGGGTTTAATTCCCAGTACCAAAAGGAAAAAAAAAAAAAATCTATTGGAGAACAAAGGAATTTAATATGTACTGAGGACCTACTAAATGATGAACACAGCATTGTACTGTTTATATTTCTTTAAAACAGACTGTTAAATCGCCCAGGATCCTAAAAATAGATTGTGTGGAAGCAGGAATATGAACCCCAAGTTTTTGGTTAAGTCTACAAGCATTTGCCTATGGGGGGAAAAAAATAGGACCTATTACTACACTCTCAACCCTTGGGTACTGCCTGAGGTTGTAAACCGTATTGTAATAATGACATGGCCATACTCACAATTCAATTAAGTAATTGCCATCATACCCCTAAACCAGGTCCAGCTCTACTTTTTTCTGTAACCTTTCTTGCTAACATGTCATGTAATTTATGTTTATTATCTGACTCCACACTTTTCCTCCCCACAGAGCTACTTCAGATTTTTCTTTTTGAGGTGCTGGGGATGGAACCGAGATATAGCACATCTATGCACGTGTTCTACCACTCAGCCACACCTCAGCCCCGGGAAACATTTTCTCAGCAACAATTTGTACATATATTTCTGGAGCAAAACCAGTTCCCATGTTGGCAGAACCAGAAGCTGGAGGATAGTTACTTCACAAATAGGGCTGCTCCCCCAGATCATGTATTAAACCAACAAGCTCAAGGTCAGGTGAAACGGCCTGACTCTCGCTTTTTCCCTTTAGTAGAGCCTTGCAAAGGTTCTAATCAGACTGATTCTTGACTGGCATAACCCCCAATCTCAATTTCCCAATTAATAATAACAAGCATTGTATCCAAGGTTTTAATTTCTGAGGAAGAAGGTACGTAAAGCCTTTCACAGAGCGTCCACAACAAAACTAGCCTACACAATTGTTAGCTATCACGACTAATGACTTCCTATTCGTTTTGTGCTTCGCCCACTTTAATCAAGGGAAGCGTGCGCACAACTCCTCTCTGGGCATGCGCATCAACATAATGGCCGCGCCCTTTCGTAATTAAATCATTGAGGTGAGGCAGACTAGCTTCTGCCCAGCTCAGTATAATTTTGTGGTTAAAACAATTTAAGGCACGTCACAACGCAAGCTAAAAGTGATAGAAAGCTCCGCGCCCTCCTTGCCAGAACTGCGGCACCCGCGTCCTGGAAAAATCAGGGCCTCTCAAGCCCGCCCCGGCTCTGCGCTAGAAGCCGAGCCGAGCCACCCGCAGCTAACTGGGGAGGGAGCAGACCGCCTTGCCGACTTTTCATTGGCCCAGGGTCACAAAGGCTGGAAGCTTCTCCCCCTTCCGGTTTCTGAGTGGTTGAGGCTAAAAAACAACGCCTATTATTATTGGCTGAACCCGGCTGTCAGTCGTTTCGCGTCTCGCGGCGCGGCACGGCTCGGCGCGGCCTATAGAGCAGCGTCGAAGCCTGCTGCAGGGAGAAGATGGCGGTCGCAGTGAGAACTTTGCAGGAACAGCTAGAAAAGGCCAAAGAGAGCCTAAAGAATGTGGATGAGAATATTCGCAAGCTCACCGGGAGAGATCCGAATGACGTGAGGTAAGGGCCGAACGGGAGCTACGAGCTCGAAGAGGCATCTCAAGTCTATGTGAATTGGGGACGGAGAGGTCGGCCCTCTCTGAGAGGGCTGGAACATCCAGGCCTGTTCCCCGGGCGGCGGTAGAACCCCGTCCTCGGCGGGGTGGGGAACCTCCCGGCTCCCACTGTAGAGCGCTGGGCCTAGGTACTTGCGGAAGGAGAGGGAGGCCTGGTAGCGCTAGGATGGCCTCCCGACCTGTGAGGAGGCCCGGACTGCCGATTCCCGCCCTCGGCGCTGCAGGCCCGGAACTACAGCACAAAGCCCATTCACGCTGCCGCGGCCACTCGGCCCGGCCTGGCCCGGAGACCCACCTGGGCCACACTCGGCTATTTCGCACACAGGCTGTGGACCAGGTGCCACTTTCTTGGGGATGGCGGGCTAGGGCCCGACTCAGGTTTCTTAATGTGTGGTGGCATCGAGTCAGTGTAAATTCTGAGATAGCGGTCTTGGAAAAAGAAGGAAATTTAATGAAATTATATTTCCCGACCTGCTTTAAAATACATAGATATTAAACCGTCATTTTAGAACGATTGTTATTTTTTTTCCCTGTGATGTACTACATCTGTGAAAGTGCCCTAGATGTGTCTACATATGATTTTTTTTTAATTGATTGTAAATCTTTTGTAGGCCCATCCAAGCCAGATTGCTGGCCCTTTCTGGTCCTGGTGGAGGTAGAGGACGTGGTAGTTTATTGCTGAGGTAAGATTTCCTTAAGACTTAAACTCGTACTGTAACTGTTGGTACTTCCTATGTTAATGTATTTGAACCAAATTCATGCAAATATTAGAATAACAGTGTTTGTGTTATCTTTATTTTGTTTAATGCTGTGATATGCTAGTTTTCTGTGTAGTTATCCTGCATATTCATTTGTGTGTGCACTAGGGATTAAAGAGTATATTTACTGTTATATATAAACTTAATTGTACTTTTTAAAGTAATATAAAACTCTTTTGGAGGGGTGGATGTTGCCTATTGCATGCACTAAGGGGGGCTTTTTGGAGTGAATGCTTATTTAAGGCTACTTCAGTGGGAAGACTTTGTTTTTTCTTTAATTCAACCAGATTTTCTTGCAAGTGGAAATACCAGTTCTGTCTTTGTATTTCAAGTGCTTTTATATTGGACATTTTTAATTGCAGGCGTGGATTCTCAGATAGTGGAGGAGGACCCCCAGCCAAACAGAGAGACCTTGAAGGGGCAGTCAGTAGGTATGTTTAAAAAAAAATAAAAGGTTACTCTGTGGGGAGGGAACATGCCTGTAATCTCAGAAGCTAGGGAGCTAACATAGAAGGATGGAAAGTTCAAGGCCAGTCTGGGCAATTTAGTGAGACCATGTATCGAAATGAAAAAGGCTGGTGATGTTAATTCAGTGGTATAGTATCCCTAGTTTCAGTCTCCAATACTGAGAAAATAAATACATAAAAATTGAACGAATGTAGCTCAGTGGTAGAGCACCCCAGGTTTAAGCCTTAGTACCACCTTTTATAAAATTCTTGAAAACATTCTTATATGCTCTCCTTTCTGAAGTGGTACACAAATATAAACATTTAATAGACATTATTGAATTGAATTGTATTAGGATTAGTAGTATACCACTTCCCACTGAGGATCTTTAGTATTTGTTCAAACCAAGACAGCCAGCAATCTTCAAAACTCAGATATTCAGGGCTGGGGATATAGCTCAGTTGATAGAGTGCTTACCTCAAATGCAAAAGTGCTGGGTTTGATCCCCAGCCCTACAAAAGAAAGAAACAGTTATTCAGGAATCGGTGGCACATGCCTATAATCCTAGCATTTTTTGAGGCTAAGGCAGTAGGATCATGAGTTCAGGGCCAGCCTCAACAACTTGGCCAGGCCCTTGTCAACTCAGTGGACCATGTCTCTATAAGGGCTGGGGATGTGGCTCAGAGGTAAAGCAACCCTGGGTTCAATACCTGATACCAATAAATTAATAAATATACACTCAATGATAACTCAAGTTTTATTAAAAAAAAAAAAAAAGATGAGGGGCTGGGGATGTGGCTCAAGTGGTAGCGCGCTCTCCTGGCATGTGTGCAGCCCGGGTTCGATCCTCAGCACCACATACAGACAAAGATGTTGTGTCCGCCAAATACTAAAAAATAAATATTAAAATTCTCTCTCTCTCTCTCTCTCTCTCTCTCTCTCTCTCTCTCTCTCTCTCTCTCTCACTCTTTCTTAAAAAAAAAAAAAAAAAAGATGATGTCACAGAATATCCAAGATTGGTTGGAACATTAGTGGCTATACTTTATTTTTCACTGCTAGAGGAAAGAGTAAAATGGGATAGAGACTGGTAGAATGAGGCTTCTGGAGATGAGTCCTAGAAAAAGTAGGCATTTGCCATTAGTATGCACTTATCTCAAATTCTACAGTGGTCATTTAAATGATATTTTTTGTGCAGGCTGGGCGGGGAGCGACGGACAAGAAGAGAATCACGCCAAGAAAGTGACCCAGAGGATGATGATGTTAAAAAGGTACTGAGATTAAAAGAACATGTTAGAGAATTAATATAGTACTTTCACTTTACTGCTAGTTAAATTTCTGAGATTTTGTGTTTGTTTTTTTTTTTCTTTTTGCAGCCAGCGCTGCAGTCTTCAGTTGTAGCTACCTCCAAAGAACGCACACGTCGAGACCTTATCCAGGATCAAAATATGGATGAAAAGGGAAAGCAAAGGTATCTGTAGAATGCTTCTAGTGGGCAAATCTGTCACATAAATTATTGGATTTATCAAATGCCCATGGTTTCTCTCGGAAAATGGCAAGTTTAATGAAATGAATCCTATTGAATTTTTTTTTTTTCTGCTTTTTAGGAACAGACGAATATTTGGCTTGTTGATGGGCACCCTTCAGAAATTTAAACAAGAGTCTACTGTTGCTACTGAAAGGGTATTTATGCAATATTTTCTTTGCTTTGTTTATTTCAGTTACCAGAGTATTCATGTTTAAAAAAGAAAGAAAAAGCTTAAAAGCTCTTTAGACTTAATTTCAAGCCTAAAATAAAGTAAGAATTCAAAGATTGTTGTATTTTCAGCTGGTGACAGGAGTGGGAGTTGCTGTATATTGAATGAACTTCTATTTTTGGTACAAAGACCATGACCTGTAAATCTTGAGAACTGGATTCTAATCTAAGCTCTTTAACAATCTCATTGTGTAGTTAGACAAATCCCTTCATTTCTCTAGGTCTCAGTACTTTCTTTGAAACAAAACTAGTTGATTTTGCAACTAGTCCAGTGATCATAATTTTTAAGACGCACACACACATCTATCCTTCACAGTTTATTTAACTGTCACCTTTCTAGAATTTTTCTTTTGTTAAAACTACAAAATTGTGTCTGGAGTTTATTCTCAGGTTATTGCTTCTAAAAGAGAACTACTACAGTTGAAAGGGAGTTAGCAATTCAATTATGGGTGATTCATAAATTATTTTAGTTTTTACATGTTAATTTTGAGACAGTAAAAAGCTTAAAAGCATGTTCATGTTTGAAGAATAAGTTGATAGGTTTTTGAAGCAGGCAGAGAGGAAAACACTACTTTGTTGGTTAGGACTCCTGTCACATTGTTTGATTTGGAGAAAAGAACAAATGAAAATAACTTGGAAGGGTAGCACCATTCTTTTTGGGTTAAGTTATTTATTTATTTAGTTAGTTGTAGATGGACACAATATATTTATTTCTATGTGGTGATGTGGTGCTGAGGATCAAACCCAGTGCCTCACACATGAGGCAAGTGCTCTACCACTGAGCTACAGCCGCAGCCCTGTAGGTTAACTTAAGAAAGAACCTTACTTAAACTTTATGATTGAATGGAACATTGGTCATTTTATGGCTAATGGCTTCTAAATGCTCAGTTCTGGTATCCTAAGTTGAAAAAAAGAAACATGCAGAAAAGTTTCTGTAGTAAAATTGTAATGTTTCATGTAATCCGGATGTATATTTTTTTCTGTAATTAAACTAAAGTCAAGTACTTCTTGATTTGATTTTATCTGAACATAAATATTAAAGCAATTTACTTATTTTTAGCAAAAGAGACGCCAGGAAATTGAACAAAAACTTGAAGTTCAGGCAGAAGAAGAGAGAAAGCAAGTTGAAAACGAGAGGAGAGAACTATTTGAAGAGAGACGTGCTAAACAGACAGAATTGCGGCTTTTGGAACAGAAGGTTGAGCTTGCGCAGCTGGTGAGTAATGTTTCAGAATCCTAGGATTGGTAATCTCTTCTGTTTACAAAAGCACTGACCTTTTACCTCTTCTTTAGCAAGAAGAGTGGAATGAACATAATGCCAAGATAATTAAATACATAAGAACTAAGACAAAGCCCCATTTATTCTATATTCCTGGAAGAATGTGTCCAGCTACCCAAAAACTAATAGAAGAATCACAGAGAAAAATGAATGGTAAGTACATGAGAAAGCCTGTTTTGAAATTTTCTTAATGAATAAGATAATACGTTCACACAGAAATATTTGTTTCCTAAAATAATCATGATTGAATAGTCTAGTTTTGGGGATAGTTTTGTTTTTTAAGATTTTCTGAGATGCCAGTGAAGTTGGACTGAAGGAGTGTTTCGTGATGGATTTCACCTGAGACTCATTTTGTAGGCAGTGATTATGCATGTGTATTTCTGAAATTATTTGTATAAGATAACTTTTTGCTTGATAGTCTTGGTAGCCATATAAAAATGCTAATGAGACAAAGTTCATAGAAGGATGTACATATGGAGGTATAAACATTATGATTTATTTTTCCTTGGGATCAGAAAAATTAATGCATGATTATACTAACTATAAAACTGGTTGTGCTTTAAGGAAGTTTTGTTAAGTTTTGTCTAGCATAAAGTTAAATAGCAAGAGTGACCTTTCTCATCAGGTGTGGTCCAGTTTTGCCTACTATAGTTTTTTAGTGTATAAGTTTCTAGTAGGTCTTTCTTGCGTTATGTCAGTTTGTAATTATTTATTTGCCATAATCAATATTTTGTCATTATCTCTTTACAAAAAGACATTTAGAAGAAGCTGACAGTCTGTGACCAGATATAAAGTTGTGACTGAATTTTCTCGATTATAGTAAATTTTACACGTGTAAATTTGTATTTTTAGCTTTATTTGAAGGTAGACGCATCGAATTTGCAGAACAAATAAATAAAATGGAGGCTAGGCCTAGAAGACAATCAATGAAGGAAAAAGAGCATCAGGTGGTGCGTAATGAAGAACAGAAGGCGGAACAAGAAGAGGGTAAGGTGGCTCAGCGAGAGGAAGAGTTGGAGGAGACAGGTAATCAGCACAATGATGTAGAAATAGAGGAAGCAGGAGAGGAAGAGGAAAAGGAAGTAGGTATAGTTCATAGCGATGCAGAAAAAGAACAGGAGGAAGAGGAACAAAAACAGGAAATGGAGGTTAAGATGGAGGAGGAAACTGAGGTAAGGGAAAGTGAGAAACAGCAAGATAGTCAGCCTGAAGAAGTTATGGATGTGCTAGAGATGGTTGAAAATGTCAAAAATGTAATTACTGAGCAGGAAGTAATGGAAACTAATCAAGTTGAAAGTATAGAGCCTTCAGAAAATGAAACTAGCAAAGAATTGGAGCCAGAGATGGAATTTGACGTTGAGCCAGATAAAGAATGTAAATCTCTCTCTCCTGGAAAAGAAAATGTTAGTGCTCTAGAAATGGAAAAGGAATCTGAGGAAAAAGAAGAAAAAGATTCTGAGCCCCTGTCTGAGCCTATGGCTCAACTTCAAACCCAGCCCCAACCTCAATCCCAACCCCAATCCCAGCCCCAGCCCCAGCCCCAGTCCCAGCCTCAACCTCAACCCCAGCCCCAAACCCAACCTCAGTCCCAGCCAGTACTTCAACCCCAGCCTCTCTCTCAGCCTGAGACTTTGCCATTAGCTGTTTTACAGCCACCACCTCAGGTTATTCAGGAGCAAGGGAATTTACTACCTGAGCGGAAGGAGTTTCCTTTAGAGACTGTCAAACTTCCTGAGGTGCCAGTAGAGCCAATCTTGACGGCACATTCAGAAAGCAAAAGCAAAACCAAAACTAGAAGCAGAAGTAGAGGTCGAGCTAGAAATAAAACAAGCAAGAGCAGA
This sequence comes from Ictidomys tridecemlineatus, assembly GCF_052094955.1. Classification (NCBI taxonomy): domain Eukaryota; kingdom Metazoa; phylum Chordata; class Mammalia; order Rodentia; family Sciuridae; genus Ictidomys; species Ictidomys tridecemlineatus. Next base: position 76,174,643 of record NC_135481.1, on the reverse strand, counting down.
AGTCGAAGCAGCAGCAGTAGTAGTACTAGTAGCAGTTCAACCAGCAGCAGCAGTGGGAGCAGTTCCAGCAGTGGCAGTAGTAGTAGTCGAAGCAGTTCCAGTAGTAGCTCCAGTACAAGTGGTAGCAGCAGCAGAGATAGTAGCAGCAGCACTACTAGTAGTAGTGAGAGTAGAAGTCGGAGTAGGGGCCGAGGGCATAATAGAGATAGAAAGCACAGAAGGAGCGTGGATCGGAAGCGAAGGGATACTTCAGGGCTAGAGAGAAGTCACAAATCTTCAAAAGGTGGTAGTAGTAGAGATACAAAAGGATCAAAGGATAAGAATTCCCGGTCCGACAGAAAGAGGTCTATATCAGAGAGTAGTCGATCAGGCAAAAGATCTTCAAGAAGTGAAAGAGACCGAAAATCAGACAGGAAAGACAAAAGGCGTTAATGGAAGAAGCCAGGCTTTCTTAGCCTATTCTTTGCAGCAGAAGATTTCTTGATGAGTAAAAGGATTACCTTTCCTTGTAAGGAGGATGCTGCCTTAAACATTGCATGTTGTAAAAAATCTTTTTGGAAAATACAGACTGTTTGTTTACCAGACATTCTTGTACTTTTTGCATAATTTTGTAAGAGTTATTTATCAAAATTATGTGAGGTTCCAAAATATGTAAAATAATAATAATAAAAAAAGATTAACATCCCTTGTCATCTTTTTTAAATATCCTATACTCTTCAGTAAGAATCTGTATATTTTAATAGGTAAATCTTTAAGTCTGTTCCCTTCTAATTCTGTATCATACATTGCTTTTGTAGAAATAAATGTGCATTTCTTTCATTATTTTTGGGATGTCCTTGTTGACACTTGTATAATAAATATCCTCTTGGTGTCATTTTCAGCTTTTATAACTAGATATTGAACATAATTAGAATGTTTTTGAAGGTTTCATCATTTTATTTACCTTAGACAATTATTTTGAGTTCTCAGAGTCAGATCTTTGCAGCTTTGATGGGGAATAGTTCTCTCTAAAATCATTTACTGTTTTCTAATCTCCCTTGTTTTAATCTAAGCATTGTCCTGTTTCTCATTTTTAAACCATATAGTTGGTAGCTAACTTAAAAACAGTATGATTTGGTTGTCATTTTCCTGATTATGGGAGCATCATTCTTTTGTCTTCATGGTTACTTGTGTGATAACAGCATATACAATCTGTTAAAAATAATGACTTCTTTCTAGGGGAGGGAGGTAGAAGTATCTTCTAAACTTGGATTTTGAGTTTGTGGTCTTGTCTTAACTTTTGTGTTGGCTCTAACTGAAACATGCCAATATGTGTTTTCAAGAATTTTTGTTTAAGGGTGTTGTATGAAAGTTTACAAAATGAAGGAAGTTCATCTAGACTTGAATATGTAAGCAAGTTAGCACACAAGTGTACCGAGTGATTATTAACTTTGTTGTTTTATAAATTTGTATGAACTTGAGTATCTGTTGCCCATTACTATACATGTGCAAATAAATGTGGCTTAGACTTGTGTGACTGCTTAAGACTAGTACTTGTATTAACTTCTTGATGCTTTATAAGAAAGTAAATTGCAAATGACCTTTTTTTTTAGTTAATTTAACAGCTTTAGGCTTGACTTTGAATATTAAATATGCCTTCTCTTGACAAGTAAAATGGTTATAGTGAAAATGTGAACAAGCATTTCCAGTTAGCTTTTGTGTCAATACAGCTCACTTATGTAAGTGTAATCAAACATGTTAAAAATAACTCTTAAGATGCTCTTTTCTTGGAATGATTATTAAAAACAGTACGTGGCCAGAACTCAAATTGCAGAACCATCTACATCCCTGATTCAGTTTTCACCAAGAGTAAGCTTCATGTATAGCTTGTAGTACTCTGTAGCAAATTGTTATTTCCTATGTGCCACAAGAGGGAACAGGTTGGTGAATGATGAAATGAATGGGATGGCTGTAAATTTAACTTGGTTGAGGGGGGAGAACCTTATTTGACTCTTCCTAGGTGTAAAGATCCTTTGTACAGGATTTCAGGGTATAAAGTCTAGTATTATAGGGCTCGCATAGCATGAGGCTTTGGATTCAGTCCTCCATATCACCAAAATAAGTGTGAAGTGAGTAATTGTTCACTTACTCTTTGTGTGTGGTGCTGGGGACCCAGCACCTTGCTCATTCATGCTAAATATACACACTACTACCATTGAGCTATATACTCTGGGCTTCCTTTTTGTTTGTTTATTTTGCTTTTTTGGTACCAGGGATTGAAGCCAGAAGTGCTTAACCACTGAGCCACATCCCTAGCCCTTTATTTTTTTATTTAGAGACACCAAGTTGCTAAGGCTGCCACTTATTCATCTGGAAAATGTGAGCATTTGTACTTCAAGTGAAATTGTTGGGGTTGGTAGTTTAATATGTGGGGAAAAGGGCAGTTATTTTTAATTACTGCAGTCAAGCTCTAATTGTATATAGGAAGAATTTTAACTATTTTTAACTAACATTTAACTGGTAAGCATTTTTAAATTGCAAGGTTTAATTTTTTAAATTCTAAGATGTTTCCAATTAATGCTTTATCCTTAGCAATTAAGTTTTATGGAACTCACATTCAGAGAACCAGGAATTATTTATTCAGATAAAAAGAATGTAAAAGTAATCACAATTTTCTTGGGGGAAAATCACAAGAGAGGGCCTCCTACTACGTATCACAAGTTAGTGTTTATGGAAAGTTTAGAAGCCAAAAGGGTAGGGCTACTAAGAACTGAAGTATGGAGCTCTGTTAATTAGCAAAGACATCTGAGGGGCTGTTTAAGGACACATACTTATTCTAATTCCAAGTTTTGGATAACCATTGAAATTAATATTCAATGAAATTGAATATTAATATTCCAATCTAGAGTACTACAATCTGTAGAACTCTGGAAAGTATTCAGGTAATTTAGGCTAAGTAAAACCCACTGAAGCAATGTCAAAATAAATTTAGAAGTAGTGACATGGCCCAGTGCTGTTAGAAAAAAGGACTAAGGTATTTTTTGAAGCTAAAGCACTTAAACATGAGGGCTTTTTTGTTTTGTTTTACTTTGTGAATTCAGACTGATGAAATCTTTGGCTATTTTTCCTTTTTGAAATGCTACCAAAACAATACAGAAAACATGTTAGACATCTACTTGGTTGATCTCCCCATCACATGTCAGTGGGAGGGGGCTGGGATTGTGGCTCAATGATAGAGCGCTTGCCTAGCATGTGTGAGGCACTGGGTTCCATTCTCAGCACCACATATAAAAAAATAAAGATCCACTGACTATTAGATAAAAATGTCAGAGAGCCTGAAAGTTGGTAAAAATATACCTAAGGTATCTGAGGATTTTTTAAATGCACTTTTAAAAGCAGAAATGGCTACAACTGCTTCCCCTTGATGACTTCCCTATTAATAATAAATTGTTATTTTCTTATATTTAACACTACTTTGTTCAGTTATACTTTATTGTCTGTAGAATGCAGACTCCATAGTAACAGGGATGCCTGCCACTAGAGCTTTCTTTGATGTACTTAGAATAGGACTTCCTGTGTAACAGACATTCAGTGTTATCACGACTTAATTTATGACAGGTCCTTGACATTTTTATTCCAAATTATGGAGACAACATTTTGACTTTTTTTTATTTAATGCTATGTAACTAAAGGGTGTCAAGAGTGCTGTTTGTTAAATAAGCTCAATGGCATAGCCATGCAGTGTGCCCTGGGTTTGATCCCCAGCACCATGCCAGAAAACACACACATACCTAGTAAAATATATCTGTGAAGGAACGTGGGTGGATACAGATGAAAATCAGAGGTTCTGTCAAATTACTAGGATAGACCCTATCTCTCTTTAAGAATCCATGTTGTGAGCTAGATGTGGTGGCACATGCAGCCTCAGCAGATTAGTGAGGTACTAGGCAACCCAGCAAGACCCTGTCTCTAAAATGAAAAAAGGGCTGGGGGTGTTGCTCAGTGGGTTAAATTTCCTGTACCAAAAAAAAGAATCCATGTTGTCTTAGGGCACCAGCATTTCCTCTTTAGATGTATAGGCTTTACTGTGCTAGATGGGAAGAAAATCTTAAGTAATCAAGATTGTAAAATGAAAGTTAAAAAAAAAAAACTTGTGTTTTCTAATTCAAGTTATGTGAACATGATTGCATTTGATACCATCAGAGTCCCCCCTTTCCTTCCTTCCTTCCTCCCTCCCTCCCTCCCTCCCTCCCTCCCTCCCTCCCTCTCTCTCTCTCTCTCTCTCTCTCTCTCTCTCTCTCTCTCTCTCTCTCTCTCTCTCACGGGTACTCCACCACTGAGCCACATCCCCAATCCGATTTTGTATTTTATTTAGAGACAGAGTCTCACTAAATTGCTTACTTCACTGTTGCTAAGCCTGGCTTTGAAATTTCATTCCTCCTGTCTCAGCCTCCCAAGCCACTGGGATTATAGGTACGTGCCACCGTACCAGCTCCAAAGGGATTTTTTCTGGGTCTCATTTTATTCCTATTTGAGATGTGATATTTGAGTTATTATCTATCTCAGCAAAAACTTTTTTGCCTCTAACCTGACAAGAAAAACCTTGGTACCTCATAATTTTAAGATGACTTTCTTTTTACATTCTACCTAGGAATTATGAATGTTTTTAGTGGAATGATCTAACTTCTACATCATTGGAAATAGAGTTCAGTATATTTCAACAAATATTAAAAACTTACTGTACACTGGGCATGGTAGTGTATGCCTGTAATCGCAGCAGTTTGGAAGCCTAAGGGTGGAGGATCTCGAGTTTGAGATCAGCCTCAGCAATTGAGTGAAGACCCCTGTCTCAAAAAGAGCTGGGGATGTGGCTCAGGGGGTAAGTGCCCCTGTATTCAATTCCTGGTAAGAAGAAAAAAAAGTTAAATTTCTGCTCTCATGGAGCTTACATTCCTTTTCTCTTTCTCTTTTTTTCTTTTTTTCCTGGTGGTACTAAGGATTGAACCCAGAACCTAAAGCATGCTAGGTTAGTAGGTAAGCACTTTATCACTGAGAGACATCCTATTTTTTTTCCTTCACTCAGAATCTCACTAAATTGCCCAAGCTGGCCTGGATTTTGCAAGGCGATTCTGTTATCCTTCAAGTAACTGGGATCAGAATTATAGATGCGCACTACCATTCTGGCTCATTCTTAATCATTATTCCTTCAGATATTGCTTCTAATTTTCTTTTTCCTTCTTGGATTCAGTTTAGACACATGTTAAAGCTGAAAAGCTCAATCTTGCCTCAGTGTTTTTCTTTCTCTCTTTTTTTTTTTTTTTGGCAAGGGGAGTCAGGTTACTTGGGGTTGGACCTAGGAGCTCTTTACCTTTTTTTTGGGGGGGGGGGTACCAAGGATTGAACACAGAGGCACTTAACCACTGAACCACATCCCTTTTTATTTTTTTTATTTATTTTTCAAATATTTTTTTCATTGTAGTTGGACACAATACCTTTATTTTACTTATTTTTTATGTGGTGCTGAGGATTGAACCCAGCGCCTTTCACGTGCTAGGCGAGCACTCTATACCTTTTTTTATTTTGAGACAGGGTCTTAAGTAAGTTGCTTAGGGCCTCACTAAGTTGCTAAGACTGGCTTTGAATTTGCGATCCTCCTGCCTCAGCCTCCTGAACTGAGGCCCAACCCTTCTTTTTTTAAAATTTTAGATGGGGTCTTGCTAAGTTGCTGAGGCTGACCTTAAACTCATGATCCTCCTACCTCAGCCTCCCAAGTCCCTGAGACTACAGGTGTATGCCACCACACCCAACTTCTTCAGTATCTTTGAATTTATCACATCTATTTCTTCATCCTGAATTCTGAGTAATTTCTTTTGATAAATCTCTGGTTTGTTAATTCATGTCATTCATGTCCCCCAACTTTATATTTTATATTTATATACTTAAATATACCATATACCACAACAATTTTTTTTTTTTTAGAATTGTTTTTTAATATTTATTTTTATTTTTCGGTGGACACAACATCTTTGTATATGGTGCTGAGGATCGAACCCGGGCCACACGCATGCCAGGCGAGCGCACTACAGGTGGAGCCACAACCCCAGCCCCCACAACACAATTTTAACAGAAATAGAATTATACAATCTTTGCAGTATTCCCTGTACTAAATAAAATACAGGGGCTGGGGATGTGGCTCAAGCGGTAGTGCGCTCGCCTGGCATGTATGCGGCCCGGGTTCGAGCCTCAGCACCACATATAAAGATGTTGTGTCCGCCAAAAACTGAAAAATAAACATTAAAATTCTCTCTCTCTCTCTCTCTCTCTCTCTCCCCCCTCTCTATTTTTAAAAATAAAATACATCTTTGCATAACAACTATTTCTTGCACTCACTCTTCCTCTCTCTCCTGTTTGCTAATGTTTGAGCTTAAACCCAGGACTTCATACATGGCAGGCAAGTGTTCTACCACTGTGTTCAATCCTCATCCCCATATTCCTATTTTTTTAAAAATATTTTAGTTGCAGGTGAACACAATACCTTTATTTTGTTTTTATGTGGTGTTGAGGATCAAACCCAGTGCCTCACATGCACTAGGCAAGTGCTCCACCACTGAGCCACAACTCCAGTCTGTATCCCTAATATTTTTAAGAGCTATAGCAAGCTGCAGGAGTGCACACACGTTATCCTAATGGCTCAAGAGGCTGAGGCAGGAGGATCACAAGTTCAAAACCAGCCTCAGTAATTTAACAAGACCCTAAGCAACTTAGTGAAATCCTAACAATATAAAATAAAAAGGGCTAGAGATGTGGCTCAGTGGTAAAGTGCCCCTGAGTTAGATCCCTAGTACCAAAAATGAATAACAATTAGGGATGTGGCTGAGTGGTTAAGTGTCCCTGGGTTTGATTCTTGGTACCAAAATAAAATTTAAAAAAAAAAAAAAAAGGAAACTGCAGAATTTTGTACTGTACGAGTGATAATAGTCTGAAATCTTTTTTCCCCCAATCCTTCATTAGATCTAAGTGCTAGGTAGGGAAATGCAATCCATGTAGACACATTCTCAGTGTCTGGCAGCTAGAGATGGTCACGTTCAACCTCTCCTCCACTTTTCTTCCCCTTTACCATACACTGTAGCATGTTTGGTAGCAGTAAGCATGGACTACACTGGAGAAAAGTAGAGCAAAACAGTGTAAGGAATCTAGATGATCTTGAGGTGTAGCCCCTTGGACCTCCTATCCTGATTGCAAATTTGTATGAAAAATACATTTTCAGTCTTGTTTAAGACTATTTGATGTCTATTTAAGCAAATGAGTTATTTGTCTCTAACAATAAAGATTGACTTCTAAATTGTTTGTAATCTTTCATTATTATAAGTAATGCTGTGTAAAATTATCTACCTAGGGTAGGTTCATATGCATAAAATTGATGAAACCATAAGACATGTGAAACATTTTGGAAAAGCATACAATTTATACTCCTACCATCTGCAGAGGAGATTGCTTTCCTCTCTAAATTCTTCCCAACACTGGTTTTGTCAAATTTATTTATTTATTTTGGTACTGAGGATTGAACCCAGGGACACTCAACCACTCAGCCACATCCCCAGCCCTTTTTATTAGTCTTTAATTTTGTCCATTTTAAATTACTTTTTTAAAAATATTGTTTTGAGTTCCTTATATATGTTGGATGTTGATGAACCCCTTATCAAATATTTTCTCCCATTTCATAGATTATCTCTTCACACTGTTCCTTGTTTCCTTTACTGGACAAAAACTTTTTAGTTTAATAAAATCTCGTTTGTCGATTTGGGGATTTGTTGTACTTCTAGGGTCATATCCAGGAAATCTTTACCTAAAAGAGTGTCCTAAATAGTTTTTCCTATTTTCTTCTAGTAGTTTAATACTTTTGGGTCATTCATTCATTCATTCATTCATTCATTCATTCATTCATTTATTTATTTATTTATTTATTTATTTTAAAGAGAGAGTGGGAGAGGAGAGAGAGTGAGAGAGAATTTTTAATATTTATTTTTTAGTTCTCGGCGGACACAACATCCTTGTTGGTATGTGGTGCTGAGGATCGAACCCGGGCCGCACGCATGCCAGGCGAGCGCGCCACCGCTTGAGCCACATCCCCAGCCCTGGGTCCTTTATTTAAATTTGTGATCCATTTTGAGTTGATTTTTGTAAATGGTAAGAGATGAGTCTAGTTTCATTCTGCATATGAATATCCAGTTTTCCCATAACCATTTATTGACGAGAATGTCCTTTCTCCAATGTATGTTCTTGGTGGTTAACTCTAGATACGTGTATTTATTTCCATTGTGTGTGTTTTTTGTTTTGTTTTGTATTCAGGATTGAGCCCATGGGTGCTTTACCACTGAGCTATATTCCCAGTCTTTTTTAATTGTTTATTTTGAGAGAGGGTCTCACTAGGTTGCTGAGGGTCCCACAAGTTGCTTAGGATGACCTTGAATTGTAATCTACCTATTTCAGTCTGCCAAATCACTTGGATTATAGGCATGTGCCACTGTGTCCAGCTCTATCTATTTATTTTTAATGAAAACTTTAGAGTGACTTCTCAAGTACCAAAAAGTGATAATTTTGGCTGTGATTGAATTGACTTTTTTTTTTCATACTGGGAATTGAATCCAGGGGTGCTCAACAACTGAACCACATCTTCAGCCTTTTTTTTTTTTTTTACATAAAATATTTTTATTATTCAGAGAGAAAAAGGAAATAGCTCCTTAATTAGACAATTCACTAACATAACTACAGTTTTTAGAGCAGTTTAAAATGTACAAGATTTGTGGATTTTTTCCATCTGTAGGTATTTCTTCTAGAGTCATAGGAAGATGCTGTCACCTTTGTATTGAAGCCTTACTTATGGCCTTACATTAAATCAAAATGTCATTTTAAAAAGAAATAGCTTGTTTTCATAGTAGTATCTTGCTTTCATAAATGTACCTGCTGTGAAAAAGAAGGAAAGGTGTGTGCGTTGTCAGAGTCCGCATAACTGGAGATGGTAGAGCCTGGTTCTCTTGTTCTTTTTTTTTTTTTTTTTTATGTTGGTCGTTCAAAACATTACATAGTTCTTAATACATCATATTTCACAGTTTGATTCAAGCGGGTTATGAACTCCCAACTTTACCCCGTATACAGATTGCTGTATCCCATCAGTTACCCTTCCATTAATTGACATATTGCCTTTCTAGTGTCTGATGTATTCTGCTGTCTGTCCTGTTCTCTACTATCCCCCCTCCCCTCCCCTCCCCTTTTCTCTCTCTACCCCTTCTACTATAAATCATTTCTTCCATTTATATTATCTTGTCTTACCCCTCCTTTCCTCTTATATATCATTTTGTATAACCCTGAGGATCGCCTTCCATTTCCATGCGATTTCCCTTCTCACTCCCTTTCCCTCCCACCTTTCATCCCTGTTTAATGTAAATCTTCTTCTCAAGCTCTTCGTCCCTACCCTGTCCTTGTTTACTCCCCTTATATCAAAGGGGTCATTTGGTATTTGTTTTTTAAAGATTGACTAGCTTCACTTAGCATAATCTGCTCTAATGCCATCCATTTCCCTCCAAATTCTATGATTTTGTCATTTTTTAATGCAGAGTAATACTCCATTGTCTTCAGCCTTTTTTTAAAAAAATATTTATTTTTTAGTTTTAGGTAGACAAAAATATCTTTATTTAGTTTATTTTTTTATGTGGTGCTGAGAATCGAACCCAGGGCCTCACGCATGCTAGGCAAGCATGCTACCACTTGAACGACATCCCCAGGCCCTCTTCAGCCTTTTTTTTTTTTTTTTTTTAATTTATTTACTAGATCTAGAAGTTTTCTGGTGGAACTTTTTTTTTCTTTTTTTTTTTTTTTAAAGAGAGAGTGAGAGAGGAGAGAGAGAGAGGAGAGAGAGAGAATTTTTAATATTTATTTTTTAGTTCTCGGCGGACACAACATCTTTGTTGGTATGTGGTGCTAAGGATCAAACCTGGCCATACGCATGACAGGTGAGTGCGCTACTGCTTGAGCCACATCCCCAGCCCTCTTCAGCCTTTTTAAATATTTTATTTAGAGACAGTATCTCACTAAGTTGCTTAGGGCCTTGCTATGTTGCTGAGGCTGACCTTGAACTCATGATCCTCCTGCCTCAGCCTCCAGAGCCACTGGATTACAGGCATGCCTCAACCTCCTGAGGCACTGGGATTACAGGCATGCACCACTGCTCCTTTCTTTGACTTTTAAATTATCAACATCTTTGGAATATTGTATCTATCCAAACAAATAAGTATAATTCTCCATGTTTTCTATTGTTTTATATTACTTAGTTTAAAATGGAATGGTTTTCTTCATCCAGATTCTACATGTTTGTAAGTTTTCCCAAATGTTTGTTTGCATGTGTTTGCTATTATGAGTATAATTTTTTTTCTACTTATGTTGGATTTACAGAAAAAACCATTATCATTTTAAACTACAATTTATATATTCAATAGAAAACATGGAGAATTATACATATTTGTTTGGAAGATACAATATTCCAAAGATGTTGATAATTTAAAGCAATGTGGTGTCATGCCTGTAATCCCAGAGGCTCAGGAGGCTGAGGCAGGAGAATTGCAAGTTCAAAACTAGCCTTAGCAATTTAGCGAGGACTAAGCAACTAAGTGAGACCCTTTTTGTAAATAAAATACAAAAATTAAAAGGTGGGTGGGCTGGGATGTGGCACAATGGTTAAGTGCTCTGAATTCAATTCCCAGTACCAAAAAAAAAAAAAGATAAATCGCCTTTGGGAGCTTCCTTTCCAATACTTTGAGGTCTACAGGATATACCTGGAAAATTTACTACTGTAAAAAATGACTGCTTAGGGCTGGGATTTTGGCCCAGTGGTAGAGTGCTTGCCTCATACATGTGAGTCACTGGGTTCAATCCTCAGCACCACATAAAAATAAGTGAACAAAATAAAGATATTGTGTCCATGTATAACTAAAAAAATATTTTTAAAAAAATGACTGCTTAACTCAAATTAAGCAGGGGGAGGGCCTATTTTATTTTATTTTATTTTTCTTTTCTTCGCACTGGGGATTGAACCCAGGTGCACTTTGTCACAAGCTACCTCCCCAACCCTTTTTATTTTTTGAGACCATCTTATGAAGTTGCTTAGGGCCTCACTAAGTTGCTGAGACTGACCTCAAACTTGCAAACCTCCTGTCTCATCCTTCCAAGTTGCTGGGATTATAGTCATGCACCAATACTAAGCTTTTTTTTAATTGCTATAACTCATCCTTCTGGCAATTTGAGGGAGTTTCATATTTTCTTTAGACATCAATTACTGCAGCCCTTGGCAGAACAAATTTGATGCTATATGAATTCTGTTATTTTTCTAGCATTGATATGGCTCTTGGGTTCACCACTCTATTAGAACTATTAACACCATTCATATTGATTTTTTGTTACAAATCCTGTAAAGAAGGGTACTTCTGGGTATTTAGATCCACTTTGTATTTTCAGGCTATATATTCAGTTTTCATAAATTGAGCCCATAATGGCTGCCATCTTTACATTGCTCTCACTCAAAGGCTGTCATATATAGTAAATTTTAAAATGTTTTTCCAATTTACAGGAAGCTCCTGTTTTCCTTTTGTCTATAGTGTAGACCCTTGTGACTGTTTTCCCTGACATGGTTGGTTGGATCATAGTTAAAGAAACTATGTAAGGCCATTCACCAGAAGATTAGAGAATCTCTTTTTTGGTGTGTTTGGTACTTTAACATGTTTTCTTTTCCTTTTTATTTATTTTTCTACTATCAGGGGTGCTTAAATATTGAACCATATCCCCAGCCCATTTTTTGTCATTTGTTTTGTTGTTTTTTGTTTTGTTTTTGTTTGAGACCAGGTCTCACTAAGTAGCTGAGGCTGGCTTTGAACTTGAGAATATCCTGCCTCAGCCTCCTGAGTTGCTGGGATTACAGGCATGTGCCATCACACCCGGCTCAAACATGTTTTCTTTTTGTTTTTTGTTTTTTCTGGGGATTGAACTCAGTGTTGCTATACCACTGAGCTACATCCTCAGTCTTTTTATTTTTTATTTTGAGACAGGGTCTTGCTAACTTGCTGCTAAATTGCCATGGCTGACCTCAAACTTGCAATCTTCTGTCTCTGCCTCCTAAAACTTAGATTAGAAGCATGTGCCACCTGGCCCCATACATGTTTAACTGAAGTAGTAAGTCTGGCCATTCAGGCTGCTATTACAAAATACCATAAACAGGGAGGCTTATAAACAACAGGAATTTATTTCCCAGAATAAATTCTGAGTTTTGGAGGCTAGGAAGTTCCAGAAGATTTAGTCTGGTTAGGGCCTGCTTCCTCATACATATCCCTTTCTCTTTATGTTCCACATGGTACAAGGGGTAAGGAGTCTCTCCTGGTTCACTTTTATAAGAGCACTCATACTTTTAATGACCCCGCCTTCAAATACCATTACCTTTGGATTAGGAATTCAAAATAAGTTTTGGAGAGATACAAATATTCAGACCACAGCAGATTCTTATTTGAATAATATATAATTTTCCTTTTGAAACTGTTACCAAAAATTATATGTTAAATCTTTAGTCATGCTTTCTTAACAATTCAGTCCAATTCCATAGCCTTAAAAAGCACTTTTAGTGTGAAAAGCTTTGAATATATAAAGACAGAAAGGATGTTGGGCTGGGTTGTGGCTCAGCAGTAGAGTGCTTACCTAGCACATGTGAGGCCTTGGGTTGGATCCTCAGCACCACATAAAAATAAATAAATAAAGACATTGAGTCCAACTACATCTAAAAAATAAATATTAAACAAAAAAGAGGACTGGGGTTGTGGCTAAGCGGTAGATTGCTCACCTCACATGTGCAAGGCCCTTGTAATAAGTAAATAAATAAAGGTATTGTGTTCAGCTACAAAAAAATAAATATTTAAAAAAAGAAAGTATATTATAATGAACTTCTATGTGTTTAAAACTCAACTCATAGCTATTTTTGTTTCATTCATACTCCACATATCACATATCCTTATAACACACACCCTTAGTATGTGCCACTTGAGTCATTTCCAAAGTTTTTTTTTTATTTTAAGACTGTTCATTAAATTGCCAAGGCTGACCACAAACAAGGCTGGCTTCTGCTTCAGCCACCTAATATGTCTGGGATTACCATGCACATGACACTGCACTCAGGTATTTCCAAAGCTTTTTGATGCCTACGTTTCTTTGTTGAGTGTGGTAACTATCGTCTTTTCACAATGTCTACTTCATCAAGAGGAACATGATTAAATATTACAACATTGAATAGGAATACAGGCTGCTCCTCATCTCTTCCCTTCCCTTTCCCTCTCTTCTTCTTCTCTATTTCTTTCTTAGCAGCAGTGAGTCTGAGCATTAGATATTATGTTGTTTTGGGGGTTAGTACTTTTTAGATGGCAATATGAGCAGTAGAGGAGTTAGTTTTAACATGGCCCAGCAATATACAAAAGGGATGACAAATTAAATGCAAAACACTCCCATTTCTCACTTGTGCTCATCATGAAAGCAGGGGGATAATGGACACTACTGTGAGCTCTGTGTGCCATCTTCCATTTCTTTTTTTTTTTTTTTTCATGGAAAGCTCTACAAAGAAGTTACTGCATTCAGATATCAGTTTTCTGAAAATAGAGTGTGAAAGTATTTAGTGTTTTGTTTTTTGTTACTGAGAGTTGAACCATGCATGCTAAGCATGGGTTATACCCCTGAGATACACCTCCAACTCCCAGCTATATTTTCTAGGAAATTCATTGGATACAGAAAAGACACTGCTTGACACAACAGTATGTTACACATATAAACTCAAGAAATGTAGAGAAGTATATAATACCATGGGTACTAGAGAATAATGGAAGCTAGTCTGTAGAGAAAGAATATAACCAACTAAAGAAAGAAAGAAACTGGAGAAAGAATATTTCTTGAGGTCCTGATGGGTTTTATAGGCACTACTTCAAGTAGGTTTTTCACTTTATTTTTTTATTTGTTTCTTTAATTTGTTTTAATTAGTTACTCATGACAGTACAATGATCTTGACATATCATACATTTGAATCAGATGGGATATAATTTCTCATTTTTCTGAGTGTACAGGTTGTAGAATTACATTGGTCATGCAGTCACATATATACCCACAGCAATAATAATGTCTATTTTATTCTGCTGTCCTTCTATTCAGCTTTTTCACTTTAAATTCCATACTTTTCCTTTTAATAAATTATCCATTTTTGCTCAAGATATCAGAACTTAAGTTCTGTAACTTGCTATCGAGGAGTCCTAATTAATGTAGTTTTGTAATTGGCCATCCAACTAAACTCTTATTAAAAATATAGTTTTCAGTGCTGGGATTGTAGATTAGCAATAGAGTGCTCGCCTAGCATGGGCGGTACCCGGGTTCAATCCTCACCACTACATAAAAATAAAGGCATTGTGTTGGGTCCATCTACACCTAAAAAATAAAATATTTAAAATTTATATATATTTTTCAATTGATTTTATTTTTCTAGAAACACATGACCTTGAAAATAAAGATAAGTTTGCCTCTTCTTTTCCAATACTTAAACATCTTTTACTTAATTATCTTGCCTAATTGCATAGGCTAGCATTTGTTCAATAATTGAAAATGAACAGGCCCGGGCTGGGGTTGTGGCTCAGTGGTAGAGCGTTCGCCTAGCATGTATGAGGCACTGCGTTCGATCCTCGGCACCACATAAATGTAAAATAAAGATATTGTGTCCACCTAAAATTTAAAAAAAAAATTTAAAAAAAGAAAATGAACAGGCCCTTCTAGTCCTCAGCAACAAAATAGTCTTCCCTTTATATTTAGCCAGCAAAATAAATTGCGCACTGCTTAATTTCTAAATTTTATGTTCATATATCATTTGACCCAGAAAACCCATTTTTTTTTAAAGATAGAGGGAGGATAGAGAGAGAGAGAGAGAGAGAGAGAGAGAGAGAGAATTTTAATATTTTTTTTTTTTTTAGTTCTCGGCGGACACAACATCTTTGTTGGTATGTGGTGCTGAGGATCGAACCCGGGCCGCACACATGCCAAGCGAGCGCGCTACCGCTTGAGCCACATCCCCAGCCCCAGAAAACCCATTTTTATAGGTCAATTTTAATGATACCCTGCCAAAAACATTAGAAATGATGTATGTCCAAGACTATTCACTGTAGTAATATTTGTAGCAAGAATGTGTATCAATAGAGGAGTACATGAATAAACTTTGTACATCCACGTAGTAGAGTACAATGTATCTGTGAAAGTAATCAGGAAGCATCCTATATATACTGCTATGGAATGATCTCCAAAGAATATTAAGTGAATAAAAATAAAAGACAAAGAGAAAAAAAATAAATAGTATATTACTTTTTGTTTATTAGAGGTGGCTTGAGCAGAAGAATAAACACATACTATGCGTACACGTATTTGTTTATATTTCTTTCTTTCTTTCATTATTTCTTTCTTTTCCATATGTATGTGTGTGAGAGCGAAAGAGAGGGATAGAGAGACAGAAAGAGACACCATGTGAGAGTGTTACTGGCAATGAACCAGGGGCACTCTACCACTGAGCTACATATCCCAGCCCTTTTTATTTTATTTTTGAGGCAATGTCTTGCTAAGTTGCCAAGGCTGGCCTCAAACTTTTTATTCTCCTACCTCAGCCTCAAAGGGAGATCAGTGGAAAAAAGGGACCAAAGGGTAGGAGGTATGTGTTGGGGGAGAAGGTGGGGAGTAATATTGGCCAAAATGTATTTGTGTGCATGTACAAAAGTGTAACATCAGTATGTACAAGTATGCACCAAGAAAATTTTGGCGGGGGGAAATATTTAGAACCCAATATCATGTGCTTTCAAATGTGATGCAACAGGAAATAGCCAGCATCATATATTGTACCCAAAGGTGAATCTAGATGAAGCAGGAGGATCACAAGTTTGAGGCCAGCCTCAGCAATTTAGCAAGACTCTGTCTCAAAATAAAAAATAAAAATGACTGGGTTGTAGCTCAGTGGTAAAGCACCCCTGAGTTCAAGCCCAAGTAAAAAAGAAAAAAAAATTGAATCTAATTAATTGAGTTCTCAGTTTATAGAGAATAAGATTCAAGGATAAAACACATTAAATGACAACACAAGGATGAAATCAGTCAAATTCAAAATGTGACAAATTCAATAAGACAAATGTCAACTAATAATTGACATAGAAAACAAAAGGGGAAAGAGGGGACTATTATATATTGAAAAAGACTTAAAATATATATCAACCAAATTTAATATCTTGTTTTAATACTGTTCAAACAAACAAACTTTAAATATTTGGATATTTTGAGACATTTGTGAAAAATTATTCATGGTGTCAAAAGAAGATATTATGGAATTATTAAAAATTTAAAATATAATGCTATTATGTTTTTTAAAAGTTGTTATCTGATAAAGTTGCGATCTAAAGGTATATGGGCGGAAATTAGATGACATTTGAGATTTGCTTTAAAATTTAGCCATCTCAAAAAACAGTTTGGAGGAAATAGGTGAAACAATGAAAAAATACTGGCTGCTGTTAAAGCTTAATGGATACATGAATTTCATAGTGCCATTCTATCCATAGTATTTATATATTTTTGTGTGTATGTTTCAACATTTTTGTAATAACAAGTAAAAATAAAAAAGTTCTTGCTTAGCTGCCACCCCTGACCAACATGGGCAGCTGAACTAATATCATTTGTGTGATTTTGCAGAGACACAAAATAAAACACAGACACAATTTACGTTTACACAACTTTTAGGATGGCTTCCATAGCTCTCGGCTTCAGGCTCCCCAAAAAGGAGAGCAAGAGAAAGTCGAGAGGCTGAGAGAGAGAGAGAGAGAGTGGGGGGAGGGACATGTTGGAAGTCAGCTTTTATTAGGGGGACTCTTGTTCTTAGAAAGTTCTATCCATAAAGGGCAGAGGGGTGGGGTGGGGTTGTGGCTCAGTGGTTCAGGTGGTAGAGTGCTTGCGTAGCATGTATGAGGCACTGAATTCGATTCTCAGCACCACATATAAGTAAATAAATAAAGGTCAATAAACAATTAAAAAAAATTTTTTTTAAAGGGGGCAGAAGAGGCAGGACTACCAGGGAACAGGTGAGTGTAACTCAACCCTAGGGGCACACCCCACAAAGAAGACCTCCTTGCTATCTAGCCAGTCTCTGCCAGACCACAAGGAATGCAGTGCTTGGCCAGAGCCTGAGGCATCAGGACTGGAAGGCGTGGTCATTCAATGTGGCTCCCCACACTTAGCCAAATGGTTTATCTTTTTTTTTTTGCAGTGCTAATGATTGAATCCAGGGGCATTCTACCACTGAAATACAATCCTGACCCTTTTTATTTTTTATTTTGAGACAGGGTCTCACTAACTTGCCGCTAAGTTGCCAAGGCCATTTTTTAACTTGGTATCCTCCTGCCTTAGACTCCTGAGTTGCTGGAATTAGATGTGTGCCACTGTGCCCAGCCACACAACCCTAGTGATGAGACTGTTTTTGAATGAGATCAACATCTGAATCAGTAGACTAAGTAGATGGCTCTCTCTAATGTGGTTGCCCCTCGTTTAGTCAGCTGAAGGTCTGACTAGAACCAAAGGACTGAGGGAACTCCTCCTACCTGACTGTCTTGAACTGAGATTTGAGACCTTTCTGGTTTTCAGACTTGAACTGAAGCATCATCTCTTCTTGGTTCCAACCTGTTGGGTTTTGGACTAGAATTATACCATTGGCTGCTTCTTAGGCCTTCTGACTCCATCTGGAAATATACGTCAGTTTTCCTGAATCTCTAGCTTGTTAACTGCAAATTTTGAGATTTCTCAGCATTCCTAATTGTATGAGCCAATTATTTATAAATCTCTGTGTGTGTGTGTGTGTGTGTGTGTGTGTGTGTGTGTGTGTGTTCCTATTGGTTCTGTTTCTCTGGGAATCCTGACTAATACAGATTAACTATTTTGCCTGATAGCCCTTCATTAGCTGAGCAACTAAGGGAACATCATTGTATCTGTCCATAGAGTTTTATGATTTCAGTTTATTTCCCTAAGTATGTTACTTGTCTTCATAGGTTTGAATGTATTTTACCCCGATCCAAAAATTCTATTAAGGGCTGG
Source organism: Ictidomys tridecemlineatus (assembly GCF_052094955.1). Taxonomy (NCBI): domain Eukaryota; kingdom Metazoa; phylum Chordata; class Mammalia; order Rodentia; family Sciuridae; genus Ictidomys; species Ictidomys tridecemlineatus. Next base: position 76,156,493 of record NC_135481.1, on the reverse strand, counting down.
GGATGTGGCTCAAGCGGTAGCACGCTCGCCTGGCATGCATGCAGCCCGGGTTCAATCCTCAGCACCACATACCAATGAAGATGTTGTGTCCGCCGAGAACTAAAAAATAAATATTAAAAAAAATTCTCTCCTCTATCACTCTCTCTTAAAAAAAAATTCTATTGAAATAAGAATGAAAAAATTAGTACACATTAGAACAATAGTCAGATGAGGGTGGGGGCCAGAATTTTCTTTAAAAAATTAAAATAAAACTCCAGGGCTGGAGTTGTGGCACATGCAAGGTTTTGAGTTTGATCCTCAGCACCACATAAAATAAATAAATAAATAAAATAAAGATATTGTGTCCAACTACAAATATATATATAAAATAAAGCTCCACTGAAAATGGTAAAGAAAGCCCCAGGATATCATCCACAAGTCTACATGCCCCTTTGAGGTCTAAGACTGTCTACCTCTGTGTCAGAGGCAAAGCTGTGTCATCATTATTCCTTGACAAACGAGAAGGGAACATCCTCCCTCTACTCCTACCTGCAGTTAGGTGGAGCCATGTACTTATTTCTGACCAAAAGAATATAAACCACTCTCAGTTCTGGTCTTTAACAGCATTGAGATGTAACCTTGGTCATACTCCAGATGGTTTAGCCAAAGGTTAGCTGCTTCCAGCTCAGTTCACACCATACTGTCATGTGAACAAAAAATATGCTTTTATTGTGTTAAGCCATTGAAATTTGTCCATTTCCTACAAACTTAGCTAATGAATCACCCTGATAAATATACACTGTGGGGATAATGCTGTATTAACTCCTGCATTGTGAAACTTATTCTAAGAATACAGGTAATTCTTTGCTATTATATTCTTTATAATTTCCTATAAAGGAAATTTTGTATCCTGCAACTGTTGATTGATTCCCGTAGATCACATCCTAAACTTCTCAGTGTCAGCCATTTAGTAAACAAAATATATAACGCATGTGATTACTATTGGTAGTTTATCATATTTATAGTAAACAGCAGTTTCTCTTGTAATCTAAAGTAAAGAAATCTGCCAGGTGCTGTGGTGCACACCTGTAATCCTAGCAACTCTGGAGGCTGAGGCAGAAGGATCATAAGTTTGAGGCTAGCCTCAACATCTTGGCAAGACCTGGTCTCAAAATAAAAAATAAAAAGGACTGGGGATATAGCTCAGTGGTAAAGAACCCTTGAGTTCAATCTCCAATAACTCTATCCCAGATGTAAAGAAACCTTGCTTCATAAGGTAACAAATTCTCTTTTCAGAAGAAAAACTGTAATAGTCCAACTCACCTACTGCAACAATATAACATTAGTATAATCACCCTCCATTGCATTGCACTGTCCTCATTTTTATGTGAATGGGGCACCACTGGAGGCCCTAATACCATAAAAGGATCAACAATTTTTCTGCTCTTTGATATTTTAAGATTTTACAGATGTAGATTTTTTTTTTTTTTTTGGTACGAGAAATTGAACCCAGAAGCTCTCAACCACTGAGCCCCAGGGTCACTTTACCACTAAGCTACATCCCCAGCCCTTTTTTACTGTTTTATTTTGAGATAAATTCTCTTTAAATTGCCCAGGCTGGCCTCAAGCTTGTGATCCTCATCTCCACATAATATGCTATATGTGAAAAATATGCACTAGGTGAAAAAAAGAATATGCACAGTATAAGAAAAGAAAATATGTAACATATCTTATTATAAGTACCACGCACTAACCGATTGCGCCACTGTGTAAGGGACGGGGAAACGTAGGAGGAAGAGACCACAAGAGACTGGCTTCATGCAATAAGCATAAGGGGATTTTTATTGAGGATCCTGATTCAGTGCGCTGAGGCTCCAGGCTCACTCCGGAAGGGAAAGCAGCCCAGAGCCCAGAGCAGGGGTTGAACAATGCCTAAGTACACTTTTTGGGGAGGGCAGGGGCTTTGCATACATCATAGTCTCCTTTAACAAATCACCATACACTGCGGGAAAATCAAACAACAATTCTTAGACTTGATTAGTACATTCATTGGCGGGAACAGGGCTGGCTGGAGTGATAGGTCATTCCTAAGGAGGGGGTTACATTTAAACTGATTGGTTTGGGCCTTGAATGCCTACGTGACAAGCAGCACAGGGTCTTGAATGCTTACGTGAGGAGTTACACAGGATCCCAGGCCATAAATCAACTAAATGGCCAGTAGGGCCTTGTCTTAACTGCCTCAGGAATTTAACCCATGCTTTGCAGTTTAGAAGCAGGTTTACAATGCCTGGTCCTTTACATTTTAACTCAGGCTTTGCAGCTTAGAAACTTTACCCTTTCAACTGGAGCTCCAGCATATCTTATTAATAAATGTTTAATTGAATATTGTAGTAGGCAAAATAATAGTTTAAAAGATCTCCATATCCCAATTGCAAATATATTACGTTTGTTATATGGCAAAGGGGAATTAAGATTGTAGGTAGAATTAGGTAGTAAAATCAACTGACCTTAAAATGGAAAATATCATAAGTTGTCTCTGTGGGGTCAATGTAATCACAGGTGTCTTTTTTATTTTTATTTTTTGGTACTGGAGAATGGACCCAGAGTCACTTTACCACTGAGCTATATCCACAGCCCTTTTTTACTGTTTTATTTTGAGACAAATTCTCTTTAAATTGCCCAGGCTGGCCTCAAGCTGTGATCCTCCAGTCTCAGCCTCCCCAGTTGCTGGGATTATAGTTGTCCACCATTGAATTGGGCTCAGTAATGTCCTTAAAAGTGGAAAGGGATCTGGTTGTGGTGATGCACACCTATAATTCCAGTAACTCAGGAGCCTGAGGCAGGAAAATCACAAGTTCAAGGCCCACCTTGGCAACTCAGTGACACCCCAAGCAACTTAGCAAGAAATAAATAAAAAGGGCTGGGGATATAGCTCAGTGGTAAAGCACTCCTGGTTCTAGCCCAAGTATCTAAATAAACAAACACATAAATAAATAATACATACAATTCAGCATCTAGCATGCAATGTAGAATAGTACATTTTACATATTGTCTGGGAATATGACCTCAGATTTACAGCTATTTAGTACTTTTTACATTTTACAGTTCATTTAAAGAAGTCATGATTATTGCTAAAATTCAGAGGCAAACAAGTGCTACACATCTTTCTGTAGGGCTACTTCAAAACTAGCAATAGATATTTGCACAACACCATGTTACAGAGGTTTTGTGTCTACCTCTGTGTAGAAGCTAGCTAGATTGACACCAAATATTTATTCTTCCTGGGCAGCACAATCCTTAGCATTTCTTGAAGTTAGGCTGTAGCCATGGGATTGGGTTCTGTCCAGAGGTAGTGGGCAAAAGGGATGGGCTTCCAGACCTTATCATAAAAGTCCATGCATGATTGCCTGTGTTTTCTCTTTTGCTTTTGTGTTGACCTCTGAGGCCACATGTTATAGATGTCAAAGTCACAAAGTAGAAGGATTTTGAATCTCTGAGTTACCACCTGGAAGAAAGTCACCAAAGAAAGCTACAAGACCAACTGTGTGAGTGATAATTAAGCTGTTATTTTAAGTTGCATAGATTCGGTGGGTTTATTACCAGACCATAGCTTATACTAACTAATATAGTTCTATTTAATAATGACTTTTTAGGAGATAATTCTAGAAGCTACATGGGCAAGTTTATCTCCAACTCCACATAAGTGTTATAATTTGCAAAATATATATGCTCATTGTCCATCAGGCAAACATTTCTTTAAATATTATACAATGCAAAAACAAAGAAATAGTGTATGTGCCCTTGGGGATTGATGTGATAATTCATAAATTCATATCAGAAGGGCACAATCAACTTTGTTACAACTCTTTAAAGTCACACTTTATTGGAAACTGTATACTTACAAATACTAAACAATTAAATAAAAATAGAACAGGTGGCTTTTCTTTTGATTCTCTTTATAATTACAGGGTCTTAATATTTCCCCAAATAGAAAGAGCTTCTTCAAATAAAATTTGATGATATTAAAGTATACTCTCAGATTCTTCAAGATAGGTATATTAATAAGTATTTCTAGATATTTTGCATGTTTGAAGAATAAAGGCAAAGCATTCTACCTTTTTTATTATCTTCATTGTTTCACGTGTCTATCTTATAATTAGTAAGAATTTTAATTACAGATCAAAGCTAACTCTACTATGAAACTTTTAAAGTATATGTGTGTGTATGTTTACACATACAAATACATACAATATTTGTATAAGTCAGGAGGATATTTTCTAAAAATTCCATTATAAACATGAATAAAACTCACTTCTACATTTTTATTCCAAACTATACTGAGAAGCAACAATCTAGAATCCTAGATTTGTGTCAAGGCCACTAGTGCTTTACAAATCCAAAGTTATACTTTTTTGAAGCCAGAGGTGGAGAGGGTATAGGTAGAGGAATAAATCTCATGAAGAGTGATAATCAAACAATACATTAGTAGAGTTAATTCATGACTCTTTCAAGACTTCAGAGGGACATTTCTATACTTTGTCTTGCTGAGCTGAGTCACAAATATACCTCAGATCTATACACTAGAGATAATATCATGGCCTTTAGTTGTATTATTTCTAATAATGCACATGCTTAAAAGTGTAAGAGAATCAATCACAAGGGCTGTTAATGCTGAAAAGTACAAAATTCCTGTACTATCGTCTATAGGAATGAGATATTTGAGATGGTATATGATCTTGAAAAAACATTAGAAGTTATAATAGTCAGGCTTAGGCATAGTACCTAATAGCTGTAACATAAATTTTTACTTCTGTGGTTATTTGCCCTGCCTCCAAGAATATCTTCAAGCTAATTCTTGCCATCAATTCATGTGTATAGAGAAATAAAAATTTATTTTGTATGTTTGAGAAAAATACTAATAAAGCAATGAGAACTATTTCCCTGAATCTCAGAATGTGTGCCAAATTAAATATCAATTGTTCGGTTATTCTCATTTTTTTTTTTTTAAAGAAAGAGTGAGAGAGAGGGAGAATTTTGATATTTATTTTTTAGTATTTGGCGGACACAACATCTTTGTATGTGGTGCTGAGGATCGAACCCTGGGCCGCACGCATGCCAGGCGAGCACGCTACCGCTTGAGCCACATCCCCAGCCTGTATTCTCCTTGTTAATGAGAATTTAATAGTATATGTTCCTCTGGTTAGAGAAGACTGCTTAGTCCAGAGGAAACCTAATGTAGAATGAAAAAGTTATTGAAAATAGTAAAATTGGCACGATTGTGGTGAACTCTGGAGCCTCCTTCAGAGATATTGAAGTGAATATCAATGTGAAGTGAACAGGACATAATTAATATGATTTTATAAAAGTATGAAAGGAATTTATCATTACTTTTTTTTTTTTTTTTTGGTAGTGGGGATCATACCCGGGGTGCTTAACCACTGAGCCATATCCCCAGCCCTTTTGATTTTTTATTTTGAGACAGGGTCTTGCTAAGTTGCTTAGGATCTCACTAAATTGCTGAGGTTAACTTTGAATTTGTGATCCTCCTGCCTCAGTCTCCTGAGCTGCTGGGATTTCAGGCATGCACCACCATGCCTGTCTATAAGGAATTTGTCATTTCTAAATCAACCACAATAATCACAACATTCAGATAGTGAGACTTCTAAAGATGAATTCCAAATATATATTTGTATCACATTATAGGAAATAAAGAAACAAAGACAATTCCACAGGAACAAGGAACAAATCACAAGTAGAGACATATAGTCAACTTCTGAATTGACAGATCAGGATCACATCATTCCATATGTTGCTCAGATCTCAACTTTGCCTTTGGGTAAAATTATGACAATAAAAATTGCCCAGGATCCTGATGATTTACTCTAAAGTATTACTTAGAGTTTGAAATATATTCATAAGAAGATTGTTCAATGAAATCTTATAATGAAAAATGTAGACTCATATACATCATAAATGATAAAAGGTATTTGAAAATATTGAAACTTAAAGAAGTATAAAATAAATCCCTAAGGTAATAGTAATAAAAAAAAAAACTTGAGGCATTTGTCATGTGAAAGCCATATGAAACCAGTGTGAGCTCAAGTACCATTTATGCTGAGTCTTACAGGATGTGTATATTTAGTAGTATTCATGGTCAAAGTTTTAGAAAGTAACTTATCAAATGTTTTATTGTTTTTGTCATTAGGACTACATTGTTAATCAAGAGTTTGATCAATTATAATGGTATCATGCTTATTCACGAGGTCAGAGTGTACCTTTATTGTTGTTTTTTATTTTATTTTTTTTTAAGAGAGAGAGAGAGAGAATTTTAATATTTTATTTTTCAGTTCTCAGTGGATACAACATCTTTGTTGGTATGTGGTGCTGAGGATCGAACCCGGGCCGCACGCATGCCAGGCGAGCGCGCTACCACTTGAGCCACATCCCCAGCCCTATTGTTGTTTTTTAAATTAAATAGTATTCTTGTGTGGTGGGTCATCCTGTAGATACTGGCTTAGGAATAATTATGTGTGTCTGAACAAAGCCTCCATCTCCTGGATCCACTCGTCTTCAGTCCTCTGTGCTCCAGGACACCTCTTGGGGAGATGGTTATTCACATCCAGGAGCAGGTTACACCACCACTTCACTTCATTGAGCTCTCTCTTGAGGCTACTGAAGCTTCTTTTTTTCATCCCTTTCTTACTATCATCTTGCTGCTCTGTTGCCTCCCCACTGCCACTTTCTATTACTTCATTAGGAGCCAAGCCTAGTTGGAGAACTATTATCTAAGAGTAGATGAAGTTGCCTGGCTTGACACATTCAAAAGTATGAAGGGCTGGGCTGGGGTTGAGGATCAGTGGTAGAGCACTTGCCTAGCACATGTAAGGCACTAGGTTTGATCTTCAGCACCACATAAAAATAAATAAATAAAATAAAAGTATTTTTTTAAAAAAAAGTCAATTGGACAGATGCCTTAAAAAAAGAAAAGTGTCAAGGGCAGGCATTGGTGCATGCCTGTAATCCCATAATGGCTTATGGAATTTATTTTTTTAAAAAAGAACATTTTAAGGGATTGGGGTTATGACTCAGTGGTAGCGTGCTTGCCTAGCATGCGTGAGGCACTGGGTTCGAATCTCAGTATCACATACAAATAAATAAAATAAAGATCCATCAACAACTATAAAATATTAAAAAAGAACACTTTTAAAAGCATGTAGTGGGATGGGGATGTAGCTCAAGCGGTATCGCGCTCGCCTGGTGTGCGTGCGGCCCAGGTTCGATCCTCAGCACCACATACAAACAAAGATGTTGTGTTCGCCAAAAACTAAAAAAGAATAAATATTTTAAAAAAAGCATGTAGTGTTTTTAAATGTATTTTAATTAAATATGTTAAGTCTAATAAGTGATTTTATTTTGCATTTCTTTTTGTATGCTTAGTGTCAGACAAATATGATTGACTTGATTCCTGACTAATGTCAAAAGCCTCAAAAGATGTCAACTTTGAACATCTGAACTTTGAACTAGCAGAAAGGCTCAAAGGTAACCTTTATTGGAGTTTAATCTTGCAAAGATTAAAAGAAACAAAGATATGTTTGTTTTGCTTTCAATTCTCTTATACTTTCATTATCTTTCTATTCTGCTGAAGGATTAATAAGCCTCATGAAGAGAATCAGCAAAGTTAAGAATTTTCCACATAATTCAGATAAAATAAATTTTGAGCTTAAAAATTAACCTTAGAGGGCTAGAGTTATGGCTCAGTGATAGAGCACTTGTCTGGCATGTGTAGGCCCTGGTTTCAATCCTCATCACCGCATAAAAATAAAAGATCCATTTATAACTAAAAAATATTTTTAAAATAGTTAACTTTAGAAAGACTTGGAACTGTTCTGTATGGCACAGTGGTAGTGGATACATGACTATAAATTTGTCAAAACTCATAGAATGCATATCTATACCATAAAGTGTTAATTGTACTGTATGCAAATAAAAAAAAGTCAACTAGGACTAAGCAGGGGAACTCATGATGGAATGTAGGTGATGACAAGGAAATCCAAATGTATTACAGAATGTATGATATAACCTTACTGAAGGGGATGGGGAAGAAAGGAGCTGACCTAAATAGCTGTAAAAATAATTTGATTAGATAATATAAAGCTAAAGACAAAAAGAATTGCATACAAATGTCTGACTATGGTAAATTAGTTAAATACAGGGTGTGGGTTATCAATTTCAAAACACGTGTACATTAGGGTAGAACAAATGAGGGAATATGTTGTAGCCAATGAACTAGGAGTCTTACTGTTGGAGAACCTACTGTTAAGTTCTTTGATACTCCTCCTCCACAAGATAGAGCTGAATTCCACTCTTGAAAGTGTACTAAACACTTTAACTCTATTCAAACAAACAGAACATGAGAGGGAAAAATAGTTACTTTACTTTGAGAATACCTGGTAGATATTATCTTAGCCAGGTGACAATCAAGGTTAACAATACCAGTAATCTGATATATTTGTATCATGGATAGTCATTTAAAAGGTGATATGAGGAAGTCAGACCACTTTGTGGCATTCTCACCCCCAAATCCACAACTTTAATCATGAGAGAACATCAAACAAATCCAAGTGAGGGACATTCAAAAGTGTCAAAGGAGGGCATGGTGATACAAGCCTGTAATCTCAGTGACTTGGAAGCTGAGGCAGGAAGATCTCAAGTTCAAGTCCAACCTCAGCAATTTAGTAAGACTGTCTCAAAATAAAAAATAAAAAGGGCTGAGGATATAACTCAGTGGTAAAATACCCCTATGTTAAATCTCCAGTGCAAGAAAAAAAAAAAAAAAAGAAGAAGAAGAAGAAGAAGGAAGGAAAGAAGGAAGGGAGGGAGGGAGGGAGGGAGGGAGGGAGGGAAGTCAAGCATGGTGGCAAGCGTCTATAATCCCTGTGACTCATGAGGCTTAAGCAAGAGGATTACAAGTTTGAATACAGCCTCAGCAATTTAGCAATGCTTTAAGCAATTTAGCAAGACCCTGTAAAAAATAAAAAGGGGGGCTGCTAGGGACATGGTTAAGCACCCCTGGGTTCAATCCTTGGAACAACAACAAAAAAAAAGAATCAAGGAAAGACTATCTATTTCAGATTAAGGAAAATGAGGAAACAGAAACTAATACAATGTTGTATCGTGAATTAGATTCTTGAACAGAAAAAAGGCATTATTTGTAAAACGAGGGAAATTATACAGCCTGTAGGTTAGTTGATAAATTATAATGTAAAATCTCGCCCACGTACTGCGCAGGTGATGGAATTTGGGATTCCTTTGCCTGAAGCGGGCTGGCTGTGAAATAAAGCTAAGAAAAGAAGGTGGCAACAAAACAAAACAAAAAAAACATGACACAGAAAATAATTTTAGAAAGGGAGAGCAGGACAGCTCTTCGACCTTAGGGGTAAACTTCCACACTGGAAAGAGTGAGAGCTTTATTTATACAGGGGAACTTCAAATTCAAAGGCTTTCTACAGAATGTTTTTTTTTTTTTTTTTTTTTAAAGATAGAGTGAGAGAGAGGAGAGAGAGAGAATTTTTAATATTTATTTTTTAGTTCTCAGTGGACACAACATCTTTGTTGGTATGTGGTGCTGAGGATCAAACCCGGGGCCGCACGCATGCCAGGCCAGCGCGCTACCGCTTGAGCCACATCCCCAGCCCTTCTACAGAATGTTGTTCGCCAAATAAGGTAGGAAGTGGGTTGTCCGGTTCCCAATGGGTCATGCCCAATTCTGGAGATCAATCTTCCTAGCCCAGCAAAGACAGAGGTCACGTGCATTGCACAATCCATTAAGTGGGAGGAGCCACAAAATAGCTTGCAATACCAAACCAAAATCTCCTTGGCTCAAGGCCTAGTGAAGACTTTTTAAATAGCTCAGAGTGGCTCCCCACAGTAATATTAACTTCTTATCTTTGATAATTATACAAATGGTTATAGAAGATGTTACCATTGGAGGAAGTTATGTGAAGGTTAAACAGGAACTCTATATTTACAAATTTCCCTCCCTACAATTTGTTGTTGTTTTTTTTTTACTTAGGACTTAAGAGTTCTCACATTAGTGCTTGCCTTAGTTCCTTTTCAGTTGCTAATCATACAATACAAATGTTGAATAGTTACAAAGAAAAGAGGCATATTTTGGCTTGCAGTTCTGTCCAAGGTCAAGAAGCACCACCTGGTGAAGGCTTTCTTGCTGGCAGAATCCTGAGGCAACTCACAGTATCACATGGTGAGGCAGGGAGAGCAGGTGTGTGTGTCTATTTGAAATTTTTTTGAAGATGAGACACATCCCACTGAGATACATCCCCAGTCCTTTTCTTTTTTTCAAAATAGTCTTTTTTTCTACTTTTGATATATTATAGTTGTGGATAATGGTGGGATTTGTCATTGAATATTTACAAATGCACATGATACAACAATATAATTTCACCAATATTATTCTCCAGTATTTCCTCTTTCCTTCCTCTCCTCTCTTCCCCTTTGCCCTTTCCTCTACTCTACTGATGTTCCATTGATTTTATGAGATTCCCTGCCCCCCTTTCTTTTCCTTTTTTCTTTTCTAGCTTCCACATATGAGAGAAAACATATGACCTTTAACTTTTAGTTTGGCTTATTTAGCTTAACGTGTTTTTTCTTTCTTTCTTTTTTTTTTAATTTATTTTTTTATTGGTATTGGGGATTGAAACCAGGGGCACTCAACCACTGAGACATCCCCAGTCCTTTTCTTTTTATTCTCTTTAGAGACAGGGTTTAGCTGAGTTGCTTAGGGACTTGCTAAATTGCTGAGGCTGGCTTTGAACTTGCAATCCTCCTGTCTCAACCTCCTAACTGCTACATGTGCTACTGCATCTGGCAACATAATGATTTTGATTCAATTTTGGCAGATCATGTGTGTCTAGAAAAGTATCCATTTCCCATAGTTTTTCCAATTTATTGGAGCATAAGTTTTCAAAATAGTCTCTAATGATTGTCTGGATTTCTGTAACATGATGATTACTCCTTTTTCATCTCTAATTTTACTAATTTGGATCTTCTTCTCATTTGGTTAGTTTGTCTAGTGCTTATTAATTTTTTTTATCTTTTCAGGCAACTAACTTTTCCTTTCATTGATCTTTTCTATTTTTGTTTTGTTCTCAATTTCATTGATTTTAGTTTTAATTTTAATTATTTCCTTCCTTCTACTGGTTTTGGATTTTTTTCTTCAAAATAAAGATTTTAAATGCCTTCTTAAAAAAGATTTACAAGTAATTTTCCAAAATATTTAAATTTTGACTTTTTTCTACAATAATTTGTTTTACTCTCAATTAGCATGTCCTAAATTCACAATCTCCCTCTGCCTCTCTTTCAAAACCTGCCCCTTTTCTGTGTTCCTGTCTCAGTAAATGACACCACCTCACTCTCAAAAATTTAAATGAGAAAAGAGAGCCATCCTTGACTTTCCTTCTCTCTTGCTTCACAACTAAAACTAATTAATCACCAATCCTAGCACCCTGAATATCTCCTTCATATTCTTAAATTTAGTTGCCTTATTTGTCTTGCTTTTTGGATTATAAATTCCAAGGAGAGAATAGCATTGTCTTCTTTTCCCCTGAATGTTCCATAACTGAGTGAAATGCTTGGTGCATGGTAGACAATTAAATTTGTTCAATAAGAGTATGAATGCATATTTTATTGTATGTTGCTGTTTGGTGGCATTTGATATCTGGATCTTTTTTCTTCTTTTTTTTTTTTTAAGTTGTAGATGACACAATCTTTATTTCTTTTTATGTGGTGCTGAGGATCAAACCCAGTGCCTCTTGTGTATGAGGCAGGCATTCTACCACTGAGCTACAACCCCAGCCCCTGGATCTTCTTGAATCTAATACATTATGATGCATCTGTATGCCTCCTTTATTTGTTTTTTTAATCTGTGGTAATCAAGTTTCTCTTTTTAACAGAAGGTCCACTGAGTCCAATAAGGTATTTTCACTGTAAAATTAATGAAATTTTAGAGAAACATGGAATATATGACCTCAAAGGACTTGGAGAGGTCATTGTTCTATGGTTAGACCTGATCTTATTCTATGGATGAGAACTTCGAAACTCCAGGAGATTAAAATAGTTTGTCAAGTGTTATCATTCATTCATTGACTGGGGGGGGGTATTTATTTAATTGTTCCAGGAAAATATAAAGGGGAGAGAAAAAATTAAAGAAAATAATATCAGATCAAGTATTATTTCTTTATTTCATCTTTGAAAGAAATTAATAAAATAAGGAATAATTATTATGAAGTACTTATCTTAATTTCCGTGTAGAAATTTTATATGATAAACTCTTAAATGTAATTATTTGGGAGAGACAAACATTAAGTTATTGAGCTTTTTGTAAGTTATTTTATTCTTTTCTTAAAGAAGCTTGGGGGCATGATGTATCTAGGGACATGGACACCAAAAAGGAGTATGGGAAAAAAATGGGTAACATAAATGGAAAAGGGATGGCGGCAGAGAATAAAGGAGGATAATTTTGGAGAAGATAGTACAAAAACATTAAAATGGCCCATACGTATTCTTTATACACATCTAAACTATTATTGGAAGTTAGTTGGAATATGAAATACATCCAGACTGTCTGTTGCTAATGAACCTACTCATATATACCAACTTGTCAAGCATCTCCTGCAGTATTTGGGAATCCAAAAGCTTTTCATAGGTTTACTTTCTGGATATTTAGACATTTTCTGTTGCTGCTAATCAATCCAGTAATGAAGATAGATATGAAAAAGTTGGATCTGATTCCTTTTGGCCATTTTTACAAAAGAGAAAAACTTAATCAAAAAGATTACTTGCATTTCTTTTTGAAATGGCAGAGTTTGGATCACATAGCTGATGGATTTTAATTTAGTCATGAGAAATTACTCTTAAAAAGAAGTCAGTTCATGCTTGCATTCTACATTCATTCAATAAAAAGTTATTGAGTGATAAATTTATTGAGTTAGCCTGAGTCCTGAAGAATAAGTATGAATTAGCAAAGCAAATCAGTAAAGTTATATGATAAAACAAATCACATCATTCCGTTTTTAAAAAATTCCTACAGCTTATATTTTAAAAAATTATACAGTTTTTCACTGTGCTTAGAATAAAATACTCTACACTTTCACAGCCAAAAGTCCCTGCATGATCGGATTCTTGTCTGTGTCTTCTATTTTCTTTCCTATTGCTTTCCACCTGCCTTTATGTTTTTGAACATGTAGTCTTCACTCAGTATCTCTAGGGATTTGTTCCAGCACTCTCTGCAGGTGTATTTTGTAAGTAAGTTTCTTATAAAATGACACAATATTTGCATATAATGTATGCACATCCTTCCATATACTTTATTTACTAATACTTCTTCTTCTTCTTCTTCTTATTATTATTATTATTATTAGTAGTAGTAGTAGTAGTATTTTGGTTTTAGAGATTGAACCCAAGAGTGCTTAACCACTGAGACACATCCCCAACCCTTTTTATTTTTTTATTTTGAGATGAGTCTCACTAGGTTGCTTAGAGCCTTGCTGAGTTGCTGAGGCTGGCTTCAAACTTGTGATCCTCCTGCCTCAGCCTCCAGAGCTGCTGGGATTACAGGAATGTGCCACAGTGCTTGGCCGCCCATATACTTTAAAGCATATCAAAATCACTTATAATACATAATAAAATGTAAGTGCTATGTAGAGTTGTTATACTGTATTTTTAAAGAAATAAAGACAACAACAACAACAACAAAAATGTTCTGTACGTGTTCGGTACAAATGCAATTTTTTCCCATGTATTTTTGATCCATATTAGGTTGAATACACAGATGCAGAACCTACAGGTAGGGAGGGCTGACTGTAAATATCAAGTTATTTTCCATCTTCCTGAAGGCCTTGTTTTCTGACATATTGGAGTACATCTGAATGCTTCCTTTGTTTTTTTTTTTTTTTTTTAATTTGTGGTAATGAAGCTTCAGACAATGAAGTATGGTTTCCTCATTAATTCTGCTCTGTACACAGAATGTTCTGTCTCTCCACCCTCCTTTACTCTCCAGAGATGCCTTCCTTAATACCTTATCTAAGCAGACATTTTTATCTGTAGGAACTTATCACTACCAGAAGTTATCTTGTTTATTTGTTTGCCTGTTCTTGTACCCTTCATTAAGCATGCAAGGTCCGTGAGAGCAAGAACTTTGTCCTGTTCATTCCTGTATCTCCAGTCCCTCAGAGAGTGACTGACACACTATGGGCATTCAACCTGGTCTTCCTGGAGTGTGGGGTTTCTTTGAGAAAAAGTATGCTTGCCAGTTCAAAGTTGATTCTCAAAAAACATTAATTTTCTCTCCTACCTACTGATAAACTGATCAATTCAGTTCCTTGATTGGCACACACATATCGTTTTGATTGTAAAGGATGTTACATTCTTTTATTTTAAAACACATACTAGGGCTGGGGGTATATTTCAGTGGTAGACCACTTGTTTAGTGTATATGAAAACCATCCCCTACACTAAAAAAAATAAATTAAAATAAAACCTATAGTAAGGAAAAATGACAATATGTTAAGTATTCTCTTTTTGTTCCTCATAATCTACTGTTCAGTCTTTGCCCCCTACTGTGTCCTGGAACACAGACCTTAAGAACTACTTCACTGATATCTGGCTAGGCTTGGTCACTGGGAGGCACCATCAGGAGATCAGAAGTCAGAGCAGAGTGAGGTTCTTCTGAGTTCCTTTACTAAAGGTTTAAAGTTCCTGATACCCTCTCCTGTATTCCTCAGGCAGGGGTCACCATTCTTTCATGCCTAGGGATGTTACATCCCTGTCAATTTCTCTTAACCCTATCCATACCTTTATAATCAGTTCCTTCATTAAATTCTCCTCCACATCACTGACATGTGCCATCTCTCAAAATTGAACTTTCATTTGTTTCCTAGAGGAACTCTGATTGATTTGGACTGAATGAAGAAAGTGTGTGGAATTGCAACATGGGCTTTAGCAACACAAAACAACAAACACAAGGAGAGTCATGGAATGACTAGGATAAATGATAAGACAAACTGCACATTCTGTTTGCTTCTCTTTTTGTGCCTGTGGATCACAGCTTCTGAGGTTAGGCACTCTAGAAGCAGATGCTGAGAGGGAGTTTGGGTTCAAGGGATCAATGAGGAAAGGGGAGAAAAGGGTAAAGGGGAAAGTCGAATTGTAACATAGGACCTGCAAAATCTCAGTCAACCCAACAGGAAGCTCTGGATGAAAAGTATCTGGAAGGTTCTCCCACATTAGGCTGAAATGACCATGCCTTTTACTCCCTCCTTTACTCAATAGATTTATTATTGAGTAATTTGGGGTAAGGGAAGTCACTGCACTGAGGCCAACCTTGACATACCTACCAGTTGGAAACAGTCTGCTAACTGTACTCCCCTTATCAGGGAAGAAGTCCCACCTTGAAGAGGGGTTTGGGGGGCAGTTTTCATGTCTTCCACATCAGTTTGAATCTCAGTCCCTCCAGGGCCTTATCTCTCAGTGCACACCTATTTGCCATAGGGATTGTTTCCAAAGGAATGTTCTCATGCCCCATTCCTACCATCCCTAGTAATGCCCCCCAGCTTAATCAGTTCAGCTTATCCCAAGTACTTTCTAAATAAATTCTGTCTTATAAATTGCCAAAATGGTGGGCAGATGGAACTATCTTCCCATTTTAAGAAATTTGAGATAGTAAGAAGAAGGTACTAAATAACATCAGAAATAACATCTCTACCCCATTTATGTACTTGTGTCAAAATGCATTCTAGTGGGCTGGGGATGTGGCTCAAGCGGTAGCGTGCTCGCCTGGCATGCGTGCAGCCCGGGTTTGATCCTCAGCACCACATACCAACAAAGATGTTGTGTCAACCGAGAACTAAAAAAAAAATATTAAAAATTCTCTCTTTCTCCTCTCTCACTCTCTCTTTAAAAAAAATGCATTCTAGTGTCATCTATAATAATTTTTTTAAAAAAATAGGAGACCAACAGAATAGAAGAAGGGGATTGGGGCAAGGAAGGAGGGAAAGGGGAGGTACTAGGGAATGAAATTGATCAAATTATGCTGTTTTATTGTGTGCACATATGATTATATTACAACAAATCCAACTTTTATGCATAATTATAATGCACCAATAAAAAGGAAAAAAATCTATACCATAAAATTAGCCAACTTAAAAAAAAATAACATCACCTGAAAAACCAGCCTCTATCTCAGAGCAAAGCCTGTCCAAAGAAGGGACATGACCTTTGTCCTTGGAAAGACCCACAGAGCACTCCTAGGCACATTCCCACCCTGCTAAGTTGGCAATAACAGGAGAGATCTGTTGCGCCAGGTGTCAGTCAGGCTAGGTGGGGATCCATAGCAACCCCCTAGTAGCCACCAATCAGCATGAGACAGGGAAATACCTGGGATGCCAGATGACCCTCCCAGTAGTTTATGGTGTTGAGAAACCCTGTAGTTCAGCACGAACACCCCTCTTTGCTTAAGCCAATAAATTCAAACGAATACCCCTTTTGTACTGACCAATCACCTCTACCCAACTTGTTCCCGCCAGTGAATGTGCTAATCATGTTTTAGAGTTGTTATTTGATTTTCCCGCGGTGTGTGGGTGTGTGATGATTTGCTAAGAGATGCTATGATGTATGTGAAGTCCCTGCCTTCTCCAAAGAATGTATAAAACTGCTGCAAACCCTGGGCCTCTCAGCATCACCAGTTGCTGTGTGTGCACGCGGAGGACTGAGGTAGCTCGCAATAAACACCTCCTTGCTGTTTACATCGATCTTGGACTCTGGTGGTCTTTTGGGGGTCTCGAATTCAAGCATAACACACCAGGCATAGGAGTGAAGCACTCATGATCATTTTTATGTTCCCACAGGAAGACTTGTTCTGGGATTTTATCTCTAAGATACTATGAGTAGCTCTGATGATTCATTCTTTTGCTTTATGAGGTAAGTGTTCTTACCTCCTGTTCCATTTGTGTAGAAGGATATTCTTTCAGTGTTCTTAGCTGAGTTATTACCAAGACACCTTCCTCAGGGTTAGATTTATATATTTGAATATTGTTACATTTAATCTATCAAATACATCAGCAATTAGGTAATATATGTCTAAGTTACCATGACTGTTATTTATAGTGAAATAGCCTTCTTTGTTTTTCAACTAAATGTGCTTGTCCTCTTTATGTATCCTTTACCTGGTTCTGTGAGAGACTGTTAATCAACATTGTTCTATCATACTTTTAAATATCTTTTTAAATGATATTTAAATGATGATCTGAACACAAAATGAGATCATGTGCATTAAATAGAAGAGGGTGAGAGCATTTCTGGTAGGAGCGAATCTCTCTGGGCTGGTATTGTAGGCAAGAATTTTTCTCTACTCAAGTCTCCTTTAGGCCAATCAACACATGAATTTAAATTTTACCGGGTTCATATTGTTCTTAATTTAGAACATGTTAATTAGTCCTAAATTTAGTCTTAATGTTTTTAATATTGAATATATAACAAGGATAATTAGGCTATATGAATTACTAGATATTCTTGATTTAATATTGGACTTGGTAATATAAATTATGCTAATAAACTTGTGCCAAATTTTGAAGCTGAAAAACTTGATTCTTTTTTAGATGTCTTTGGCATCATTGGTTATAGATTTTCAAAGGTATTACCCGCTGGGTACATGGCACATGCCTGTAATCCCAGAGGCTGGGGAGGCTGAGGTAGGATGATCACAAGTTCAAAGCCAGTCTCAGCAGTGGCGAGACGCTAAATGACTTAGAGAGACCTTGTCTCTAAATAAAATACAAAATAGGGCTCAGGATGTGACTCAGTGTTTGAGTGACCCTGAGATTTAATCCCCTGTACCAAAAAAAAAAAAAAAAAAAAAAAAAAAGAACCCACTTCTTTTTGTTTGTGAATGTGTGCAAATGATCTGTGCTCTATTGCCAGTGAAATAACCCACAGGCATCTACTTTTTAGATTCTTTCAGAGGATGTAAAAATCTTAGCTCTGAGAGATCAGGCTTTGTACCTATCATTGATTTTGAAAGACAAATACTTCCTTTTTTAGAACTTTGAAAGCAAAAGTCCTTCACGTTAGATTTCTCAGGTGCTGGGCATTTGTCTTAGTTCTGTCAAGCACTAGAGGGGAGTGTGGTGTCATACAAGTGCTGTCCTGAGCACCTACAGATCTAGGCAGTTTATTACACAAAAATTCTCATTATAACATTTTGATTCTTTTTAAACCACAACAATATTCAAATGATTTGATTTTCACAGATTTATTATTATTTTTAAATGATATATACTCACTGATTTTAGAAAAAGAAAGCCACACAATATAGAAAATTAGAGAGAATGCCACCTGAGATCGTACTCCCCTATTTTTCAGCCATTTTATCTTAGTCTTGCTCGTACATGCTAGACAAATGCTCTATCACTGAGCTACATCCCAGCCCTGCATATAATTTTAAATACACAGAATAGTACTTTTCTTGCTATTTCTGCAGTAGTATTGTTATAAACTAAGTAGACATCTTTCCACAGCTTGATTCTTGGTGGTAAATCACCATGGTTACCAGTGTGAAGTATCACAATGCCTAGGTTTAAATTTCTTCTCCATGTACTATATGACATTGGGACTTAGACTGTCTCTATGTGCCTAAATTCCCTCATATGCAAATATGGAGATGATAATATTGCCTATCCAATAGAGTTGGTATAGGTTAAATCAGATCATACATCTACATACTTAAGATGGTACATGAAACAGTGAATAGTTACTACATTTTAAATATTACTCTTAGCTAAACACAGTTATAGTTTCATAGTAACACTGAAGAGCTTTTTAAAGTATTAAAATAGAATTTTTTTTAAATACTTTTCATTATATTGCTGTTTCTACTTAAAACTATATACTTTGTCTGTTGAGGCTGGGATTTTCATGTAGCAAATACTTGGTTTGTACTTGTTGACTAATCTACCCAAAGACTGTAACTGTTTTTGTGAAGGTCTGCTTGAGAACTGTCCTGTCAAATGTAAGGTACCTTTAAATGAGACTGTTGTACATGGGCTGCCTTTATGAGACATTAGTCCAACTACAATTCTCTGTTAATTATTAAGCCTTACGTATTATCTGGATACCACAGATTGAGAACACAGTGTTTGCTCAAGTTAAACTTACACACAGATAGAAAAATGTAGCTATCAGGGGACTAAAAACCAAAAGATCTTTGCTGTTTAATGAAGACAGTAGAATATCTCCTGTTTTGGCTGGCTTGTCTACAACCTAATAACTGGTTTAGATCTCATTTGGAATTCCTGGTTTCTTGTTTTAGCATGGCGGAACTTGCTGTTCACAGAATCCTTCTTTTGGTTATTTCACTGACAAAGTGCCTGGAGGGTACAAAACTGCTGGCAGAACTTAAAAAATGTGGTGACCTGGAATGTGAAAGTAAGTTCATTTTTCTTTTCATTCTACTCTTAAATTGAGGCTCTGAAATCACATAAATGTTTTTTGTGGGCATTTGAGATAAAAAATGAACCTTAATATAATTGTGAAATATTTGAATTATAAGTATAGTCCAGTATAAAAGAAAAATTCTGGAAGAAAAGCATTTTTTAATAATGTTTAATATAAGCATACAAAGGACAAATATCAGATTGATACAGAAGTATATCAGAGTTAAATAAGATAAATCCATACCTCAAACACAAATATTAATCAGTTCTTTTAAAAAGATAAATATAATTGATTTGAATAAAAAAGATATCAGGCCGTTGGATAGTTCTTTATTTATAAAATTTCTACTATTTAGTTTCTATTTCATATGATTCTCATAAATTTTCTAAAAAACTTTTTATTTCAAAAAATCTGTCTAAACTTTATCAAATATTAATCATTTCTGTATTTATTATATAAAAGTATTGAAGTAAATCTTACAATATAAATATAATTTTATACTATTAAATACCATTAAACTGGGGGCTAGGAATGTGGCTCAGGCAGTGGCGCGCTCGCCTGGCATGCGTGCAGCCCGGGTTCGAGCCTCAGCACCACATACCAACAAAGATGTTGTGTCTGCCGAGAACTAAAAAAAAAAATAAATAAATAAAAATAAAATATATATATATATTTTTTAAAAAATAAATAAATAAATAAATAAATACCATTAAACTTTTTTGATTTACTGTGAGGAAAAATTAATTTCCATTTTATTGTTTGAGAACTTATTTTTTGTGTTATTAGCATTATGTTTAAAGTAAATGAATCCTCATATAGTATAGTTGCTGAAAGTTCTTTCTTTCCAATATGTAATTTATGTCCAATTTGCAACATACATATTTTTAGCAGTGCAAAATATTATTAATGTAAACATGAATAATTTATAAGTAACATTTTTATGAGTAAACATTTTTCTCAAGCTTTGGGTAAATAATTTAATATGCAAAGAAGTATATTAAATAGCATATTATAATAATAAACCCTCTTCCCCTATTTATGCTTAATATAACCCATTTAAGTATCCTTGGGGCCTGACAGAACATGAAAAAAGTACACTCCAACATTTAGTAAGTTATAAGGTTATTTTTAACTTTAATTGTATGGCTTTAAAATATTTAAAAATTTTACATGTTAGTATCATTATGATAGTTAATGCATGCACATTGCCTTGTATGATTCTAGCATAAGTAGTTATGGTTCATAGTTACTGAGGGTCTATACTGTGTGCTGGGTCTGGGGGGTAGGTGGTTGCCTACCCATATTCATTCTACTTAATGATAACAAGACATATCAATATAAAATAGCAAATAGTGATATAACACAATAAGGGTAATAGCCCTAAGTTTGTGTTTTTTTGTTTTTGTTTTTTCAAAGAGACAGAGAATTTTAATATTTATTTTTTAGTTATCATCGGACACAACATCTTTGTTTGTATGTGGTGCTGAGGATTGAACCCCGGGCTGCATGCATGCCAGGGGAGTGCGCTACCGCTTGAGCCATATCCCCAGCCCCTTAAGTCTGTGTTTTAAAGTAATAGAAAGGAGATCTTTTTAAATAGGGAAGGGGGACTAGATCATGGATGTCCTTGAATACTAAGCCAAAACACCTGGGCTTGAGGGTGTGTGCTGTGGGAAGTGTATATAGGTTTTTGTGACCATAAATGACATAAAAGAATTAGCATTTGTAAATATATAGAATGATGAAGATCAGAGAAAGGGAAATCAGAATAGGCTAAATGATTAGGACTGCCTTGGAGAGGAATTAGGATATGAGTGAAGCATGTAGAGATAGAGAAGAATTTCTTTTCTTTCTTTCTTTCTTTCTTTTTTTAATACTTTTTACTTGTTGATAGACTTTTATTTTATTTACTTATTTATACGTGGTGCTGAGATTGAACCCAATGCTGCACACATGATAGGCAAGCTCTCTACCACTGAGCCCCATTCCAGCCCCCTCTTTTTTTGTTTTTTGATTCAAGGATTAAACTCAGGTGCTTTGACACTGAGCCACATTCCCAGCCCTTTCAATTTTTTAAAAAATAATTTTTAGTAGTTGATAGACCTTTATTTATTTGTATGTGGTGCTGAGGATCGAACCCAGTGCATCACACATCCTAGGCAAGCGCGCTACCACTGAGCCACAACCCTAGCCCAATTTTTTTATTTTGAGACAAGGTCTAGTTAAGTTGCTGAGGGTCTCCCTTAGCTGCTGAGGCTGGCATCAAACTTGTGATCCTTCTGCTTCAACCTCTGAGTTGCTGGGATTACAGGTGTATGTCACCATGGCCAGTTTGGGAGGGCTTCTAGGCTGATCCAAGGGCAGAAATAGAAGCTCAGAATAAGAAAGGTGGTGCTGCAGTGAAAGAAAGGGAGGGAGGGAATGTTGATGCACATCTGGCTCCACCAGAGTTGTATGACCAATTCTCTAAGCCTTAACTAAAGGCTCACTTGTTAGACCAAGATTTCTTTCTTTCTTTTTTTTTTTAAAGAAAGAGTGAGAGAGAGTGAGAAAGAGGGAGAGAGAGAGAAAACTTTAATATTTATTTTTCAGTATTTGGCGGACACAGCATCTTTGTCTATATGTGGTGCTGAGGATCAAACCCGGGCCGCACACATGCCAGGCGAGCGCGCTACCGCTTGAGCCACATCCCTAGCCCAGACCAAGATTTCTTTACAGATCTGTTTTGAGGATTTAATAAATAAAATGAAAGTGGTTATCATAATGTTTGGAAATATAGTAGGTACAAGAAAGAAAACTAACTTTCCTTTTCAGCAGATTGGATAATGGTAATGAAATATTCCAGGGACAACAGTTTTATAACCTTGATTGTAGCCCTAAGTCTGTGTTTTAAAGTAATAGGAAGGAGATCTTTTTAAATAGGGAAGGGGGGACTAGATCATGGATGTCCTTGAATACCAAGCCAAAACACCTGGGTTTGAGGCTGTGTGCTGTGAGAGATGTATATAGGTTTTTGTGACCATAAATGACATAAAAGAATTCGCATTTGTAAATATATAGAATGGATTAGAGGAGAGCAAAATGGAAGAAGGAAAAATAACATTTTAATTTAAAGTATGTTTTTCTTTTTATGTTTACATAGCTTTAATAAGCAGAGTTGTAGCCATGAGAGATTACACAGGACCTGATTGCCTATTCCTGAACTTCACTAAGGGAGAAGAAATATCTGTTTATGTTAAACTTGCAGGACAAAGAGAAGATTTGTGGGCAGGAAGTGTAAGTAACCAGACTTATGAACTGAATACAGAATAAATAACCAACTTAGACAAGGATGCTTATTTTTTACCTTTAAAGGAACTCTGGGATTTCAAAGTATTGTAAAAATATTTAAAGCCCCTAACATTTAAACAAACAAAAGTGGTTATGTTCATTGGTGGTTCTAATATTTCCATAAAAGAGGCTTTTGGAAAGATAGTCTGATTGAGATGGAAGACAAAGAGAATGTCTTGAAATTATTTTTTGTATAACATGCATATATTTTAAACTTAGCTTTTATTTTTATTTGGGGAGACTTTAGGGGTGCTATTGTAGATTATGGGGTGGGTAGGCAATTCCAGCTATCTGTTAGTGTTGCCATGTCAAGTTGGGGAGAGACTGGGAAGTTTTAGTTAATGGGATTATCTTGTTTTTCTAAACAAAGGGTTGAGTTGTTTTTGAAAAGATCATGAGAAAGGTTGGTAGCCTAGGGAAGCAAGGTTCATGCGTTTTTATGAAAAATAAAATAATAACTGGGAGACACTTTTATTGTAACAGTGCTGGATTAGAGGACCAAAGCAAGTAAGTTTTTTTATTTGGCGTACACTCTTAGTACACTGACATTTCTAGAAGGGCAACATCTTGCATGTGCTTGAACCAGGTTAAGAGAATCTCTGTTACCAAGTCAATCCCAGGGAAGTTGAATTGGACTAAATCTTATCTTGATGACTCCTGGGCCTTTACTATTTTCATGAATCTATCTGTGGCTCTTCCCTGAACATTACATCTTGAAAATGCTGACTATGTCACAGCTCTGTCTACCATGGCTATTGCCGCCACTGCCTTGCCTTTTTATATTCCAGATCTACTAGTGTAAATCTATGGTTGACCTGTTCAACAAGATCATTAAAGAACAGAGGGAGAGAATGAAAGAGAGAGAGAGGGGGAGAGTATGATTATATGGTGTAGTTTTTGTTTGAAACAGTAGAATTTTAGAGTTTGGCTCAGTATGTTCTTAAATTAATGTTATTCTTTTGAATAATAAAAGAATATGATTTTACTCATTTTTTTAGATGGTATTTGATAGCCAATTAATGTTTTGTGATTTGACTTAGATAAAAGCCAAGGACATGGTATAAAATCAGACTCAATAGTTATTATTGCTTTGATAACTCCTCCTTGGTAATTTTTGTTCTTCATTTTGATAGAAAGGAAAGAACTTTGGGTTTTTTCCCAGAGATGCAGTCCAGATTGAAGAGGTATTCATATCTGAAGAGGTTGAAATATCAACTAAAGTGAGTAAATTCATTCTCAGCTATGAATTGAATTTAAAATTTCTTGGCCAAAACAGTTTTTCTTGTACAAGTGTCCATTGATTGTGTATCTCATATAGTAAATGTATAAAATAGTTGGTCTGTGGACTTACCTTAGGAAGAGTTCGACGATATGAATAAAATTAGGTAAGACAAAATTGATGGTAAAGATTCTGCTTTTAGAACAATTCATAGGTGACAGTTAAAAGCATGAATTCTAGAGATGGATTGAATTTAAAGCCTGACTCAGATACTTACTAGTTATGTGGCTCTCCCTGTCTCAATTTCTTCATCTACAACATGGGAGTGATGAGTATAACATAGTACTTCCTCAAATTTATTGAGGAATACATGATCATATATAAAAAGTACATAGACACTTAGTAAGTACTGTATAGGTGTTAGAGACAATTACTTAATACTCCTGTGCCACTAGGACCAGAGTTTATTTCCCACCATATTCCCTAGGTCTCAAATTTGTACCTCTTTTGCTGTTGGAGTTTTTAATGAATTAGTAATGTTGATCTTAATAACAATAAAGGGACTCAGAAAGTAACTTTAAAAAAAATTTTTTTAGTTGTAGATGGGGCACTATATCTTTATTTTTATTTATTTATTTTTATGTGGTGCTGGGGATTGAACCCAGTGCCTTACATGGGCCAGGCAAGTGCTTTACCAGTGGGCTACAACCTCAGCCCAGAAAGTAACTTTTTAATATATGAACATGATTAGCCCATTTAATTCAGATTTCAGGTTTGGCCAATTTATTGCAAATAAGGTCAGTGTGATGTGAGCCTATCTAGTTAAACCAATTATCTATTGTCTGGCTTTTTCCCAACACAAACTCAGGGATTAACTGTCCATTTATTGTATAATAATTGGTCCTGTAAGTTCTATTACTATAATGTATCTGCAGCACACTGTCTTCTGCTAATTTCTGCTCTCCCTATAGCACTAATCCAAGGCATCATCCTCACTTGTTTGGAATGCTACCATACCATTCTAACTTTTCTTGCCTCTTCTTTTGCCTTCTTCTAATCCATTCTCTAATGATCATATAAAAACAAACACACACACACACACACACACACACACACACAAAATGAGATATTTACATGTTCTGTCATTGCCCCCTGCCCTCCTCTCTCTTGCAGGATTCCTGCTTCCTGCCATTCTTCTCATTCACCATTCCCCTGATCTAATAGGCCTTTGGATCATTCTTAGAGCATGAAAAGCTCAGGGACCCAAATAGGTTTTTTCTTTTTTGTTTGAATGCTTTCTCCAAATTCTTCATCTTGATAGTTCCTTTATATCCTTTAGGTCACAGTTTAAATATCATTAAAGTTTTCTGCCTCCCAATGTGGGGAAAAAGGCACACTCATACATTGCTGGTGGGACTGCAAACTGGTGCAGCCAATATGGAAAGCAGTATGGAGATTACTTGGAAAACTGGGAATGGAACTACCATTTGACCCAGCTATCCCTCTCCTTGGTCTATACCCAAAGGACTTAAAAACAGCATACTACAGGGACACAACCACATCAATATTTATAGCAGCACAATTCATAATAGCTAAACTGTGGAACCAACCTTGATGCCCCTCAGTGGATGAATGGATAAAAAAATGTGCTGTATATACACAATGGAATGTTACTCAGCAATAAAAGAGAATAAAATCATGGCACTTGCAGGTAAATGGATGGCATTGGTGAAAATAGTGCTAAGTGAAGTTAGCCAATCCCCCCAAAAATAAATGCTGGATGTTTTCTCTGATATAAGGTGACTGATCCATAATGGGGTAAGGAGAGAGGGAGCATGGGAGGAATAGACAAACTCTAAATAGGGCAGAGGAGTGGGAGGAAAAGGGAGGGGAGTAGGGGGTTAGCAATGATGGTGGAATGTGATAGACATCATTATCCAAAATGCATGTATGAAGACATGAATTGGTGTGAACATACTTTATATACATCCAGAGATATGAAAAATTGTGCTCTATATGTGTAATAAGAATTATAATGCATTCCACTGTCATGTATTTTAAAAATAAAATCAATTAAATATATTTTTTAAAAAGTTTTCTGCCTCCCAGAAAACTTTTAGAATAATAGGCACATACCTGGATTGTGATGATAAAAACAGTATATTCATTTGTTCCAACCCAGAAAAATACATAAGGTAATTCTGTGCAACTTTTTGATAGTCTTTCATACAGCTGGGGGGAAAAAGTATGCTGAGTTTACAAAGAAAAACAAACAACAACAAAATCTTCAGAGAGGCTTTCCATGATGATTCTAAAGGAATTATTCCTTAAGTGCTTTTTTTTTTTTTAATACTGGGGATCAAACCTGCTTAACCATCCCTGGATCTTTTTATATTTTATTTAGAGACAGGGTCTTGCTAAATTGCTGAGACAGGCTTTGAACTCCTGATCCTCCTGCCTCCACCTCCCGATCCACTGGGATTACAGGAATTTTTGCTTCTTAATGATACCACCAGTTATCATTATCGTGACAAGTTCTGTTCCCTCACATGTTGAAGTGTAACATTAGAGAAGCATGCCGAGGCAAGCAGATGAAACAGGGTTTATTTAAAAAGGGGTTAATATAGACTTCTCCCAGAAAGGAGAAGGGGGCCATAGCTGGTATCCTGGTATCCCAAGAAGTGAAAAGTGTTCTGCCTTTTTTATAGGTTTTAGGCTCTTGTTCTCCTGCTCTCTTCCTCTTATCTCTCTCCTTCTTGACTAGGCCCAGGAGATGCTCAGTGGGATGGCCAAAAGGTGGAAAGCAGATGGGTTGGAGTGATCTGGGCAGGAAGGGGGCATAATTAACAACTCCCTGTAAGGAGGGACAGGTTACCTTAGCAACAGGTTGGAGCAAGGGCAGGTTATCCTGATAATAAAGGTGGAGAAAGTACTCTGAAGGAATTAACATCTCGGCATGGGGTTGTGGCTTAGTGGTAGAGCACTCGCCTCGCACATGTGAGGCCCCAGGTTCCATCCTCAGCACCACATAAAAATAAATAAGTGAAATAAAAGTGTTGTTTCCAACTACAACTAATGAATAAATATTTAAAAAAAAAAAAGGAATTAACATCTCAATTCTTCATTCTCTGGATCCAACCCTTGCCTTTCTGCCTATCTAATTTTGGCTTTTTGGCTTCATTAATGTGATTTTCTTTCATGGCACTAATTGCAATTTACAACTACCTTTTTTTTTTTTTTAATTGCTTACTGTAGAACCCTAACATCTAGCATGGTAGCATAATAAAAGAAAAGGGCCTGGATTCTTTTGTTTTTTTGAGATTGTGACCTTGCTGTGTTGCCCAGGCTGGTCTTGAACTCCTGATCCCTTTTACTCAGCCTCCTGAATAGCCAGATTACAGGCACCCACTAACATGCCTACCTCACCCAGATTCTTGTATCAAATTCCCTAGGAAACAGACACAGAAGCATGTTTTCTGAGGAGTACTGTTGGGCACAGTACTTGTAAGGCAACAAAAGGAAAACAGGATTGGGCTGACAGAAGCTGAAAAGTCATGCAGTTAAAATAAAGGTAGCCTTGGATTCCATAAGGAGCTCTGAGGTTAGAGTTATCCTGAACATAAATAAGAGCGTTGGGCCATCTACCCTTATAATACTGTAGCAGAAGTAATTTTTTCTGGAATAGTTTAACTTTGAGCTGGGTGAGGCTAATATGTACTGGAGATAGTTACTATTCGAAACACTTGACTCATTAATACTTAAAATACTCTTGTAAGGTAGAGGACTATCATTGTTCCCATCTTACAGATCAGGAGAAGGAGGCATAAAAAGGTCATATAATTCATCCAGGGTCGCAGAGCTAATAGATGACAAGATCCAATGTCTGTTCCTAGTCACCTACTATTCTGTAGTGTCAAACATATATTATAAAATTGCAATTCTGAAGTTTTTTCCTCAAAAATCTAAACTTTATACTCATTTTATAATGGTAATAGCCAAAGAGGAGCCCACACCACTATTTCAAAATTTCAGGTTTTTTTTTTTTTTTTTTTTTTTTTTTAAAGATAGAGTGAGAGAGAAGAGAGAGAGAGAGAGAGAGAATTTTTAATATTTATTTTTTAGTTCTCGGCGGACACAACATCTTTGTTGGTATGTGGTGCTGAGGATCGAACCCGGGTCGCACGCATGCCAGGCGAGCGCGCTACCGCTTGAGCCACATCCCCAGCCCCTCAAAATTTCAGGTTTTTAAAAAGTGACTTCTTAATTTTTTTTTCCTTTATGATTTTGTTGCTCTGTGAGATAAGCAAATAAAGCCTCACTGTCATTGGTTATATGTAAAATCCAAATAAGGACATCTGAATGTTTTAGTACAGCTTTTAACTAGGGCTTCATACTTCAGCATCACAGGTCTATCTAAGCTGTGATAATATGTAATAAAATTCCCTACTGTCTCGTCTGTTCTTGCTGCTGTACTAGAATACCAGAGATTGGGAAACTTTTAAAAAAATTTTTTTTAGTTATAGATGAACACAATACCTTTATTTAATATATTTGTTTTTATTTGGTGCTGAGGATCGAACCCAGTGCCTCCCACATGTTAGGCAAGCATTCTACCACTGAGCCACAACCCCAGCCTGAGACTGGGAAACTTTTAAAGGGAAGAAATTTATTTTTCACAGTTCAAAAACCAGGAGGAAGTCCAATATCAAGAGACCTGCATCTGGTGAGGGTTTTCTTTCTGCATCATTCCATGGTGGCAGGTGAGAGGATGAGAGAGGACATGAGAGAGCAAGAAGGGGTTGAGTTCATAATTCAGAGAAGGAAGTCACTCCTGGGATACATGGTAGGATGAATACACTCCTACCATAGCAAAATTTATCCATTCTCTCTGCTCTCATTACTTCTCTTTTGGTCCCATCTCCTAACACTGTTGCATTGAGAATTAAATTTCCACCACAGGCTTTTTGGTGAATACATTTAGACCATAGCAGTCTCTCATATCACCACACAGACACATGTATCCTCTCAGTATAATCTTCAGATGTGTAATATTTTGTGGATCTGCATGCCTTTTCTTTTTTTTTTTTTTTTTTAAAAGAGAGAGTGAGAGAGAGAATTTTTAATATTTATTTTTTAGTTTTCGGCGGACACAACATCTTTGTTTGTATGTGGTGCTGAGGATCGAACCCGGGCCGCACGCATGCCAGGCGAGCACGCTACCGCTTGAGCCACATCCCCAGCCCTGCATGCCTTTTCTTAAAGAGCTTATTTATAGAATATACTTGAAGCATTGATTCTCTCTTCTTCTCAACTATTTAATAACTCAGAAACTGTAATGTAAAAGGATTTTCATTATAAAAAGAGAAAAGAAAGAAAAAACTGGATTTTCTTTTAGATTTATATTATTAACCTTTAGAAGTCAGTTGTGATGTGTTTGAGATTAGAAGATCTGATTTTAGTTTTTGCTCTGAAGTTGAGCTTATTGTTTTGTCTTGGGAAAATCATAGTCACCTTTTTTAAATGATACAGAGAGAATGAGGAGCTTTAGTACATTTATGTGAAATGCAATTTTTTTTTCTTTTAGGAATCTGACTTTCTTTGTCTCCTTGGAGTAAGTTACATATTTGAAAATAAAGATAGGGAGTTTAACAGTTACAGTGGTGAAAATATGTATCCATATGAAGAAGAGCAAAAATATAGTATATATGGAAGTGATTTCCAGATAGAATCTGAATTTTATGCATTTTCTGACGGCCAATTTCCCACATCAGAGTCTTCTAAAGATATTAGAAATGATTGGGAAGAAGCCAAAACTGGAAGTGTGAAACAGGATCACGTTCCAGAAGTGGATCATATCTCATCACCCTTAACTGAAGTACAAGGATGGTTTGGACTGAGAAAGGAACATGGTGAAGAAAAGGCTCTTGAATCAGTCACTGAACCTGTGCAAGGAAGCTCATTTCAAAGTAGAAAAATAACAGTGGAAGATGAAAATAACCTAGAGGAATTAAATAATGGTGAGCCCCAAACTGAACATAAGCGAGAACCTGAATCAGAATTTGATTCAGGACCAAAGGAACAGTTGGCACTAGCACTGGAGTCAGAGCATGTACTCAAACCCCAAGCCAATGGTTGGTTTGGTGGTGAATTCACAAGTAAATCTGTCCACGATAATGAACAGGAAATAAAAGTGATAAAAACTATGGAAACAGAGGATCAAATAGATAAGGAAAAAGTCTTAGAGAAAACAGATGGTTCTTACACCATAGCATATTTTACAAAGTTATTCTATAATTTTGATAACCCTTGGAGCTTCCAGAACATTCCAAAGGAAACAGAGTTGCCATTTCCCAAACAGATACTGGATCAAAGTAATATGGTTGAAAATAATGAAAGAGAAGAATTTTCTGGAGAAAATGATCCTATAGATAATATGAAAGATCTCACAATGTTGAAAAACAGATATTATCAATCAGGTTGGTATGAAGATATTTATAATTTATTCATTAACATAATTTTTTTATTTTAATTTTTTTAGTTGTAGATGGGCACAGTACCTTAATTTTATTTATTTATTTATTTATTTATTTAAAGAGAGTGAGAAATAGAGCGGCAGAGAGAGAGAGAATTTTTAATATTTATTTTTTAGTTTTCGGCAGACACAACATCTTTGTTTGTATGTGGTTCTGAGGATCGAACCCGGGCCGCACGCATGCCAGGCGAGCGCGCTACCGCTTGAGCCACATCCCCAGCCCAATTTTATTTATTTTTATATATTGCTGAGGATCGAATCCAGTGACTTACATGTGCACTCTATCACTGAGCCACAATCCCAGCCTGACATAATTTTTTTCAACATTTATTTTTTAGTTGTAGTTGGTCAGAAAACCTTTATTTTATTTATTTACTTTTATGTGGTGCTGAGGATCGAACCCAGGGCCTCACACATGCTAAGCACTCACTCTACCACTGAGCCATAATCCCAGCCCCACAATTTATTTAAGTACAAATTGGATAAAAAACAGTCCAGGAAACCATGTTGTTCAAAATATTCAATAATTAGCACCAACCACTCTTTTATAAATTTCTAGTTTACTGTGGAACTTAGATTATAATCTTATAAGGCAAAATCCCATGGGAAAAAGAATAACTGGAGAAATATTGATGTTCTAAGAAGATCCTAAGGTATTTTATAGAAACTTTATTATCAACTTGATATATGTAAATAGGTTTAAATTTTTAAATAGCACTAAGCCATTTTTTAAAAGCAATTTATTTCGTATTCTTATTTCCTGAACTCTCCAAGTGCCATGGGGGGGTCCTCAGATCTTTTGAAGAGTTCCAAAAGGAGGCTTTACGTGTGTTCATAAGCCATTCTGTTGTTGTCACAATGGGGCAGTTATATCAGGTTCTCTCTGACTTCAGCTCTCACCAGATGACTCTCCATGACCCTAAACCCCTTGAAGGAATCAAAACTGTTGTGTTTCTGGTCATCCCAGGAAGCTGGGTTTCTGTCTACGGGGAGATAACCCACAGTACATGGGCCTCCAAAGCGATTTGTGTACTATGGGTTAGCTTCTGACCTTTCCCCTCAGATCTCATAAATTGAGATCAAAAGTCAGACAGGGAGCATCTACTTGATCAGTCCTCCTCCTCTCTACCAAGATCCTCCTTCTGCCCTTTATCCTTTGCCACCTTAAGGCAACTTTAGATCCTTAGAGCCAGGACAATTGCAAATCTCCATCTCAGAAGGAGCTGTTCCTTCACATTTGGTTGTCTGCAAGATCAATTTGAGTGCTTTTTCCTGATACAAGAACTGGGTGTCCTAAAGGCATATAGAAATTTGTATAGGAACGGGATTCCAGTGAAAAGTTTGCTTTGATTGTTCTCTTGGGCTCATTGAAAATCTTAGGACTGAGACTCTGTGGAGCACAATATAACGTAAGGGTCCAAGTAATAAATAAGACAAATTGAGCCTTAAAAGAAGTGAAATTATTTGTAAGATGAAAAAAAAAGCAATTTCTATTGCTTCTATTCCAATCCCACCTTTGTCCCAGAAAAAAATAATTTGTTTTTGTTTTTTTAAATATTTTTTTGGAAGTGGTTGGAAACAATACTTTTATTTTATTTATTTATTTTTATGTGGTGCTGAGGATTGAACCCAGGGCCTTGCCTGTGCTAGATGAGCGCTCTACCACTGAGCCACAATACCAGCAGCCCCAATAATTTGTTTTTGATGTTTTAAAAATCAAATATTTTTAGTATTTTTCTTTAGTTTTCTAAATATAATCTTTATATTATTCTGTTTTTATTAATCTATTTTATACAAAGTCTTTTGACTTCCTGTTCTGATAAATGAAGATTTTTGCTTATTTATACTCATTATTTATTTATTTATTTTTTATTTTTTAAGAGAGAGAGAGAGAGAATTTTTTAATATTTATTTTTTAGTTCTCGATGGACACAACATCTTTTTTTTTTTTTTTTTTTTTTTGTATGTGGTGCTGAGGATCGAACCAGGGCAGCACACATACCAGGCGAGCGCACTACCGCTTGAGCCACATCTCCAGCCCCAATATACTCATTTTTTAGACTTTCGCAGTATAACCATATTTGAATGGTTTTCTTAGAAACCTAAGCTAAGGGAAACTTCAGTAATTCAAAATAGTCTTGATTTTTTTATTTTTTAAAAATTTTTGTATCAGGGATTGAACTTAGGGGTACTCAACTACTGAGCCACATCCCTAGCCCTTTATATTATTTTGAGACAGTGTCTTGCTCATTTGCTTAGGGCCTCACTAATTTGCTGATGCTGACTTTGAACTTGTGATTCTCCTGCCTCAGCCTCCCCAGCTGTTGGGATTATAGCATGCACCACTGTGCTGTGCCTTGATTTTTAAATTATATTTTATTCTAGATCAGTAGTAATGCTTTATTTTGTTTTACCTAAGAAGCATATTTTAAAAAGGGTTTTCTCTAAGTGTTCAGGTAATAAGGAATTTTTAAGCAAAAATAAGGTAAAATGTTTTCAACTTTCTCCTTCAAATCTCTCAATTCTGGAAGTTTATCAGAGGGCAATAAGAGAGTGTGAATATCACAGGACACTTTCAGATTTATATGTCCTGGTATCTAGTAACTCTTTTGATTAGAAAGGATTGTGTTATGTGACTTCTCTATATCTCCATTCTGATCTCTCTGTAATGGACAGATTAGAAACTCAGCAAATATTTACCAGTAATACAGAAATGATAAACCTTTCAGAAGAGGCCAACAGTTTTGCAAATTCAGGAAGAATTTTCCTAAATTTCCAAAATTATATGTCATGTCTTTATATTTCCCCAAATTTTAGCTCTGTGCTTGACCAGCATCCTCAACCAGCATACAGGGAGATTATTAACTTGTTTTCCAAGTTAGAAAGGCACATGACTAAAAACATTAGAAACTTAGACGGTCAAAAGTGATTGAAGGGCTGGGGATGTGGCTCAGTGGTAGAGTGCTTGCCTAACACCTAGCATCCTCAGCACTACATAAAAATGAATAAGTAAATAAAGGTATTGTGTCCAACTACTATATATATTTGTTAACTCAAAGACCAGAATTAGACATTGAATATTCATTTACTACTTAATGTTGCTTTCAGGCCTATACTGATACTTTTTTTTTTTAAACCCTTGTCTTAAAAAGTCAAAGTAACTGAGAAGTAGATTTCACAGATCACTTGAAATCTATACTTCAGATAGGGCTATTAGAACTGAAACCCGTACACAACTTGTTTCATTATACTCAATTCAATCAAGTGATCAGATTAAACTACATTTGAAAATTTAATGGATTATCTTTTCCTTTTTTTTTTCTTTTTTAAATTCAGTTTTGCAGCAGTGGGGATTGAACCTGGGAACATTTACCACTGTGTTACCCTTCATCCCTTTTTAGATTTTATTTTGAGACAAGAGCTCACTAAATTGCCCAGGCTCATCTAAAACTTGTAATACTTCTGCCTCACCCTTCCAAATTGCTGAGATTATAGGTGTGTGCCACAAACACAGCATCAGGTCAAATTGAACTTTTTAAAAGTAAATTGATGGCTATTTTGAACTGACATGGACATAATTATATGATACAATATTATAAACATGGCAACTTTTGATCTAGAGATGGGTCAAATTTGAAATTTTAAAAGTAATTTTGGGAAAGGTAATACTTTTTAAATAAAGGTTGAGAGATATGAATAAGTATTCTAAAGTTGAATTCAGGCATATTATAGTTCATTTAAAGATGTAATTTGTAGCATAAAAGCATAAAAGTCAGGATTATTTTATTTAATCCTGTATAAGCATTGTTTAATTGCAATATTTTCTCTTAAGTAATAATTATTTTATCATTTGGATAACATGGATTTTTATCTAATAGTGCAGATTTACCTGCTTTCTGTAAAAACAAAGAAACAAACAAAAAATAGGAGATATATTTGATTGTGGGATTTAAAAAGCTGTTAAAAACCTGGGTATGGTGGCATATGCCTATAATCCCAGCAACTTGGGAAGCTAAGGAAGGATGATCACAAGTTTCAAATTAGCCTCAACAATTTAGCAAGGCCCTAAGCAATTTAGTGAGACCCTGCCTCAAAATAAAAAATAAAAAGGGTTGAATATAGCTCAATATTAAAGGGACTCTGGGTTAAATCTCAAGTACTCCCCACCAGAAAGAAAAAGTTGAGTGTCAACATAAAGTAGCTGTAGATACTATAAATAATTTTGGTCATTTTTGATTCTTTAACAGCTAAAATAAGAAAAAATATTTCTCATTGATTTTCTTGAAAGGCAGAAATATGTATTTTTGCAATGGTATCTAGATATTATACCTTCTTGGATGATAAATGTATCTAACAGGAATGAAATCCTAAGGGGACTATGTATTATCTTATTCTTAACCATAAGCTTATATGGTTCCACAGAGTGTTTGTTGACAGTTATGTTACTTTTAGGGTTTTTTTAAACATGCTTTTTAGGATTAAAGGCAATGTAGAAGATAGAATTGCATACAGTTTTTGTGATTCTTCCTTGGACAAGGAATAAAGGAAAGGCTGTATGGTAGATTGAATAAAGGTGCCTCAAATGTGTCAAAGTTTTAACCTCCAGGCCCTGTGACTTTGGAGATGTGTGTAAGGATCTGGGATGGAGAGATTATATTTTATGGGCCCAAAATAATCACAAGAACGAGGCAGGAGGGTCAAAATAAGAGAGACAGATTAGAGGATGGGTTCTGCTGGCTTTGAAAGTGAATGGTGCTGTGAACGAAGGAATGCTGGAGGCTTCTAGAAGACAGAAAAGGCAAGGAAAATGATTCTCTTTTAGAGCTTCTGGAAGAATGCAGCCCTGCCAATACCTTCTGACCTCTTGTACTCTGAGAGAGAAAATTTGTATTATTTAAGCCACCAAGTTTGTGATAGTTTGTTACATCAGCAACAGGCATTAATATACAGACTACAAATTTAAGTTTTAATGCATTATTTATCAAACAAATTGTCACAATGATCACAAAGGTTCAAAGAATGACCTCCTAGAAGATAAAAGGGAAGCCCACAACAATGTAGGTATTTCTAAAAAGACATTTCTTTGTATTTGTTTGCAGATATGATGGCTCAAATAAAGTTACCTATGAAAATTCATGAAGAAGTATTTTTTGAAACCTCATCTTCTAAAAATGATGAAAAATCAAAACCATCAGTGGACTTTGAAGGGTCTGCTCAGGTGGAAATAGACAGATCCATGGAAAATCCCCTGTTAAACAGCCAGATGGTTTTAACTGATTGCTCTTTGTCTTCTCAAAATTACATTCCTCTAAATGGTAAGAAACAGGTTATTGTTTTCTAATTTCTCAGTTAAGGAACAAATTAGGATCAGCAGTTGTATGTCAAATATTAATATTTTTATTTATAACTCCACAGAAAATGCTACTGAGTTTCAGATTCTGAAATACATATTTCAAATTAATGTTTATGAGTTCGTGAATTCTGCACTTTCACTGGTTATAATTCTTACAGAAAGGGTAAGTTGGCCTTTTAAATCTTTCAAAATAATTTAATCTATTTTGCTAAATATTAGAGCAGCTTCAAAATGTTTTTTTCAATCTTTCTTTTTTAAAATTAATTTATTTTGGGCTGGGATGTAGCTCAGTGGCAAAGCGTCTGCCTTGCATTCGCAAAGCCCTGGGTTCGACCCCCAGTTCCAAAAAAAAAGACAAAAAAAAGAACCCCACCAAAAAAAATAAGATTAAAATTAATTTATTTTAATTAGGTAAAAATGACAGCAGAATGCATTTTGATTTATTATACACAATTGCAGCACAACTCTTCATTTCTCTGGTTGTACACATTGTAGTGTCACAGCATAAGTCCAGTCACACATGTAACTAGGGAAATGATGTCCATCTCATTCCACCATCTTTCCTGCCCCCATGTTCCATCCCTTCCCTCGCTCTCTTTGCCCAAAGTTCCTCCATTCTTCTCATGTCCTCCTCCCATTCTGTATTAGCATCTACTTATCAGAGAGAACATTTGACCTTTGGTTGTTGGGATTGACTTACTTCATTTAGCATGATATTCTCCAACTCCATCCATTTATCTGCAAATGCCATAATTATTTGATTGTTTTAATGCTGAGTAATATTCCATTGTGTGTGTGTATGTATGTGTGTGTATATACATACATATATATATGTGTGTGTGTGTGTGTGTGTGTATATAGATCTATCTATCTATCTATCTATCTATCTATCTATCTATCTATCTATCTATCTTTCTCACAGTTTCTTTATCCATTCATCTATTGAAGGGCATTTAGGTTGCTTCCACAGTTTAGCTATGGTAAATTGAGTTGTTATGAACATTAATGTGGCTGTGTTACTATAGTATGCTGATTTTAAATCCTTTGAATATAGACCAAGGAGTGGGATAGCTGGGTCAAATGGTGGTTCCATTCCAAGTTTTCTATAGAATCTCCATACTGCTTTCCAGAGTGGTTGCACCAATTTGCAGTCCAACCAGCAATGTATGAGTATGCCTTTCCCTCACATCCTCACCAACATTTATTGTTGTCTGTATTCTTGATAACTGCCATTCTGATTGGTGTGAGATGAAATCTTAGGGTAGTTTTGATTTGCATTTCTCTAATTACTGTTATGCTCGAATTTGGGGACCCTCCAAAAGACCACCAGAGACCAAGATCGATGTAAATGGCAAAGAGGTGTTTATTGCAAGCTACCTTGGTCCTCTGCATGCACACACAGCAACTGGTGACGCTGAGAGGCCCCGAGCCCAGGGTTTGCAGCAGTTTTATACACTCTTTGGGGAAGGCAGGGACTTCACATACATCATAGCATCTCTTAGCAAATCATCACACACCTCGGGAAAATCAAATAACAATTCTAAAACATGATTAGCACATTCACTGGCGGGAACAAGTTGGGTAGAGGTGATTGGTTACTACAAGAGAGGGATTTATTTGAACTGATTAGTTTAAGCCAAGAGGAGTGTACAGAGTGCTCAACTACATGGTTTCCCAACATATTATCAACCACCATAAACTACTGGGAGGGTCATCTGGCATCCCAGGTATGCTGATTGGTGGCTGCTAGAGGGTTGCTATGGATCCCCACCTAGCCTGACTGAGTCAGGGACACCTGGCACAGCAGATCTCCCCTGTTATTTGTAGATAAACAACTTAGCAGGGTGGGAATGTGCCTAGGAGTGCTCTGTGGGTTTTTCCAAGGACAAAGGTGATGTCCCTTCCTTGGACGGGCTTTGCTCTGAGGTAGAGGCTGGTTTTTCATTACTAGAAATGTTGAACATTTTTTCATATATTTGTTGATAGAATGCATATCTTCGTCTGATAAGTTTCTATTCAGCTCCTTGACCCATTTATTGATTTGTTTTTTTTTTTTTTTTTGGTGTTAAGTTTTTTGGATTCTTTATATATCATGGAGATTAGTGCTCTATGTGACTTGTGTGTGGCAAAAATTTGCTCCCCAAATGTAGGCTCTCTGTGCATTTTTTTTTTTCTGAGAAGAAGCTTTTTAGTTTGAGTACATCCCAGTTATCAATTCTTGATTTTTTTCCTTGTGCTTTAGGAGTCTTGTTAAGGGAGTTAGGGCCTAATCTGACATAATGAAGATTTGGGCCTACTTTTTCCTATATTAGGTGCAGGGTCTCCTAGGTTTTTGATCCACTTTGAGTTGAGTTTTGTGCATGATGATGTTACCACTGTTGACTGGTGTCAAGTCCTTGCTTCCCCAGTGTTGAAGTATAACACCAGTGAAGCACACCGAGGCAAGTTTAGAGTGGAAATAGAAGTTTATTAAAGGATAGCAGAAAAGACTTCTCCAGGAGGAAGAAGAGGACCCAAGAGGTGGAATCCGTGGAAGTGCGGTTGTTTCCCTTGTTTCCCCTTTTTATAGTTCTTTTAATGATGGAATGTAGGTGGGAAGGCCTGAGGGGTGGGACACAGGTGGGCCAAAGAAGTAATCTGGGCTGGAAGGACTTCATTAACACTTCTTCGGGATGGGCTATCTTCAAATCTGCTGGGGCTGTTCATTAACATTTTTTGGGGATGGACTTTGGGGCTAGGACTTTTCTGGGGACTTCGTTAACATTCCATGAGTTGTCCTGCATTTCTCAGAATTCATTCTCAGCATGCCCTCCATTTTAGATTTCACTTGATATTAGACCTGATTTAGCTAACTACACTGACTACCTAATTTTAAATCTGGCTTCATTCCCCCATCTAATTTTGGGAACTCCTTACTACTGTAAGGAAAGGGGGCGAAGATCATTCTGGCTTCTTCAAGCTGAAAAGGGGAGGATGTTGGGCAAGCAGTTTGGAGTCCCCCTTTAAAAATCGGGTCTATTGAGTGGTCCATGATAGAAGTTCGATTGAGAAGTAATAGGCTGGAGGGCCATGTGAGTGGATGGGTGGTCTATAAAAGAAACAAGAATTCATTAGTACTGGAACCAGATGGATGCAGCAATAAATGCCACAGTACAGGAATATGCCAATGAGTATGATAATAAAGACAGAGACTAACAATGTTTTCCACCAGGAAGTACTGAAAAACCAGCCTCTACCTCAGAGCAAAGCCCGTCCAAGGAAGGGACATCACCTTTGTCCTTGGAGAAACCCACAGAGCACTCCTAGGCACATTCCCACCCTGCTAAGTTGTTTATCTACAAATAACAGGAGAGATCTGCTGTGCCAGGTGTCCCTGACTCAGTCAGGCTAGGTGGGGATCCATAGCAACCCTCTAGCAGCCACCAATCAGCATGAGACAGGGAAATACCTGGGATGCCAGATGACCCTCCCAGTAGTTTATGGTGGTTGATAACATGTTGGGAAACCATGTAGTTCAGCACTGTATACCCCTCTTGGCTTAAACCAATCAGTTCAAATGAATACCCCTTTTGTACTGACCAATCACTTCTACCCAACTTGTTCCCGCCAGTCAATGTGCTAATCATGTTTTAGAGTTGTTATTTGATTTTCCTGCGGTGTGTGGGTGTGTGATGATTTGCTAAGAGATGCTATGATGTATGTGAAGTCCCTGCCTTCTCCAAAGAATGTGTAAAACTGCTGCAAACCTTGGGCTTGGGTCCTCTCAGCGTCACCAGTTGCTGTGTGTGCACGCGGAGGATCGAGCTAGCTCGCAATTGCTGCTTACATCCATCTTGGTCTCTTGTGGTCTTTTGGGGGTCTCAAATTCGAGCATAATAGTACCAGAGAACCAGGAGCTAAGATATTGCTTCCATGACAAAGTTGGTGAGGACATGGCTTCTATCTGAGCATGTCAATCTTTAAGGATATTTGTCACATTGCCAGAATTGTCAGGTTTACAGATGTCCTTCTCCTTGAGATACAGTTTAATAATTTAATGTCATCTGATCTTGCAAAATCCTTTTACTAGTATGACCTCTGTGTCTAATAGAGAAATCTTTAATTCTGTTACTTAGGGCTGGATAACCATTCTAGCAAACACTAAGCCTACCTGTGTAGGTTAGAAATAGCTCTACTCTGGCAGTTCCTTTTGATAGTTATCAGGCATTCCTGCCTAAGAATCTCTTTTGTAGCCTGCAGTTTACTTATGCATGCCAGGTGAGAGTGCTACTTCAGGAGCCACATCCCCAGCCCCTCATTAACACTTCTTTGGAATGGGCTGTATTCAAATCTGCTGCGGCTGTTCATTAACATTTCTTTTGGGATTAACATTTTTTTGGTGCCTTTATCTAGTATGAGATATCTAGATATCTGTATTTATGTGGGTATGACTCTGTGTCTTCTATTATGTACCATTGGTCTACATGTCTATTTTGGTGCCAATACCATGCCATTTTTGTTACTATAGCTTTGTAGTATAGTTTAAGGTCTGGTATTATGCCTCCTGCTTCACTCTTCTTGCTAAGGATTGCTTTGTCTATTCTGAGTCTCTTATTTTTCCAAATGAATTTCATGGTTGCTTTTTCTATTTCTATAAGGAATGACATTGGGATTTTAATTGGAATCGCACTAAATCTGTATAGCACTTTGCATAGTATGGCCATTTTGATAGTATTAATTTTGCCTATCCAAGAGTATGGGAGATTTTTCCATTTCTATGGTCTTCTTCAAAATCTTTCTTTAGTGTTCTGCAGTTTTCATTATAGAGGTCTTTCACCTTTTTTGTTAAGTTGATTCCCCAATTTTTAAAAAATTTTTTAGTGTTGATGGACCTTTATTTTATTCATTTATTTATATGTGGTGCTGAGAATTGAGGCAAGCGCTCTACCACTGAGCTATAATCCCAGCCTCCAATTTTTTTTTTTTTAGGCTATTGTGAATGGGGTAGTTTTCAGAGGATATCTCTTTCAGAGGATACATCCACAAATGTATAGAAATGCATTTGATTTATAGGTATTGATTTTTTATCCTGCCTACTTTGCTGAATTCATTAATTTTAGAAGTTTTCTGGTGGAGTTTTTTGGATCCTCTAAGTATAGAATTGTGTTGACAGGGGCTGGGGATGTGGCTCAAGCGGTAGCGCGCTTGCCTGGCATGCGTGCGACCCGGGTTCGATCCTCAGCACCACATACCAACAAAGATGTTGTGTCCGCAGAGAACTAAAAAATAAATATTAAAAATTCTCTCTCTCTCTCTCTCCCCTCTCTCACTCTCTCTAAAAAAAAAAAAGAAATGAGTGATAATTAAAAAAAAAAAAATAATTGTGTTGACAGCAAATAATGGTAGTTTGATTTCTTCTTTCCCCATTTGTATCCTTTAATATCCTTCATCTGTCTAATTGCTCTGTCTAGAAGTTCAAGGATTACGTTGAATTGAAGTGGTGAAAGAGGATTTCCTGTATTGTTTCAGTTTTTAGAGGGAATGCTTCCAATTTTTCTTCATTTAGAATGATGTTGGCCTTGGGTTTAGCATAGAATAGCTTTTACAATGTTGAGGTATGTTCCTACTATCCCTAGTTTTTCTAGTGTTTTGCACATGAAAGGGTGCTATATTTTGTCAAAAGCTTTCTCTGCATCAATTGATATAATCATTTGATTCTTATCTTTAAGTCTGCTGAATTACATCTATTGATTTCCGTATATTGAACCAAACTTGCATCCCTGGAATGAATCCCACTTGATCATGGTGCACTATTTTTTTTTTAAAGAGAGAGAGAGAGAGAGAGAGAGAGAGAGAGAGAGAGAGAGAGAGAAAGAGAATTTTAATATTTATTTTTTTTAGTTTTCGGCAGAAACAACATCTTTGTATGTGGTGCTGAGGATCGAACCCAGGCCGCACGCATGCCAGGAGAGCGCGCTACCGCTTGAGCCACATCCCCAGCCCGGTGCACTATTTTTTAAAATATGTTTTTGTATGCAATTTGCCAGAATTTTATTGATATTTTTTGTGTCGATGTTCATCAGGGATATTGGTCTGAAATTTTCTTTCCTTTATGTGTCTCTGCCAGGTTTTGGTATCAGGATGATACTGGCTTCGTAGAATGAGTTTGGAAGTGTTCCTTCCTTTTCTATTTCATGGAATAATTTGAAGAGTATTGGTATTAGTTCTTCCTTGTAGGTCTTGTAGAACTCACCTATGAATCCTGGTCCTGGGCTTTTCTTGGTTGGAAGGCTTTTGATGGCATCTTCTATTTCTTTGCTTGAAATTGATCTGTTTAAATTGCATATATCCTCTTGATTCAGTTTGGGTTGATCATATGCCTTTAGACATTTGTCAGTGTCTTCAAGGTTTTCTATTTTACTGGGTATAAAGTTTTAAAATAGTTTCTGTCTTCTGTATTTCAATCATGTCTGTTGTGATATTTCCTTTTTCATCACAAATTTTAGTAATTTGAATTTTATACCTCCTTCTTTTCATTAGAGTGGCTAAAGATTTGTCAATTTTATTTATTTTTTCAAAGAACCAGCTTTATATTTTGTTAATATTTTCAACTGTTTCTTTAGTTTCAATTTGAAATATGTTTTAGTGAATCTTTCTTATATAAACTTTATATAATGTCTATTTTCCCATAAAATATTACATGTAAGAGTCCTCTTTATTTAATGGTTTTGTTGCAAAGATGTTGTTAAGGATTTTAAAAAATCATTTCTTAAGCTTTGCTGATCTTGACTTTTTTTCCTCCCTTTCTATTTTTCAAATTATGGGAAATTACACTAAATGAGTTAAATCAGAAACAGTACTAACTAAAAATAATTTTAAGCACATTATTATTATCCAAATGATAGTTGTGACCTCCAAATGTTATAAAATGAGAGTATAAAAGCAACTAATATCTTAAAATTTCACCAACCTTTAACTAATATCTCAAATTCTGTTCCTTTTTTTATTACAAATCTTAGTATTGCATATAATTTAGGAAGCATTTTTATCATCTCATTTATAAGAAGAAATTTAACAGTGGTTGTGTTCAAAGAATTCATTCTAGTTAGAGGACACAGATAAGGAAAGCAATAATACAGTGTTGTAATAGCCATAGTGTGCTATCTAATTATTTACCTACCTGCCTACCTACCTAGTAGATTGATAGGGATTAGTAGGTAGAGAAGGTAGGAAGGAGGAGACTAGGAAGGTATTCAGAATTGATCATTTGAGCTGATCTTGAATGAAGAGTAGAGTTAGCCAAATCTGAAAGGATGGGCATTCTAGGTTGAGAAGGAGTATTATTTGGGGAGTGGGGATATCGGGGATTGAACTCAGGGGCATGGGACTACTGAGCCACATCCCTAGCCCTATTTTAAATTTTATTTAGAGTCTATTCTCAATGAATTGCTTAGTGCCTCACTTTTTGTTGGGGCCAGCTTTGAACTCACAATCTTCGTGCCTCAGCCTCTGGAGCCGCTGGGGATTACAAACGTGTGCCACCACACCCAGCTGAGAAGGAGTATTTTTAAAAGTTCAGAAGTGAGAGAGAACATGGCTCCCACTATCCACCAATCCCTCTTCAATACTCTGGGGACTGGACTCAGGAATGCCTTATTACCTAGCTATATCCTCAGCCCTTATTATTTTTTTATTTTTGAGACAGGGTCTTGCTAAATTGCCAAGGTTGGCCTGAAATTTATGATCCTTCTGCTTCAGCCTCCTGAGTAGCTGTGATTATGGTGTGCACCAGAAGCTGAGCATGACAATTTTGAGAACTATAAGCAATGCAGTCTGACTGAGCATAGGGTGAGGCTGAAAATTTATATAGGGATAAAGTCAAGAGTACTTAAAAAATTTTTTTTTAAAAACAGTATCCTGGATTAACGTCGGGGTTACTGAATTATGTCCCCAGGCTTTTTTATTTTCTGAGACAGGATCTTGCTAAGTTGCTCAGGCTATCCTTGAACTTTCTATTTTCCTGCCTCACCCTCCTGAATAACTGGGATTCAGGAGGCATGAATATATATAGGCATGAACCACCATAATGAGCTCAAAAATAGCTTTCCGGGCTGGGGATGTGGCTCAAGCGGTAGCGCACTTGCCTGGCATGCGTGTGGCCTGGGTTGGATCCTCAGCACCACATGCAAAACAAAGATGTGTCTGTGGAGAACTAAAAAATAAATATTAAAATTCTCTCTCTCTCTCTCCTCTCTTTAAAAAAATAGCTTTACATGTCATAACAGAAATTCAATTCTATCCCTGTTTTTTTAAAAATTTTTTTAATTAATTAATTATTTATTTTTAAATTATTTTTTAGGTGTAGATGGACACAACACAATACCTATATTTTTATGTAGTGCTGAGGATCAAAGCCGGGTCCCGCCCATGCTAGGTGAGCGCTCTATCGCTGAGCCAAAATCCCAGCCCCTGTTTTTTATTTTTTAAATCCCAATTTGTAATGCTGGCAAATATTTGAAGAAAGAAAATAACATACAAAACAGACTAAATATTCTGTGAATTGTATTTGG
Source organism: Ictidomys tridecemlineatus (assembly GCF_052094955.1). Taxonomy (NCBI): domain Eukaryota; kingdom Metazoa; phylum Chordata; class Mammalia; order Rodentia; family Sciuridae; genus Ictidomys; species Ictidomys tridecemlineatus. Next base: position 76,112,028 of record NC_135481.1, on the reverse strand, counting down.
CTCACTAGCCACATTTTTATACCGTGGCCTGTTCTTATAGAGCAATAAAGCTCAAGCAGCACTGCTTACTTATGTAGATATGTACTCTTCCTACATTTATTTCAACTGTTTGGCTTCCATATGGCTTTATGTTTATAATATTTTTTTCCTTTTTTAAAATATTTTTTTAAGAGAGAGAGAATTTTTTTTTTTAATATCGATTTTTTAGTTTTCAGCGGACACAACATCTTTGACAGTATGTGGTGCTGAGGATCCAACCCAGGCCGCACGCATGCCAGGCGAGCGCTAAGGCTTGAGCCACATTCCCAGCCCTAAATTTATAATCTTTACACTAAATCTACTGAAGAGTTCCTGTCAGATCTAGAAATCTAACAATCTGAATGCATCTATTAAGCAACCATAATATAGATTTGAATAGCTGCAGTAAGTGGAAAATTTGAGTTATTTTTCAGTTAAATTTAAGTGAAAGGGTTCTTTTCTTCTTGCCTAAATGTTTACGCAAATTGTTTTAATTTGCTGGTAGTTTCAGGTAGATTTTGTATAGAACATACTTTCTTTGTATTGTTCAGGTAATAGCAATAAACACTACTTTTTACCTTTATTTTATAAATGAGGAACCTATGAGAGTTCTAACATTTATGTACTCCTAAATAACAATCTTCACTTATAGTTAAAAGAAACAATGGAAATGACCTAGCTCTTGTTCAACAGGTAGCTTCTGATTCACTCTTCTTAAAAAAACTCTTACATCACTAGTACAGAGAATGACAAGGTGGATCAACAATTTTGATTTTCTTCCAAAGGCCTAGATCTTATGTCCTGTGACACTGCCTGTTTTATTAAGAGGGAGTAACTAGCACTTACAGCATTGTCAGGGCCGCTCATCAGGGGAATGGGTTTCCAAATTTGTGGAGGAAGTTACTGGTAAGTATGTTTCCAGTGGTTTTGGATACTTCCTAGTAGGTGTTACACACATTAAATATTTGTTGCCCATTTCCTTTAATGCAGGTCATATATAAGCCCATAGCTACTTATGGAGAACAATTTTTTTTTTTTAAAGAGAGAATGAGAGAGGAGAGAGAGAGAGAGAATTTTTTTTAATATTTATTTTTTAGTTCTCGGCGGACACAACATCTTTGTTGGTATGTGGTGCTGAGGATCGAACCCGGGCCACACGCATGCCAGGCGAGCGCGCTACTGCTTGAGCCACATCCCCAGCCCCTGGAGAACAATTTTTGAATATCTTTTACATGATAGAAAATATATACCCTTCATAAATAGACTATAGAATTTAGTTCTTAGTAAAATTAGAATTTTTCTTTCAAATTGTAGGTTTTAAGATGGTAATAATATGTGATATTTAAGAAAAAAAGAGTATATGCTGTGAGGTCCATTAAATTGAATTACAGGTTGGTAGTCACAACTCCACCTATAGCACCCCTTTACCACACAAGTGTCAAAACAGGATCGGTCAGTGTGGAAACAGAAGGGTACAGGATGTATTAGAATCTGAAATCTTTCTCCAGGATATGAGGTGCTTAGAAGAACTTTATTTACATCTAAGGTTATCTTAACATGAGCCATTTAAGGAATGGAATTGAATGATCTTGAGGAAGAGGTAAGTTAAACATACAGAAAAGAAATTGGGTTTGGAATTCTGTATTGAGTTTGCTAAGATTTACGTGTTTTTGCTTTGGAAGAAGATTAGATTTTTTTTTTTGTATTTTTTTAGAATTTTACTTACTCTTTTGTCCCTAGTCTGTTTTTACTATTTGGAATGGTTAATTATTGAAAATTGGAAATGGGCACAGACTAATTTAGGGAGCACAAAGGGATTATTATTATCTATAAGTCCTTAAAGTTGGAAATGTTCTGGAGCCTCTGAAAATGTCCAGACTCATTAAAGAATTTTAATGGAGTAATACAATGTTCTAATTGAGAAATACATTGTTCTAAGAGTCTTTGAAATTCTGAAGATAAATTTATATGATGTTTCTGTTCTGACTAGCTACTCACATAATTTAATTTCAATACACACTACACAACATGTATGGAAGGTTTGTAACACCTTAAAAATAATTATTAAGCAATTTCTGCTACTCTCTAATACTAGAAGTTCTTGAAACTCCCCAGGATGATGTCGGAAAGGAGAGAAAGAACAATTTGAGTTCTGGAAAACTAGGCCACATTTTAGTTCTTGAAAATCACATTCAGTTAACTTTGACTTTTTTTTTTTTTTTAATTTCTACAAGAGTTTACACTGGGAAGTTTTACTAAGGTTCTAAGATTTTGTTCATCTATTGTGTTTTCTTGGGAGATTTGTTCAGGTAGAAGTATCTGCTCCTTTTTCAGTTGCTTCCCTGCAGACTTGAGTTAGGCAGAATTTGATGATTATACTGGTATGGAGACCTATGTATTAGAAATGGGTCATCCTTTACATCTATTAACCTAAATTGCCTACTACAAACAAATCCATCTCTGGGCACTTTATTCAACCTCCCTAAAAATAGGATCCTAAATTTAGAGGGCAAGTTGCTACTTTTAGCTCTTCTACTCAGATGAAAACAACATGTCTTGGGCCAAAGTCTACACGGGTTGGATTTAGTCAGATCCATCTGCCAGCGCCTAGATCACTGAGAGAAGTGACAAACCCCTGGCACCCTCCATAGGGCAAAGGAGAGCCTATAGATGTTTTCTTGTGTAGGAGAGGTTAAACCCAGATCAGACCACTGCTGACCCGAGACGCTTTCCTGCCCAAAGTCCAAAGTCCAGACACGGTTGGCAGTGCACCCTGGCCGAGTACTGCAGGCCATTTTCTGACAGGAATGCAGGAGGCGGCGGGTTTCCTTGGGCCAGCTGGGTCCCCCGGGGTACGACGCCTTAAGGGCTGGTGTGGGGTGCAGATGGCTCTAGTGGAGGAGAGGACTGGGGTTGGAGTTGGGGCTGGGGCTGGCCCCGGACCCTGTGTCGAGGGGGCGCGCCGCGCTCACGCCGGGCTGAGCCAAAAGCCTCTGAGAGAGGTTGCCGCCACAGCAACTGAAGCCAGAGCCCTGCCACAGCCCTGGTCTTCAGGCCTGTGCGGCCCGCACCCCAGCGCAGAGCCTGAGATCGAATCCCAGATCCCTTGACTTCCAAGGCCCTTGGCTTCCCCAGGTAAAGCGCCGGTCCCTTTAAGAGCTAACTACCAGGACACGTCTACCAACATCGCGCGAGGAAGAAGGGGAAGTTTACCGCGGTCCGCGCCTCCCCGCCTCTCCGCTGCAGCCTGGCCGAAACCAAACTGAGGGGTGGGTGGCGTGTCGAGGAGGCGCCGTGGGCTTTAGTGGGACGGGCTTGAACCTGCTCTGTTTCAGAATGCACGGCTTAGCGAAGGGGTCCAGGCTCCCCCCGCAGGCAGCGTGAGCGCACGAGGCCTGTGGGATCCCGTGCCCGCGGCTCCCCCCCGCAGCCGTCTCGCAGTGGTCTGCTCCGTCGCCGGGTGCAGGTTCGGGTTCCGGACCGAACGCCGAGTGTCCGCCGCCTCTTTTGGCGTGTCTGGGCAGGCCGTCGTTGCGGCGGCAACAGCCAAAGCAACGTTGGCGTGATGGAGGGGCCCAGGGCTGCCCCTCAGCGGTACTGGAGGCTGGTCCTAGAAGAAGTACGCAGGGTGAGTCGGCGCCACCGGGGTTACGTGGCCCTGGCGTAGCGGGGCCGCCAGTGAGCGCAGCCCCTGACTTTGGCGTTGGGGTTAGCGCCTCGCTTGTCAGGGGTTCTGAAGCCAGATCTATCCTGCCGCCGGCGGTAGTCAGGTCAGGGTGCTTGGAAGGGTTTTGTGTAGTAGCAGGGGACCTGGAGATCAGGAAGGTGACGAACGCATTCGCCCTGCTGGACTTTGCAAAGGGGTAGTTACCGTTAACCCCTACTCCCCAAATGAATTAGCTGTTTCGTTTTGTTATTTGTTTTGAATAGGGATTATTGACACGTGATTCTTCCGACTGTGAGAACCTTGGGGAACGATCCTCTGAAATGAGTTTTATATTTAGTGATGAAACTTCTCGTTGTCTTGCGCGGGAGTTGGGATTCTAATTCTGCGGTTTTTCAATATAGAATGCCCGTTTGAGGTGCTTTGCCATAAAGCGAGATTGTTTTTTGCTTGTCTGTGTCTTAACGTAAAAGGTCTAGGCATAGTAAATTCTCAGTTAAAATTCACTTTTTTTCAGGTTCACTTTGTAATCAGGTTGCAGAGATTTTTCTCCTTAAGTGTCCGTAAGTGTTTTTGTTGTCATGTTCAGGAGCATTTATGTCGCTCTGTTTCAAAAAAACTGCATTACGTTTTATATATATATATATATATATATATATATATATATATATATATATATATGTGTGTGTGTGTGTGTATATATATATATATATATATTTATTGTAGTTGGATACAATACCTTTATTTTTATTTATTTTTATGTGATGCTGAGGATCGAACCTAGGCATGTGCTAGGCAAGTGCTAGGCATGTGCTAGGCAAGCGCTCAACCCTGAGCCAAAACCCCAGCCCCTTAAAAAAGACAAAAGTCTTTTAAAAAATAAAATCTTGAGGCAATTATGATTGTTTTCTTCCTATGTGAATTAAAAGTATTGTTGCCATGCTTTTCGTTCATTTATTCAACCTTAGTGTATCTAGCATACACTCATGAATGACAAGGTCAGCTCTATGGAGGTTCTAAATGGACTAATACTTCTGGTCCTTAGCAACATACTGTCTGTTAAAGGAGAGAAGACAAAAAAATTAGTCCAAAGTAGAAACTGATGAAGTGCTTACTGAAGCGTACATACAAAGTGAGGGGTTGGAAAGATAACATTTTCTTAATTGGTTAGTAAAGTCTTTCCAGGCTGTGCAAATAGTTAAAGTAGAGGAGGCATAAAACAGCCAGGTGTGTGCAGAGAAGTAGGACCTGTATTACTTAGAGTATAAAGTGGACTCAGGGCATGATGTGCAATGATGCTTACTGAAAATAAGTAGGTTCCAAGTGCTACTGTAAGGTGCTGGAGAGCTGTTGAGGGCTTTTCAGTGTTTCGACTTTACATAGCTTCCTGATAGTAGCATGTAGGTTAGATGTCAGTGAAATAAAACTCAAAACAGGCTTTAAGGGAGAAGTGACAATGGTAGGGATAAGAGAACAGGGTACTGAATGTGGAGATATTTAGAAGCTAAAAGTTAAAATGGTTATGGATTATATGGTTACTAATTAGATTTGATTGTAGATGGAAAGAGAGAAGAAACCTAAAATGACTCCTAGGTTTTTGGCTATGGCAGTTTAACTCATTTACTAAGATGGGGTTTATAAGGAAGTTTTGGAGGAGAGATAATTTTCAGATTGTACATATTTCTCTTTCTTCACTAAGAACAACAATAATCAATACTTTTTTTTTTTTTTTTTTTTTTTTTAACAAGACTCCAATAGAGAGAGACATGGAAAGAGGCTGTCAGGTTCTGCAGGATTTTCTTCTCTGATGATCATCTCCCCCCCCCCCCCTGGGATTGAACTCAGTGGTACTTAACCAGTAAGCCACATCCCTAGCCCTTTTTATGTTTTATTTTGAGACAGGGTCTTGCTAAGTTGCTCAGTGCCTCCCTAATTTGCAGAGGCTGGCTTTGAACTCAAAATCCTCCTGCCTCAGTTTCCCAAGTCACTGGGATTACAGGTTTTTGCCACCACACTCAGCCATCCATATGATTTTTTTTTTTTTTTTTTGCTAAATGATACAACTCTTACCACACTGGCCTGGGTGTTAGGAAGTCACAACATTGCTTTGATTTTAATTTTCTTTCTAGTTTTTTTAAAGCATTATTTTTTGGGAAGTGGGAGGTACTGGGGATTTAACCCAGGGACAATTTACCATTGAGCTACATCCTTTTTATTTTTTATCTTGAGACAGAGTCTCACTAAGTTGCTTAGAGCCTTGCTAAATCACTGAGGCTGGCTTGAACTTGTGATCCTCTTGCCTCAGCTTCCTGAGTTGATGGGATTATAGACATGTGCATGGCACATTTGACTTTGAGCAACTGTTAAACTGTATTCCACAGAGGCTACATCTTTTTACATCCCCATGAGCAGTTTGAGTTCCAATTTTCTGTACTCTTAACATTTTTATGTGTGTGTGTTTAAATAGCTACTCTGGGGAGTATACAGTGGTATCTTGTGGCTTTGATTTGCATTCCCTAATAAATAATGACATTGAACATCTTTACATGTGCTTATTGGCTATTTGTATATATTTTCTTTGGAGAAATATCTATCTTTAGTCTATTTAAACAAATGATTTGTGTTTTTATTAAGTCATAAGAGTTCTTTTTTTTTTTAAAGAGAGAACTTTTTAATATTTTATTTTTAAGTTTTTGGCGGACACAACATCTTTGTTTGTATGTGGTGCTGAGGATCGAACCCGGGCCGCACACATGCCAGGCAAGCGCGCTACTGCTTGAGCCACATCCCCAGTCCTTTTTTTTTTTTAATATATTTATTTATGTATGTATCTTTTTAGTTTTAGGTGAATACATTAGTTTTTTGTTTTTTTTTTTAATGTGGTACCAAGGATCAAACCCAGTGCCTCATGCATGCTAGGCGAGCACTCTACCACTGAGCCACCACCCCAGCCCCAAGTCATAAGAGTTCTTTTAAATTTTTTTTTATTTTTAAAATTCTTTTTTAGTCATACATGACAGCAGAATGTATTTTGACATATAATACATACATGGAAGAGTTCTTTATTTATTTAGGTACTAGTCCCTTCTCAGATACATGATTTGCAAATATTTTCTCTTATTCTGTGTATTGTCTTTTCTTGATGGTATTCTTTGAAGCACTATAATTTTAAATTTTGATTAAGTTCAACTTGTTTATTTTTTCTTTGATTGCTTGTGTTTTGGTGTTTGGTTTCTAAGAAACCATTGCTTAAAACAAGTCACAAAGATTAACACCTATGCTTCCTTTGAAGAGTTTTAGCTTTCACATTAAGATCTTTGATCCATTTTGAATTAATTTTTTATGTATAAAGTCTGAGTCCAGATTCATTCCTTGGAGTTTGAATATTGATTTATCCTAGTATGATTTGTTGAAAGGACTGTTCTTTCCACATTGATATGTTTTGATATTGCTATTGAAAATAATTGGCTGTGAATTTAAGGGTTTATTTCTGTACTCTAATTTCTGTTCCTTTGGTCTATGTATTACATAGTTATGTTATTATATTGTCTTTTAAAATTTTTCTGACATCATCTTAATTATTATAGTTTTGTAATACATTTTTGGAGTAGGGAAGTATGAGTCTGCCAATATTATTTTTCTTTATCAGTATTATTTTGGATGTTTGGGGTTTCTTGCATTGCTAAATGAATTTTATGATCAGCTGGTCCATTTCTGCAAAAAAAAGGATGTTGGAGTTTTCATAGGGATTGCTTTAAATCTGTAAATCACTTTGGGAAGTATTGCTGTCTTTGACATAAAGTCTTCCAGTCCACAGAGAGAGGGTATTATTCCATTATTTAGATCTCAGTTTCTTTCAACAATGCTTTGTAGTTTTCAATGTGAGCTTCTTTTGTTGAATTTAGTTCTAATATCTTATTATTTTGGATGCTACTGAAAATAAAGTGCTTTTTTAAACTTGCATGTTCAGCTTGTGGAATCCAGCGTATTCACCAGGTAAAACCTAAGCTGGATGAAATGAGGGAAGGAACATCTGAATCTGAGTCATTCAACTTCTTTCTTTGCCTTTCCAGCTGCTATTTCTCATCCTTGAAAGATCTGAGGCATTTCTGTTGCACTCCAGTTTGAAAATCTTTGCATCTCACTATGATGCTTTTCTTCATCACTTGGTGATAATGTTTGAAAGTTGCCAGAAAAATGTTTTTGGATGTCTTCTGTTTGGTGTTACTCTGGCAGCCCATTTTGTGAAAAGGATATTAATAGAGTTGAACACATGCATTTGAACCTATATTCATAATCAATAATAATTGTCAAAAATGCAGGTTTATGGACTTAATTTTTTTTTTTTTTTGTCTTGAAGGTTGTGGAAACATTGCCTGAAGATATGAGACCAGGCCCTAATCCTTATGGCCTTCCGTGGGAGTTGGTGATATATGCAGCTATTGGATTTTTAGCTATTCTCTTGTTTTTGTGGAGAAGTTTTAAATCTGTAAGTAAGCAGTATATACTAAGAGAAAACGTTCATTCTGACTAGAGTCTGAACAAGTAGTATGAGAAACATTTGCTTTTTAAGTAAACAGGCTACTGTAGTTTGGTGGTAACACATGTTAATGTGTGGCTAACAGAAACTATGTATTCAGAGGAACTTTTTTTTGTATAAAAATTTTATTTTGTTTATTTAAAAAAAAACATTTATTTTTTTTAGTTGTAGGTGGACACAATGCCTTTATTTTATTTTTATGTGGTGCTGAGGATCGAACCCAGTGCCTCACACATGCTAGGCAAGTCCTCTACCTCTGAGCCACAACCCCAGCCTCATGTATAAAAATTTTAAAGAATTTCTTTATAGAAGTATTATACACTAATATTAAACCCCTACCTTTATTTATTTATTCTTTTTCTCTCCCCACCTTCTCCAATATCTGTGAATGTATCATTTAACTTGGAATAAAAAACATTGTCGGGCTGGGGATGTGGCTCAAGTGTTAGCGTGCTTGCTTGGCATGCGTGTGGCCCGGGTTCGATCCTCAACACCACATACAAACAAAGATGTTGTGTCCGCCGCAAACTGAAAAATAAATATTAAAATTTCTCTCTCTCTCTGTCTTTAAAAAACAAAAACAAAACATTGTCATTTACATTTAGGTAATCCTGCCTCATTTCACTCCCTGCCTTTAAAAATTTTGGGGACATCATATTATATCCTTTAAAAGTATAGATTATAATTTTACTTGATATCATGCCATATGTCATCTTTTGAGCTTTGTTTTTGACCTTATGTTGTTAAAATACATCCATATTTTGAATGTTAAGATTCATCATACCATGCTGCGTGCAGTGGTGCATGCCTGTATTCCCAGCAACTCCAGAGTCTGAGGCAGAAGGATTGAAGTTCATGGCCAGCCTCAGCAACTTAGTGAGACCCTGTCTCAAAATTCAAAGGGCTGGGGATGTAGCTCAGTGGTAAGTGCTCCTGGTTTCCATCCCCAGTACAAAAAAAAAAAAAAAAAAAAAAAGATTCACTATTATTTACTATTTCTGTAGAATATCACATTATAAAAAATATATTATAGTTTTGGGCTGGGGTTGTGGCTTAACGGTAGAGCGCTTGCCTAGCATGTGTGAGGCCCTGTGTGAGGCCCTGGGTTCGACCCTCAGCACCACATAAAAATAAAAAAAGGTATTGTGTACAACTATAACTAAGAAATAAATATTAAAAAAATATATACATATATATATTATAGTTTTATCTGTACTTTTATGGCCCTGGACATTTGGGTTATTTCCCAGGCTTTTTCTATTATAAACAGTACTGCTGTGTTTATTATTAATTCACATCTCTTGTTATATATTTGTAAGAGTTTTCTTGGGAATATATGTAAGTGTGAGATTATTAGATTATAAAGCATATGGAAGTTTTACTTTTAAAAGGTAATGTCAAATTCTTTTCTACATTATCTGTATTGCTTTATACTTCTCCCAGCGCTATATAAGAAACCCTACAGATCCATTTGATCCATGTTCTCTCCAACACTTACTGTTGTAGTTCTTGATTTTTATCATTTGAGTGGCTATAAAATGGATCTTATCATGGCCTTGATTTGAATTTCCTCACGATCTCTTCCAGTACATTTATTAGCCATATATATTTGTTGTTCTTGAAAATCTTTGTCTTTTGCCAAGATTTTTTTGAGTAGTTTATTTTTTCCTATTTCATTATATAGTGGTCTTTTTTTTTTTTTTAAGTTTGTTTTTGGTTATTTACTCACATGTGCCTGTAACAAAGCAGGAATAACTGTTGTGTATCTTTATTTACTTATTTGTGGTGCTAGGGATTGAACCTAGGGCTTCTTGAATGTCAGGCAGACACTCTACTACTGAGCCACATCCCCAGCCTTCATTATATATTTTTGTTGCTATCTTTATTATGTGTATTGCAAATGTCCCAGTATGAAATATCTTTTCCTTTTCTTTTAATTTTTTTATGATATACAGAAATTCTCACTTTTGAATGTGAGAAAATTCTCACATTCTCAGTTTTGCTTTTAATACTGAAATCCTTGATCTATCTTTTTTTTGTTTGTTTGTTTGGGGGTACCGGGGATTGAACTCAGGGGCACTTGGCTACTGAGCCACATCCCTATCCCTATTTTGTGATTTTTACTTAGAGACAGGATCTCACTGAGTTGCTTTGCACCTTGCTTTTGCTGAGGCTGAGGCTAGCTTTGAACTTGAAATCCTCCTGCCTCAGTGTTCTGAGCTACTAGGATTACAGGCATACTCATACTCCACTGCGCCTGGCCCTTGATCTGTCTTGAATTATTTTTTTAGGTTAGGGATTCAGTATGTCTGGTTCCACATATTAAAATTCATGTATATGAGAATCTTTAATGCATTCTATTCCATTGAATATTGTTGAAAGTAGATGCATGTACATCATTGTTTCCACACATTAGATTACGAGTGTTAATTGACTGATTGTATTGTTCATGAATTACATTTTTTTGTTTTTCTTTGTTTCCTACATTAATCAAAAATGAAGAAAAGTGTACTGCATTCCATTGTTATGATGGATTTATCACGTTCTGTTTTTCCGTTCATTCTTGTTTTGCATATTTTGAGGATATTTTGTTAGGTGTATACATGTTTAGAATTACTGTATCTTCTTAGTAAATTGAAACCTGGCAGTATCTAGTGACCTTCTATCACTCTAATGATACTTTTAAGACCTCTTATATTCAATGTTAAGAGAGCCATACTAACTTTGAGTGATAGTTGATATCTTTTCTCATCCTCATATTTTTCAGCCTTTCCATGGTCTCTATTTAATGTGTATTTTGTATATATATATTATTTAATCCTCTTTTTCACTGTTGAGTGTAGTTTATGTACACATATTATGATTATTGATTATGGATGCATTTGGAATTTCTTCCAGTTTAATTTATTAATGTGTTCTACTTTTTTTTTTTTTTTTTTTTAAAGAGAGAGTGAGAGAGGAGAGAGAGAGAGAGAGACAGAATTTTAATGTTTTATTGTTTAGTTCTCGGCGGACACAACATCTTTGTTGGTATGTGGTGCTGAGGATCGAACCCGGGCCGCACGCATGCCAGGCGAGCGCGCTACCGCTTGAGCCACATCCCCAGCCCTGTTCTACTTTTTGTATGTTTCTTTTAAATTCTTTTCACTTTGATATGTAGATCTTTCTGCCTGGAAGACAAGAACCTCAGCACATTCTTATACCCAGGGTGTCCTTTTTTACTTTCCAATCTTTATCAGATTGATATAATCTATGTTTTTATCCTGGATTTATAAGCAGTATCTCTCTCTCTCTCTCTCTGTCTGTCTGTCTGTCTGTCTCTCTCTCTCTCTCTCTCTCTCTCTCTCTCTCTTTCTCTCTCTCCCTCCCTCCCCATTTTTTGTTTTCAACTTTTTATTCACCTCTTTTCCATGATCAAGACAATGACAGATATTATAGTATATGATTACTGTTAATTGACATATTTTTTGCTGGGTCTTCTAGAAATAATTTTTGTCATCTTTGAACACTTCTTTCAAGATGTGTTTTAATGTCTTTCTTTTTTTTTTTTTTTTCTGGTACTGGGGATTTAACCCAGGGGCAATTTACTACTGAGCTACATCCCCAGCCCTTTCTATTTATTATTTGGGACAGTATCTCACTAAGTTACTTAGGGCCTCACTAAGTTGCTGAGGCTGGTTTTGAACTTTCAATTCTCCTGCCTCAGCCTCTCAAGCTGCTGGGATTATAGGGCAGGCACCATTGTGCCCGGCCTGACTTCATATTTCTTAACTTCCATTTTTCTATTTTTTTATGGGATTCTGTTACTTTACTTTTTTTTTAAATTGTAGGTGGACAAGAATACCTTTTTATTTATTTATTTATTCTTTATGTGGTACTGAAGATTGAACCCAGTGCTTCACATGTGTTAGGTGAGCACTCCATCACTGAGCTATAACCCCAGTCTTGGGATTCGGTTACCTTTTGAGAAGGTTCTTCAATCTGATGTTTCATTCCCTAATTTCTTCATCTGTATCCATTCTGCCAAACCTTGTCTTTTAAATTGGCTCGTTTCATTTCATGTCTATACATGTTCTGTAGGTGACCTAAGTTCCTTTTTGTCTTTTCTACTTGGTTATGTTACCTCAGCCCTAAGAGTGCTGCTTTCTCATTATTCAAGAGAGAAAAAGCTTTTTCCAAAAGAAAAAAAAAAAATTGGTTTGTGGTTTCTTTAATTAATTTTATTTTGTAGCATTTTTTTTTCCCATTGGAAGTAGAACTCTTTTAGCTAACTCATGTTTATAGTAAGGCAAGAAAACTGTTATTTTTAAGTTGGTAGTAGAAATTAAATATATTAGATTTACTTGAATGTATGCTTGTTTTAATGTGATTTTTGTTAAAAATTTGTTTCAGGTTAGAAGCCGGCTTTACATAGGTAAGCTAATTTTTCTATTTTAGATCCCATCATTTGTTGAGTATAATTTAAAAACTTATAATAAATAATTCATTCATAATAATATTGACCTTTATTTTTTTGTTTTTTTTTTTTTTAAAGGAAGAGAAAAAAAGCTTGCTCTAAAACTTTCTGGACTAATTAAAGAAAAATGTGAACTACTTGAAAAAGTTAGCCTTGTTCAAAAAGAGGTAAGACATTTTTGGAAAATAACATTTATGTTAGAGTCATAGTACTGACTTTCTTTTTTGATACTGGGGACTGAACTTAGGGGTGCTTTACTGTTGAACCATATCCTTAGTCCTTTTTATTTTGAGACAGGTTCTTGATAATTTGCTGGCTTTGAACTTGCAATCCTCCTGCTTCAGCCTACTAAATCACTGGGATTATAGGCATGTGCCACTCATGAAGCTTTCTGTTTTTCAGTGTATTTACTTCTATGTAAATTTAAGATTAGTAATGCTCTATTTGCAAAGTATGAGAATTCTGTTGTTCCTCAACTTTAGTGCTTAACCCATCATATTAATTTTGGCCATTATATTAGGTGTGTAGTGTTTTCTTATTGTTGATTGAATTTGTATTTCTCTGCCTAATGAGAGAGAGTGCATTTTTATATATATATATATTTTTTTTGGCCATTTTGATATTCTTTTTGTGAATTTGTCTTCAGGTCTTTTTCATGTTTTAAAAGGAATTGTTGTCTTTATCCTTTTTTTTTATGTAGGAGTTTTTCTATATCTCAGATACAAGTTCTTTGTTAGATATATGAACTGCAAATATCTTCTTCCACTCTCGCTTACCTTATTTCAAATGTGCCTTGGAAAGCAGAAATTCTTAATTAGTATAAACTAATTTGTCGGTTATTTATTTGTGATAACTGCGTTTTGTTTCCTGATGAAAGAAATTTTTGTCTACCTAAGGGTATAAAGATACTTTTTTGGTGTTATCTTTTAGAAACTTAATGGTTTTTCTTTTTTTTTTTGTCTTTGTATTAGTTTGTTAGGGCTACTGTCATAAAATATCACAGACTTAGGGGCTTAAATAGCAGAAATTTATTTTCTCACAGATCTGGAGATAGGAATCCAAGTTTAAGGTATTGACTCATTTGATGTCTTTTGTGACCTCTCCCTGGCTTGTAGATGACTGCCTTCTTGCTGTATCTTTATGTGGAATGGGCATACACATATTTCTGGCATCTCTGCATCCAATGGTCTTTTCTTATAAGGACACCATTCGTATTGGATGAGGACCCATTCCAACAGCTTCATTTTAACTTAATCACAATTTTAAAGGCTCTGTCTCCAAAAATGAAGTTATATTCAAAGTACTGTGGATTCGAGTTTCAACATAGGAATTTGTGGAGGACACAATGCAGCCCATAACAGTTTTTTTTTTTTTTGGATACTGTGAATTGAACTCAGGGGTACTTGACCACTGAGTTACATCCCCAGCCGCATTTTGTATTTTATTTAGAGACAGGGTCTCACCAAGTTGCTTAGCGCCTTGCTGTTGCTGAGGCTGGCTTTGAACTGGTAATCCTCTTGCCACAGTGCCTGAGCCACTGGGATTATGGGTGTGCATCACCACAGCCAGCCTATAACAGTTTTTAATCCATCTAGAATTGAATCCATGATGATGTAATTGGAAGAATATGTCAATAGTAAATTTTTATATGGATATCACACTAATTATTGACATTTATTTATTGATTTTTAAAATATTTTTTAGTTGTAAATGGATCTTTTATTTATTTATTTATGTATTTATTTATTTATATGTGGTACTGAGGATCGAACCCAGGGCCTCACACATGCCAGGCAAGTGCTCTACCATTGAGCCACAACTCCAGCCATAATTATTGACATTTATTGAAAAGACTTTTTTCTATTGTTTATAATGTCATCTTAAATCAAGTGACTGAATATTTGTGAGATTGTTTCTATAATATCTTATGTTCTGTTGGTTTTTTTAAAAACTTTTATACCAATACTATACTTTTTTGATTACTATAATTTTATAACCAGCCTTGTTATCAGACAAGGTAAACCTACAAGTTTGTTGTTCTTCAGAATTGTCTTGGCTCTCATGACAGTCTTTCTATATACATTTAAAATCGTTCATGTGCGTGTATACACACACACACACACACACACGCATGCATGCACTCAACCTGCTAAGAGTTTGGATTCTGTTGGGTGTATAGATCAATTTTTAGAAAGAATTGACATTTTTATAATGTTGAGTTCTTATCCCTGGTGGTACACTCTTCTATTTATTATGTCTTTTAAAATTCTCTCAGCTGGGTGTGGTGGCACATGCCCAATTCCAACAGCTTGAGAGGATAAGGCAGGAGGATTGCAAGTTTGAGGTTAGCCTTAGTAATAGGAATTAGGAAGGCCCTAAGCAACTTAGCAAGACCCTGTCACAAAATACAAGATAAAAAGGTCTGGGGATATAGCTCAGTGATAAAACACCCCTGGGTTCAATTCCTAGTACCCCCACCCCCCAAAAAATTGTTTTACAAATTTTTGATTTATGGTCTTGAACATCTTTTCTTATATTTATTCCCAGGTATTCTTTTTTTTTTTAAACAGCTTTATTGGGATACAATTACATAACATAAAATTCACCCATTTAAAGAATATAAATGAATGGCTTTTAGTATATTCACAGAGTTGTGCATTCATCATAGCAATCAACTTTCAAACATTTTTGTTACCCCCAAAAGAAACTATGAGCCCTTTAGTTATCACTCTTCACTCAGTCTGTCCCATGCCAAAGTCATGGATAATTTCTATTTCTATAGATTGGCCTATTCTGGACATGTAAGTGGAATTATATAACATATGGTTCTTTGTGATTTTCTCTTAGAATGATGTTAAATACAGATGCAACAATTCAACTCCTAAGTGTATACCCAAAGGAAATGTTTCATTCATATTATAGCATGCATCAGAATTAATATATTTTTTGTCAGATATTCATACCACAATTTATATATCCATTTGTCAATTGATGAACATTTAGGGTTATTTCCACTTTTGGTGTTATAAATAGTAATGCTTACTATATTCATGTACAAGTTTTTGTGTGAACGTACAAAAGAATTACCAGTTTTTCACAGTGGCTGTACCACTTTACATTCCCATCAGTAGTTTGTGAGTTTTTTGACTTTTGTATACCTTTCCCAATACTTGTTGTTGTATTTTTTTTATTACAGTTCTACTGGGTATTAATTGATATCTCATTGTGGTTTCGATTTGCATTTCCCTGATGGCTAATGATGCTCCCTGATGGCTAATAATCATCTTATTATAGTTTATTGGCCATTTGTGTATGTTTTCTAGAGAAAATTTTGTTCACTTCTTTGCCTGGTTTTTAATTGGGTTGTCTATTAAAGTTCTATCTTTATGTATTCTGGATGTAAAGCTTATCAGCTACATGATTAACAAATATTTTCTCTCTTTTGAGTTGTTTCCTCACTTTCTTAATGTTGGTATACTATGAAGCATAAAAGTTAAAATTTGATGATGCTCATTTGATCTTTTTTTTTTCCTTTTCTGTGCTTTTGGTAGAAGGTATATGTAATGACTGCTTAATACAGGATCACAAGACTTAAACTTGTTTCCTTCTAGAAGTTTTATAGACTTCTTATGTTTTAAGTCTGATCCATTTTGAATTGATGTTTATATATAGTGTGAGGTTTTGTATGTTGATTTTATATTCTACCACTTCATTGAATTCATTTATTAGAAACTATAGTTTTTTGGTGGAGTTTTTGGAATTTTTCTACAGGTATGATCATGTCATCTGCAAATAGAGATAATTCTATGTCTTCTCATCTAATTTAGGTAACTTTTATATCTTTTTTTTTTGTTGTTGTTGTTCAAGTGTGTTTGGTAGAACTCTTCTAGGTCTGTTGACTGAAAGTGGTGAGAGTGGATATCCTTGCCTTGTACCTAGGATCTTAGAGGAAAAGTTTCAGTTTTTCCTGATTATGTTAGCTGTGAGTTTTTCATAAATGGCCTTTATTATGTTAAGGAACTTTCCTTCTATAATTAACTGTTAAAGAGTTTTTTCAAGAAAGAATTTTGTATGGGCTGGGGCTGTAGCTCAGTGGCAGAGCACTTGCCTAGCATTTGTGAGGTACTGGGTTCGACCCTTAACACCACATAAGAATAAAAACAAATAAAATAAAGGCATTCTGTCCATCAACAACTACAAATTTTTTTTTAAAGACAAGATATTGTACTATGTCAAAAGCTTTTCTCTGTCAGTTGTTATCATCATGTAATTGTCCTTCAGTATGTTAAGATGATGCATCACATTGATTGATTTACATATGTTAAACTAGCCTTGCATGCTGGGGATAAATCCTACAAGATCATGATGTATAGTCTTTTTTTTTTTTTTTTTTAAAGTATTGGGAATTGAACCCAGCAGTGCTTTACACTGAGCTATATCCCAGCCCTTTTTTAAAATTTTGAGATAGGGTCTCCTAAGTTGCCAGGCTGTCCTTGAACTTGGAATCCTTCTATCTTAGCTTCCCAAACGAATAATGTATAAGTTTTTTGATGAGTTGTATTTTACTGAGGACTTTTGCTTTAAAGCTTATTTATTTTTTGTAATTTTTTTTCACATTAATGTTTAACAGAAATATTGATCTGCAGTTTTCTTTTTCTTTTGGTGTCTTATCTTGCTTAGGTATCAAGGTGATGCTGGCTTCTTAAAATGTGTTAGAAAGTATTCCCTCTAACTCTGTGTCTGAGAAGAGTTGAAGTATTGGTCTTAATTCTTTGTTTGAAAATTTGTTTGAATTCTGCCACAAAGCAGCCTGGTCCAGGACTTCTCTTAGATGGGAGATCAGATTACTTTAATAACAGATTGAGATATGTAGGAGCTATATCTCAGTTCAAAAGATTAGTCTGTTTCTGGTTTAAGATTTAATAAGATAGTCAGTTTTAGCTGGGTGAAGGTGGTATATGCCTGTAATCTTAGTGACTTGGGAGCCAAGACAGGAGGATCACGAGTTCAAAACCAGCTTTAGCAACTTAGCGAGGCACTAAACAACTCAGGGAGATCATCTCTAAATAAAATATAAGAAATGGCTGGGGATGTGGTTTAGGAGTTAAGTGCCTCTGGGTTAAATCTCTGGTACCCAAACCAAACCAACCAACCAACCAAACAAACAAAAAAACCCAGTTTTGATTAGTATCAGTTTCCTAATAAATACCACTCTAACAAATTACTACAAACTTAGTGATGTAAAGCAACAAAAATTTTTTCTAATTCTGGAGGTCAGAACTATAAAACCCTTGTTGTGGGCTAAAATAAAGATTTAGCAAGTCTGTTTTCTTATGCAGGCTCCCAGAGATAATTTATTCCTTACTTCTTCCAGATTCTAGAGGCAATAGTGATTTCTTGGGCTCATAGCTGCATCACCCTGATCTCTGCTTCTATCTTTACATACTTCTAAAGATACTTGTTAGAGGGAATAATAGACATCTTATATAAAAATATACTTTTAAAATAAATCTTTGGATAATCTTCAGTACAACCTTGCCATTAGACTTTTCACCTCCTTTTTAGTTGTCTGCCCTCTTTGTTTTTGGTGCTAGGGATTGAAGCCAGGGCCCTCTGCATGTTAATAAGCACATGATCTACCAGTGAGCTACATATACCCTCAACCCCCTTGCCTCTTGCCTTGGATATATTGGGCTTATCAGAATATTACTGGTTACTCTCCTATCTCAAGATCCTTAACTTAATTGTACCTGGAAATACTGAGGATTAGTACTTAAACATCTTAGGAGAGGTTATTATTCAGTGAAGGACAGGGTCCTATCCTGACACCTGAGTTCCATGGCTCATCTTACTCAGCAGGTCCTGAATTCTGCATTTTATCTTCTCAGCTTCTGCTTTTCATGATCTCTTTGCTCAGTTTCCCACCTGTCAGCCTTTACTTTTTGGGGAAAAAGAATTGTCAAATGCTGAATTTGTCTTTCTGGGAATTCCCTCTTCTCTCATATTATTTTCACAGTTTTAAGTAGTCTTTGAAGCCATCAGACAGATCCTGTTTCTTTCTTTTCCAGTTCTTCTTAGCAGAAAGACTGATTTAAAATAGCCTAGTTTTCAATTTAATCTCTTTATAAAAAACAGTGAATAAGTGCACTTTGTCAGATTTTATAATATTGTATATTTTATTGTCCTTATTTTTCATTTATTCATGACAATTCTCTTATGTTCTAAAGATTTTGCATTCCCTACTTGCTTTATTTGTCTTATGCTATGAATTAAAAGTGAACATTTCTGATGGCCAGCTACTATAAATTTCTGTTTATTGAAAAGACCTATAAAAGAAGTATACTTGTTAGAGAGAATAATAGACATCTTATATAAAAATATACTTTTTGAATAAATCCTTGGATCATCTTCAGTACAACCTTGCCATTATACTTTTCACCTCTTTTTAAATAAAGAATGATCATATGAGTTACAGCCTTATGTTCTTTGAGAAGCAGACTTTGGACAGTTTTCCTAGTCTTTAAAATTTTTTTTGCAGTATAGGGGATTGAACCCAGGACCTCTTGCATGCTAGGCAAGTGCTCTACCACTAAACTTCATCCTGAGCCTTTCTTTCCTAGTCTTAAGGGCGAAGTTCTGCCATATATTGCCCAAGTGAATGATTTGTGATAACGTTAGCTGCCCTGGCTTTGTTTGTTACAGTGGTCAGATTTGAAGAACTTAAAAGCTGAGTAAATCCAAGTGAATTTAACATACGTGAGGAAATAGATACGGTCTGCTTCTTAGACATCTGTCTAGATAAAATCTGGTATAATATTTGTAGTTTTTACTTATGTGTTGCCTTGTTTCAGTATGAAGGCTTAGAGTCATCTTTAAAGGATGCCAGTTTTGAGAAGGAGTCAACAGAAGCACAAAGTTTGGAGGTAAAAAAGAAAAAGAAAAAGAAAATTTAAAACATTGGGGTAAAGGGTTCTTACTAAATAACCTGAACTTTAAAAATAATAGAGCTTCTCAAAACTTAAGTATTTCAAAGAAATGTGAATGAACATCTCTGAATGCCAAAGCTTAAAGAATTAAAAAAATTAGAGGTAGGTAGCATAAAATACTTTAAAAATTTGAGCCTTTGATGCTTAACTTGTTTTTAGTGAGGAATAGTCAGTTATTGGAATCTAGAACTGTACAGAAGTTTTTATTCTTCATTGCTAAGAAACACATTAAGGTAACTATTCCTACAAATTTAGGATTCATTGGAAATAATACATTATATAAATTGCCTTTACTTCATCCAGGATAGTAGAAGTTAACTAGAATTAGGCCAATGTAAGTAGTGGAGTACTAGTAAATGTTTAACGCTCTGAAGAGCGTTTACTGAGTTTTATGTATAAATATTCCCACTGTGGCCAATTTTAGGCTATCAATATGATCTCACTGAATAACACGTTTTGAAGAGATTTATATAGTTGACTTTCCTGAGCCAGGTGTGATTCAGTTATTCATAAAGAAGGAAAATATGGTAATTTAGCTAAACTAGGACAGATTCAGGCCTTAATGCTGTTAGAGATGAAGGTGTTGTATTAAGTGAAGTAGTAGGGAAGGACAGTAGAGGAAGCCTGTTTCTGATAATGTAAAAGTAGAAAGCAGTAGACCTTGTACCTTTGACATATATGTTCAGTCCAGGTTGGCAGTTCTCAGTCACTAATGTCTATTCTTAGAAAGTTATATGTCATGATTCAGAATTTTCTTGTTAGAGCCACAATGAATTTATAAATTGAATTCCCAAATAAAACAAATTTCTTGGCTTTCTCTTTCTTCAGTTGTTACCTTTTAATATCTAATAACCACTGAAATTGTATTTTATTTGTTGACCCTGTTTTAAATTCTGTCCCAATAGTAATTTATTAGTTTGATAAATAAAAAGAATTTTAGAAGACTTTAAGCATGGTAACAGAACAAAAAATGGGTAGTAAAGACATTTACTTAAGTTAGATGATATTGTGAATAAAATAAAATATACCAATTTTTTGTCAAGGCATGAATTTATATAACTTAGTAGTAAAATTTGTTGAATTTTTAGCTGAAAGAAATAAATTTTGGGAAATTTTCTCAAATTTAGTATTTTTTTTTATTTGGTGGTGATGGGGGGATTGAACCTAGGGTCTTGTGCATGCAAGGCAAGCACTCTACCAATTGAGCTATCTCCCCAACCCCTCAAATTTAGTAATTTTTTAAATAAGTATTTTTCAGGAGTAGCCATCATAATTGAGTACATACTATATATAATGTGATATAATTTATGGAAAGTTTGATGATTATAGATAAAAATCAAACAAATAAAGTAATTTTGATTCAAGTTAGATTTCCTATAATAAAATTGTCAAATTGGGTAAATATATAAAACAAGTTTTTTTTTTTTTTTAGAGAGTGAGAGAGGAGAGAGAGAGAGAGAGAGAGAGAGAGAATTTTCAATATTTATTTTTTAGTTCTTGGCGGACACAACATCTTTGTTTGTATGTGGTGTTGAGGATCGAACCCGGGCTGCACGCATGCCAGGCGAGCACGCTACCGCTTGAGCCACATCCCCAGCCCAAACAAGTTTTTTAATAACAGTAGTATCTTTAGATTTTATTTAGATTTTATTTAAAAAAATAAATAAGTTTGGTGAAGGATCACAAATATCAGAGGTATGTTTATTATAGCATTTAAAATCCACTTGAAATAATCTAGTGACTAATCACTTTAAATCAAAGAGGTTATAGAAAATATGTCATTCAATGGGGGAATATTATAATTAAGCAATCTTGATTGGTTTTGAAGTTTATTTTTAAAATTTTCTCTTTTTGTGTGCAGTTCTAGGGATAAAACTTAGGGCCTCATGCATGCTAGGCAAGCACTCTATCTATCACTGATCTTTTCTTATTGGACCTGTTTTTCCTTAATGTGCTTTAGGGCAGAGGTTGGCAAACTGCTAGGATTTTCCACCTGTTTTTGTAAATGAAGTTTTATTGAAACACAGCCATGTTTGTTCATTTAGGTATTGTCTTTGTTTCTTATTAACAGTGACATACATAGTTGATATTTATGATAGACTGCATGTCCTACAAACCTGAAATATTTACTTTCTATTTACAGAAGTTGTTTGCTGACCACTGATATAATTTCTGTTATTTTAATATTATAAAAATGAGCAAATATATAAATTACATATGTAATATGTACATATGTTTGTCTATACTGGTCTGATTTACCTTAACCAAAAATTCATGAGTCTTATAAAGTTGATTTTCTGTTTTAGGCAACATATGAAAAGCTGGATAGGTCCAAATCTAAACTTGAGGATGAAATACTCTTTCTAGAAAAAGAGCTAAAAGAAGAGAAATCTAAACATTCTGAACAGGATGAATTGGTAAGGCTTTCATATTTGAGGAGAAAATAAGAAAAAGACAGTTATTGTTTTAAAAATTAATCCAATATTGCTAAAATATTACAAGTACTATAAAAAGTGCAAAGAATACAGAAGAGCAAAAATTTCCAGATCTACTGTTTTTACTTCCTAGATGTTATTTTAAATTTTTTGCATGTTCCAATAGAAATTTTCTATGTGCATTCTGTAAGTAACTCATACATATTTCAAGTTGAATCATTACATGCCTGGTGGGTATTTTTATTACTTAAATAAAAGATATATTAAGAACATTATCTCAGGCATTTTAGAGTTCTAAAAGGTCTAAACCGACAAAATTAAGCTGTGGTATTGAGAAGACAGTACTGGCACTAGCTTGGGGAGGAGAAAAGGTGGCAGCAGTACTGAGGCAGGTCATGGGGAACTTCTGATGTCTGCTAGGATTCTGTTTCTTGACTTGGGTGATGACATGTTTATTTTGTGGTAATTTATTAAACAAGTACAAATTGTAAAAAAAAAAAAAAAAAAGAACATTATGACTTTTTGTTTAAAATATGGCTTAAGGAAAATTTTGATGTGGTGAGATTATTTAATAAGATGATGTAATATTGATGGATTTACTTGAGCCTGTGTAAGTGTTACAAAATATTGAATTTGAGTTTAGATACTGTTGTTGTGGAATTATGGTATAAAATCCCTACCAGCATATGGTAAATAAACCGAGGAACTTCTAAATTTGAGCCCTTACTTGTAAAACAAAAACAGTAGATTAACAATATACCTAATATATATATATATATTAGGTATATTGTGTGTATATATATATATATATATATATACATATATATATGAAATCTTTGAAACTGAAGGGGTTTAGTAAATACTTATTTGTTGAATGATACTGTCTTTACAGATGGCAGATATATCAAAAAGGATACAGTCCCTAGAAGATGAATCAAAATCTCTCAAATCACAAATAGCTGAAGTAAGTTGAATTAGTCTAATAGTCTATTGCTTATGAAAATCACTGTAATTTTATTGTTATTTTTATTATTAAGAATTAAGATACTATACTAGGATTTGAGATATGGGGAATCTTAATCTATTTTATTTACATGAGGTACTTCAGAGAAGTTCATTTTTTACTGGGCAATTGAATGTGAATAGCACATTGTGGATACAAAAGTGTCCAGGGGGTTTAAATTTTAGTAGGGGAGACACAGATTGTTAACAAAATTTGTTGCATAGTACCTAGTTTACAGACTATTAAATCATTTGTTCATGTCACATGGCAAATTAGTGGCACAATCAGGACTATACACCTGTTTCTACTTTTTTTTTTTTTTTAAAGAGAGAGGCAGAGAGAGAGAGAGAGAATGAGAATGAGAATTTTAATATTGATTTTTTTTTTTAGTTTTCGGCAGACACAACATCTTTGTTTGTATGTGGTGCTGAGGATCGAACCCAGGCCGCTACCGTTTGAGCCATATCCCTAGCCCCCTGATTCTACTTTAATGTTTTTCCTGTAATACTATGCTGCCTTGGGCATGTTTTTGCCTTTGTTTAAATTCCATGTTCTAGAGAGAAATGTGTAAAGATAAGCTGTTAGGTTAAACTAATTGTTAGAAACTAAATCATTTTTGTTTTACTTAGGCTAAAACAACCTTCAAAATATATCAAATGAATGAAGAACGACTTAAGGTAGTAATAAAAGAGGCTTTGAATGAAAATTCCCAACTTCAGGAAAGTCAGAAACAGGTTTGTACTCTGTAAAGACTCTTCAGCTCAAGAATATATAATCATAAATTTTCTGGGAATACTTATGACTTACTCATCCTAGGAGCAAGAGTGGGCTTTTTTTTGGAGAGCACAGGAGCAGGACAATCTCTGTTGCTTGCTTTGTTGTTTCTTTTGCATAGAATACTAAAGTGTATACTTCAGTCACCTTCTTTTTCCAGGAATGAAAGTAAACTGGGGTATTTAGCATTTTGGTAAACACAGAAAATAGCATTTAGCACCCACTTTTCAAAGCTAGCATGCAGGGCAGGGTGCAGAGAATATCAATCAGTATTATTGAAGTTATCAGTTGGGGACTTAAGGATGGAAGGAGTTCTGGTGGTAGAATAAATTAGGATTTAGCTTTTATTCTCTTCTTCATATAGACATATACAGTCCCATACATTCACTTATATTTCCTACTCTTTGTTTTCCTAATAAAGTTAATAGTTTTTCAGTGAGAAAAATTTTAGGGGTTATTGTGATTCTCTCAATCTGGTATACCCTTATTATATATTCCATTTTTACCCAACATTTATTTTACCTGAAGTTAAAAATGGTTTTGTTTCCTGTAATATCTATCTGTAATCCACTGTCTTCTAGGGATGTGAATTTCTTATTTATGCTTTCAAATGCCTTGGTTAACTTGTTTATTTCACTTTCTTTCTAGAAGCAATTTGTCCTGGGGCCTTTTATTCTCATGGTTCAATAATAACTTGTTCTGTAGATCTGTTAGGCTTCTGTTGTCCTTAAATTTCACTTTCCTTCCATTCTGAGGATTCCACCTCTTTTTCCTGTGCTGTACCTAAGACTTACTCTTTTGTAGTTAGTTCTTTTGATTAGCTTCTTGAGAAAGAGGTATAGAAGGTAGTGTTTTCAGACCTTGCATACCTGAAAATATCTTGTTTTTCTCTATTACTTACTGATATTTTTATAGCATCTGACTTGCAATTATTTTTCCACAAAATCTTGTCATTATTATTCCATTGGCTTTACTGTCCATTGTTGCTTTTGAGAAGTTAAATGCTGTATGGATTATGGTACATGTTTTTGTTACCTTTTCTTCCCTGGAAGATTTTAGTAACTTTTTTTTGTTTCCAGTTCTCTGAAATTACATGACTATGTGCCTTGGTGTGTGTTGTTTTATACATTGTGTTGGATCCTTTCAGTTTGGTTTGATTTGGAAACTCCTCTTGATTGAGTTCTGGGAAATTTACTTAAATTATTCTATATTTTTTTGGGCATAATTTCTGTAATAATGACTTGAAAACATCTTCTTTTTCATCTTTATGTAACTTTTGTTCATTTTTTTTTCTAATCTTTTTTACTTGTAAGAATTCTTTTTGGTTTGCTTTTGCTTTTTTTTTTAATCTTGCTGAGGATTTTGAAGGTTTTCTTAAATATTTTTCATTTCCCTGAATTGCCTTGTTAACTTTGAGTTTCTTTATTTTGTGTTTTGGCCTATATCTTATCTAAAAGATTCTCTTTACAGATATTTGGAGATTTATGGCTGTTTTCTTGTTTGAGATGCCTTCTAAATCTAATTGGAAGTACCACATTTGTCACCCAGGGTCTTTTCTATAGCGTGATCTGGCTGGGGTGTTTCCAATTAGAGGATCTCTAGGATCCCAAGGCCCTAGGTTCATTCCTCAGTGCTAGATGGAAAAGGTAAAGAGGAGACCAAATATAATGGATATGTACATGTCAGAAAGCCTTCTATTTGATATGAATTTATTTTGTAAATCAGTTGAATGTGTAGGTTGTCTCTTATTTTGTCTTACTCCTATTTTGAAAGTTCTTTGAGATTAGGAGCCATATCTTTCTTTCTTTTTTAAGTAGCAGCACTGCCTTCTTAATATTTTTAAATGTATACCCAAATATATCTACCCATAAGCTTGATGAGGTGAAGTTGCATTTCTCTGTTGTTTTTTTCAATTTCAGCTTTTGCAAGAAGCTGAAGTGTGGAAAGAACAAGTGAGTGACCTTAATAAACAGAAAATTACATTTGAAGAATCTAAAGTACATGCAGAACAAGTTCTAAATGATAAAGAAAATCACATTAAGGTAAATGGCTCTCATCAATTTTAGTGACTGAGCTGGCTAGACTTTTATGCTAACTCTGAAATTTGAAAACTTTTGTTTTTACCCACTTTTGATTATGTATTTGGCCAGATTTCAAAATGCTATTTGAAGATCTTTGTAATATATATCAACATATGTGTCTATGTCCTTTTTTTCCCTTTTGTCTCTGCAGTGTTTTAGCATAAGTATTTCATAAAGAAAAAGAATAATGTTTTTTGCCTTTCTAGGCTTCCATCTGCTTTTGATGGTAAGAAGATATTAGAGTTTAAGAAATTAGGCAGATAGTTAATTTTTTTTTTTTATTGCTTGTGTACCTTTAATACTTACTGGTGTTTTGTATTTTTACAGAGATGAAGAATTTTTAAAGAGTAGATTTACTTGCAACTTGACTCTAATCATAGTAATAAAGTAGTTGATATTACTCTGTTGACTTTTTCTTATTCCTTGTTCTCCCTTCTGCTAACCCCTTTACCCTGTGTATAATCGTTTAAATCTTATGTTTTCAATCTATAAACAAATCCTCAAGTGTGAATATCAAGAAATGAAATGTAAAACTGACCATTTTATAATCTGCATAGTAAAATGGATGTTGTCATAATGAAAGCTATACATTTATGATATTTATGTTGCTACTAAGAATTTTTTCAAGATTCTGATTTTGGAGTTTTATTCTTAATTTGGTATATAGTTGGCCCACGTGTCTGTGGGTGTCACATCTGTAGACTGAAAAAATTACAGATTAAAAACATTAAAAAACAGTAACTGTACTGAATAATATACAGATTTTTCCTTGTCATTATTCCCTAAACAGTACAGTGTAACAACTATTTATATAGCACTTGCATTGCATTAGGTGTTATAAATAATATAGAGATGATTGAAAGTATACAGGCAGCTGAGCGTGGTGGTACACATCTTCAATCAGGGAGGCATGTGAGGCTGAGGCAGGAGGATTGCAAGTTCAAGGCCAACCTCAGCAATTTAGTGAGGAAGTAAACAACTTAGACTATCTTAAAATAGAAGGGGCTGGAAATGTAGCTCAATGGTAAGAAATCACCTCTGGGTTTAATTCCCAGCACTCCCAACCCCTCAAAAAAAGTATACAGGCAGATGGACATAGGTTATGTGCAAATTCTTTGCCATTTTATTTTATTTTGTTTTATTTTTTATTTTTTTAAGAGAGAGAGAGAGAGAGAGAGAGAGAGAGAGAGAATTTTTTTTTTAATATTTATGTTTTAGTTATCGGTGGACACAACATCTTTGTTTGTATGTGGTGCTGAGAATCGAACCTGGGCCGCATGCATGCCAGGCGAGTGCGCTACCACTTGAGCCACATCCCCAGTCCTTCTTTGCCATTTTATATAAGGGACTTAAGTGTGTATGAATTTTGGTATCTTGATTGAGTGTGTCCTTGAACCAGTCCCATTTGGATATGGAGAGATGATTCTACTTATATTTTCCCCCTAAACTTATTGTACTTAAAGAGTTTATAGGGTGAAAATTTTATAGCAGAGTAGCTTTTTAGGTGGGCTTTTCCAGAGAAATACTAGGCACAGTCATTTGGTTATCTGTAGTGTTAGAAAATCTTTCTTTGTTCAAGAAAATTAAAGTACTCTTAGAAAACTTTTGAGTGTTGTATAAGAAAATGATTCATTGCTCTGTAGTTATTTATTTAGAAGAATGGGCCATTATCAAATGTTATATTTGATTTAGGAATAACTAATTTTGGTTTTCCTTTTACAGAGTTTAACAGTCAGTAAACACTGTAGTTTAAAACACTATTTACATGTCTTAATAACAGGTAGACAATAAGAGCTCATGTGCTGTTATTTATATGTATTTATTTTTCAACTACTACTGTACATTCATAAGTTGTAAAGCCATTAGCATAAGGCATTACCTTTCTCTTTTATTTTTTTCCCTTTGCTAAATGTCAAGTCTCTGATTGAACGCTTGCTAAAGATGGAAGACTGGGGTGCTGTGCTTGGAGAAGACCCAACAGATGATGATAACTCGGAATTGGAAATGAACAGTGAATCAGAAGTTGGTGCTTACTTAGGTATTAAGTCATGACTCATCCTCTTTTGCTAAAATGGTGACTAGCTCTTCTATTTCCTTTTTGTTCCTCATATGCACTGTGTTCTTTACACACTTGTACTTTGGTATATTCTGTTTGTCTGTCTGAAACACTGTGTCCTTCTCTCACCATCCCATGTGGTTTAGCTTCACATAATCCAGTAAATATTTCTTCAGCCCCACAAATGGACTCACACAGCTCCTTTATATCTGTTCTCTTTATGTATTATATTTGTTGTCATTATGATAATTTCCATAATTGCATCAAACATTTTATTGCTTGTTTTTCTCAGGACTCTTAAGTTAATTATATGGATGGGTTACTGGTTTAAAAACTGAGTGTTATATAAAAAAATAATTCATGATACTTTTTTTTGTTTTGTTTTTATCAGATGATTATAGTACTTGGATCTTGGCCATCTCAAATTATTGTTTTGCTTTTGGGTACTGGAGATTGAACTCAGGGGCCTTCGGCCACTGAGCCACATCCCCAGCCTTATTTTATATTTTATTTAGAGACAGGGTCTCACTGGGTTGCTTAATGTCTTGCTTTTGCTGAGGCTGGCCTTAAACTCGTGATCTTCCTGTCTCATTCTCCCAAGCCACTGGGATTACAGGAGTGTGCCACCACACCTGGCACCTGGCTTTAAATTGTTTTTATCATTACCCTCACTATAGCCACTCACTGTATTCTCAAACTAATTCCTTGGACTGGTTAAAAAACAACTTTTATTTTGAAATAATTGTGGAACTGTTAGACCAGGACTCAAGAAAAGACCACTGACTCCAATTAAAATCAAATTAAAGCAAGCTTATTATTTCGACCGGGGCCGGGCTACCTCTCCCTCCCAAAACAGCGAGAACAAGACAGCCGCAGCAGCTTTCCTGCAGCCCAGCTTTATAGCCCAGAAAGTTACACAAAGGGGGTTTACAGATAACAGAACTCTGACAAGCATCACACTAATGTGTTGCTGGCCCCAACATCAGAATTTATGAGGACCATTAGAGCCTCAGAGAGGGTAGTTGTCTGGCCAGGGAAGGCCAAGATTTATGAGGTGTCACTAAAGTTTCAGAGAAGGCTGCTCTCTGGTCAGAGAGCCGGGCATGGGTGAGTTCAAGGCACAGGCAGGCATTCCAAACAGGTTCAGAATTTGCAGTAATTTATAGTAAAGCCGAAATTATCTTTTCATGGCTTTGTGGCGAGATTGCTCCCAATTTTAAGAAAAGATCAGGTTGGGTCTATCATTCCTCTCTTTTCTTATGTGTCCCTTTCAAATCTTTGATAGGGTAGGGGAAGAGCACTGAGGGAATTTTAATCCCTTAGGCAACAGTCTCCAACTTTTTAGAACTCACCCAAAATCGGTCTCCCTGATTTTACCTGACTTAATTGATTACTTATATTGATAGTCTATTTATTTTTGGCTCCATTGTTGTAAGAAGAGGGGCGTCGCTCATTTTGGCTTCTTCTGAGCTGAGAGAGGGTGACATGAGGGAACATGGCATGAGGGACATGAGTTTCCTTTTAGTTCGGTTTGAAGTCTGGTTGGGGAAGAACAGGTTGTAAAGTCATCTGGGGATGGGTGCTTCTTTGAGAGAAACAAAAACCATGAGTTTTTGTTTAAATGTTGAGTACTGAATAAATGTTGCAGCAGCTGGAACATGTCACTGTATAGAAGTTCCCTCACCAGGCTTTAACATCCCCAGTTATCAGGACTGTAAGCATAACATTTAACTTTCAGTGTTACAGTTGTCCCCCCCCTCCCATAAGATACAGTTTAATAGTTTAATGTCATCTGAGCTTGCAAAAATTTTTTACTAGTATGACCTCTGTGTCTAATAGAGAAACCTTTAATTCTGTTACTCAGGGCTGGATAATCATACTAGCAAACACTAAGCCTACTTGTGTAGGTTAGGAATATCTGTAGGCCTTAAACTAAAAACTTCTGTCTCTGGCAGCTCCTCTTGATAGTCTCTTTTTATAGTTATCAGTCTCTTTTTATAGTTATCCTTCTTTGTAGCCTCCAGTCTTACTTATTTTGGGAGGCTAACATAAAGTGTATATCTTAAATTATTATTATTATCATCATTATTATTTAAAATCCCCAGGAATGGCTGTATTTTGGTTTCAGCTGTCTTTGCTAAGTGTTTAAAATGAAGCAGTCAAACTGACTTTTGTTTTTATCTATTGTTCACAGTTAGCTGAGCTTTTATGGGAGTCATTTCTGGGGAAACTTGAGAGCAGCTTCTCAGTTCTGCTAGTGCCATTTGCGCTAGGATGGTTCCAGGTCTTGCTTGACCATGTGGCTTCCTTGGAAGCATCAGGGATGTCTCCCTTCTCTGATGACCCTCCTCTTCATAGCAAATTCACTGATTGGCTTTCTCTTCTCCAGTGATCTCATTAATCTCCCTGATCGGGAGGTTATGTGGCCCAGAGTTGCAAAGCTCTTTAGAGAAGTCCCCTGTTCCCTGGATTCAGACTGACTCAGAGGGCAAGAGCCAAATATTGTTTTTTCTGGCCCTTTTAATTTAACTTTAATTTTAAAACTTAATCTTAAACATCCAGCAAATAAATTTTAATAGCCTTATATTACTGGGCTTTAATGTCTATAACTTTATAATTATTCATCTTTTTATTAATTAGGATCTGTATTTTCCTGTCTTGTAGGTGATGGCTTATTATCTTAAATTAACCCATGTTGTGTTCTTAAAGCAACACTTCTGTAAAACACTAATAGGGAATCTTTAGATCATTTATAAGGAAATTACAAAATAAAATTAACAAGAGTAAAAACATTTAGTTCGTGTAATAGCTACCCTGAATTTTTGGCTGAGTTATACATTATATCCCCTGTTTGAGATCCTAGTAATCTTGACAGAAAAAAAAAAACAACTTTTGAACATAACTTTAAATGAACTAAAATCTGGCCTACTGTTTTTGTAGTCATTCTCACATGTAGTAAGATGGCACACAGAGCCTTATCTCAGGTAAGGCAGGGCTCTTTATAAATCTTAAATGTTTTAGTTCTAAAGCTGATCTTTGTTTTTTAAATATCATTTTACAAAGTTTACATAAATTGTTTGAGGTCACATGAACATTAGCTAACACCATATGATATCACATTTAAAACATGAATTAAAGAAAGGCTGAAAGTTTTTAACCTTTACATAGATTAGGCTCTCATTAACTTAAAAATACATTTAAATTGTTCCCCAATGTAAAAAGTAACATAAAACTTTACATATCTTATTGATAACAGGTAAATAAATCCCCAATATATTTTTTACCACCCCAATATATTTTTTACCATACAACTTTAGAACACCAGCTTGATATAATGCTCTTTTAAAGTTTTTACCTTACAGACTTGTATACCTGGAAGATATGAGCACATTAACAGCATCACAATTACATTGATGTTTTTATATTAACAAGTTTAGCTTTTAAAAAATGACATATAATGCTCTAAAATAACAGTTCTTATTTAACCAGTTGTTTAATTTTTATGATTGTTTGCTCTAGAAAAAAAATAAAACTTAATAAACACAATGTTATGGGTAAACTTATGTTTTAAGAAATTTTTGTCTCTTTAACACATGACTGAGTTTTACAATCTTATACAGACCTTAGTACAAACTTAGTAAATCAATTAGCTATGTAACAAGAGTACTCATGAGTGAGTAATCCCATATCAAATTTACTTATTTTATCAAAATATTAGACAAGTGTATTGAACAGTGCTAGCCATTTTTTTTTTGTTGAAGGAAAAGTCCTAGAATCAAGGCATATTAGACATTTTATAGACATTAATATTTTATTAGTTTTTTTGAACACCTAGAAAAACTTGTAAGCTTAAATTTAAAGACATTTTTATTTGTTTATCTAATTTATTTTTTATTTTTTATTTTTTTAATTTTTTTTAAAGAGAGAGTGAGAGAGGAGAGAGAGAGAGAGAGAGAATTTTTAATATTTATATTTTAGTTCTCGGCGGACACAACATCTTTGTTGGTATGTGGTGCTGAGGATCGAACCCGGGCCGCACGCATGCCAGGCGAGTGCGCTACCGCTTGAGCCACATCCCCAGCCCCCTATTTTTTATTTTTTTTTTTAAAACAGCATATATTTTATTTTCAAGCACACAACACCAAAATTTTCTCTGCATGAATTCTTCTCATACAGAATTGGGCATATTGAAAGCAAGTTGTTTCTGGTGAGGTTTCTGATGATCAGGAATCAGGACGTAGTAGCCCTAAAGTTAACAGTCTTGTACCCACCATCCTCAAAACCAAGACAGCATAGTTTACTTTCAAAGTAAAAGATAGTTACCATATCCTTCAATCCATAAAGCATTTCACTGTGAAATGATTCATGTCGACTCTGCATAATTCTTCTTATACATAATTCACTTCAAGTGAGATGAGGGACGAGTATAAAACATGCATTATTTGAAATATGCTCAGTATGAAAAGGCAGAACTTTATAATTTATCTTAAAAGAAAGAGTAAGTTCCAGGAGCTTTTTATTGTTTGAATAATAGAACACATAAAACCAGGCAGAGAAGTCCCTAAGGAAATGATGGTCATGTTCCACTGTTATTTGCCCTTTGGTCCTTCATCTTCTAAGCACTTATTATATTTTCTTTTAAGGACATTAGATATTTATTTTGATCACAAATGCAATCCGAGTGTGAATACATAAATGTGGCATCTTTTATTCCCCCCCTCCACGTTCCTTTAAATAGAAAAAAGTGCTAAATGTCTCTTCATAGCCTATTTGGCCACAGTTGTTCCACCTATGGTTTTAAAAACAGACTGCAACTTGATCTTCTGAAATCTTTCTTGAACTATAGCTCATTCTGTTAAAGAAATCCTGGGAAAAAAGTTCTACTGATATTGTTGATAGTCTCCAAAAGGTGAGGATGGTAACTGGGTGGAAGGCAACTGGGAGGGGGTCTTCAGCAAACTGAGGACCATTGGGAAACTGTGTAGAGGCAAATCTTGTCAACAAGATACCAGCTCCTTCAATTAAAGCTAGGAGAATGCCACCCATTGCAGCTGACCCAACCATGGCCACTGGACCATTTCTTGCTGCCAGTATAGCTCCTGTTAAGGCACCACTAGTGATGGAGTTCCAGGGATCTTCTTTTCCTCTGACTTGAACCATACTACAATCAGTCATAGAGAACAGGCCTCCCCAAACTGCAAAACTACCTCCCAATTGTGGAGCCCTGGTTCTAATAGCTGTCAAACTCCCTCGTAGTCTGTGGTTTACTCCCACTGGAGAATTTCAAAAACCTTTGATTGCTTGAAAGATACCACCACCTATGGTACCCCGCTGGGCAATCTGGGCCTGTTTATCCAATTTAAATTGAACCATTTAAATTACGTGAATTAAAGATCTTTGGATCCATTTTTTAAATTTGTTTTTATGAACGCTCCTTATATATGTTAATTTGTATATCATATATATGATATATGGACATATGTATATATAGACATACAACACATAACACAAGTGTGCACACAAAACAATAGTAAAGGCCTTGTAGCTTTTCGCAGGTGAAATCTCCATTGCAGTGTTTCAAAAACCCCACAGTTGGTCAAAGATAGAACTGATCAGAAAAACATTAACCTAGGTCTGTAGGATCAAAATCATGAGCTCAAAAAAAAAAAAAATACAGAATCTAAGAAAAAAACAAGAGTCCTAGAAAAAATGACTGGCTAGTAATTAGTGAATACCATACAATTTACCTTCCCCCCCCCCCTTAGGCCTCAGATCCGTCTCCTACTGAGCTTGCATGCTTCTTTCATTTGCATTTCAACATAAGTTCTGGCTGAGGTCTGGAAGGAGCAGGGAAAAACTGCTATTCTGAGCAGACACCTCAGGCCTAAGGCATTTTAACCATAAGTCATAATTTTCAGGTTCGGATGTTGAAAATTATGATACAAGTTTAAGATACAATTCCAAATTTTATATCTTTACATCTTGTTTTGTCAACAGATACCATATTATGATTTACTATCCTTGTCCAAATTAATGCACTGGTACACACAGTGACATTTTCCCAGGCTACCCAATTTAAAATCGGTGAAAAAACTGAATGATTGGGAAGTTACTTGCCAACTTGGAAGTAGAGTTCTTTAGTTTTCCATCCTAAGTATTTAAGTTCTCTGAAATGAATTATCTGAAATCATAAACTAAACAATTACCTAAACCCAACTTTTAACTGCAAGATTGTACAATGCTTCAAAAACCCATTCAGATACCAGATTGTTACAATAAACATCATCTTTTAGACACACATTCAGCCAAGATCATTCCCAAGAAACAATTTATAATATCAACACACTATTGCACATGTCTTAAAGAGCCAGAAACAAAGACACAGGACAGACAGACAGAAAGGAGCTCCAGACTATGGCTGACAGACAGAAACCTTTAAAACAGAGCAGATAAGAGAAAAATTTCTTATACCAGTGGCACCATAGATGTCCCCACAAGGGGACCAGATGTTTTCACAGAGGGGCAACCTGAAATGTAAAATCAAGGGTCTCCATGGCGACTTTACTGCATTTAGTGTCCCCTTTTTCTTTTTCTCTTTTTTTAAGAAGACAAAGGTGGCATAATCCTTACAGTGCAGGGAAGGAAGGAGGGAATTCCCCGAACTTCCGGCAGCTACTGGGAGTCCCTCAGTCCCTCCTTTTACTTACAGGATTAGCTCCTCTGGTTCGGTTCCATCCCAGGCACGCTCCACCTCTTAACATTTCAGTAGTCAGCTCTAAAAAAGTTCTAGGGGGAGGGGTGGTGGTATCAAAATTTGTAACTGAAAGTTCTGTTCCTGACCTTGAAGCCAGTTAATGCCAATTTAATAATGAGGACAGGGTTTTGAGAAAAAGAAAAAGGGAGGTTTATTGCTTTGCTAACAAAGGAGAAACACAGGGGACTCTCTTGATCTGGAGGGACAGGGGGTTTTAAAGGAGGTTCACTTGTTAACCTGGGAGATACTCAATTCTTAGATCCCCAGCAGGCATTGCCCTCTGCAGTGGGTGTGCTCCAGCAGCCAGCTAGGGGCTTCTCTCATCCTGCTTAACAAAGGGGAGTAAAGTTCATCGCAGTTCCTTAAAACACAGTCCAAAGGGGTGTCAGGCTAACTTGCTTTATTACCCATTTTCACGTCCAATATCCTTAAGTTTTTACCACAGAAATCACACAACAAAAGGCACAAAAACAAACAAAAAACATAGAACACAGAACAAAACACAAGAAAACAGAAACCCGGCGCCGAAACAGAAAAACAGAGGAGCAATGCAAAAGCTCCGGGGTAGGAGCGCATGCATGCCCGTTGGCACCTCTCTATCCTTCCAGAGGAATTCCCTACAGAACAGAACAGAGGACAGAACGATTTCTCGTTACTGTCCCAGACAGGAGTATATGTGAGCCTCGCCAGGCCACCTCTCTGTCATCAGAAGAGATCTCCCTTAACCAGATATCAGATGTTATAAAGGCGCCACTTACCTATGGAGGCCTCCTCCACCAGGTGCTTGCTGATAATTTAGTGCGGCAGTTCACTGCAGGGCTCCGGGGACCGAAGGCTCACTCTGAGGCCTTGGAACCCTTGGAACCTCTCAAGGTGCGCACCCCCTAGAGTGGCTCTCCAGCCAGGAGCCCTGGAGCGAAGGCCTGCTTCAGAATTTCCAGTAGTCTGGTCTTGTGATCTGGCCAGGCAGGGTCATCTCACTGGGGAACTCCAAAATGTTAGACCAGGACGCAAGAAAAGACCACTGACTCCAATTAAAATCAAATTAAAGCAAGCTTATTATTTCGACCGGGGCCGGGCTACCTCTCCCTCCCAAAACAGCGAGAACAAGACAGCCGCAGTAGCTTTCCTGCAGCCCAGCTTTATAGCCCAGAAAGTTACACAAAGGGGGTTTACAGATAACAGAACTCTGACAAGCATCACACTAATGTGTTGCTGGCCCCAACATCAGAATTTATGAGGACCATTAGAGCCTCAGAGAGGGTAGTTGTCTGGCCAGGGAAGGCCAAGATTTATGAGGTGTCACTAAAGTTTCAGAGAAGGCTGCTCTCTGGTCAGAGAGCCAGGCATGGGTGAGTTCAAGGCACGGGCAGGCATTCCAAACAGGTTCAGAATTTGCAGTAATTTATAGTAAAGCCGAAATTATCTTTTCATGGCTTTGTGGCGAGATTGCTCCCAATTTTAAGAAAAGATCAGGTTGGGTCTATCAGAACCATAGAAAGTTGTAGATATAGTACAGAGTGATTCCATGTACCCTTTACTTGGTTTGCTCCACTGGTAGTTCTGTTTTTTGGATACCAGAGATTGAACCCAGGGGCGCTTAACCACTGAGCCACATCCCCAGAGCTTTTTGTGTTTTGTTTTGAGTCAGGGCCTTCCTAAGTTGCTAAGTAACTTCCAAAGTTGGTGTCTTTGAACTTATCATCCTTCTGCCTCAGCTTCCCAAGTCATTGAGATTATAGGTGTGCTCCATAGTGCTTGGCATCCTTCAATGGTAGTTCTAACTTATATATTCTTTTTCTCTTTTCTCTTCTCTGACCTACTAATGCATAATTAATTTGTTGAATAATATGTAATTTTTAAAAAAGTTTTCTTTCATGATACTATTAATATTTTGGAAGAAAATTACACTTCCAAAATGAATATATACAATAGTCCTCCCTATCCATAGTATATAACTTTTTAAGCCCCCAGTAGATGACTGAGAAAACAGTTAGTACTGAATCCTGTATATATTTTTTCTCCTGTACCTACATGCCTATGACAGAATTTTTTTTTGTAAATATTTATTTTTTTTAGTTATAGGTGAACACAATATCTTTATTTTATTTTTATTTGGTGCTAAGGATCGAACCCAGTGCCTCATGCATGGTAGGGGAGCGCTCTAACCTCTGAGTCACAACCTCAGCCCCTATGACAGAATTTTTAATTTATAAATTATGCATAGTAAGAGACACAATTAGCAATAATAGAATATTTATGAAAGTTCATATAATTCACATAGTAAAAGTTATGTGAAGGTGGTTTCTTTCACTTGTGATTCTGTAGTAGGTTGTCCAGGTATTGAGATGGCTACTGAGTAACTAATGAGCAGGTAGCATATACAGCATGAATACTCTACACAAAGAGATGATTCATATCTCAAGCAGAAAGGAGTAGGACAGTATGAGATTTTATCATATTACTCAGTATGGCATGCAGCTTAAAACTTGTGAATTGTATGTTCAAGGAATTTCCATTTAATATTTTGTAATTGTTTATGAAACCATGAAAATCACAGAAAGTACAACCACAGATAAGATGGACTGTAATAAAGTTCTATTTTTTTTGTTTGTACTTTATCATCTAAGAATTATTTTGCTAATAGAACCCATGCTTATTGAATGTATTTTTCATTTGGGTTATAGTTCTCATATTTTGGGTGCTGTAGGAATCCAAGAATAGTTGGGAAGTCTGTGATCTGTATCAAGGTGAATGCTTAATCCTTATTATACCTCTGTTCTTTTAGTTAATGTTGAAGAACATCATAAATGATATGGTACTTCCAGTGCTTTTATTGTTTAGCTTCCTGGGAGCAGGTCCAAGGTTGTTCTGCCTTATACCAAATTCTTTATTGTATGTAGCAAGAAGAGGTATTGGAGGGCTGTAGTTGAGTGAACTAACATAATCATTTGGGTGTCTATTGTAGTATTATGCTACAATAGTTAATCTAATTATGTAGATTATTCTCCCAAATAATCATGTTTTTGTTTTTCACTATAGATAATCAGCCAAAAGGAGCTTTGAAGAAAGTGGTTTATGCTGCTAAGGTTTGCAAATATATAATATGTAATATATTATGTGTAAATATAATGAATATGGTAGAAGAGAGAGAACATAGATTAAACCCATATGTTCTTAGTGACTATTTTAAAAGTCCATTTTATTGTTCCTATGTAAGTGTATTTAAGAAATGATCAAAATTTTCTTTTTCTTTTTTTTTATGAAATTCATAGTTAATTTTTAGAATTTGTTAAAACAAAAGTTTTCAAGTTCTGTACTTACTTCTTCAGAGAAGGAATATATTTAAAATGTTTATTTTATCTCATAATTCCTTTGGTGCATTCTTTTTCTCTGGTCTTATTATTTTCTATCCCTAAAGCTCTGTATCTTATTTTGAGAAGTAAAGGCTAGGTTCAGTTTCTTCCGGTTTATTCCTTCTATTTTCTGTCCTAGAAGTAGTATCCTGGTCTTGGATGATGAATATAAAGTCTTGGTAATGTAGTTTGAAGACTGCTTTAATCAAACTTTGTTTTGAAAGTAAATAAAATGAAAGTGGCCTCTCTTTAAGCATCCAGTGAAAAGCATTCACTGCTTTTCTGTATCCTTGTCCTAAAACTGAACTATTCATGATTTTGCTAGCTTTCTATTATGGAAGCTGCATTGTTAATTTCTAAGTGATAATTTCATCAAAGTGATAAAATAGCTGCAGAAGGGCTGTGGGTGGCATATTGAGGTTGTGTGTGTGTGTGTGTGTGTGTGTGTGTGTGTGTATGTGTATGTTGTATAACTGATGTTGCTTTTTTCTTTTTTTATTCTTTAAAGTTAAATGCCTCCTTAAAAACCTTAGAAGGAGAAAGAAATCAAATTTATACTCAATTATCTGAAGTAGATAAAACAAAGGAAGACCTTATAGGTAAGTAAGCTATATACTTAACAGTTTTTAATACATTCCCTTATAGAGAATACCTTTCTACTTATTTTGTTGATGGTATTTGTATTTTAAAAAAGTGAACAAGTTCTTTTAGTTGTGTTCGAAAAAAGATTAAGTTAGCATCTCATTTTGTAAAAAAATCAAAAAATTACCATATGTTTATTTATTTTAAATTTTTTATTGATTTTTTAAAAATAAATGACAATGGAATGCATTACAACTCATATTACACATACAGATTACAGTTTTTTATATCTCTGGTTATATATATAAAGCATATTCGTACCAATTCATATCTTCATACATTTTATTTCAATAATGATGTCCTTCACATTCCATCATTGCTAACCCCCTGCCCCCTCTGTTCCCCTCTCAACCTTCTGCTGTATCTAGAGTTTGTCTGTTCTTCCCATTCTCCCCCTCCTTACTTCACTATTTTTTTTTTTTTGCCCTCATGAAATTAAATTATTGAGTGGAAAGACAGGCATAAAGCATAAACAAAGCAATATATGACATTTCAGGTGATAAAACAAAATAATGCATGGTAAGGGGGAAGGAAGGATGGGCTATAGAAGAAGATAAGGCCTCTTTTATCAAGAGATAGTCAGGTGGATATCTGAAACAAATGAGAGTGATGCCCTGCATTTTAAAGAATGTCATTCTTACCAATGCAGAGAATAGGTGGCGATGGGCCAAGAGTGGGAAACAGGAGATGTGTGGCAAAAAGCCCAGGTGAAAGATAACAGTGGCTTGTTATCTTTTTTTTTTTTTTTTATTGATTATTCAAAACATTACAAAGATTGCAGAATCACATCGGTTACACATCCACATTTTTACATAATGCCATAATAGTAACTGTTGTATTCTGCTACCTTTCCTATCCTCTACTATCCCCCCTCCCCTCCCCTCCCATCTTCTCTCTCTACCCCATCTACTGTAATTCATTTCTCTCCTTATTTTTTCCCATTCCCCTCACAACTCCTTACTTCACTATGAATCAGTCTCCTTACATTAGAGAAAACATTCGGTATTTGTTTTTTTGGGATTGGCTGACTTCAGTTAGCATTATTTACTCTTACTCCATCCATTTATCTGCAAATGCCATGATTTTATTCTCTTTTATTGATGAGTAATATTCCATTGTGTATATATGCCATATATTTTTTATCCATTCATCTACTGAAGGGCATCTGTGTTGGTTCCACAGTTTAGCTATTGTAAATTGTGCTGCTATAAACATTGATGTAGCTGTGTCCCTATAGTTGCTGTTTTTAAGACCTTTGGGTATAGACTGAATAGAGGGATAGCTGGGTCAAATGGTGGTTCCATTTCCAGTTTTTCAAGGAATCTCCATACTGCTTTCCATGTTGGCTGCACCAGTTTGCAGTCCCACCAGCAATGTAAGAGTGTACCTTTTCCTCACATTCTCACCAACACTTATTGTTGTTTGTTTTTATAATAGCTGCCATTCTGACAGGAGTGAGATGAAATCTTAAAGTAGTTTTGATTTGCATTTCTCTAATTGCTAGCGATGATGAACATTTTTTTTCATATATTTGTTGTTTGATTGTATATCATCTTCTGTGAAGTGTTTATTCAGGTCCTTGGCCCATTTATTGATTGGGTTATTTGTTTTTTTTTTCGTGTTTAGTTTTTTTGAGTTCTTTATATACCCTAGAGATTAGTGCTCTGATGTGTGAGGGGTAAAAATTTGCTCCCAGAGAATAGGCTCTCTGTTCACCTCACAGATTGTTTCTTTTGCTGAGAAGAAACTTTAATTTGATTCCATCCCATTTATTGATTCTTGATTTTAATTCTTTTGCTATAGGAATCTTACTAAGGAAGTTGGGGCCTAATCCCACATTATGAAAATTAGGGCCTACTTTTTTTTCTATTAGACGCAAAGTCTCTGGTTTAATTCCTAGGTCCTTGATTCACTTTGAGTTGAGTTTTGTGCATGGTGAGAGATAGGGGTTTAATTTCATTTTGTTGCATATGGATTTCCAGTTTTTCCAGCACAATTTGTTGAAGATGCTGTCTTTTTCTCCAATGCATGTTCTTGGCACTTTTGTCTAATATAAGATAATTTTAATTTTGTGGGTTAGTCTCTGTGTCCTCTATTGTGTACCATTGGTCTACCAGTCTGTTTTGGTGCCAATGCCATGCTGTTTTTGTTAGTATAGCTCTGTAGTATAATTTAAGATCTAGTATTGTGATGCCTCCTGCTTTACTTTCCTTTGGTTATTTTGGACCTCCTATTTTTCCAAATGAATTTTCTGTTTCTATGAAGAATTTCATTGTAATTTTAATAGGAATTGCTTTAAATCTGTATAGCACTTTTGGTAGTATTACCATTTTGTCAATATTAATTCTGCCTATTCAGGAGCATGAGAGATTTTTCAATTTTTTAAGGTGTTCTTTGATTTCTTTAGTGTTTTCTAGTTTTCATTGCATAGGGTCTTTTACCTCTTTTGTTAGATTGATTCCCAAGTATTTTATGTTTTTTTGAGGCTATTGTAAATGGGATAGTTTTTCTAAATTCTCAGTTGATTCATAACTGATGTACAGGAATGCAATTGATTTATGGGTGTTAATTTTATATTCTGCTACTTTGTTGAATGCATTTATGAGTTCCAGAAGTTTTCTGGTGGAGTTTTTTGGGTAATAGGGATAGTTTGAGTTCTTCTTTTCCTATTCGTATCCCTTTAATTTCTTTTCATTTCGTTTTTTAGGTTTGGGAAGTTTTTTGATATTATTTCATTGAAAAGATTGTGCATTCCTTTGATTTGTATCATTGAGACTTCATCTATCCCGATAAATATTAAATTTGGTCTTTTCATACTATCCTATATGTTTTGGAAGTTCTGTTAATGGTCTCTTAACATCTTTTCTTCATGGTCCAATTTATTTTCAAGATCATATGTTTTGTTTTCATTGCCTGGAACTCTGCCTTCCAAGTGGTCTAGTCTGTTGCTAATACTTTCCATTGAATTTTAAATTTGGTTTATTGATTCTTTCATTTCAAGGATTTCTGCTTGATTTTTTTTTTAAGACTCTCTATCTTGTTATTGAAGTGATCTTTCACTTCCTTCATTTTCTTTCTGATTTCACTCCTTACATCATCCTTTACCTTGCAAATCAGTTTAACTATGATCATTCTAAACTCCTCTGACATTTCTTCTGCTGTGGTGTTGATGGATTGTTATTGAAATATCTTGTTTGATTTGGGTCGATTTGTTTCTTTGCTTTTTCTTGTTGTTTGTGTGTCTACCCATCGAACACTATGAATCTGGGGCAGTAGAGATTATACCC
This sequence comes from Ictidomys tridecemlineatus, assembly GCF_052094955.1. Lineage (NCBI taxonomy): Eukaryota > Metazoa > Chordata > Mammalia > Rodentia > Sciuridae > Ictidomys > Ictidomys tridecemlineatus. The sequence continues at coordinate 76,069,976 of NC_135481.1, read as the reverse complement.
TGTGTACTTATATTGCCCCTGAAGGTTTTATAGTACCTCACCATTTAGGGGGGAAGACATAGTTAACAACAACCAATTGAAGCAATATGCAGCATTAAGCCTAATAGTTCCTTCTATGATGTCTATAATGTTAATTGTCACAATAAACAGAAATGATATGATCAGTTATTACATATAATAAAGGTAGTAAGTTTGCAAAAGGGTTTACAATTTTAAATGGTGGACAGGGAGAGAACAGAAGTGATGCAGGATGTGATGATTATGAGGGAAGAACAGAGAAGATACAAGTAAAAATTGAAAGGAAGAGTGAAACAACAATATCCTTTTGAATTCCTAGACAGGGGCATCTCTCCTAGCTTGACGTCCTACAAGTAGCTCTTTTGGAAAAGTAAGGAGAGAACCTGCTGGCTGGGTTTCTGTGCTCAGTTTTCCCCTGTGTAAACTTCTTTCCACGTTTGATTTTTTCTTGGTCATTTAGGCACACTCTTGATATCATGCAGTGTGGGTTTGCCAGACCTGTATTTCAGGCTAGACTTGGGTTTGCCAGGAATTGGCTCCTTTAGCTGCTGGCCCTCACGCTGGCTGCAAAATGGTTCCTCCCTCTGTCCTCTGCATACAGCTTGGAAAGGTGGGGCTTCTTTCCTGCCCTAGGAATTGTGCAGTGTGTCTGTGTTCAATCTGGCAGTGTCTTTGATCCCTAAACTGTACCCAGACATGCCTCTGGCCTCCTAAAAATGCAGATTCTTTTAATTCCCTTTATCTCCCTCCCGTTTTGTTCATGGAAGGACCACTCTGGCTGGTGACTCTGGCTTTAGCAGAAGCTGTGGCACTGGGGATTTCTTCTTTATTTTATTATATCCAACCTTATGAGTCCCTGATCTGCTTTGAATGTCCAGTATTAAATTCCAGGAAAGTCCCCCATTTTCTCTTTCTTTTTTCTTTTTCTTTTTTTTTGTGGCGGAGTACCAGGGATTGAACTAAGGCACTCAACCACTGAGCCACATCCCCAAGCCCTATTTTGCATTTTATCTAGAGATAGGGTCTCAATGAATTGCTTAGTGCCTCACTTTTGTTGAGGCTGGTTTTGAACTTGTGATCCTCCTGCCTCAGCTTCCCAAGAATCTGGGATTACAAGCCCAGCCTCCTTTCTTTTTTGTTTACCCACCTTTGCTAAGAAGCTGCCCATCTGCTTTCTTCATTTCACACTATAGAGCAGCCAGGAAAGTGACCTTCTCTGTTCTACCATGTTGAAAACTTCCCTCTTCATATAATTTCTTAACAAATCTTTAATTTTTTTCTCAAATGAATATTAGAGAATCTATCTGTTTGTACTTTTTTTCCAAATCTAAATTTCTTTTTTAATGGGTTTTGAAAAAAATTTTTGATACTGATATTCTACTTATAGTATAAATGTTTTCTTTAAATGGTTTACCCATCTCTCTCTTTTTTTGGTAGTCATTTACAGTGTCCTTTTAAGCTATAAAAATTTAAAACAAAATAGCTAAGTACAAAAGTATAATAAAGATTTAAGTGTTGTTTAAAGTGTTTGGCTTTGTTTTTAAATAATAGGTAAAATTCAGTTTTAGTTGCAAGAACACTCAACACAGATTTCTTTGTTAAGTGACTTTTCTTAGCAATGGCTTAAAGCCTAGATCAAATATTTTTCTGATGTAGATTTAAAAATTTCTCCAGAAATACAGATGTACACAGTTTTCTAAGCACTTAATCATTTAATGTTAACATATTTACTTAAACTATTCTTTTGGTGTATATATTTACTTAATGGGTGTTTTAGAATAGTTGTATATAATTACATGTAATTATAGCATTTTCATTATTGTTAATATGATTTTGAAACCACACTCTTGAAGCACACTGAGTTTTTTTCTTTATAGTAAGACTCATGGTTGTGATTCATACACAGTCTTTGGGAAATGATACCTTAACCTTAACAGAGTTCAGAATTGAGATTATTATAGTGGTACCTGAATTATAGAGTTTAGAGTTGAGGTAATTATTGAAGATAAATGAGGTTTTAAAAAGCAGTTGGTATACTACTTAGAAATAATTCATAATTATTTAAAATTATTAATTTTCATTTTTGTAGATGACTCAGGTAATTTTGCAGTTGAAACAATGATAAAGTTGGTATTTTTCTCTTTAATTTTTTTCTCATTTAAGTTAGAAGACATTTTTGTATTTGTTATGAGAAGATCCTTAATTTTCACTTGTGATGCATGTCCAAAATTGGCTTAGAAAAAAGGGCTGGATAGAACTTAATATTATTGAGAAATAAAGTTTTCATTTAGTAAAATCAGTCCATTTATCATGTGAAAGTAGAGAATATTAAACTAAATTATCTGCCTTTAAAACACTCACCTTTACAGTCTTCCTAAGAATTCACTGGCTTTTAGCTTCCAGGTTGAAAATTGATTGCTGGAATTAGAATGTTGAATGTTTTGGGAATCTTATAAATAATAATAATTAAAAAAATTGAAACAATGTATTTGGCTTTTTAATTGAAGTAGTAAAAAGAATTCAGGTATATAGAATACCTTACAGATTTTGTTGTTGAAGAGAGTTTAAGATTGAGTTTATTATTTTTAATAATTTTATATTTCTGAAATGTTTTTGTATAACTCAAAATCTGTACTCCTTTAATTACAACTTTTCAAAAATTTCTTTAGAACATATTAAAAATCTTCAGACTGAGCAAGCATCTTTGCAGTCAGAATATACACAGTTTGAAAGTGAGAATCAGAAGCTTCAGCAGAAACTTAAAGTAATGACTGAACTATATCAAGAAAATGAAATGAAACTCCATAGGTAATAAAAATTATTTGATAACAAGTATAATAGCTTTAAAAGTATTATGTAATATATTTAAGATCTATAATCATTGAAATTTCTCAGTTTATGACTGGATTATATTTCATAAGTTCCTTTTAAAGAAAATTATTTGATCTTGAAGCATTTTTTCTTCAAGGAGGAAAATATAAATGATGTTGGAACTTCCAAGCTAGTTCACAAAGTCCTCTTGTAACTTACAGTAAATAGTCAACACATTATTGCCTTAAAATTTCTAATCCTGGCAGGCCAGGCCAGGGAATCTGATTGAATGCTCTTGATTGCCTCTCTGATATATGCAAGGGCTGGGGATATAGCTCAGTTGGAAGAGTGCTTGCCTTGCATTCACAAGGATCTGGGTTCAATACCCAGCACCACACACATAATAAAAGAATGACCATTCCTCTGATATATGTAAAATATAACTTTCTCTTATGTAAATTGTTCCTGTCCAAGTGTTCCTTTTTTTTTTTTTTTTTAAAGTAAATGGCAGTGTCATTTGCCTAGAGGCTTAGGGGAGTGCTTTCTAAGCAATAGGTATTTAGTGTGTAGAATATAAAACATTTACTTGTGCTCTGTAGTATTTCTAGAAGTTCATAAAGGAGAAGAAGATACCCACAGAGGATTCCATATGTGTTTTCCTATAGGATTCAATACATATTACTTTCTTTTTTTTTGGTGCCATGGATCGAGCCCAGGGGGTATCTTACTGTTGAGCTACATCCTAGCCTTTTTTAATTTTTTATTTTGAGACAGGGTCTCACTAAGTTGCTTAGGACCTTGCTAAATTGCTCACATTGGCCTTGAACTTGTGATCCTCCTGCCTCAGTCTCCTGAGTTGCTGGGATTTGGGACATGTACCACTGTACCTGGCTCAATAAATATTTCTTGAGAGACTGATGTTATTAATGATAGTATATAAAACAATATGGATAATGTATTATAAAGAGTTACTGCTTGGGAGCTTTGAGCCCTATTAAAGTGACATGCCATATAATGACATGTTGTGGTTGAACTATATGTATGGTAAGTGGTCTCATAAGATTTTTGAAAAAAAATATTTTTTTAGTTGTTGATGGACCTTTATTTTATTCATTTATTTATATGTGGTGCTGAGAATTGAACCCAGTGCCTCACACATGTGAGGCAAGTGCTCTACCACTGAGCCACAATCCTAGCTTCTCATAAGATTTTTGTCACTTTCTGATATGTTAGAGTTCCTAGTTTATACAAGTATATTCTTTTTTTTTTTAAATATTTATTTATTTATTTTAGTTTTAGGTCGGCACAGTAGCTTTATTTTATTTTTATGTGGTGCTGAGGATCGAACCAGTGCCTCATGCATGCTAGACAAGTGCTCTACCACTGAGCCACAACCCCGGCCCACAAGTATATTCTAATGTAAACATAGTGATAAATTGCCTAATGAGGCATTTCTCAGGATGTATCCCTACTGTTAAGTAAGACATGATTGTATTTAGTTTTTCTGTGCTTCATTTTCATTTATGTAAAATAGAAATAACGATAATACCCTTCTTGTAGAGCTGAAGGGTAGTAATTAATAAAGGCCTAAGAAGTTTCTAGTTCATACTAATGGCTTAATAAGTTATCTATTATATCAGTATTAAAGAACTAAGAGTACTAAGTAGAACTAGTATTACTACTAATATTATTTATTATCATTACTATTATCAATTTGGTCTAGAAACCTACTATGTAATTTAACCACCATATTAGGAAGTTACTAAAACACAGTTTATTAGTTGGTGCCTCTTTATCTAACAAATGTGTATATATTATTCATGAAGGCAGATAACTGACACATAGTCACAATGGTTAAAAATGTTTTTAATATTTATCTTGGGTAATTTACGTTTATAATAAATTAATGTAGAAACTCCTGAGACTATTGTTAGTACTACAATATAAGACACAATACAGTTTTCAGTTTATATGATTTAATTTCACTCAAGAAATATTTATACTGTAATGGTATTGTGGAAATTGCTTTATGGAAATTGATATAATAAAAAATATGTAATTGTAATTGATTATTATATGACATGTATTAAAAGAAATAAAACATTTTGTTTTAAGGAAATTAACAGTAGAGGAAAATTACCGGTTAGAGAAAGAGGAGAAGCTTTCCAAAGTGGATGAAAAGATCAGCCATGCAGCTGAAGAACTGGAGACCTATAGGTATTAAAATACTCTTTGAGGTGGGGAGGGTATCTAAAAATTCAGTGTTAGAAAAAAATACCAAAACAACCAAAAATAAATGATAAAATTTTACTTTATTACCTTTTTATTCAGATTTATTGCTATTATTCATTTATACAAAAAATGTAAAAGGAAGGAAAAATATTTTCTTTTCAGGGTGTGTGATTTTAAAATCTCACATTTGAATATGGGCAAATCCTGTATTCTGTTATTTGAAGAAATTTATGGATAGACATTAGTTTTAAGATTTTCTTTGGTTCAAGTGGGGAACAATATATACAATATTATTGAATTCAGCAAGCATGCTCAAAAAGAAACAAACACAATTAGTGTATTGAATAAGTGTGTGTAAGACTAAACATCTAGTTGTTAACTTGGTTCAGTCCTCACTGATCCAAGGAAATAATAGAAAACATAGAGGAAAAAAGAGGGAAGGTATCAACTATTCCAAATAGTTGTGATATTTCATTGTCCCTTAAGAAGAGTAGGCTTGGGCTGGGGATGTGGCTCAAGCGGTAGCGCGCTCGCCTGGCATGCGTGCGGCCTGGGTTCGATCCTCAGCACCACATACAGACAAGGATGTTGTGTCTGCTGATAACTAAAAAATAAATATTAAAATTCTCTCTCTTTCTCTCTCTCCCTCTCTCACTCTCCCTTTAAAAAAAAAAAAAAAAAAAAAAAGAAGAGTAGGCTTGGGTTTTACCCAAAGAAGGAATTTCCTTATTAGTCTTATAAAGACAGAAGTAGCATTCTACTGTGCAAAGGTGGTTAATTTCCTAGAGTTCTATTAAGATTATAGACATCTGAATCAATCTCCCAGGATCATGGTTCTTGAAAATAAAACAACCAATAAACTGTATAAATCTTTGTATGACTTTTGCTTTGGATAAACCCAAAGAGTAGTACCCTTAAAGCTTAATTAAGGTTAAAATTATATCAGGAAAAAATATACTTTAGAATCTCTTAAAGGTGATTATTTCTTAATGTGGAGTTCTGGAAGTGTTTTACACAAAATAGAGCAGTCTGGGTGTTTTAATATTTTTTAGTAGAGAGTTTGTGCTCTCATTTCTTCTACATTAATACTGTAGTAAAATAATTATTTGTTTCTTGTAGAAAGAGAGCCAAAGATCTTGAGGAAGAATTGGAGAGAACCATTCATTCTTATCAGGGGCAGGTATGTATGTATGTATGTATGTATGTATGTATGTATGTATGTAATAATATGTGTCTATATGTGTCTCTGTGCATGTGTTTGTGTTTATATAATTAAAATCATTCTGATTTGTTTGAATTGATACAGGAATATAATTACTTGGCCAGTTGCATACCTCCCTTGAGGTATTGTGTGTAGCTGTGGAACATTTCCAGGGAGCTAAAGATTCTAAGATAAAAAATCTTATTTAAAGTTTTCTGCTTCTTTGGGAATGTTGCATAAATAAGAATCTATCAGCTTTGGGCTCTCAAATTCAGACAGATTAGTTGTCTGTTAACTGGAAACTCTTATAGTTAATTATTACATAAAGAGATATTTGCTATTTGGTTTTCATTTTAAAAGTATGATATATTTCACAATGAATCCTGTGTATACATATAAATATATCATATATGTATATAATGATGATGCACTAATTAATAATAATAATAATGAAAACCATAGAAGGAAGATCAGTGGAATAGAGCAATTAGATGGGGGAGAGAGAAGGGGAGGAAAATGGAAGGTACTGGGGAAGGAGATTGAGCAAATTATGTTATGTGCATGTATAAATATGGCATAATGAAGTCCATTGTTATGTGTAATCATAATACACCAATACAAATAAATTTTAAAAAGTATGCTAGATTAGGTCATGTTTACCTAAAAATTTGTTTTAAAAATGTTGCTTGCTTACTTTTCTGAGATGCTGAGGTATTTTGAGTTGTGCACTAAATCATAGTGGAAGATCTGAATGGTTTTTATTTAAGAAAAAAGTTGTCAATATTTTAATGACTTTCTTTTTCAGATTATTTCCCATGAGAAAAAAGCACATGATAATTGGGTAAGTTTTAAATTTCCTTAAGGCTCTTTTGTCAAATTCCTTTCAGATGACATACTACTCATTTAAATTAAGTGAAAATATAGTATTTAAAAAAATCATTTTCTATGAATTTCACCATTTGTAAAATTATGTTAAAAGTTTAGACCATATGGAGAGGTACAAGGAAGTAATAATTAATATTGCTTTCATTTATCTGTTCTTTTAATGCATTTAAACATAAAAGCATGAATTAAAAAAAGAAAGAAGAAATTAAGAAACCCTATTATATCTTACTGTTTATAAATTGCTTTCTTAATGTCATTGATATATTTTTATGAATGTTTCATAATTTATAAAACCTTTGTCATTTAATGAACCTTTAGTTTTTTTCTACTTTTTATGATTATCATTTCAGATATTACTTTCTTCACTAAGCACTTCTTTGCTTCATCCTGTTTGATTTAATCTGTTTTTCCTTTGATCTCAGGTAGTTCTTTGTTTTTGTATGTCCTGTGTCAGGTATCTTGTTATTATTTGCTGTAGTCATTTATATTTGTTTATACCAGAAGAGTTAAACTCCATAAGTCAGGGATTGTTTCTTTTTCTAAGATAGCTGTACCTAATAGAATGCTTTGTATATTATAAGTATTCAGTATTTGAATATAGCGTTTTAAATCAATGTCTTATCATTCACGAAACACTTTTACCTAATCTTTGAAGCTATAAGCTTTCCAAAAGTTTGTAATCATTTGCTATCTCCCCCCCCCCCCCCAAATCCCACATCCACTACTGGAGTTTGAGTCCAAGAGCACTCTGCCATTGCTCTACGTTCTCAGCCATTTTTATTTTTTATTTTAAGAAAGTGTCTCACTAAGTTGCCCAGGTCAACCTCAAACTTTCTATCCTTCTGCCTTAGTCTCCAAGTTATTTGGATTATAAGCATGTACCACCCATGTCCCGCTCTTAATATATTAGTTTTTAAGTACAAGACACAAAAACTCTTAAGAAATAAGCTATCCACATAAAGATATATTATGAAAAATAGGTAATTTAGCAAGACCCTGTCTCTAAAATAAATAAATAAAGCTGAGGATGTGGCTTAGTGATAGAGTGTACCTCTGGGTTTAATTCCCAGTATTGCCAAAAAAAAAATATTTTTTTAATGATATGTCATATTGTCTTAAAAACATTTATAAGTAATTTTGGTTCTTCATTGTTAATAGTTAACTTAATTGGTATACTTTTACTAAAATTGCCATTGGTGTAATATTGTTAGTACAAATTTGATTATATAATTACTTAATTGGAAAAAATTACATGTGGAATCTTTTTTGATAGTGATAAAATATATTTAGGCTATATATTTTTTTTTTTATTAAAGAGTGAGAGAGGAGAGAGAGAGAGAGAGAGAGAATTTTTAATATTTATTTTTCAGTTCTCGGCAGACACAACATCTTTGTTGGTATGTGGTGCTGAGGATCGAACCCGGGTCGCACGCATACCAGGCGAGCGCGCTACCGCTTGAGCCACATCCCCAGCCCCTTTAGGCTATATTTTTTAAAAAATTTACAGAATTTATTCTTTGGCCAGTTAAAGTGAGTTCTAATGTGTAGTTCACAATTTTAAGTGAAAGAAAATTTGACAGCATTGTTCCCTTTACCTATAAATAATTATTGTTATAGACTGTTAATTTCTCTACCTTTGTATGATCAGTCCAACCGTCAGTTCAGTGTTCCGAAATTGTTTAATCTAATTTTCAGAGTCACTTCCTCTTATATGTAATTTTGTATAACAATGAGGGTCTCCTTCCTTTACCATGCAATTTCCCTTCTCTCTCCCTTTCCCTCCCCGCTCTGGTCCCTGTTTAATGGTGATCTTCTTCTCATGCTCTTCCTCCCTGCTCTGTTCTTAGTTGCTCTCCTTATATCAAAGATGACATTTGGCATTTGTTGTTTAGGGATTGGCTAGATGGGGTAGAGAGAGAAGATGGGAGGGGAGGTGGGATAGTAGAGGTTAGGAAAGGCAGCAGAATACAACATACACTAGTATGGCAGTATGTAAAAAAGTGGATGTGTAACTGATGTGAATCTGCAATATGTATACGGGGTAAAAATGGGAGTTCATAATCCGCTTGAATCAAATGTATAAAATATGATATGTCAAGAGCTTTATAATGTTTTGAACAACTAATAATAAAAAAAAGTAAAAAAAAAAAGATGTGAGGAAAAAAAAATAGCGTTACCCTAGATTAGGTAGAGAGAAGTGATGGGAGGGGAGGGGAGGGGATGGGGAGATAGGAAGGGTAGTAGAATGAAACAGATATTATTATTACTGTGTGTGTATATGAGACTGCATGACGAATGTGATTCTACAACCTGTATACTCAGAAAAATGAGAAATTATATCCCATCTGATTCAAATGTATGATATGTCAAGGTCATTGTACTGTCATGTGTAACTAATTAAAACAAATAAAAAAAAATAATTTTCAGAGTCCACAGAATGATGGAGAAACATGCAGTATACTATACATGTTTAGCGTTTGTCCACATTTATTTGAGAACACTGCATGTTCTTGATATTTATCATAAACTCTGTTATTTATATATTTGATTTTTAACCTCTTAGTAAGTTAAAAATCATTAAACAAATGTAAAAGACTTAGAAGAATGCCATCTGTACAATGCTTAACAGATGTGCAGTGTGCATTGATTATATTCAGCCATTTAAAAAAAAGACCTGAACTGTCATGCTATGAAACTATTTTAGATCTTTGTAGTTCACTGAATCACAGTAATTTTTTTTCCTCAGAGATGCTTGTCTTATTCGATAGACAATGCTGCCATGCCTAGTGACCCTGTGTCTCCATTGCCTTTGCCCTAAGCTTTTGTGTGTTTATATGATTCTTACCCTGTAATTTGGATATTTACATCACCAAATAATGCTAATCCATGATTTCACATATAGGTAGTTACACTTATTAGCAAGTACACAATTAAACTCCTGCCTTAGGTTCATGTCTTCTGCTTACATGAAACACATTCCCTTTTTAAATAATTCCCTAAATTTAAGATGTTTTACCTTGAGTTTATTGAAATGGATACTTGTTTAAGAGATTGAGATATTTCTATGCCATTATTGTGATACTTATGCTATTCTTTCATGAAGTTTGTATTAATGTATTTTTAATATGTATTAACTTCTTTAAGTTGGCAGCTCGGGCAGCTGAAAGAAACCTTAATGATTTAAAGAAAGAAAATGCTCACAACAGACAAAAGTAAGTATTTTGGTGGGAACACTTTAAAAACTTAAAATTAGTTATTATTTTTATTGTTAGTTATTTTATTAATTAATACTTTTTAAAGGAAAAATAAGAAAACTTGCAATGGATTCAGCATATCCTGTAATGGAATATCTATTAATTTTATTAGGTGTAACTAGTTTTTGTTTGCTTGTTTGCTTGTTTGTTTGTTTGTTATTGTTTGAAATGCTTGTTTTAGTAAGGTCATTGAAGCAGTACTTGGGGAAAACTGTTTATAGATTCTAAGTGTAACTTAAAAATTTGTTTTTTGTTTTTTGTTTTTTTTGGTAAACCAGAATATGTGGAGTGAGGTAAAAAGGGAAGAAAAGAAAAAGGTGAATCTCTGACATTGTAATGTTGATAGTATCAGCATTTCTTTATGGTTAAGTAGAGAGAATAAGTGTTTGTTGTCTCTTTTGTCTCCTGGTTTCATTGTATTAGGTGACATTATTGTATAATAATAAAATGAAGGGGAGAATAAAAGTATGTAGCAGAGGGAAGAGTAAATGCTTTTCTCTGAGGCTGGTATCAGTCTTCTTAGAGTGTTCTAATTTCTTGCCAGACTATACTATTGACACTGTTGAATATTAGTTTCAGTCTTCTTACTCATATTTTCAACTCTCAGAAATTAAAGCCAAAGAATTAAATATTTTATTTCAGTTCTGATGGTTAAAAACTAGAAATAAGATTTCTTTAAAATATTAGATCTTTAAGATAAAAAGTTGAAGTATAAAAGAGTGAGAAGGGTTAATGGGATTTCTAGTTTTATGTTATATTGAAATCATGAGTTACATTACCATGGAAAGCATATATAACGAAGAGCCAGTAATGCTGGGTTTTAATCCTGCATTTTCTTAATTTAAACTCAAATCATTTAAACTCCTACCCTCAGTTATATTAGTTAAAATGATGAACTTATTGACCTTGGGGGTTTTCCATTTGAAAAATTTGGATTCTGTATACACTTTTCATTGAAGTTTAGTTTTGAGGAAAAAAATGGAACAATTCCAAACATTAACAAAGCATCACTATCCTTAGGCAACAAGAAACTGGTTACCCTAAAATAAGTATTGAGAGAGAGAGAAAGGTGTTTTGGTCAGAATAATTTTTGAGGACCTATTCCTCTATACAGATATGGAGATGTAAGAGTAGCTTTATTTGTTAGTGGCATTTTTTTGAAATGTGGGTGCTTCTCTTGGCCATCTTAACTTAGAGATGTTTGTTCTTTATTTACAGATTAACTGAAACAGAGTTTAAATTTGAACTTTTAGAAAAAGATCCTTATGCACTTGATGTTCCAAATACAGCATTTGGCAGAGGTAGTCCTTTTTTTTTAACCCCTCATTTAAAATACATAATATATATATAGATTACATATATATTGCATATATAGTTTGTAATAGCATAAATTACTACTATTATTTATAAATATTTTAGATTTTAGAGCCAGATTCTATTCTATATTCTCTTATGAACTCCACACTTCTAGGTTTTGTTTTGCTAGTAGTAATGAAGATTATTTCTACGTCCCTTTCTTAGTAGAATTTTGTAAGATAAAATATTTTTAGTACTGTGAATTCTTTGAAAAGCCAAGAGCTTGGTATTATTAAGGTACTCACTAACTATTTTTTGGGCGAATGAATGAATTAGAAGTACTTCAGTAGAATAACATAGTGACTGTTTACATGTTAACTGTACTTAGAAATTTTCTTGAATTATAGAAATGAGAATAAAAATGTTTGTTTTTTAATTTTTTAAAAGTATTAAATTAAAAAGTGGGGAAAACTTAATCTTAGTTTTGATTAATTTAATTATCCCCAATTCTTTGTAAGATGTATTTACTATTTCTGTCCATTCATTCATCATTGAATTAGCATACTCAATGATAACAAACTATTTCAAATCGTTTAAATTTTTCAAAATAATTTTAGTTTAATTAAGCTCCTGTTACAGTGAAAATAAACCAATCTTTATAGATAGAATCTCATTTTAATAATCTTTGGGAAATTATAAAAAATCACTTTTGAGAGTCATCTTTAATTAAAGTGAAAGTCTATTTCTACATTTTAAAAATATCAGACTATTAAAAATTTAAAGTAGTAACAGTTGTGGGGGAACTTTATAGAAGGAATTTTTTGTCTAAATCCAGTGTAGAAGTCTCAGGGAGGGTAAATAATGCTTTGATTTTTTTTTTTTTTTTGTTGTTGTTGTTGTGACTGGTTTGAGTATTATAATAGCTGCACCTTATAGAATTTACCCTGCTTTTAAAAAAATGTTATTTTTGGTGATATTTGTTTCTTTTTTGATGTTGATTTTTGACCTCTGGAAGCATAACCATTACTTGAGAGTGGTTGTTTATAAAATGTTAATGCTGTTGGTTACATGGATTGTAGAGAAAGTGACCTATTTGATGAATACTGTACATAACCTGATTTTTACTGGTCAGAATCAGAAATAATTTCTGATGCTTCAGAGTGTTTTATAAGTTTTCTACATTTCAGAATCTGAGCTTTATTCAACATTTTATGACCCAACATAGCCTATGTGGCCCTAATTTAACGTGAATGCTACCATGTTGTAACCCTCAGCTGCAGCTGAATTATCTGGAAACATATTGCAATAATACCAAAACAAAACTGCTTTGCACAGTGTTGGTATTGTACCCAATGAGGTTTATCCAAGCAAGATTATTGCTAAATGAAAAATTAAACCAAACCAAAAAACTTAATGTCTCCCAAATCTTCCTATAATTCCAAAATATCACCAGTATCCTTTGCTTAAACTGTATGATTATTTAAGTGTATTAATCACTTATAGGATGATATTTTTATTGACTGAAATGTCTGTAAAAACATGAGAATTCAGGGCTGGGGATGTAGCTTAGTGGTAGATCTTCTATTTAGCACACATAAGGCCCCAGGTTTCATCCCAGCACTGCAAAAACAAAACAAAATAAAACCAACAGACTTCATATTTAATTCAGTCCTAAAACCAACAGTCCTTCATATTTAATTTTAGCAAAACCAAAGGCAATGGATTAAACTTAAGTTTGCAATAGGAGAACCTGATGGTAATGGTTGATATGGCAATCTAACTTTATAGTGTAGCTAACTGAAGCTATGAATTTAAATATGTTGTTTTAATTATTCCAGAGCATTCCCCATATGGTGCCTCACCATTGGGTCGACCTTCATCCGAAACGAGAGCTTTTCTCTCTCCTCCAACTTTGTTGGAGGGTCCACTCAGACTCTCACCTTTGCTTCCAGGGGGAGGAGGAAGAGGTATCTTGTTTAAACATTTTTATTACTCTATATTTCTTCCTTCCTTTATTTTTTCATCTCAACTTACTTTTAAAATGATCTGTGAAATACACATTTGAAAAATACGAGCATTCCTTGCACTTACTGAGGGTTGCTTTTTTGGGGGGAAGATCTCTACAACATCTAATTTTTAATATATTTTCTTTAGAAATAAGGTTGCAGAGGTTGTAAAATCCAAAATGCTCTGAAATCCAGAACGTTTTAGGCATGGTGCTCAAAAATTTTTGGATTTTGGATCATTTCTGCTTTTAGATTTTTAAGTGTGCAATCAATAAAGTGCCTGGAGGTACCCTAATTTTTAAAAAACTTCAAAACCAGAAACATTTGGTCTTGACTATTTTCAATAAAGTATACTTAACCTGTACGAGATTACATTTTGATCAATGACATGATGCACACATTTTTGCAATCATATTTTAACTGTATGTTATATTACATAATATAAAACTTTTTAAAGATTGCATAAAATATAATAACAGAATAACCTAGCATAAAATTATATTTTGGTGAAACATTATTGAATGTAGGATTTTTAAGTTTTTTTTTTTAAACTTTATTATCATTATCTTTTTATTGTAGAAAAAGGAAGAACCCTTTTTTTTTCCCTCAAAGTGAAGAATTCAGTCGTGCTCTTTTAGGCAGAGTTTTGAAGGAAACCTTATATAGACCTAAATTATTTGTTGAGACCAACCCAGGTGGTCTACTTTGTTGCCCCCCACCCCACCACCCCTTACTTGTTCTTGAGAATTTCTGTGGTTACCTTAAGCCTAAGTGTAACAATTGGTATTTCTGCATTTACATTATCAGTGTCACCCTGGTGTTTCAAAGGCCCTACTGTCTTTGAAAACTTGTATGCCTGGAGATTTCCTTTTTTGCTCTCTCACCAAATTTTCTCCACTTTGTCAAGTTGCTTTAAAGTTTTTCCTTGATTTTTGCCCAAATTCAAAAATATTGAGCCTTATTTATTTTAAAATTGAAAGTCTTAGGTGTTTAGTCCTACATCTTTGTTTTATGAGAGCTGATGACATTTTTCACTAGTGAAATGTTCCGACCTTTTCTCTGAGTGATTTTAACAGTCTGAATCTGAGGTAGGAACATGATATAATGAGACTACATTTAAAAACACCAGACTAAATCCTCTGTATCAAAGTTCATACATTCAAATTGATATTACTCATCTAAACAGTCTCAGGAACTCTGTATACTTCCCTGTTGAAGCTGCCATTATTCTAAATATTTTTGGAACTCTTTCTTAGGAATTGCTTTCAAAGAATATGAAGAAAATCACTTTCTCCTTTTTGATTGTGAGATAGTCTCTCTTTGGCATTCGTACTTATATCTTCTCTTTGCTCCACTTAGAGCTGCTCCTTTCTACCTCCCAGGCCCTTGCAGATTGGGTTCACGGTTTGGGTTCACCTTGGAAAGAGCCTTTGCTTGTGTTGAGCTGGAAATTCCTAGGGAAAAGGAAGTATACAGAGAACCCCAGGGGGCTCTGCATTGAGCACTCCAAGAAGGGATATAATTTTGAAACTCATAGGTCTGCTATAAGCTTGGGGCTTATTATCCTAAGTCAGTGTTCCCTTACCCCATTTTTAAAAAAATTTGACTTATATTAAGAAATACATTTTCTATCATGTCATACTACACACAAACCAGTTATATGAAATTATACTTACCATTACAGTTTTGATGATTTGTGATATTTTCTATTCAGTTTCATTCTATTTCATTAAAAAAAAAATGCTGATTAACTTCACACACCACAAATGGGTAGCAGCTAGAAGTCTGAAAAACAGTACCCTAGAAATAGGGTATAATTGGTTAAATTGAAAATGTGAATTACTGGAAGTTGAAATTGTATAAGTCAAGGATTGCTTGTAGTCAGTTTCATATATCAAATGAGAATAAAATTTACCTTTAATTTTTTTTCCTCTTCTGTTTTTACCTTCTTCTCCTATTTAATTGCTTTCAAGATACAATGTGTTTACATTGTTTGCAAAGGTGTTTTATTACTTTTTGTTTAAAAAGCTAAAGAAGTTCTTGGTAAGTTATCAGCAGGTTTTAAAAGAATGCTTTGGACTGAAAGTTTCTGTGAGTCACCAAGGAATGAAAGAGAGCATCCTCCCTTTTATTATATTTTCACATTTGAAAGTTTGGATGAGATGTATGTTTAAATAAGATTGAATATAGGAAAATAATTTCTTTTTGTAGTAAATTATATATAGTTTTTGGTTTTAATAATAATAAAAGAAAAACTTTTAACTTCTGACATTTTCAGATTTGTAATTTTTACCTAGTGATCAGTTGTGGTCTGGTAGTAAGCAATAAGGAGAAAGTCTTTGAATTTCTTTTTATTTCCCCATAATATTCTTTATTAGTGCATTGTAATTACACATAGTAATGGAATTTGTTGTTGAATATCTCTTTTAAATTTTTGTGCTTTGATCTAGATGATGAACTCAGGATATCTGACTCTTGAAAACATTTTCGGCTTTTCTAGACTTCTAATGAACTAATTAGAAGAATGAACAAAATAGGAGGACAGATTCGGGGAATTTAATACAACCATAAGAAAAATGATATTTGCCCTCCTGACAAAGTCTGTTGATCTGAGCCTATAAAAGAGAATAGATGGAAGTTTTTTTTTAAAAAGATCATTATTTGTTAAAAAATGATTTTTCTACTGATTTCTTTTACAAGTTACTAAGAAGAGGTCAAATTAATTTTGACCTCTCAAGGAAGTCACTGAAATGGGAGAAGTATTTTAGTTAGATTTCTATTTAAAACAGACTTTTAAAAGCTGTTTCTTGAGCATAATAAGCTTTTATGTTCTGGAAAATATATTTTGAGAAGACCTACTTGCTCCCTCAATGACAGATAAACAAGATATTAATTTTTTTATTGGATGTCTTTTTCTTCTTAATTGAGTGTGGGATTTTAATTAAGGTACTGTTCTTTCTGTGACCATGGAACAGGAACTCTAAAATTATTCCTCCCTTTATAAAAGTATCAATGTGCTGGATTTTCTTATCTAAGTGAATACTATCTTGTTTATTAAAGAATTTATTCCATAAATGCTGTAATTTGTTTTAGATTTCTGTCAGAGATTGTGAGTTCTCTTTTTTGTGACTGGGAATTTGATATTTAGAAATTACTTAAAAGCCATTTATGGCTGTATTTATCTGGTGGTTGTAAAGGTTGTAATCAGGCTCATTAAAATTGTTTTTAGGCAAAAGTAGAAAGTCATGCTACTACAAATTGAGATTCCGTTTTTTTTTTGCATGGCTCTTAAGTTAATCTGAGTACTGTACATTTCTAAAGGAGTTATTCCAAAAAATACTTTGAGTAGTGGCAAAATTATTGAAATAAGTATATTGCCACTAAGACGACTGGAAAGAATCTTGCTCATTTTCAGTATTAAGATTTCTTATTTATAATCATCTTATTATGTCTAGTATAGAAATTTATTTTCTGTTTCCTTATTTGAAACTCAGTATTTGTGATTTAAAAACTGATTGTTAAGGATAAAACAATGATGATGATTACAATTAAAAATGAATTTTATAGGCAAATGTTTGTTTATCCATATGGCAAAGATTTATTTTTATCTTGTCTTAGAAATGAGGATAGGATAGAATTATAGTTTAAATGTATCCTGGGGCTGGGGATGTGGCTCAAGTGGTAGCGCGCTCGCCTGGCATGCGTGCGTCCCGGGTTCAATCCTCAGCACCACATACAAAAAAAACAAAGATGTTGTGTCCGCCAAAAACTAAAAAATAAATATTAAATAAATAAATAAATGTATCTTATAGAAACTTAATTAGAATCTGTATTCACCTTTTAGAGTATCTTAATTTTATTTATTGATAAGTCTTATGCCATTTTTAAGATAAAACAGATTTGTATGCTTTTTTCCTTTAATTAGGCTCAAGAGGCCCAGAGAATCCTCTGGACCATCAGTTTAGCAATGAAAGGGGAGAATCAAGCTATGATAGGTTAACTGATCCTCATAGAGCACCTTCTGATACTGGGTCCTTGTCACCTCCATGGGAACAGGATCGTAGGATGATGATTCCTCCACCAGGTATGTAAAAAAAAAGGTTATTATTATGTTTGAAAGGCAGCTAGTATGTGGTGGAGCCAGTAGGAATAAAGAGAGGACTGTGTGTTTTCTGTTTTAGGAAAAACCATGATATATTTTAGGAAAAAAAAATTTCTAAACAGAACAATAGGAGATTATTGTTTACGTTACAGAAAGCTGCTTTGCCCCCCAAATGGAAGGTCTTTATTGTTTTTGTTGCTTATAAAAATGCAATACATTCTAGCCACACATAGTGACACATCCCTGTAATCTCAGCAACTCAAGAGGCTGAGGAAGGAGGATTGCAAGTTTGTGTCCAGCCTCAACAATTTAGTGAGACCCTACTTCAGAATTTAAAAAGGGGCTAGGGATGTGGCTTAGTGGTTAAGTGCCCCTGGGTTTAATCCCTGATACCAAAAAAAGTAATGCATTATTTTAGAAAATCTAAACAATGCAGAGATGTATAATTAGAAAAGTGAAAAATTCTCCTTATCTCATCATGTTCTCAGTATTTAGTTATATATCTTTTAGATTTAAAAAATATATAATATGTTCATAAACATAGGTATTCAAATTCTTCTGTCACTTCTGTGCAGTTATGCCATTCACCTTATTTTTTAAGTGCCTGTTTTCAGTCAGTACCATTTAGAAAATATACAAACACATGAATCAACATTAACATACATGTAGACAAATAGTTCTGCAGTTCAAATGTGATGGTAATTTCACAAATTTACATGTGACTAATGGCATAAAATATATACATGCATAGTACCAAGGTTAGTTTCCTCTTATATTGCCCTATATTTATGAAGGATACAAAAATTGGAAGAAACTGGATAAAGGATATCCAGAACATATTATTGCAGCTTTCTCTGAATCTGTATTTTAAAATTAAAAAGAAAAAACCACCTTATTGGATATAATATGCCATAGGAAAGCACAAGTATTCTTAGGCATATGACTTGATTACTTTTTATAAGTGGAGTGCCTAGGTAACTAACTAGTACATCACTTTTCAGTTTATTTTTTGTATAATGAATTTAATTTGAAATGTTATTTACAGTTTTAGCAGAAAAATGTTTTTAGTAAATATATGAATAAGTCAGTATTATTCACATAACGTCTAGTACTCAATTAAAATTTTTTAACACTTATGACTGGAAATAACCAGTCCATTATAAATACTAAACTAGAATAAAAATTTACTAGGGTGACCTGATCAGTGCTTCAGTCCATAAGAAAAACATGTATTTTCATATTTAGAGAGAGTATTATATAAGATTAAAGTGGACTGGTGAGAAAATAGTTTAAATTGTTTATATGTTTTCTTTGCTAAGGTTAACTTCATAAGAATGATTTTCAGGTGGATCCTGTAATCCCAGCTGCTCAGGATGCTGAGGCAGGAGAATTGCAGGTTGAAAGCCAGCCTCAGCAACTTAGCAAGGCTCTGTCTTTTAAATAAAATATTTAAAAAGGGCTGGGAATGTGGCTCAGTGGTCAAGCACCCCTGGGTTCAATCCCCGGTACCAAACAAAAGAATGATTTTCATAAAAATTTTCAGTTTGGCTGGGTGCAGTTCTCAGCTGCTTGGGAGCCTGAGGCAGGAGGATCATGAGTTTAAAGCCAGCCTCAGCAACTAAGCAACTCTGTGAGACCTGTATCCAAATAAAAGAGGACTGGGGCTGTGGCTCAGTGGTTGAGTGCCCTTGCGTTTAATCCCTGGTAACCGCCCCCCCCCCCCACCAAAATTTCAATTGTATGTATTGGCTCATTTGTCTTTGATTTTTAAATAAAATTGAGGTACTGTCATTTATTAAATAGGTAATGTCACTATCTTCTAGATGACTATTTTCTACTACAGCTCTGGTTGTTAGAAGTTAGTTTGAAAATTATTGTCATAGTTTTATATAGAAAGATACAATGGGGTTGGGATAGTGGCACATGCCTGTAATCCTGGCTACTTGGAAGGGTAAGTCAGGAGGATCATAAGTTCAAGGCCATTTCTGGCAACTTAGTGAAACCTGTCACAAAATAAAAAGTAAAAAGAGTTGGGAGTATAGCTCAGTGGTAGAGTGTTTACCTAGAATAAAAAAAACCCTGGGTTGGATCACCAGTAAAACATACACACACACACACACACACACACACATAGCACACAATGAGTTATTAGCTTTCCCATGTGGAAGGATTTAAATATTAACTGTGTTTTAAGTCCTAAATAAAATGTCAGGATCTATGTGTTATACTTTTATTTTTATAAGGATTCCCAGTGGAGCTGGGGTTGTGGCTCAGCGGTAGAGCACTCGCCTAGCACGTGTGAGGCGTTGGGTTCAATCCTTAGTAACATGTAAAAAATGAATAAAATGAAGGTATTGTGTCCAATTACAATTTATATGTATATATATATGTGTGTGTGTGTATATATATACACATACACACACATATAAATATATGAATTCCCACTGAACATTTTTATGTCAAGATATTGGGTTAGAGAGTAAAAGAAATATTTTTAAAAATAAGATATGGTTATTTAAGTGAATAATGAGTTAGTACAATAAAATGAGTATAATATTAATATACTTATTTTTCTATAAAAGCTATCTATTAGAACTTTTGACAGTGATAGAAAGTTTTCTTTTGTGTGTGTGTTGCTGGAGAACCCAGGGCCTGGTACATGCTTGGCTAGTGCTTTACCACCAAACTACATTTCCAGCCAGATGGAAGGTTATCTGTGTCATCCAATACAGTAGTCACTAGACACTTGTGGCTAGTGAGCACTTAAAATGTTCCTAGTGCAATCTGCACTAATTAATGTTAATTAATGAAAATTAAAATTTAAAAACTGCATGTGTTAAATGACTAGTAGCTACTTTATTGGCTAGCACAGCTCTAAAATGAATACTTTTGTGTATGAACCTTTTTTAAAATTTTTTTTTTTTAGTTGTGGATGGACACGATACCTTTATTTATTTACTTATTTTATGTTGTGCTGAGGATTGAACCCAGTGCCTTGCATGCTTTTAAAGAGGAGATTTTGATATTCTTTGCTGCATATTATCTTGTTTTATAGTATAATATGACTAATTTAGAGATTCTTTTCAATCTTATTCATAAAGTAAAATAATACATTACTTAATAGTCATATAAGGAAATGTAAAAATACAAGTCAGTAAATTATTTATAAAGTAGATATATTTTTGTAACCAGCACCCAAAATGAAAAACAATACATTATGAGTTCTGTAGAAGTCATCTTTTGTCAATTAACTACTTCCTTCCAAATATTACCCTGCCCAAAGATAACCATTATTTTCACTTCTAATACTGTAAATAGCTTGGGTCTGTTTTTTGAACATATCAATGGAATTGTATGGTATATTTTCTGTCTAACTTCTTTTATATGAGATTATCTTTTTGAGACTCATTCATATTATTGCATATTCTTCTAATTTGTTTATTTTCCTTGGTGTATAATATTTTCTAAGTGAATATGTACCAATTTATTAATTATTTGATTGGTATTTTCCAGTCATGGTGGAACACACCTATAATCCCAGCAGCTCAGGAGACTCAGGCAAGAGGATCGAAAGTTCATAGCCACTCTCATCAATTTGATGAAGCCTTAAGCAACTTAAGTGAGACCCTGTCTCTAAATAAAAATAAAGGACTAGGGATGTGGCTCAGAG
Organism: Ictidomys tridecemlineatus; assembly: GCF_052094955.1. Lineage (NCBI taxonomy): Eukaryota > Metazoa > Chordata > Mammalia > Rodentia > Sciuridae > Ictidomys > Ictidomys tridecemlineatus. The sequence goes on along the minus strand of NC_135481.1, from coordinate 76,048,501 downwards.
ATTAAGCACCCTTGGGTTCAATCCCTGGCACCAAAAAAAAAAAAAAAGGACAATTAGGTTATTTCCAGTTTAGGATTATTATGAATGAAACATTCTCATGTGTGTATTTTGGTGCATGCATTTATTTCAGTGTAGATCTAGGATAGCATTTGCTGGATCACAGAATAATGCTTATTGGTTAACCTTTAGGACATTATACAAGATAGTATTCCTAAGGACTGGTGTATCATCAGCTTATACTCCTGCCAACAGTGACTTTTGAATTTTAGCTTCTCTTGAGTAGTAATATGATTTAAATTTGCATTTCCCAATTAAATTGCATTCCTTTTTAATAAGTTTATTGGACATTGAGTTTTTTCTTTTTTGTTATGTACTTTTTTTATTTTTTTTGAGGTACTGGAGATTGAACCCAGGACCTCACACATGGTAGGCAAGCGCTCTAATGACAAATTACACATCCATTGCTGTTTTGTACCTTTTTGAGTTGCATGCACATTTGACTTTTCTGTTTTTTCTATTTTCTGGAAATGAACTCTTTTCATCCCCAGTTTTTATATATGACAGATGTCTTGGACAATTCTGGTTTGCTTTTTTACTTTCTTATTGGTTTTTTGATGAATAGAGTATTGGTATTAATATGGTTCAGTTTACTGATCACTTCTCAATATGGTTACTTTCCTTAAGAAATTTTTCCTGATGGGTGTGGTAATCTCAGCTACTTGGGAGGCTGAGGCAGAAGAATTGCAGTTTTGAAGCCAGCTTTGGCAATTTAGTGAGATCCTGTTTCACTCCAACATAAAAAGGGCTGGGGTGTAGCTCAGTGGTAAAGCGCTTCTGGGTTCAATTCCCAGTAACATAAAGAAAAAAAAAGAAAGAAATCTTTCTTTACTTTCCAGGTTATGAAGATAATATCCTGTGGTATATACCAAATATTTGTACTATCACTATAAGATTTCTAATCTACCTGAAATAAATTTTGTGTGAACAGTATCTAAAAGGAATCAAAATTCATTTTTTTTTTTTTTTTGTACTGGGGATTGAACCCAGGACCACTTAAACTACTGAGCCACATTCCCAGCCCTTTTAATTTTTTTAATTTTGACACAGGGTCTTGTTAAGTAGCTGAAGCTGCCTTTGAACTTGTGATCCTCCTGCTTCAGCCTCCTGAGTTGCTGAGATTATAGGTGTGTGCCACCATTTTTGGTTCAAACTTCATTTTGCTTCATATGAATGTCAAATTGATTAACATCATTAATTAAAAAACACTCCTTTCTCCACTGTTCTTTAGTGTCATCTTTGTCAGAAATCAAGTGTATATATGTCAGTGAGTTTCTGGCTTTCTATTAAGTTCTGTTGGCCTTTTATGTATTACCAGTAACACACATCTTAATTTATTTCCTTCCACCCTCCTTCCCTCTCTTCTTCTTCTTCTTCTTCTTTTTCTTTCTTTCAATTGAACCCAGTAGTGCTTTACCTTGAGCTACATACCCAGCCCTTTTTTTTTTTTTTGAGGCAGGGTGGCCTCAAACTTGAGATAAATTGTTCACTTTAGTGTTGGGCTTCCTGTCCTCCTTCCTGTCTCCCTCATACATGGGATTACAGCTATTGGACAACAGGGCGATGGGCTTAATTTCTAAAGCTTTGAATGAATGTTGGTATTGGTAAACAAGTCTTACCTTTTTGTTCTTCTTCAGGATTGTTTTGACTATTTTTAGGTTTCAATTCCTTAAAAATTTTAGCATCTACAGGCCAATTTCTTAAAAATTCACTGGAATTGAAACTGGTGAATGTAGAATTAATCATCTGTTAGCAATTTAGGTCCTTATTTTCTCCTAGTGCTTTGTAATTTTCTATGTGAAGATTTGGTGCATGTTTTGTTAGCTTTATCTCTAGTCATCTCATATTTTTTATGTAATTACAATTGTATCTTTAAAATTTTTATTTTCTCTTTTAATTGGTATATAAAATAATTGATTTTATATATTATTCTTATATCTATATAAAATGATATTGTCTTGAGTAATTATAGTTTTATTTTTTCTTTCCAAATCTTTACATATTTTATTATAAGTATGTATGTATGTGTATATGGATGGATACTTATGTTATTTTCCTTTGCTGGAGGGACTGCATTCATTAATTTCCAAAAGTAATTTTTCGGGTATCTTTTGGTATTATTATCTAGTTTACTTCCAGTTTGGTTTAAGTACATAAATCTATAATTTAAGTCCTTTGAAATTTGTTGAAACTTGCTTTATTTGGTAAGTATTCCATACATATTTAGGAATAATATATATTCTTTCTAGATTGGCTACAGAAGTGTATGTGTATGTTTGGGGGTGTTTGATGAAATTTATTATTTGTGCTTCATATCATTTATATCTTTGATTACATATTTTATTAACCTATTTTGATATGATATTTATATATGACTATACCAGTTTCCTTTTGTTTGTGTGGTATATCTTTCTCTTTTAACCTTCTTATATCCTTTTATTTAAGCTGTATTTCTTATAAACTTCATATTGTTAGTTTTAATTTTAATTTATTCTGATAGATATTTGAGCCTAAACCTATTTTGCTATATATGTTCTATTTCTCTCTAATCATTTCTACACCCCCATTTTCTTGGTACTTAACCATTTTTTTTTTTAAATTAATGTTTTCCAGGGAGGATTTTTGTTTGTGTCAGCCTGGAAGCAAGAGGTACTAATAATTCAGGATCACAATTAGAGATTGTGATCCTTCAGAGTTGAGGAATGGTTTTTATTTCTGATTTATCCTTCTATGACATAATCTTTGGGATTATAGCTAATGAATTTACTAGCATCCCTGTTCCTGCCTTTGCAGGCCATAAACTTAAAGTCAGTAATTTCCGTTGGAATTGGCAGATGCCTCCTTGAAAAGTAGCCTTAAATGCTGGGCTGGTCTCAAGAGTTTTCTTATTCTTTCAAATCTCATTCTTATAATACTTCCCTGCTTTGTTAGTCCTTGATATTTTTAAAAGATTTAAAAAAGCATGTTTTGTCTAGTATATCTAGTTCTTAAAAAGAAGAGTGGTCTAATTGGTAGTCTTTCATTATAAGGAAATAGAATTAATCTTGTAAGTTAATACTATTTGGTTTATTGGTTTTCTTAGTTACAAAAACAAAATAGAGAAAAGCAAAACAACATTATACAGCATTTGTAATGCCACTTACCCAGAGATAGATGTATTTTCCTTCAAATCTTTATATCTTTTTATATATATATATATAAAATTATGCATATATGTTCATACGTATTTTTACATTTAAGTAATGAAAATGGGATTTTATCAGATATCTACTCTATAGTAATGTTGTATAACAAACTATCCAGAAACTCAATGCCTTAAAATAAAAATCAGCCAATGCTGAGTTCTTTTGGTTCTTCTGATCTTAGCTAACATGTGTTGTCTGACTTTTGGCTAGAGTGAGCTGGTCTTGGCTTCAGAGATTCAATTATATTTTGTGAGTCTCTCATCCTTGTATTGACTGAGGACAGGAGCAGAAAAGAAGAATCAAGCAAGTACTTTTTAAAGCTTCACTCTGCTTTTGGCTGGAACCACCATCTTCCAGTAATTGACCAAAATGACTAATACAAAGGGAAAGAGTAGAGGAACCTGATATATGTTCTCTAGGCTTTTTAGAAAGCATGGAGTTGTTCCTTTGGCCACATATATGCTAATCTGTCATAAGTGTGATTCTGTCGACATGAAGGGAATGGGTACTGTTCAAAAAGAAATTCCCCACAAATGTTAACGGGGCAAAACTGAGAGAGTCTACAGTGTTACCCAGGATGCTGTTGGCACTGTGAATAAGCAAGTTAAGGGGAAGATTCTTGCCAAGAGAACTGATGTGCATATTGAGCCTATTAAGCACTCTAAGAGCTGAGACAGCTTCCTGAAACATGTGAAGAAGAATGATCAGAAAAAGAAGGAAGCCGAGAATAAAGATACCTGGGTTCATCTGAAGCACCAGCCTATTCCATGCAGAGGTGCATGTTTTATGAGAAAAAATGGAAAGGATCCTAAACTGCTGGGACCTATTCCCTCTGAATTCATGGCATGATAAATGTAAAACAAAACAAAACACAGACAAAAAATCAAAAACAAAAGGCCTATGTACTATAAAAATGATTTTCTTAAATTAAAAAAAAAAAAAGCATCTCTCTGAGCCATACCGGCTAACATTCTATTGACCAAAGCAGGTCATATCACAATTTAGAATCAAATGGACAGGAAATATATTCTCTCTCTTCAGAATAAGGCTGCAGGGAGAAATGAAGAATAGAGTTCAGGAATGTAATCTACCAGAGGGATAATACTCTTACAATGTATTTTCACTTACTATATAATTATGTTTAAAAATACACTTTGTAGATTCCATCGTATATTTTTCTAACAGGTCTGATTTTTCCCTTCCCAAGAGGGAGTAGTAATAGAGAAGAATAAGAATCTTAATCCTTTGCAAATCTTATGCTACCTAAAGTAGAGACATTAACAAAAGGGGATTATGTCACATTCCCACTCTATACTTTTTTGAAGTTTCACAGTCTTAGTTTTAATTGTTGAGAAGAAGGAAGTGGGTATGTGGTTTCTGTTACTTTTGTCAGTGCTTCTTGTTTACTGATTTAGGTTATATATTTTATGTAGAGGTAGAAAAGAGACTAAGCAACTATACTTTGGTGATATAATCATAAGTTAAGTCTGGTCTTCTTGCTAGCATGCTTAAAAACGTGTTTTTTTGTCTTGAAGAGGTAAACAAAAGAGACATGTACTGGGGCTGGGGTTGTGGCTCAGGTGGAGCGTTTGCCAAGGTTCAATCCTTAGCACCACATAAAAATTAAAAAATAAAGATATGTGTCCACCTAAAACTAAAAAATAAATATTAAAAAAAGAGACATATACAGCCTAATTGATGAGGATTCTTTTAATGCTTAAGTTAAGAAACAAAGGCAGACCAGAGTACCTTGGACAGCTGTGGAAGTAGGAACATAGATTTTTACTTTATTGGCTTTTATGCAGAGATCATTGTTCTGCATTGTGAACATTCTTTCAGATAGGATTCATTTGGTGGAATTGAATTTTATCTTAAATCTCATCCCCTTGATGAGGTTATGAAGTCTTCATTAACCTAATGAGCTGTCCTAAAATTTATGCTTAATCTATGCTTTTATTCTCTCAGAGGATGTTTATTTTAAAGTTGTTCACAAATTTTGAGGCTACTATTTTTTTTTAGGGAGTTTATGTCTCTCTTTTTTTTTTTTAAAGAGAGAGAGAGTGAGAGAGAAAGAGAGAATTTTTAATATTTATTTATTTTTTTTAGTTCTCGGCAGACACAACATCTTTGTTGGTACGTGGTGCTGAGGATCGAACCCGGGCCGCACGCATGCCAGGCAAGCGTGCTACCGCTTGAGCCACATCCCCAGCCCCGAGTTTATCTCTTAATCACATATCTTCTTATACAGTGATCCTCTATGAATTTTAATGCTTGGTATTTTGTTGATAAGTTACAGATATGTATACATATATATATACACACACATATATCTATATATGTGTATGTAGCATTAAACTGTGATTCAATTGTCATTGTTCCTGAAGAGTGGGTTGATGAGAGATTAGGATGTGGGGACAAATGTAGACTACTTTCTGAAAAATTTTACTTCGAATGAAGGAGAGAGATGAGATGATAGCTGGAACAAAGGTGTTTTGTTTTTTAAAGATGATAATATTAGTACATGTTTATCTGTTACTAGGAATATTCCAGGATAGAGGAAATGGATGTTTATATGGGAGAGGGTATTGATGGAAAAGTGAAACCCTTGAGTAGTAAGCAAGAAGCATGGGATCCAGATGGTAATTGTAGAAACAAATAGAAAGTGGATCACTTAACCACTGTGAAAGGAAGGAAGACCAAGTAAGTGAGAACAAATGTAGAGGAGAAGTGGAGGTGTCCACTTGCTTTAGTTTTCTTGACATGGCTAGATCATCAGATTAGGGGAATGGGAAAGGAAAGGACTGACAGTGATTTGGAGAGAGAAAAAGATATATGGCAGTCATTTGGGAAAGTGGAGGAACTCAAACAACAGTGAAATATGTATTATGATTACAGGATATTCTTGTATATCACTCATAACAATGAACTCAATTTATCATCACAGTTACTTTTGGGTGCTTGTTTTGTGCCAGATACCATGTTAAGTGCTTTTTATTGATCATTCTAGCTCTGATGAAGAAACAAAAGCTCAGAGAGATTAGGTAATTTAACAAAGTTCTCAGAGTGAGATATTGTAGCACAGTCCTGTTTATCACTTCCCAAGATTTACATATTATTATTTGCTTCAAATATGTATGTGTGTGTTTAAATATGGAAGTAAAACAAAAAAAATCATAAAAAGTATAAATGTGTAAGACATAAATAAGTGGGTTGCAGTCTGTTCCTTTTTCTTTCCTGGGCACATTACTGTCCTTCCTTTAAAGGCAACTGCTCATGTGTAAACTTTCTTTTCTTTTTTTTTTTTAAAGAGAGAGTGAGAGAGAGAGAGAGAGAATTTTTAATATTTATTTTTTAGTTCTCGGCGGACACAACATCTTTGTTGGTATGTGGTGCTGAGGATCGAACCCGGGCCACACGAATGCCAGGCGAGCGCGCTACCGCTTGAGCCACATCCCCAGCCCCATGTGTAAACTTTCAATCTATATATAATAAAAAAAATTATTTTTTCAACTTTCCTTATCAACATTATGTTCTTGAATTATGTACATGTTAATATAAAGCTTATATTTTAATATCAGTACAATTTTTCATTTTAATAGCAGTACAATTATTTAGTATCAGCACAGTATATATAAATTATCTACAATATAGTTAACCAATCCTTGTTGATGAGTATTTATAGAGTGTTTCCAGGGATTCAATGTTGGTAACAATGCTGCGGTTAGCACTTTTTGTACACTTGTTCTGTGTATTTATCCAGGAAATGGAATTGCTGGGTAAAGCATATTCATATTTTCATTTTTAGTAGATTGCTCCACTTGTCAAGAGTAGCTATGGATGACGTATATGAGATAGTTGTTTCTCCAGTATAATTCTTGGTTGAGAAATTGCTTCATCATGCCTCTGTATTTATTTCTGCTCCTCATTCATTATTCTCTCTGATCCTTTTTCTTTTTCTGTTCTTTAATCATCTCTTCTCTTATAAAGTCTTAGAAAACAAAGGTATGAAAGCAAAATGAAAAGAATGAACCATTTATATCCTTATTTTCTACATTTCAGTCTTTCATTTATTGTATGCCTTCCACCTACCTTTATCTTGTGTGTGTGTGTGAATAGGTGTGTTTGACCAGTGTACCCTTGTTTACTTGTTCATTCTTTTCTTTCCTTTTAGGGAAGTTTTATTCCTTCTTTAACACCATTTCTGATTTCTCTAATCAGCATTAGGCCAGAGTGTGTGTGTGTGTGTGTGTGTGTGTGTGTGTGTGTGTGTGTATGAATGAATTTGTATCCCCTATATTAAGACATTAGTCTCATTATATTTACTAATTTCTATCATTAGATTAGAAGGGCACAGACTGTATTGAGACAACACTATATTGCTAGTATCTAGCACATTCAGGCTGTGGTAGATTTAAGGAACAGATTATTTTTGCCAGTGGAGGGAAACATGGGCATATGATTTATAATATAGTAAATTTGTAACAAAATTTCAAAAATTTTGGAGTTTGCTCATTTTTTGACATGCATTTTAGAAGCAAAATATTGATACATTATCTTGAGACCTGGTTAAGAAAGAGTTGAGAGGTTTTTAGGTTTCCCTATTTCATCCTCTTGTACAAATCTGACATTTAATTAATCCTGTATTTGAAGTAGAAAGGGAAAACTCAGTTTAGATCTGTATTTAGTGCTGGCCTTTACTTTCACAGGGCTAATTGTGCTCCACTGAGATAGCTCTTTGCTAAGATTCTAAAAAGGAGTGTAAGTGAGCCTTCAAGGCTATCTGGATCTTTCTATCTTCCATCACATCCTCTAACCCTTGGGAGCTCATTAAATTCATTTCTCTCCATTGACTCTGGTTGATGCTAGGTGGTTTCCTTGGCTTTGTGTGGGGGGAATGTTTCAGTAAAGTCCCATGTGACTGAGTCAGACAAGGAGTGACCTATCTAATAATGATTGTACGGAGTTCACATTCTGAACCACTGCCTGGAACCATTGTGGAAAGCAATTTGAGGATATTTGTTCATATCTCTAATAGGATAGGAGAGAGTCACACAATTCACCCTCTTTGACTTTCTCCATGTATTTGGACTTGGACATATACATACCTGGCAAAGATTGCCAACACCTCTCGAGAATTTTTTCAAGAAAGTTGAGTTCCATAAGGACTCAGGAATTACCATTTTGTCATCACAAATGACCCCCAGGAACAAAGGATGGTGGCTGTAGATGAATCTAGGTAAAGTCTGGGTCTAAATTTGAGTCTATCCAGATGTCTTTAATCTTAGCAGTGTGAACCTCTGTTCATCTATTGAGTTAGAGATCTTTCCCTTTAGTTTGAGTTGGATGCTGAGTTTTACAATGTTAAATTTAGTAAAAATTTTACTACTGATGATTTCCGACTGATGCTGTTTCTGCTGTGGTGTCATATTGTTACTTGTTTCACTATAAAACAAGTTTCTTGCTATGCTTATATTTTCTTGTTCTTTTCTCCCTATGCTAGTAGCTATTTTCTGTCTTTGTTGATATGTTTGTTTATTCATCTTAATCTACCATAATAATAGTAATAATAGAAGTTAAATGAATTTATGTATAAATGTATTTTTAACTGAGTTCTGTTTTCATATATTCTATCAAGATAAATTGTACATTTTATACTCAAATAGATATAACTGACATTTTTATACATAATAATTGAAACTTTCAAAATCCAAGGTAGCAAATTACACTTGTATTTAATATAAAAGCAAAGTTATTGCTTATAGTATGCAATTTTTCTTTTTTTTTCTTTTTTATTGGTTGTTCAAAACATTACAAAGCTATTGACATTATCATTTCATACATCAGAATGCAATTTTTCTAAGATTAATATTGTCTACCAATAATATGAATCAGAGATTTTTGGAAGCAGGGGAAATTTCTAAGTTTTTTAAAATTAAGTAAGTTAGATTTTATGTTTATATTAATGAAGATATTTTAAAAATCTGTTTTGTAGGTCAACCATATTCTGATCCACCTCTTCCTCCACAAAGGCAAGATAGATATTATTCTAATTCTGGTAGATTATCTGGACCAGCAGAACTCAGAAGTTTTAATATGCCTTCTTTGGATAAAGTGGGTAAGAAATACTTTGTGTGTTTAAATAATAGTGACACACTAAAGAACTGGAAGCTGAATGAAAGAATAATGTAAATGTATGTCTGTTAGCTCATAAGACTGAAATCTCTTTCCTGAAACTTCCTGGTTTTATGTTTCTTTTTATATTCTACACAGACATGGCATCCAAATATATTATGGCAATTGGTTTGAGCACTATGGTAATGGGTTTCTTCTATGTACCTCTGATGATAAACTTTATTCCATGGCTATTTAAAAAATTTTCCAGGGGCTCAACAGTGGGGTGCTTGCCTAGCATGTGCGAGGTGCTGGGTTTGATCTTCAGTACGTAAAAATAAATAAATAAAACAAAGATGTTGTGTCCAGCTATGACTAAAAAAAAAATTTAAAAATTTTCCTGTCCACTTACATATATCCTGTTTAGTAAGTAGAGAAATTAAGCAAATGTGAATGTATATGAGAAAGTCCACCAGAAAAACAATTTGGGTACATATTCTATTAATGATTTAATCAGTTACCTTGCTACAACATTTCATAAGTAGATTTAAGTAACAATTACTGAGCAATCTACTATTAGTCAGGTATCCTTTTACTTAAACTACCTCACAACCATTTACTGAAGTTAGAAAGTATATGTATCTAGTGTAGCAATCAAGAGTATTACATAGGGGGCTGGAGATGTGGCTCAAGCGGTAGCGTGCTTGCCTGGTGTGTGTGTGGCCCGGGTTCGATCCTCAGCACCACATACAAAGATGTTGTGTCTGCCAAAAACTAAAAAATAAATACTAAAAATTCTAAAAAAAAAAAAAAAAAAAAAAGTATTAACATAGGGTCTAGGGTTGTAACTCAATGGTAGAGCGCTTGCCTAGCAAGTGTGAGTTTGATCACACTTGGTTGGATCACACTGGGTTTGATCCTCAGCACCACATAAAAATAAATAAATAAAAGATATTGTACCCATGTACAACCCCCCCTCCCAAAAAAAGCATTTTAAAAAATGTATAACATTAAGAAAGCCAAACAATTTTTTAAGAAGTGGAGTATTAAAATTAATTTATTGATAAGAGAATAAATTACCAAACGAAAGGAACCTCTATTATATCCTCTAATACACACACACACACACACACACACACACAAACACAATGTATGTATAATATGCATATATTATATATATATATTTTGGGGGACATTATCCACTGAAGTATTTGTTTCAGAAAATTAGTAATTTTTTGGATAGTGAGCAAAGAAGCAAATCTAGAGTCTATGTTTTTGTTATTGGTTATAATTAAGATAATTTTTTCTGTTTGGCTTTTGAGGTTGCTTTCCCCCAGTAATTCATGTTCAATATGTATATGCATGATTAACATTCATTTCTTAGCTAATGCTGTTTAAAATTTTTTACTATTTTCCTTTTTTCCCTATTTGAACAATAAATAATTTATCAGATTATTTTAAGTGCCTACTATTTAGGAGATACCTTGCATAAAATGCAGTATATAGTAAGATACAGTCTTTGCCTATAAGATGTTAATAATTCAGTAGGGAGAAAAATAAATATATATGTTTATTTATTAGTACAAGTCAGAATAGTAAGTCCCAGTAGAGAGTATGCTTTGTTCAGTGAAAAGGAGAATTCCCATCTAGTTGAAAGAGCAGAAAAACTGTATTAAGGGGGTATCATTAAAGCTGCTTTTCAGGGAACTTGAAAAACTAAGCATGAGCAAAAAATGAAAAAGGTAGCACAAGTCATAGCTTGATACATATGCTCTGCTGATACATGTATACCAGCAGTATATAGAGAGCGGATTCACTGAACAAAGTAATGATTTATATCCTAGATAGGAAGAGTGGAATGGTACTTCTTTTTGAGTACATGGTATTCATGTACTCAAAGGTAGATAATCTAAAAATGAATTGCTTTTTTTCTGAAATTTTGCATTTAATATTTTTATACCATAGTTTACAGTGAATAACTAACCACAGAAAGTGAAATGTTAGATAAGAGAGGAACTAGTGTAACGTAAAATGAGGACTAATTACATCTATTTTAATTTAGTACATAAATAGATTTTCAGATGTTGGGGAAAATAATTTCAGTGGATCAGTAGTTGTTGCAAATGAATTGCAGTAAAATGAGAGCAAAAGGGGAGAAATTTAGAACAATATATACAGAATAGTTCTTTTTTTCTTATGAAAAGAATAGTTCTTGATTGTGAAGAAGAGAGGGAGCTACAAAAGGATTCTCTTTTTCTTTCTCAGTCTTAAATAGGAGAGATTAGAACCTAGCAGAAAGACAGAAAGAAGCCCACAGAGAGGGGAAGATCCCTGAGGAAGCTGGAGGGAGAGGGATTTTGGACTCTGGATCATAGATTGTCTAGAAGGATCCTTTTCCATGATAGTAGGAGGAAAGATCATAAAAATATAGCTGCAGCATGTTTATGTTTATCACAAACATTAAAGGAGTGTACCATGCAATTTTGAAGAGAATGGAGATTTGAATTGCTAAGGAGAAAGCTGGCTTAGAAGATGGAAGTATGCTGCTGGAAGTATGATAGAGTGGTGCCAGACCACATAACTCGTTTTTTTTTTCCCACTCCTGGCAGTACTAGGTGTCTCAGGTATAGGCAAAGTACAGGAGTAGAGACAGAGATCTGGATTAATCTAAGCTTGAAATGTTTTGAAGCACAGCTGAAAAATGACTGTGCTTCTGGCTGAAGTGATTGACTTTGAAGTCTACTCAATTAGGGAAAGAAGGGAAGAGAGAAGACTAGATGAGAGGACTGGAAGCCTTAAAGACATCCAAGGACCGATGTAGAGTGACTAAATGAGAAAGCTTAGAGAAATAAGGTAGATGTGGCCAGAGAGAAGTTAGCGTTTATTCCTTGGGGACTGAACTGCTTTTGATGATAAAGTCCAGGAACATTCATTTAAAAACAGGGGCTTCAAATGGCTACACTATATCACTTGAGGAAGGAAGAAAAGGGAGGGAGAAAAGGAGAGAAGAGAAGGGTGCTACTTCCCATATGTCTCCTTATGATGCTGCTGCTGTAGGGTTGCTTAGGAATCAGCTGGAGAAATCACTTGCCATAGACTGTTGCAGAATTCTTTCTGCCAAAGTTTTCATGGCTGTCAGGCTGTACTTGGTGCCTGAATACAGAATGCAGGTGTCAAACTGGTTTCTTTGCCATCAAGGGTAATGAGAAAATGTCAATGTCCTTTGTGATCTGGAAATAATCTACATATGTAGTGATAAATCATGTATTTTTCATGGTTTAATTATTTTCATGGTTTAATTTCTAGATGGGCCTATGTCTTTAGAAATGGAATCCAGTACAAATGATACCAAAGATGATCTTGATGTAAGTATTGAAACTGGAATTTTATTCATGTTTTCAAGAGTCTTCTAATCTCTTTGCTTACTAGAATAGAATATAAAGCTGCTTCTCTCTTTTAACAAATAAACTTTCTATATAGCATTAAAGCTTCTTATTTTCTGAATTGTAACCTGTGGAGATAAAGTACAACTTGCAGGCCAGAGATTTGAGTTAGTTTACTAGTTGACTACAAGATTAGATTTCCCTCTTTGATTTTAACCTGAGTGTCATAAAGTAGATGTTTTAGTCAGCTTTTTCACTGCTGTTACTAAAAGACCAGACCAGAACAACTGTAGAAAAGGAAAAGTTTATATGAGGGCTCACAGTTTCAGAAGTCTTAGCCCACAGAAGGCTGGCTCCATTCCTTGGGGCTCAAGGTGAGACAGGACATCATGGTGGGGGAGAGTGTGGTGGAGGGAAGCAGCTTGCATCATGATCAGAAAGCAGAGAGAGAGAGAGAGAGAGAGAGAGAGACAGACAGACAGACAGACTCCACTCTCCAAATACAAAATATATACCCCATAGTCACACCCCTAATGAACCACTTCCTTCAGCCATACCCTACTCACCTCCAGCCACCACCCAGTTAATCCCATCAGGAATTAATTAGCTAATTAGGTTAATGCTATGGCCCGATTATTTCTCCTCTGAAACTTTTTGCATTGTCTCACATGTGAGCTTTTGGGGGATACCACATCTAAACCGTGACAGTACACTTTTGTTTACCACAATTACAATATTGGTTTTGGATACTTTGAAAATATATGCATCTTGTTCTTTCTTGTGTTTTAATATCTGCTTGATAAAAGATTGTAATTTTGATATTCTTGGACTATATCTGTTTTATCTTTAACCAGAATATACTTTATTGATTGAAGTTGTTTTCTGTTAAGTTAATAAAATACTTAATAGTAGCTAAAATTTAGCTGTTGGTTTAAGTGGAAAACTGAATCTTTCTCTGTAGCTTTCTAAGACTGTCATAGATACTTTCTGTACATGAGCCTATGTGCTTTCTTCCAAACCTAAGATTTTTAGGAAAGCTATTGCAAGTTTTGTTGTTGTTTTTAGTGACTGTAACTTGTCAATTTGTTTCAGAATTCAAATGTGCCTGATTCATCTCTGCCTGCTGAAAACCAAGCAACTGGCTCTCGCTTTGGTTTTTCACCTCTTCCTCCAATCCGAGGTCCATTGTTTCCAGTGGACCCAAGGAGTCATTTCATGAGAAGAGGACCTTCTTTTCCTCCACCTCCTCCACCTCCAGGAAACATGTATGGAGCATCCAGAGATTATTTTCTACCTGGCCCACCACCCCCTCCATTCCCAAGTAGGTTTTTTTTTTTTTTTTTTTTAAACTTAATATGTGCTTTGCATAGTAAATCAGATGATAATTTTTCTATTCTGGTAGTAAATAGTACAGTGGAATAATATTTTTTTTTTTAATGTTTAGTGAAGTGTGCCATTACTTTTCCAAATAAAAAGGCAGCCAGCCATCAGTTGACCATAATAAGGCTTCAGGTATAGGCAAAATAGAGCCAGAGATCTGGATTAATCTAGGCTTGAAATATTTTGAAGCATAGCTGAAAAATGACTTACAGGGTAAGGGTATTAATTACTGGTTGAAGTGACTGAAGTGATTAAGCTTGATTTGTCTTAATGATGTGGAATTATTTCTGAATGTGAGTAATCCAGAAAGTCATTGACTTTTTGCAAGTCTTATATTAAGACTAAAGTTATCTGTATATTATTTGTTAGAAAATATTTCAACAGTTAAAGTAATCATATTTCAGAATTGAAATTAGTGGCTGAAGTATTTTAAAAAGTTTTTTTCATAAGTAGTAGTCTCATATGATCCTATTTACTTAACACCTAAGATGCATTTATCATGTTTGGCCTATTTGTTGATTTATTGAAATTTTTTCATGGTCTTATATATGAAAAAAAGAATTCTTTGCTTTTTAATTTTTTATTGTTTTTAGTTATAGGTGGACACTTTTATTTTATTTTTATGTGGTGCTGAGGATCGAACCCAGTAACTCATGCATGCTAGGCAAATGCTCTACCGCTGAACCACAACTCCCTGTCTGAATTCTTTGCTTTAATAGTCATACTTTACCATTCAGAACTATAGGTTACTGCAGAATAAGTTATGATTACCAAATAATAGACAAAAGCATATTAGTTTTCTGATGTAGTCATTCTTCTATTCTCTATTTTTAGTTAAGATGAATTAAAATAAATTTTGAGGAATATTAAGACAGTTGTTGGTTTAACTGGAAATGTTTTAGTATAGTATCAAGTCAGAATCACTAATCTGAATATTAAGTCTGGGAAACTATTAATGTTTTTAAGTCAGTTTTGCATATTTTGAAATAATTCTTTTCTCTTTTTTAAAAAAAAGTTAGGATAAATTGTGTTTAAAATTAATAATATTATCATTAATCATATATAATTGAAGAAAGTGTATTTTTCTCAATGTAAAATAGATCAAATACTTATTCTTTTGACACCATTTGAATATAAAAATAGGTGTTGGAAGTTATAAATATAATAGGGCTATAGTTACAGTTTAAATTAAACATGTCTTTTACCAATCTCTTTAAACAGTGAGAAATGCTTATTCACCGAGGGGTTTTCCTCATTTTCTTCCCCCAAGAGCTGGATTTTTCCCCTCACCCCCACATTCTGAAAGTAGAAGTGAGTTCCCTTCAGGGTTGATTCCGCCTTCAAATGAGCCTGCTACTGAACATCCAGAACCACAACAAGAAACCTGACAATATTTTTGATCTCTCTTCAAAAGTAATTTGACTTATCTCTTATTTTTAGTTTAAGTAACTGCTGTTACTTAAGTGATTATACTTTTGCTCAAATTGAAGCTTAATGAAATTATAATTCTCAGGATAGTATTTTGTAAATAAAGATGATTTAAATATGAATCTTATGAGTAAATTATTTCCATTTTATTTTATTCTAGATAGTATAACTATTTTAATTTGATGAATCCACTATTACATAAACAATAATGGGAGTTTTATATACATAATCTTGCACTTGGGATATTTTAAACCCCCCAAAAGACTATCTTTATGCCAAGAAATATATTTACTATGATTGTAGCAAATGTGAAAGTAACTTTATGCTTAATGAAATAATTTTAATTGATTTAAAGTATTGTTTGGCATTGATGATAATAAAAATCAGCTAGTTTTTCCATAAATATGGCTCCATAAATTAGCTTTTTTTTCCTTGTACCAATAACTATGATGTGGGCCTTTCTGATTTGATTATCTTACAAATGGACATAAATGACCCAAAGCAATAGCATACTTTTAATACTTTAAATATATTTTAAACAGTCAAAATTGTTTATAGTGTAAAGAAAATCAGGACACTGTCTAATGGTGAACTTTTGATCATCTATGGGTTGTTTTTTTTTACTATTCATTTTAATTCTTAAGATCTTTACTATTTTCTGTGGGGCATGTTGGATTTGATACAGGATAATTTGACACATATTGAAGCAATGTGTCATTTTGAGCTTTGGACTCAGTATCTTTAGAGAGTTTTAGGCTTGTGTCCTATTATTAGTCTTGTGCAACCAAATGATTATGAAAGGAAAGACAATGAAGCCCAACTAATAAGTATCATAACACTCATAAGCAATTGGTTGTTTTTAGTTATTTACTTGGCTTTTTTTTTTCAGTGGCAAAAGACAGAAGATTAAATATTCTTGAACCACAGCAGTGATGCATTTATAATTGGAACACTTCATGCTAGCATTTCTCAGACGTTATTTGGAACCCTGGTCTTGTGAAGTATTTCTTTTCTTCTTCCATTACCATCCCCACCTTAGAGAAAAAGGGTAGAAAGAAAGATTGGGTAAATCTTGGGTAAAATAAATGCTTTGGGTAAAATATTAAGTGAAATGAGAACTGTAGAAACATGATTACATTAAAGTTTGTTTGCTGTGGTCTAAATGTGTCCCTTCAAAATTCATGTTGAAATTCTAACCCCCAAGGTATTAGGTGCTACACACCAGAATGCTGACTCAGTGACGTAAAACAAGTCAGGTGAGAAAACAGACAGGAAAGGCTTTTATTAGTCCTTCTCCTAAGAGAAGGGAGATACAGCACTGACTGGAGAGTGTCAGGCTGGTTTCCCTAGTAAAAGAGAGCCAGTTTTATTCTGGTAAAAGGGCTGTTTGCATAAGGCTAAGGTTTAGAAATATTAATTAGCTTTAGGTACATTTCACAGGTGTGTTTTTCTTTTTCTATGAGTGTACTGTAACTCTAAGAAAGGCATGGTCAGTTGTCCTGAAGTCAGATGTAAGTTTTTTATATCAGTGCCACATTCTGTGTAAACATCTCTGTCTTGTGATGAATTGCTATAGCTGTTAAGAGAACACATAAGTGGGAAATAGAAGAGAGCATAAATCATGGCAAATAACAAAGGCCCTAGGAATGTCCTGTTTTGATGGCTCCTCAATTTTTATCTTTTATGTTGTTTGTCCTTGAAGAGTCATGGCAAGAGCATCCTGGCCCAGAGATACACCAGGTCTTTGAAGCTGATAAGGCTGTTCTTAGGGTGGTGGGCAAGGCACATAAAAGCATTTAATAGCTAACAATCTATGAATTAAGGTAGGAGAGCATAGGAATAAACTTATTGTCTTTAATGTCTGTCAAGTCATGAGTTATGGTGCTCTCTAACTGTCTGAGTATTAAGAGTTAGTGGCTCTTGGGATAGAATTGAGTCATTAGGGTGGAACCCTCAGAAATGGGATTTGTGCCTTTATTTAAAAAGGCCCATGGGAGTGTTATAGATTGGATATGAAGTATCTTCCAAAAAGTTTATGTGTTAGAAACATGATATGTAACACAGCAATGGTCAGAGGTGAATATTTAGATTATGAGAGCCATAAACTGATCAAAGTAGTAATTCGAATGGATTGCTGGATAGTAACTGTGGACAGATTGGGTCTGGCTGAAGGAAGTAGATCACTGGGGGTGTTCACTTTGGGATATTTTGTCTGTAATTTCTTATGTGTGCCCCCCACCCGGGTCTCTCTTTCCCTCTCTCTGTTTCTTGGTGACCATAAACTGAGCAGCTTTCCTCCTCCATCATGATGTTCTCTCTCACCTTGGGCCCAGAGCAATGGAGTTGGCTGACCATGGACCAAACTCCAGAAATCATGAACCCTAAATAAACTTGTTCTCTTAAGTTGTTCTTGTCAGGTATTTTCATTAGCACAGGGAACTTAACCCCTCCTACCATGTAAAGATGTGGCAAGAAGGCATTATTTGTGAGTTAGAAAGCTAACCATCTCTGGAAACCAAATTCATTAGCGTCTTTATCGTCTTGGACATATTTGCCTCCAGAACTGTAAGAAATAAATTTCTGCAGTTCATAAGTTTACCCAGTTCATAGTATTTTGTGACAGCAACTTGTGGTCTGCTATAACAAAAAAGCTAGATTTCAGAGGAAATAGACTGTTTTTTAAAGATGGAATGAAAAGTACAAGAGAAATAGGAAAGACATTATTTCGAACATTCCAATCAATTGAATTTTTTGTTTGTGCTAGAAAAGGGAGGCCTGTCATGGCTTAAGGTAAAAGGAAAGGATGGAGAAGGAGGCAAATCAAACAATAGAGAATTGGAACAAACTGAAGAAGCAAAATCATTGGGGAGGCAGGGAGAGTATAGAATAAGAATGTAGTAGAAGTTAGGAAGGCTTGCTTGCTGTAGGCTGAGTAACTTATCGTACTTGGACTTATACAATAAATAACATTTAGTTTTGAAATATTTTTATTAAAGTAATATAAAAATTTGAAACAAATCAAATAATAGAATGTATCTTATCTTACTTTTTATCCTCAGCTCTATGTCCTAAATAGTCTCTCTTGTTTATTTGGTTTTAAACAATTTAAGATTGTAAAAATTTCCCAATTCTTAATTCTGATGTTCTAGAATTTTGGAAAATATGCTTATATCTCTAATTCCTCTTTTACTAAATTGATTTATCAATTTGTGGCTTGGTTCCTTGAGATGGAAGACTGTGATTTTGGTAACAATCTCTGTTAATATCCCTGCCCTTAGTTCTACTTTCCTTCTTCTTCTACCCTGGCCAATGTACTACTTTCTGTTAGCTATACAGTTATATTTTCAAGTTTGCTAATAACTGTATTATGCATGCAAGTATAGCCCTTCTGTAATTGTTCCATAGTTGATCTAAAATTTGGAAATCATTAAATAGCACTTGTGTTGATATAATCATTTAAATATTATTCACTATTATACCAAATTATGTATTAAGTTTGTACTTTTGTACAAACTTTTGTTTATAAGTTACAGTGACATAATTTCTGGGTTACTCAGAAGAGAATGCTTTGGATCTTCAAGGTCAAATCAGTAATTTTTTCTTAACTTTCTCTTTCTTCACTCATTCACCAATAATAGCCTAAAATAATGATAATTTTAGTTTGCTTTATCCTTGGACAATTTGGCCTTGGGGCCAGTACTCACTTCTTTATCATATCCCAATTTTTAAAAATTATTTATTTGTTCTTTTTAGTTATATATGACATCATATCCCAAGTTTTAAAAACTTCTTTTCACATCTTTTCTTTTGAACTTGTGTGTGTGTGTGTGTGTGTATAATTTTTTTTAAGGACTTTTGTTCTGGAGAGAGCCTTTGTCCTCCTGCTGCAAAACAGACTGTTTTCTTTCTAGGCCCATGAAGAGAATCTGCTCTTTTACAGATTTTTTGGGATTGCTCTCCTGTTCCATCTGGATCCTAGACCATCTGTCCTATTGGATTTTTTGTTTGTTTTTAAGTGTCTTATTTTGTTGAAATTCACTAGAAAGGATATATGGAATATCAAATTTGTAAATTTTTGGTGTTAGTTTATTTGGATATAGAATTCTAGGTCAGACATTTTTATATTGTACTTTTTATATCAGTTAATTAATATCATTAT
This sequence comes from Ictidomys tridecemlineatus, assembly GCF_052094955.1. Classification (NCBI taxonomy): domain Eukaryota; kingdom Metazoa; phylum Chordata; class Mammalia; order Rodentia; family Sciuridae; genus Ictidomys; species Ictidomys tridecemlineatus. The sequence continues at coordinate 76,028,798 of NC_135481.1, read as the reverse complement.
GTTAAATTTTAGTGTCCATTGTTGCTGATGAGAAGTCTGATGAGAATTTTATCCTCTTTCTTTTGTTGATAACTCAATATTTTTCCATATAAAAACTTAAAAGATTGTTTTCCTTTATCGTAGATGTTCTGAAATTCACAGTGTGGTGCATCTATATGTGAGGCTTTTTTATTCAGTGTGGTGCATTTATATGTGAGGCTTTTTTATTCAGTTTGTTAGTTTAGGTTCTCTGATAAGCAGCTTCCAAGATGGAATTGGACATTGAATGAAGACTGAGGAAGAAACACCATGAAAGATTAACAGGAGAATTTAAAGAATTATGGGGAAAGAAGACTGTGATTCAGATGTGATATCTGTGAATGGGAAGAGGGAGGGAAGGAAGGAAAGTTGGATAGGAACAGTGTCAGAGTATAGTGAAGCAAAGATTGCCTTTTAACACAGTTCCTCACAGTACGAATGGTTTCTCTCTAGCTTCCCTGGTGTGTTCTGTCCTTGGCTTGGAGCAGCTCCTGGGAAGAACGTGGTTTTGGTGTGAGTGCTGAAGCACAACAGCTAGACTGTGATAGGGTGTGTTCACATGGAAAAACTGGGAAGCTGTTTGACAGAGTCTGAGAGGATGGGAGGACTAGTGACCTTTGCGATTATTACCAAACTAATTATTTGGATGTTAGAAGGAGAAACTTGTTTTTGCATCTAATACTCTATACTTTTTAAAACAATTCTATGAACGAGTTAAGGCAGGTATTTTTATTCTCCTTTTAGATATAGCCTTAGGAAGCAGGCTTATTTTTTTTTTAAATTTCTGTTTGTTCATTTTAGTTATATATATTCTTAATAGTCAAGAATCTATTTTGATATATTTATGTCTCAGAATTATCTCAGAGCAGGTATTTTTAATTTGATTTTTAAAACCAAAATTGTTTTAGAGAATGTACTTTAAAACTTCCAGTATGAACTGAATTCACTTCATTTTTCATTTCTGTGTCTGGCTGTCAGACTTTGGAGAACTAAGGAACAGACTTGGTTTGGTATGAGGTAAAGAAAATGTATAATCAGGAAATAAATGTTTTCTTGCCATGGGTTCATTAATAGGGGAGAAACATTTCTCTCAATTAAAACTTAGGAGCCTTCTGTTTTCTGAATTGCTTTTTGTTTATGGAAGAAGACTAACATTTTGGTTCTAATTAGTTGACTAGCTAAATCTTAACACTTTGCATTTGTTGTCTGTAGTGGCGTTTCACATATATATAGTGTGTGGTATTACTGAAAATGGTGCCATCATTAGTTCATACTTTATTCATTTTATTCCTTGGATAGAGTTTGTGCCGTGTTAAATTCAGCCTGATATTGTAAGGCTAACATCTTTAGTTTCTAAAGAAACTAAAAGGAGAGCATTGTTAAGATTGTGGAACAGTTAAAGAGTTGAAAAGTTAAAAAAAAAAAAACCAACCTAAACAATTAATATTTTGTTATTGCTTCACTGAAAAAAAATTACATGACTAAATTTCATTTTTTTTCATAAGATCATGAAATTATAAATCTTAGAAGAAAAGCTAATAGTTACTGGTAGGCATTTTAAATAATTTGTGGCATGTTGTTATTTTAATTAAACGGATTTTTTTAAAAACAAAAAACGGGAAGGAATAGTAAAAATTAAGTGAATTTAAATTTATCTGTAAAGCCAAGGATTAGACAAGCTGATTTCAATACTTTCAGTATTGAAATTAAATGTCTAATATGATAAATTATAATAGATTGCTTTGAGTTGACTGTTTTAAAAAATATTTCAGAGTGAGGATGTAGCTCAGTGGTAGAGTGCTTGCCTAGCATGAGTGAGGCCCTAGTCTTGATTCCTAACACTGTGTGTGTGTGTGTGTGTGTGTGTGTGTGTGTGTGTGTGTGAATGAATAAACATTTCAATTATAAGTTGAATTGGAGGATGGGGGGGGTCTAGCTTGGAGTCTAGCTAGAGTGCTGTCTAGCATGTGTGAAGCTAAGAGTTCAGTACTCAGCACCATGCGGGGGGGTGGAGAAATTGGAGAGGTCTATCATTTTAAAAATTAATTCATCATTTGCTTTAATAACTAATAAGTAACTCATGAAAACAGAAGAATGGCTAATTTTAGATTTAATTATTTCACTGAACATAACGAGAATGTAGCATTTTAATACAAAGGTGAACTAAGAATTGAGGAAGAAAATTTTATTTTTCAAAGAGATGTTTCGTAACAAAATTGTTTCCTAACTTATTATTAAAAATTTCTTTGTAATTTTTAATTGACTATCTTAAGACTTGAACACCATTCTATATATTTGCTGTGGCCAAAGTTTTTTTTTTTTTTTTCAAGAGAGAACTTTTGTTTTATTTATTTCTTAATCCTGGCAAAATTCTTCAACAGATGGTGCAAATTATGAGGTTGTGGCTCAGTGTAGCACACTTGCCTACCATTCATAAGGTACTGGGTTTGATTCTCAGCACCACATACAAATAAATAAAATAAAGGTCCATCAACAACTAATTAAAAAAATAGTGCAAATTAAAAAGAAAAGGGTCATGGAGTAGAACCAAGCCTATCTGCTTATCATTTATTGCCTTACTAAGAAACAATTGTTTCAGAAGACAGTGGGGCTTAACTTTGGTCAATATATAAAACTCTTGATAAGGTACGGCATGCCCATCTACAGTATTCATTGACATCTATCCAAACAGTCTCATGTTTTTTTCCTTCTTCATCCAGTACTACTTCTTAAAGAGTTCAGTTTATGTTTTATTTTATTGCTTTGTCATGAATTTCAAGCCTTTCAGTCTGTTTTCTCATCCTTTTCCACATCCTGTAAAATACTCATCTGATTTCTCTATTTGGAATGTTTTCTACATGCAGTAATATTAATGCTAAGCTCAATATGCTGTTCATTCAACAAATGTATATTGAGAGTCTGTAGTGTGTTAGGTATTGTTCTAAGTGTTCAGGCAATAATTGTGAACCAAACAGACAAGTTTTGCTCCCATGGGAGCTTACCTTCCATTAATAACGGGCAAACAGACTTTAACAAAGAAAATGTAAAAGAAAATTTAAACGGGTAATAATAGTGGATAGTCAAGAAAAGCCACTTTTAGAAGTTGAATTTTGAACTGATTTGTTAAAAATGAAAAAAAATATGAATATGAAAGAGAACATTCACAAAAAGGAGACCGGTGCAAGTATAGCTCTGGATGAAAAGGAGTAGACCTTTACCTTGAGGAGAAGAAAGACAGACAGCATGGTGTAGTATAATGAGCATATGTGTGTGAGATTTATTTATTTATTTGTTTGTTTGTTTGTTTGTTTACTTATTTTAGGTAGAGAGATGTGTGAGGCCAGGCCAGCCTTGAAAGGGCCATGTCAGAGAGTCAGCATTCATTCTAAGTAAACGGGTAGCCAGTGGAAAATTTTTACATGACCTGACGATATATAATCTGAAATCCATTTGTGGAGAATGAACTGAAGGGAGAGAAAAGAATGAAAAGAATGAAAGCAAAAAAAAAAGAGACTAAGACATAGTTTAACTCATATAATGGTGGCCAGAAGAGATGGGAAAGAGAGAGAGAGTGGGTGGCTTTGGGATGTATTTGTTGGACTTCCTGAAGGAGTGAATGTAGAAGGTGAGAGAAACATGGATCAATGATGATTCAAGTTTTGATATGAACATTTGGGGGAATAATACCAATTATGAAAATGGGAGAAACTTAACACATTTCAGGTAATGAAAATCAAGAATTCTGTTTGTCATGTTGAGTTGGAGATGCCTATTTTAGTCACCCAAATGGAGATGCCAAGAAAGTTTGTTTGCATCTGGAACTTTTGGAGGGAGCACATTAGGGTTAGGGAAATAAATCTGGGTCATCAGCATAAAGGTATCTATGAGAGTGGATGATGCAATTACCTAAAGAGTGAACATAGAGAAGCTTTGAAAATTTGCACAGCTTATATCAACTAAATATAGAAATCACTTAAAATTTTAATTTAGAAAACTTTGGGATACATGTAGGGGAATAAAAAAAGAATGCCTTCATGAAATGACTGAAAACTATGCCCTTCCTTTCTAAGTTGATCCTCACAATGCTTTTTCTGAGCTGAATATCCTCTGGCATGGTTTCCTCCTCTATGGGTCGGACCATTTTATTTTAATCCCTTTTAATTAAGGAGATTAAGCTCAGAGTGAGTGAAAACTTTCCTGCTTAGATTTTATTAATCTTTTGCCATTATTCCAGTAAAAGAGATCTTATCAAAGGGAATGATCTTGTCTCAGACCATGTTTTGCTCTCACTGTTGCCCACCATGGTTGTTTATTGACTGTTGTATTGCCACCTAATTTTAGGAGAACTTTGAATTCATCTATTTCTTAGGTTGTACTATAGATACATATTACAAATAGGCAGCATAATTTGGCTACATACAAAGTTAAACCCTCTCTCTGGTTCCCTTGAAAGAATGTGACTTAGGAAACCTTACATGGAATGGCATTTATTGTCTCAAATGTGATAAAATACCAGGAATAGGATTTTTCTTGTGCTAGGAGATCACTCCTAGATCACTTTGAGTAGCACAAACCATTTTAAATGGCATTTGAGAGGATTTTAAAGTATTTCAGTACTTGAAAATAAACCTTTAAGTATTTAAAAATTCTGTCTGGAATGCTCCAATAAATCAGAACACTTATAATGATGATATTAATATTTCTCCTATAATGCTAAATGTGACTTATATGTTAGAAAATATTCAGGTGCAGCAGAACTTAGCAGTATTACATTAAGATGATCTCTTACTGGGAAGTTTTTACAGTTTCTCTGTGTTCACTCCTTAGGTAATTTAATCATCTACTCCCACAGATATTTTCAAAGCTATTTTTTTTCCCCCTAAAGTTAATTTTGACTTTCTTTTTTTTACAGACCCTTTTAATTCTGACTTTTAATATCCTGTATTCTGATAGATAATTTGGTATTTAATCACATTTAATTTGTACAATACATAATGCATTAACTTTTCACACCTATGTATTGTCTTCAAAACAACTTGGTGATTAGGTAGAACAGCCATTAATATTTCTCTGTACAGGCAGAATTGGTAATATGCCTGGGTTGGAACCTGGTCTGCATTTCAAAAAGATAGATACCCTTAAATAAGCTTGCCAATATAATTACAATACCAGTGTTCACCTTTTAAAATCCCATCGTCAAATATCATGTAACATTCAGTTGCTTAATATCATCAAATATCCATTCACATTTTCTCAATTGTTCTAAAAAGGTTTTATTTTGTTTACAAAAAGGAGACCAGTGAAAGTACAGCTCTGAATGAAAAGGAGTAAACTTTCACCTTGAGGAGAAGAAAGACAGCCAGCATGGTGTAGTATAATATATAGTATAGGTTTTCCTCTTCATTTCTTCTTTTTTGCAATATATATATATATATATATATATTCCATCTGATATATATATCAGATGGACAATAATTTATTTTATTTATTTATTTTTATGTGGTGCTGAGGATCGAACCCAGGGATGTGCAAGGCAAGTACTGTGTCACTTGGTTCCAGTCCCAGCTTTCTCTTCATTTCTTAATGAAGAAACCAGGTCATGTGTGCTGTGGTTTCTCACAGTGCTTCTATGGCTACAACTTCATGGCATCATTTAACATTTCCTCTGCCCTTGTTTGGTTGTAAATTAGTTATTAGCTCTAGAAACCTTATTTTGTATTTTGCTTAAATCTTCATTTGATTATTAAATCTAAAGTTTTATTTATTATTTCATTTTAGAAAAACTTTCTCTGGGACCTGATTAATTATGCCTTTTGAATCTTTAATAACACTTTTGAATTCCTTAATAGCTTGGCCTGTGGAAAACTTAAGCATGCCTAGCCTTGTTTCTAAGAAGGGCAAATTAGTAGTCAGTTGAATTAAACTTATGTTCATTTTTTTTTCATTGTTTTTCAAATTGCTAAATATTTATACTTCCTTGCATTTTGAAATAGTTTATCCTTAGGGTGTTTGTTTTATTTAGTACTTAAATCTGGGCAAAGAAATCTTAAGGTCTCACCTAGTTGGTATTTCAGTAAAATTATAATATATTTATTGGTATATTTTCAAGGAATCTGCTATGTAAAAAGAGAATTTAATTTCCTTGTTTTGGAGAAGAGATGCCAAAATGGTCTATTGATTTTATTAATTTAGAGGAAATCAGTTAGCTAATGTGTTATATTATAAAACTGATTTTTATCAACTAGCCTTTGAAAAATGTCCTCCATTTGTTGGATGCACAGATGTAGCTAAGACAATATTTATAAAGGACAAAAATTATTTATATCCTAAGTACTTGAAAATCTCCAACAATATATTACCTCATGTAAGTAGAGTTCTTAGTTTCTAATAATAATACAACTATAAGGTAGTACATATTCTAATTTTATAATTATCTTGTCCAACAGCGGGTAGGCTAGCCACATACCAAGTATGTGTTTTTTTTTTTATTAAAACTAGGATAAAATAAAATTAGATGTAATATATTTCTATTTCCAACATGTTTTCACATATACATATTATGTATGTTTTAGACATAAATTCATGTACCAACATGACCATTCTGTTGCTTTGGGATTCAATAGAATTAGTGATACACATGCACAAAATACACCATGAGCAATTAATGCACTTCAAGAAATACAGCAAGAATCCTGGTATATGTGATAAAGTTTTAATACTCTGCATTTATAACTAAGTGGAAGAACATTATTATCTGCCAAATAGCACTATATAGTTGTAGTGTTAGAGTAGCAGCACAAAGATGGTATTATGTAGGAGTGTTGCCTTCTGGGTTCAAATTCTGCTCAGTTACTAGCTTCATGATTAGACAAGATTTTTAACTTCCTTGTGCCTCAGCTTCCTCATGTATGAAATGAGGATGATATTTATTCTAGGGTTGCTGTGAGAATCACATGTGAAAATGCTTGTGAAGTGCTTAAAGTCATGTTTAACACACAGTAAATATTTAGTACATGTCAGTTATGTTATTTCTTAACTAATTTTTCCAATGTTTTCTTAAAGAATTCACTGAAGAGAATATTTCTTGATTAAAGCCTGTTTTGTTTTTTTAAAAAGACACATTTATTTAATGTTGTGATCAGACTATTACATTTAGCAGTCCAACAGCATGGGTGCAAAAAAAAAAAAAAGAAAAGAAAAAAAAGTCTACATCAAAACCCCTTGTTGGAATGCTTTACTTTTTCCACAAAAATGGAAACTAAAATAACCTGTTATACAATTAGTCACAGGTACAGTCCTCAGGTTTTTTTGCCCATACATGAGTATTTTCTAAACCATATCTTCTTTGTGGCAGCTAGGCCTTGCCAACACTGTGCTTGGCTGAGTTCACAAATCTTGTAACCTGTTGCTTCCCTGTCACATCTCTGGCTCTCCTCTCTTGCTAAGCTTGGTTTCCTGACAGTATTAGAGCCTTCTGCCACTGCCATAGCCACTGCTGCTGCTAGAACCACCATAGCCATCTTGGTTTTGTGGTTTGGTGAAGTATTAGCGTCCACTACTTTAAGGTCCAAAGATTCTGCCTCCAAAGTTTCCACCCTTCATGGGTCCAAAATTTGATGACTGATTGTTGTAATTGCCAAAATCACCGTAGTTTTTCCCATTTCCAAAATTGCTTCCATCATTACCAAATCCATTTAGCTATCCCAGCTGCCACCATATCCATCACTACTACAGCTGTCACTAAAGTCACCATGACCATTGAAGTTCCCTCCAAGACCAAAATTGTCATTTTCACCAAAACCACCTCCACAACTACCTCCAGTTTCCAGAACTACTTTGACCTCTTTGGCTGGATGAAGCACTAGCCATCTCTTGCTTTACAAGACTTTCCTCACTTCACAGTTGTGACCATTTACAGTATGGTGTTTCTCAATGACAATCTTATCTACAGAGTCATGGTCATCAAAAGTCACAAGAGCAAAGCCCCTTTTCTTTTCACTGCCTTGGTCAGTCTTGATTTCAAAAACTTCAGTTTTCTCGTACAATTCAAAATAATCTTCAGTGTCTTCTTTAATGCCATCAATAGAGATCTTTTTCACAATTAAGTGGGCCCTTGGTCTTTGAGAATCTTCTCTTGAGACAGTTCTCTTTGGTTCCACAACTCTTTCATCCACCTTGTGTGGTCTGCATCTACTTCTTCCAGAGTGGCATAAGTGACAAAGCCTCTGGAGCGCTTTGTGTTTGGGTCTTTCATTACCACACAGTCCCCCATTTTGAGTGTTCCCCATTGCTCAAAATGCCTCTCAGACTCTCATCAGTTATTTCAAAGCTCAGCCCTCTGAAGAATAGCTTCTGCAGCTCTTTGGGCTCTTTAGGGGCCTCATTTAGACATGAAAGCAGCAGGAAGAGAGACTTTAATGATGCTTTCTTGGCAGCAGCCACAGACAGAAAAGAGTAAGCTCTAAAGCCTATTCTTTTAAACATGAATTTTTATTTTCCATTTAGGTAGAAGTTTTTCTAAAATATATTAAATGCCATCTTGTTACACATATTGTGTACATAATATATTTCCATTATAGCTTCAGGGTGTTTCATGCTGGGCATGGTGGTACATGCTTGTAAATTGCAGCTACTAGAGAGAGGCTGAGGCAGAAGGATCTCAAATTTGAGGCCAGGCTCAGTAGCTTAGTGAGATTCTGTCTCAGAGTAAAAAAAAAAAAAGAAAAAGGGCTGGGGATGTAGCCGAGAGGTAGAATGCTCCTGGGTTCAATCCCCAGTACCACAAAAACAAAAAAGCAAAACACCACATCAAAGATAGGTTTTGTATTTCAAGCTTGGCGTAGGGGTGTTGAAGTCTGTTTTAAAGCTCTTTGGCAGTGGTCTAAGGTGTTATATTCTGCCTTTCAGTTGTGTATGCTTCTATGTCTTTCAGTTACCCCTTCTCTGTCCTTCTGATGTACGGTAGACCAAGTAACCAGATGTACAGGCTTGTTAGAATTATGCTGAAAAGACAAAGTGATCTAAAAGAAAGTGGGAATGGCTCTCCTGAGTGAATTACCTTGAAGCATTAGTGCAAGGACTAATCCATTTTCATAAATCTTATACTTATTTCTGGATCCTTGGCTATACTTCAGATAGCTGTGGTCATTTTATACAGTGTCCATATTAAATATGACTAACAACAATAGTGCTTTAAAATATGATGGAGTCAACGTCAGTGATATTTTCAGCTTTATTGAGGTGTGATTGAGAAAAATTGTATATATTTAAGTGCAAAATATTTTTATACATGAATTCATTGTGCAGTGAATACAGTAATCAAATTGATATATATGTCACTACCCATAGTTACCATATTTTGTCTGTGGTGAGAACTTGAGATCTACCCTCAGCAGATTTCAGTTATATATTATTATCACTGTAATCATCATACTGTATAATAAACCCAGAACTTAACTGCAAGTTTGTACCTTTGATCAGTTTCTCACTTTTTAATTATCAGAATGACATTAAAAAAAATCTGAGTAGTGTTTGAGCACCTTGGGTTACTGTGACAATCGCATCCATGTGTGGGTTGGAGGCAGTGGTTCTTTGCCTTGGTCACATTTATATTCAGCCAGGATTCAATGTTCTATCCTTTTTCTCTGGTCACTTTTATAGTTTGAATGTTTGTGTCTTCTCCAAAATTCACAGGTTAAAAACTTAAACTCTAATATAATGGTGTTGGTAGGTGGGGCTTCAAAAGTGTTTAGGTCTTGGGGGCCCAGTCTTCAGGAAGGATTTAATGGCCTTATAAGAATGCCCTGGGGGTACTGGCAGAGTATTTGCCTAGCATGTGTGAGGAGCTGGGTTTGATCCCCAGCTCCTCAAAAATAAAGAATAAATTAATTAAAAAGGCCTTATGGGAGTGGGCTCACTCTTTCACATTTCTGTTTCTTCTGTTGCTCCTCTCTGAAGGGTGCAGCATTTAAGGAGCCATCTGGAATTGAAGGCTGGGCTCTCACTAGACACTAAACCATCACTAACTGAGGAATCAATTTCTGTTCTTTATAAATTACTCAGTCTCAAGTATTGTATTATAGCAGCACAAAACGGACTAAGACAGTCACTCTTTAGACTCAGCCAGGATTATAAACCAAGTCAATCCACAAATACGCATTTATTGATAACTTGGATTGTATTGGCATTTTAAATTACAAATTATTTTAAAAATGTAGAAAAGAACAAATAATGTAATGAGTATCCTTTTAGCTTTACTCAAAGCAAAATTTAACATTTTGCCATATTTCATAAAAAAGTTAAATAAACCCTCATACCAATCCTTGCCCTTAAGTTCCATAGTTGAGAGCACTGTTGTGAAGAGGATGTGAATATTTGTTATTTTTCAGTTAAATGTGTTCATATACAATCTGTATGTTTATTGTTCCTGCCTTTAAAAAACATGCATAAGTAATATCATTGAATAGGTCTTTTTAAAAGATGGTTTTTAACACTTTGAGCTTCATTCATGTTAGTAAATAGTTCATTTTGACTACTACATAGTATTTCACATATTAATATGCTGTTATTTATGGACACTGAGGTTGCTGTGGGTTTTCATTACAAACAATGCAGAAATAAGCATGCTAGTTCTTTGTCATATGGGCAATAGTTCTATAGAGCTATAGTTTTCAAACTGGGGAGTATTCCATCAGAGCAGAGACTTTAATTTCACCTCCCATATTCTTTCCATAGTTGTTCTGCCTAGGGATAAATTTTTGAAGAAAGTGTAGATATCTTTTCCTAATCACCCAACCCCCACATTTCAAAAGGAACTCTACCTCTCACCCAGTTCCAGATTAACTGCAGTGCATAATATTAAGGTTTATAAATTTCTGGAGCCCCAGAGAGATAATTTAAAATTATTGGCGTCAGTGGTCAAAAAGTGAATAATTGATTCTCTGATTTCTTTTAACCAGTTGGCTTATCTAAAATAATTTTAATGGTAGATGAGTTTTACCTTTCCCCCTGTCATATGGTCAGAAGTTCAAAGGAATGCCATTGCTATCACAAAATATTTTTTTTATTTACTTGTTTATGTGAAAAAAAATTACACTTAAATTTAGTTCTAACACCTATAATCCCAGCTACTTGGGAGGCTGAGGAAGAAGTATAGCAAGTTCAAGGCCAGCCTGGGCAACTTAGTGATACTATTTCAAAAATGAAAAGGGGGCTGGGGTTGTGGATCAGTGGTAGAGTGCTTGCCTTGCATGTGGAAGGCACTGGGTTTGATCCTTAGCACCACCCACGTAAAGATAAAGTGAAGGTATTGTGTCCATCTGCAATAAATGAATGAATGAATGAATGAATGAATGAATAAATAAATAAAAAGGTCTGAGAGTAGCAGAGTGGCAAAGGACCCCTGGGTTCAATCCTCAGTACTGAAAATAAAAAAATTGGTTCTAACAATTTGATAGCCAACCTAAATTTATATTTTTGATAAATTATATGTTTAATATATATAAAAACTATAGGACAAAATTGAACAGTTTTATGGATGTAAATTTTAAAATTACATGTTGTTATAGTTTGGATATGAGGTGTCCTTCCACAAGCTCCTGTGTTAATGCAGGAGGTGAAATGATTAGATTAGGAAAGCCGTGATCTAATCAGTTGTGTGTGCTGGGGCTCAGACTCAGGAAGCAAGGTTGGAGCTCAGCACATAGAAGATGCAAGACACAGGAACAGTAGACATGCTTTATTCAAAGGTGGCAACAGCCTCCAGCTTCAGGTTTAGCGTCTAGCCAGTTCCATTTTGCCCCCCCACCCCACATGAGCCATTTTCATAGGTCCTTTTTATATGCATGCCAAAGAAGGCACACTGCCAACAGGTTACATAAGTGGGCATATGCTCACAAGCAGGTGTTTATGACCTTTAGTACATATGCTGAATCAGAGTGTTTCTGACCTGACAACACACTGTCCATACAGCTGATTCATGGCCTTGGTTATAAAGTAAAATAGCCTGTTGGAAGCCTTGGCAAGGAAGCCATTTTGAGCTTCAACAAATGGATTAACCCATTTGATGGACTAATGATTTGATAAAGTGGGTCACTATGGGGGGCATACCTTGGGGATTACATTTATTATCCCTGGTTCCTCCTGCTCTCTCTCTGCTTCCCGGCCTCCATGAATGAAGCAGCTTTCCTCCACCAATTCTTTTTGCCCTGATGCTTTGCCTCACCTCTAGGCCAGAGTGATGGGGTCAGTGGACCATGGACTGAACTTCTGAAACTGTGAGTCCCATATAAACTTTTTCTCTGGTAGGTTGTTTGTCAGTTTTGGGGTCACAGTGATGAAAAGCTGACATAAATATTTTCAATTTATATGCAAAATTTGTAGAAAATATATAATCAATGAAAAAACTCTCTAACAAAAGTATATTACTTAAATTTTTTTTTTTTTAAGATGGGTCTTACTGAGTTGCCCAGGCTAGCCATGAATTTGTGACCCTCTTGCCTCATCCTCCAGAGTAGCTGGGATTACAGGTTGTACCACCATGCCCAAAACTAATAGTAGGATAAAATGCTGTGGGATAGTTGGAAAGGATACATGTAGCAGTCCTGCTTGAATGAGAAACCACACATTTTAAATGGAAATTTAATATAAAGAATTCTTAACTATATTGTAAATTATAAGGTCACTAATTTGACACCCTAGGGATGAAGGAAGGGTACCCAAAGAAAGACAAACTCCAGGGTTCAAGCCCAGGGATAGTTCTGCAAGGCCTGAGATGGTCTGGAATTGCTTTGTATGCAACAGGCAAGGTCCAGAGCGCAGATGGAGAAGTGCACTAACAGCAAAAAGTGCAGGGACCTGCACTGGGAGCACCAGGGACTGATGGGGGACACCTTTAAAACTGTGGCACATGAAGTGTCTCTTGTTTCTGGGTGGAAAGGCTGAAGGAAAGTCAAGCTGCAAGTTTCATAGAAGAACTTCATCTGAACCCTGTTTGGGGCAATTCTCACTAGATGTCTTCAAGCCCACACCTACCCTGACCTGCTCTAGAGCCAACAGAGAGCCTCTTTGGCTATGTTCCCTGAGTGTCCTTACTGAGAAATTAACTTTGTGCTCACTTTAGAACACTAAAAATTCTGATACTAGCATTTACTGAAGGATGCATTCAGGGCTAAAAGGCAATAAACTGTTAACTGACATTATATGAGGTCAAGGAATAAAATGAATGATGTAAAATTTCCAAGTGATCAAGAGCTAATTGCTTTTTAATAGATGGGTATTCCAATTCAAATTCCAAATGTTTTCCTTTTCCTTGCCAATACATGGTGTCCTTGCCCTGTTTTAAAAAATCTTTCAGAAAGAATGATTTAACTTTGACTTGAAAACTTATTCTTGATACATCTTCCATTTTCATCCCACAGCCAACAACCCTAATTAGTAGACTCTACCAAATACCAAAGTGATGGTCCTCACAGCTACCTAATGAGTCCTGGGGTGGCTGAGAGCCTGCTGATACTTTCAGTCTGTTGAGAATCAAGAGGAAAGGTCTGTGCCTTGGGTAGAGCAAACTCAGACACTCATGACTCTTTGAACCAGATAAGAGTGTTGCACTGTGCTTTGTGGACAAGGGTCTAGGAAGCTGGGAGTATATGAATCAGGTGTCCAAAGGTCATGCAGGAAGCCTGAGTATGTAATATTCCCCAGGTGTAGCTGGTTTGGGTTTGTTGGGAGCTGAGCAGCTTTCATATCAGATACTTGTGTAATAACTAAGGTGTGCTCTCAGTGGTGTCTCTAGTAATAGTAGGGCTATGTTTGGAAATCACAAATTACAGCTTCATTATTGTTTTGAAATACTTGTAATGAAAAAATCCACTTAAATTTGAAACTAATTTGCAAGAAATCTGAATGTTATCCTACCAAAGAAAGAATGACTGCTAAATTTCTTAAATTCACATGTGGCATAATGAATCTTGCTATTATGTGTAATCAAAATGCACCAATAAAAATGTCTTAAATTCAGCTGTTATACATTTTGGAATGGGAATCTCATGAATATAGAAGGAGACAAATAAAGGAGGGAGATGGAGAGGGAAGAGGGGAGGGCAAGGGGCAGTACTGGGGAATATGCTGTGTCCATGTTTCAATAATCCACAATCACGAACACATACACATAATTATAATGCACTAATCAAAATAATGATAGAAGGGAGATCAGTAGGAAAGAGCAAGTGGATTGGGAAGGAGGCGAGGGAAAGGGAAGGAACTTGGGAATGAGATTGATCAAACTGTTATGTGCATGTACAAATATGGCATAATGAATCTCACTATTATGTATAATGATAATGCACCAATAGAAAATTCTCTTATGCCAGGACATGGAAATGGTTGGGAAGCACTGATTTAGACAATGTGGTGTGGTGCTTATGCATTATTCACGCCAGCTTGTGTTACTCTACAAGCACTGCATTATGGTATTGGCTTCAAAAAGATCCATTTGGATTCATGTTATAAGCCCCAGGAGGCTAGTTTCTGCATTCTTGTGTTCAACTGAAAGCACACTGTTCTTCCTAAGTCTCATCCCAGCTTCTTTATCCCCAGTGGGGTGGGAAAATAGGACAGTAATTTTAGATACATGTGTTTAATATAGTTTAGTAAACTATGTTGAAACTCTTCAGTACGTTTGTGAGTATGTCTGTGAGCTATCAGACTAACAAGAGTTGAGAATTTCAGTGAAGAATTGGTTTTATTTATTTATTTTTTGTGTGGTGCTGGGGATTAAACCCAGGGCCTCGTGCATGAGAGGCAAGCACTCTACCAATTGAGCTATATCCCCAGCCCCCCAAGAATTGGTTTTAGATAATCAAGTCCAATCTTTATTTCTAAGGTGAGAAAACTTAAGCTCAAAGAGGAGTCTGAGGTCAAGCAGCGTTAGAGCCAGAGCTTGGATCAGAAAAAGGTACTGAGCCTTCCAATTAGAGCTTTACTGCATCAACTTTCATTTGATTGATATTCATATTATTAATAAGACTTTCTTTTTATGAATATCTTGGGCACATTTAGGGGTGTGTCTAAGTAATAAAGCTTTGATAGGTCTAAGGATAATTCCTTTTTTCCCCTTTCATTATACATCAGACATTGACAGTGAAATGTAACAACCACTTGTCATTTGAAAGTTCTATCCATGGAGGGACAGTTGGAAATGAAGTGCTGTGAAAATGCAGGAAGGGACCAGGGAAAGTCAGAAACAGTTGTTTAAGGAGGTAGCCCTTGCAAAGGCATGTAGGTGTGTGCCTGGTATTGTGTGTGGTCTCCAGTGTTTGTGTGTCACAAGGAGAGGCTGCTTTTGGTAGAGGTGCTGGAAGTTCTCAGATTGGAGTTAGATAGGTGTCTATGGTTAGTTTGAGAATTCCAGCTAGTATGTTTAACATGAGCAAATTGCCAAACCACCCTTGGAGGCATACCTGGAATGCAGCTTCCTTGTTTCCTAGCCTCTTCAGAACAATTCTTTTTGAATAACAGATTATTCAGAGAAGAGGCAGTTCCTAAAAGAGTCAAAGTCTGGAATGATTAAAGAAGGAAAGATGGAAGAAGAAGGAAAAGAAGCCATTTTTTTCCCCTATAAATGAGAGCTATTTTTCTCAAGAATAGAGATCACAACATCAAGCCGATAAAGGGGTTTATGAAATATTTAATGCTGGCAATTCTAAGTATTTTTGCATATAGTGTAAGAATTTTAAAAAATAAGCTCCTATAGTCTATAAATTAAGTTTTACCATATCAATAATGTGAGTACATAATTCACTATGACTTTGTGCTAACCAGTCTAGTTTTTTTGCTTTTTTTTTGGTCAAAGTAAATTTCTTTAAAAATTAAAATCCTCTACTCAGACTAAGACTTTATATGCTATATTTCCAGATTATGACTTTTTATGACATTCTCAAATTTAAGCTTTTTTTTTTGCACCAGAATACAAAAGCAGCTAACATGATTATATACACTATAAGGATTAATGCAGATTATTTAACACTGAAAGTTTTCATGCTTTATATACAATAAAATATATTACAATGATCACTTTTTAATGCTTTATTCATTGATTAAAAGAATATACATTTAACATAAACCATACAACATCAGTCATCAGGTCAAACATTCAGCTGGTTTCCTTACAGTTTCTGTCAGGAGTTATTTTATCTGATCACATATACAAGATAAAATCTCACCACATCTGGCATTTACACATACTGTGCCAGTGGATTCACACTACTGATGTACATATAAAATCCGCATGGTATGTGCTCACTGGAGACAAAACAGTGCACACCTGTCAAAAGGTCATTTAATATAAGATGGTAAAACCATTTGTAAAACATATAAACTTTTTCCATAAATAGAATCATATCTGGACATCTGTTGCATAAATTGTGTTTCCAAAGCTTACAATAGAGCAGCCAGGTCTCAGCACTGCTGGGCACCCACGTTGGCTACTTACTTTATTATTGCAGACTGTCCTTTAACATTAAATGCACAACATTCGTACCACTTAAAACTGGGGTCAGGTGGAAGTCTCACAGAGACCACGTCTGTACCGCGGTTGCCCTGAACAGTTAAATTGGCTTTTAAAGCCTCTCAGATATAACAAGGTTTTAAAACATACTTCATGGAATGTTCTTCATGTATCATAGCAGCTCATACCTGTGATAGAACAAGCTTTCAGTTTTTCCTTTCTTTTCTTTACATTCACTATTCACAGTGAAACAGGTGCATGGTTTTTTTTTTTCTTTTTTTTTTGTTTTGTTTTGTTTTTTTTTTTCAGAGTTCTGAGGTTGCTGACTGAGCCACAGCACAGCTGTGTACCACAGGTCGAAATTCGACCTTAAATATTACAATCTAGCAGTATCTGGCTGACCACAGTGGGCCGGCCCCTGCCAGCATGTGGGCACTTCTTCATTTGAGTCTATTCTTTGGCAGCTGACACGCGTGCTGACAGAGAAAAATCCAGTGACTTGTTGCTAGGGATTTCACGACTAATGTCTGTTTGCAAACATGTTTGTTTACAATTCTATTTTGATCTTATTTAGGAGGTTTTACACTGGAATAGTTTCTTTCTTCCTCTACTATTTGAAATCTGGGCTAAAGCTAACTTGAATGTATAATGTAATTGTTGAGTAAAATTATATCAGATACAGTCTGAAAAAATCTGACCATTTAAGTATTCATGTTTATGTAAATGCATTTTTAAAAAAAGGATTAAGCAATGTTCTAGTACTATATGAAATTCAGAATGGTAATTGGTGTTATCAACTCTAATGTAGGTAATGGAAGTTAAACTCTTGGCTTTCTGTTAAAGATAACTCATTTGGGATTATATTATCTTCCCTTATTCCATTTCAAATCAGAATTAATGAAATGCTATTGGAATACCTAGATGCAGTGCATTGCATACAAATCCATCAGGCTATGGATATATATATATATATATAGTATAAAAATATTTTGGCTCCTGAGTTCTGAACTCTGACACACAAAGAATAAAAATGTCCAAAAGGCAGAGTAACTCAGTGAAAAACAAAGTTAGCCAGCAACCTCAGACAATCTTCGATTGTATGTCCTTAAGGTTTGGTAACAATTCCATTAACCGTGAAAGCCCTATACATTGTCACTTTGAACTTCTAAACCAATACCCGACTACGTTCTTTGATCAAGAAGTAGAATATACATATATAATTCTATAAAGCTAATACTGATTAAACACAGCACAAAGGGATTAATTCACACTACTGAAAAAAAAACATAATAGGACCCTACTTGCATATGTAACCACAGGAATTGTACATTTTAAAAAAGCTAAATGTCTTCACTGAAGCGTTGCATCTCTCTGTAAAAATGGCGATTTGGTTCAGTGAAGACGCTGAGTGATTCAATGTCCATGACAGCATGCCAAGGTTGACCCAGGCCCAGGGATACCTGCTCGATAAGGTTATGCACTGGATCCACATCCTGGTCGGCTAGTTCACCTTGGTCGAAATCAATGCTTTCTTCAGTGACTTCAAGCACTTTTAGATCAGAGCCACGAAGACGAGCAATGGCAATGAGGTTGTGTGCCCACACTGTGTAACCTTAAAAATAAGCAAAAGACAAGTCTGTCATTTTCTTGCATTTTATTTAATTTTTTTGATGTTAGTCTTTTTCTCATTTGATGCTTCGTGAGAAGCTTCAAATTTGTATCTCCCCAAATTGGTCTTTTTCCATTAAAAATATACTGAAACTGAAAAAGGGGACTGGAGGAAAGGGGTCAGAATTTTGATACTGTCTTCAGGAACACTATTGTGTACAATGAACTGTTATATAATGTAATCCTATTCTGACATTTCTTTCTGTAAAAGAGATGACGTTTAAAGTTTAAAGTAAATATAAATAAATTTTTGGAGGTTTGGATAGTGATATGTCACAAGTACAAAATTTTATTTCATATACGTGTATCCATTAACAATACATACAAACTAGTATTTTTAATTTGTGAAAAATCATCTTGTGTGGTACTTCACAATCCAAAGAAATGAAGTGACACTTTCAAGTTTGAAGATAAACTGTTAATCATCAGTAGCAAATATGAAAAGCATAAAACAGTCATGGTACGATACATATCAACTTCAGAATAATGGCTTCTCTGAAGAGAAGAGAATGGGTGGTATAGAGAGTTTTTCCTCTAATATCTTAACAAGTGTTAAAAAGATTGCCTTAAATTAATTTTTAAATAATTTCACATTCTGTATTTCCATTTACCTTCCACTTTCAATACTGATTTATTCTTGCTACCTCTAATAACTGGCCAAATAATAAAACAAAACTTGAAAAACAAGATATAACCATTCCCACATATTAAGTATAGATTAAAAACAGTTTAAAAACTATGAAACAGAGGCTGGGGATATAGCTCAGTTGGTAGAATGCTTGCTTTGCATGTACAAGGAAGGCCCTGGGTTCAATATCCAGCACCACAAACAAAACAAAACAAAACACACCCCCCCAAAAAAAACTAATGAAACAGAGCTAATAAAAAATTTAAAAGACATTCTTATAGATTATTTTGCAATTGTATTATATCAGAAAAGAAAGTAAAAATTTTCTTTTATTGTTAGAACAGCAATTTGAGAATAGTTCACATTTAGATGAATGGCCCCACTAAGAAATAAAAATGTAACTAACCAATAGGATCATCATTTGAAAAAACATCATACAAACTAGTACACTGATATCTAGAATCTATGAGGCAGTGAACATAAAAGAAATGATATTATGCTTTTAAGGCATCTTGTGATTAGAGGAAATATATCTATTGCAGGGGAATGTGTATGTTTTCTTAGCTAAATTTAATTTCAGATGTCATGTGAAATACTATGTGGTAGAAGAAAAAAATTAACATGGAAGCTGAAGCAGAATGTTTGGGATAGAGGTATGTCTTTCAGTTTGTAAGTGATATAGTTTATGAACTTTAAAAAGCTTTATAGAGACTGCATATCAGGTACTGGGGTTGTGGCTCAGTGGTAGAACACTTGCCTTGCACACATGAAACAATGGGTTCAATCCTCAGCACCACATAAAAATAAATAAATAAATATATTGTGTCCATCTACAAATAAAAATATATTTTAAAAAAGACTGTATATCAATTTGTTGCAAAATTTCCTGACATTTCAAAGGCCATTGCCACCTTTTTACTGGCATAAGTATTTTAAGTGTAAAAAAACATTTTAAGTGTAATGCCAATATCAAACTAATAGGGAAAAAAATCACATACCATGAATGGCCAGGAGAGAGAGCTTTGTACACCTCCATGCTAATAAAACCAATGGATCTTCATTTCGGTTGTCACTAAGATCTGGAAAACCAGACGTGTCTATTACATCATTCATCAATATAAAATGAGTGAGGAACTTGTCATACTGCCTGGATATAAGATCAACAATGGCCCCTGAAACACAAGTGATATAGCTGTCAAAATGAATCCTCTCTAGTGGTATACTGGGTTTCAGAATCTTTAACATATCTTCACTTTTGATATCAAAAGCCATTATATAAACCCGAAGACTGGTGCTCTTTCGTGACAGGGCTTTCCAATGGTCATCATTCGGCATGTTGTCCAGAGACTTGTGCATTACAGAAACATTGTGGACCAGGAGAGATAGTCGCTGCAAAGGCACATGGTTGCTATCAGTTAAGACTCTTGCCATCTCAGCTGTAAAGTCACAGAAATCCAGAGCAAGTGAGCGCAGATTCACAAATCGTTCTAGTTCAACTGCAGTGATAAGAGTGCTGTTACCAGGAATATTGTTGTCCAGTAAACTCAGGTGCTCCATGGTATTGGCAATAGAGTTAGAGAGAGATGACAGTGATGATGGAGTTACTATTTCCAGCATAAACCCGCAGGACAGCCATTTCAGTTGCCTACTATTACTCAGTATTTCTTCAAACAGCTGCTGAATTCTATAAGGAAAACACATGCCAAAATGATCTAACTACAATCTTTTAATAATGATTTTTTAAAATAGACAATAAATGTCATGCAATGTTGAAGTATATTTTCCCTCATCAGTTAATGTCTACTCAACTCACAATAAATACCACTAAAATTCACATTAACATCTAATGAATAAACTATCAAACATACAAATGTATTAAACATGTAAACCTATGTCCCTCATCTAAGGAAAACAGCATTGCACATTAGAATGGTAGATATACAATAAGACAAGCAGAGAATAGTTTTAAATCACAATAATTATCCAGCAAGCTATTTGATATCTTAAAGATTTATGGCATAGAATGACACATATATGATCACTGTATTTCATTAAGATATTTGTGTTTTTGCAGAAGACAAAAAGTCATTACTTTTCTGATTATTTTTTATAATTTTATAGTAAAAACTAGAATAAAAGTAATATATTAGTATAGACCCCTGTCCAACACGTAACTTACTGTTTAATTTTTTTGCCATCAGGGTCTGCCTTGCTGAGGTATGTATTTGACAAACTTCCTTGCTGTTGCAGAACACTTATGTCTCCAAAAAGACTAAACTTCTGGAGGTTCCTATAAGAAAAAGTATATAAAGTGATTTTCTAAGTAATTAATACATAGAATTATAAATACTAAAAATAAATATGTGCAAAAGGGATATCCTAGAAAAGTTTACACCCTATAATTCACTTTTTAAAAAAACATTTTTTGTAGTTGTAGTTGGACACAATAACTTTATTTTATTTATATGTGGTGCTGCGGATCAAACCCAGGGACTTGAATGTGCGAAGCAAGCGCTCTATCGCTGAGCCATAACCCCAGCCCCGATAATTCACTTTGAATCCAACTAAATACTTTCTATATACTCAAAACATAAGGCAACATGATGTGGGAAAAGCAGCATAAGCTTTGAATGAAGACTTGGGTGTAAAGGTTGGTTCAGGAGCTCAATTTTAAAAAATATTTTTTATTAGTGTGTTATGATTATACATAACATTGGGGTTCAATGTGACAGACACAGTCACACATGCACATAATATAATGTGCTCCATTTCAATCTCCAGTACCTCCCCTTTCTCTTCCCATCTCCTACCCTGATCCTTTCCCTCTATTCAGCTGTTCTCTCTTCTATTCATTTTTGTTTTTAAATTAGTACATTATAATATACATACATGAAGGATTCGTTATGATAGATTCATACATGCACAACATAATTTGGTCAGTTTAATACCCCAGTATCTTGCTTTCCCCTCTTCCCTTCCCTGCCTGTCCATCCCCCCTTTCCTCTACTCTACTGTTCTCCTCCTATTTTCCTGAAATCTCTTTTTAAAATTTCCTTTTCCTTTTTAACTTCATATATAAGAGAAAACAATTTAATAACTATATCTACCTTACAGAGTAGGGATGAGCAACAAAATGATATATGAACAACTGTAATGCTAATCATAACAAAAATTCTCAAACTAGGTAACTTAGTCAACATGTTAAATGGTCAAGGGTGGGGCTCTTCCCTGAAGAACTCAGAAATTTTCTTTGATTAAATACAAAGAGAACCTTCTCCTGTCTTATGGTCACATGCATAGCTTTTGATTAATGGAGGTAAAAAAAATATGAAAAAATATTTTAGCTTTAAATAATTTCAGATATAAGACTACTTTTCGGATAGCAAAATTCTAAGTAGGATAAATTAATATTAAAAACTCCTAAATGGCAATCATAACTAACTAGAAATCCCATATATAACACAAAATATACAGATAACTTTAATAAGAAATGTTTAAGATACAAAGTGATAAAATTTAAATATAAATAAAATACCATTTCTTCATAGTATGTCTCATTTTCCCAAATTAATAACATTGATTTCACTGAAAAGCTTGATGATCCTAAAATTTAGCTCAAGGAATAATTACTAATTCATTTCCTCATTAAACCAAATATACCTTGAGGGCTATAAGTGCCAGGTGCTGTTCTATATATTAGGGGTACAACAGTGATCCAATGCTGTGAAGGACAAGAACAGGGTGCTTGCTGTACATCAAGAGAATATTTGACACTGTGTTCACTGAGAGAAGGACTCCTGAAATAAAATGAATATTAAGACTGAGTAGAAGTAAAATGAAAAAAGGTTGTAGATACAGATAGGATTCTAAGTCAAAGAAAAAAAAAACAACATTGTTTCTGTCTTCACTACAATAAGCTGCTCCAAAATGGTTTCAAGGAGAGAATAACAATTAAATTTGTGCCTGGAAAATATTATTATAGCCTTAAGAAGGAAAGAGCCAAAGTAGAGGGACTATTTAAGAGAGTATGTTAGTACCCCTTCATGTTCAAAATACTAGAAAAACTAGGGATAACAGGAACATATCTCAACATTGTAAAAGTTACCTGTGCTAAGCCCCAGGCCAACATCAATTCTAAATGGAAAAAAGTTGAAAGCATTCACAGGGATGCCTTCTTTCACCACTTCTATTTAACACAGTAAACTCTAGTCCGAGCAATTACACAGATGAAAGAAATTAAAGAGATACAGACGGAAAAGAACTACTCAAATTATCACTATTTGCCGATCATATGATTCTATACCTAGAAGGCCCCCAAAATTCCACCAGAAATCTTCTAGAACTAATAAATGAATTCAATAAAGTAGCAGGATATAAAATCAACACCCATAAATCAAAGGCATTTTTGTACATCAGTGACAAATCCTCAGAGAAACTAAAAAAACCATTTCGAATAGCCTCAAAAAAAAAAAAAAAAGGAATCAATGAAAACTACAGCATGCTAAAGAAAGAAATTAAAGAAGACCTTAGAAGATGGTCATTTGTCAAAATGACCACACTACCAAAAGTACTATACAGATTCAATACAATCCCAATCAAAATCCCAATGACATTCCTCATGAAATTTGTCTGGAAAAATAAGAAACCCAGAATAGCCAAAGCAATCCTTAGCAAGAAGAGTGAAGCTGGTGGCATTACTAGTCCAGACCTTAAACTATACTACAGAACAATAGTAACAAAAACAGCATGGTATTGGCACCAAAATAGACCTGTAGACCAATGGGTACAGAATAGAGGACACAGAGACAAAGCCACATAATAACAGTTATCTCATATTAGACAAAGGTGCCAAAAACATATATTTGAGAAAAGATAGCATCTTCAACAAATGATGCTGGGAAAACTGGAAATCCACCTGTAACAAAATGAAATGAAATCTCTCTCTCTCAACATGCACAAAACTCAAAGTGGATCAAGGACATAGGAATTAAACCAGAGACCTTAGGCCTAATGGAAGAAAAAGTAGGCACTAATCATCATGTTGGGATTAGGCCCAATTTCCTTAATAAGACTCCTATAGTGCAAGAATTAAAACCAAGATCAATAAATAGGATGGATTCAGCAAAAGAAACAATCAGTGAGGTGAATACGGAGCCTACAGAAGGAGAGCAAATCTTTACCACAAGCACATTAGATAGAGCACTGATCTCTAGGATATATAAAGCATTCAAAAACCTTAACATCAAAAAAACCAAATAATCCAATCAATAAATGAGCCAAGGAACTGAATAGACACTTCTCAGGATATACAATCAATCAACAAATGTATGAAAAAATGTTCAACATCTCACGCAATTAGAGAAATGCAAATCAAAACTACTCTAAGATTTCATCTCAGTCCAGCCAGAATGGCAGCTATCAAGAACACGAACAAAAAGTGTTGGAAAGGATGTGGGGGAAAAGGCACACTCATACATTGCTGTGGGACCGCAAATTGGTGCAGCCAATCTGGAAAGTAGCATGGAGATTCCTTGGAAAACTGGGAATGGAACCACCATTTAACCCAGTTATCCCACTCCTCAGTTTATACCCAAAGGACTTAAAAAGAGCATACCATACGGACACAGCCACATCAATGTTTATAGCAGCACAATTCACAATAGCTAAATTGTGGAACCAACCCAGATACCCTTCAGTAGATGAATGGATAAGGAACCTTTGGTACACACGATGGAATATTATTCAGCAATAAGAGAGAATAAAATCATGGCATTTGCAGGTAAATGGATGGAGTTGGAGAATATAATGCTAAGTAAGCCAATCCCCAAAAACCAAAGACCAAATGTTTTCTTTGATATGAGGATGCTGACTCAATGGCGATGGCGGAGGGGGGGGGCAGGGCATGGGAGGAATGGAGGAACTTTAGATAGGGCAAAGGGGAGGGAGAAGAAGGGAGAGGGCATGGGGGTAGGAAAGACAGTGGAAGGAGTTAGACATCATTACTCTAAGTACATGAATAAAGACACAAATAGTGTGAAAATACTTTGTGTACATATGAAACGAATTGCATCCTGCCATCATATATAACAAATTAGAATAAATAATTTAATTTAAAAAAGTATATTAGTGATTAGAGATGTGAGGTAATGGTAGCCTGAATTTTTCTGGTGGTGGAGGCTTACAGAATAGACAACATAAGCTACATTTAAGAGATGAAATGAATAGGGTGCTGGATTAACTACAGGAGATAAGAGTACTAATTTTCCGAGTTGTGGGACTATATAGAGGGTAGAGCTTTTCATTTGGGCAAAGACCACAAGAAATGAATAAAAAATTAATCAGGAAATTGTGTTTGTGTGTTGATGTGGTGGAGTAGCTAGATTATGAGTTCTCTTTTGTATACATTGAGCTAGAGATGCCTTTAAAATAGTCAAGACTTTATAAGCTTAGAAATAAGAGAAAAATCAAAAAGGAAATTTTAGACTATATAAAAATGAAAAACCTGATATTGAATGACATACTTCTCCCAACCTAGTGAGAAAACATGTAATAAATGCTAGTTATTTTTTATATATAAAAGAATGCCATAGGAATTAAGAAGAAAAACATTTAAAAATCCAATGGTAAATGGGAAAAGGTTATAAAACAACCAGTGTAGACTATGTTGAAAAAACATTCAGAGTATTACTAATGGAAATAATCTTTTTCTTGATTATTTTTCTTTAAAAAAATTTCAAATTAGTCACCTTAGTAACTCAAATCACTTTCCATATGATGACTAGAGAAACTGTATTCTTAAAAAAATTTCAAAGAAAGCTGTAAAACAAATGTAAAAAACCTAGTTTTCCATTAAAAAAGGATATAAAGCTGCTTTTGATAGAATGGCTACCATATCATGCTCCAAAGGTTACATAGTATAATATATCTATGTTTGCTTTTTAATTATTTCTCCTTTTATCTTCTGTTTATTTAAATTTGCCACCATCCATAAATTACAAGGAAGTTACTTTCTCATAATCCTTTCTAAAAAGAAAAATTAAAAAATGAATATCTGTTTTTGGAGAATTCAATTTCTAATAATAGATAGGAGAGTTATACAATCTCTATAATATTTTCTCCCTTCAAACCCAATTTCCACAATCCTATGTCCATAACACTGTCCTGTGATATTAAAACACATTATGAAAAGACTTTTATTTCTTTTTTTCAATAAAGGATTAAAGAACTGCCCATGCACTATAAAAATAAGTTAAAAAATTACATAAGGCATAAGATACAATTGTTTTCAGATACTGGACAGAAAGCATTATGGGACTGTGATCCCTGAAAGATGGGAAAAAGTAAGGTGAATGCTTGCTTCAGATCCTGGCCTGGAAAGAATCTGAAGGTGAATACAGGGTATGGGAACCCAATTTATGTTCTTAAATGTTTCCTTTGCTGTTAGAGGTTTTTATTTTGATGGCACACCACTTAAGGATTGTTAGTTTTATTTCTTGAGCTTTGGCAGTTTTATTAAGTAAGTCTCTACCTGTGTCAATGTGTTGAGAGTGTTGTCCCCATGTTTTCTCCTACCAGTTTCACTGTTTCTGGCCTAATTTGGAGGACTGTGTTTCACTTTGAGTTGATTTTTATGCAGGGTGAGAGGTATCGGCCTAATTTCATTCTTCTACATATGGATATCCAGTTTTCCCAGCACCATTTCTCTAGAGTATTTTTTTGGCACCTTTGTTAAGGATCGGATGACTATAATATGTGAGTTTGTTTCAAGTGTCTTCTAGTGTACTCCATTGGTCTTCATGCTGCTTTCAAGGCAATATCATGCTATTTTGTTACTAGCTGTGTAGTATAATTTGAGACTGAATATTGTGGTGCCTCTGGCCTTGCTCTTGCTGCTCAGGGTTGTTTTTGTTATTCTGTGTCTTTATACATTTGAGGACTTTTTTTTTTCTTTTTGAATTCTGTGAAGAATCTCATTGGTATTTTGATAAGGACTGCATTGAATCTGTAAAACAGTTTTGGTAGTATGGCCATTTTGACTATTAATTCTGCTTATTCAAGAATATGGGAAGTCTTTCCACCTTCTAAAATCTTCTTCAATTTCTTTCTTCAGTGATGTATTATCTTCATTATATAGGTCTAGATTTATTCTGTCTATCCAAGAATATGGGAGGCCTTTCCGTTATCTAAGGTCTTTCTCAAATTTTTTCTCTAGTGTTAAGGTTTTCACTGTAGATATCTTTTGCCTTCTTGATTAGATTTATTTCTAAGTATTATTTATTTATTTATGTTTTTGAGGCTATTGTGAATGTGATAGATTTCCTGATTTCGTTCTCAGAAGAATGATTACTGGAGTATAGAAAAGTGACTATGATTTATGATTTATGTATGTTGATCATATATCCTGTAACTTTGTTGAATTTGTTTATCAGTTCTATGAGTCTTCTGATAGAATTCTTAGGGTGTTCTAAATATAGAATTATGTCATCAACAAACAGAGATCATTTGACTTTCTATTTATATCTCTTTAATTTCCTTCATTTGCCTGATTACCCTGGCTAGACTTTCAAGAACTTTTTTGAATAGGGGTGGTAAGAATGGACATTCTTGTGTTGTTCTGATTTCAGAGGAAATGATTTCAGTTTTTCTCCATTCAGTATGATCTTGGTCTTGGATTTGTCATGTGTAGTCTTCAAAATATTGAAGTAAGTTCTTCTAGCTTTAGTTTCTACAGCAGGATTTTGTGGAATGCTTTTTCTATTGAGCTGATCATGTGATTCTTGTCCTTAACTCTATGCATGTGGTGAATTACATTTATTGATTTGCATATGTTGAACCAACCTTGCATCCCTGGGATGAATCCCACTTGATCATGGTGTTCTATCTTCTAGATAATAGGTCTTGGAATTCAGTTTGCCAATATTTTATTAAGGATTTTTACATCTATTTACACCAGGTGATATTGGTCCAAAGTTTTATTTCCTTGATGTGTCTTTGATTTTGGTATCAGGGCAATACTGGCTTCATAGAATGAATCTGGCAGTATTACTTTTCTATTTCATGAAATAATTTATGGAGGGTTTTCATTAGTTCTTCTTTAAAGGCCTAGCAGAGCTCAGTGAAAACCCATCTGGTCCTGGGCTTTTCTTTGGAAAGATTTTAATTGTATTAGTCTCTTAAAGTTTTCTATATCCTCATGGTTCAATCTGTGTATGTCTTATGCATTTGGAAATTTATCAGTATCTTCTAGATTTTTCTTTTTTTAGTGTAAAATTTCAAAATACTTTCTAATGATCCTTTACATTCCAGAAGTGTTTGGATTGAAATCTCCTTTTTCATCTCTAATTTTGTTGTTTGGGTCTTATCTTTTTGGTTAATTTGGCTAGGAGCTTTTCAATCTTGCTTATCTTTTCAAGGAATCTTTTGTTTCATGATCTTTTGTATAGTTTTTTATTCTCAAATTTTTAAATTTTAGCTCTGATCTTATTTCCTCTTTTCTACTAATTTTGAAATTATTCTAGGATCTAGTTAGTTTTTTTATATTTTCAATGCTATAAACTTTCCTCTTAGAACTGCCTTCGTACTGTCCCCAAGATTTTGATGTTTTATTTCTATTCTCATTTGTTTCTAAGATTTTATCTCTCCCCTGATATCTTTTATGATTCATTCCATTTGATTGCATTGAATCTGTAAATTTCTTTTGGTAATATGGTCATTTTTGAAGATGTTAATTGAACCTACTCATGAACATGGTCTGACTTTCCATTTTCTAATGTCTTCTTCAATTTTTTTCTTTAGTGTTTTATAATTTTCATTATAGAGGTCTCTCACCTCCTGAGTTAGATTTATTCCTAAGTATTTTATTTTTTGAAGCTATTGTGAATGGAGTTTTCTTGATTGTTGTCTCAGCAGATTCATTAATGAAGTATAAGAAAACTATTGACTTTTGTATGTTGATCTTGTATCCCGCTACTTTGCTGAATTTGTTGATCACATGGAAAAGTCTTCTAATGTCGTTTTTTTCCCCCCCCTGAGCCTTTGAGGTACAGAATCTTGCCATCAGCAAACAGATAATTTTGACTACTTTTTCTATCTGGGTCCCTTCATTTTCCTTCTCTTGCCTGCTAGAGTTTCAAGAATTATATTGAAAAGGATATAATTAGAGTGGACATTGTATCTCGATCCTGATTTTAAGTATGATGTTGGCTTTGGTTTGTCCTATATAGTCTTTATGATGTTGGCCTATGTCCCTTCTATCCCACCTCAGTGGACACAATCCCTTTTTAAAAATTTTATTAAAAAATTTTTTTGTAGATGGACACATTATCTTTATTGTATTTATTTATTTTTATGTGGTGCTGAAGATCAAACCCAGGGCCTTATATGTGCGAGGCAAATGCTCTGTTACTGAGCCACTGCCCCAGCCTTTTCCCTTTATTTTTTAAAATTGTTTTTAGTTGTAGATGGACACAACATCTTCGTTTTATTATTTATTTATTTATTTATTTAATGTGGTGCTGAGGCTTGAACCCATGTGAGGCAAACGCTCAACCACTGAGCTAAAACTCCAGCTCTTTCCTTTTATTTTTCATTACAATTTTTTTCTTCTTTTCTCCTTTTTCCATTAAGTGTAAGTGTGAATGCATGAGTGTATATGTGTGTATGTGTTGGTCATGGATATCTATATTTTTCCTTTTCACATAAAGATTTTTCCTTTTCACATAAATAAATATTTTTCCTTTTCATTTTTATAATTTTTCCCTTTTTAAAAAACTTCCTCGCTTGTGTTTTTTCATCTTGTTTTGACTTTAGAAAGGCAGGGGGTTTTGTTTATTTGCTTCAGTTTGACTTTTTAAAAATTTTTATCACTTGCTTTGCTTTTATTTATCTTATTACTCCTTTCCCTTCAATAGTCAAATTTACTTGTTCTTTTGCTCCTTCTTTTCTTTCTTTTTTTTTTGAGAGAGAGAGAGAGAATTTTTTAATATTTATTTTTCAGTTTTCGCCAGACATAACATCTTTGTTTGTATGTGGTGCTGAGGATCGAACCCGGGCCGCACGCATGCCAGGCAAGGCTTGAGCCATATCCCCAGCCCTCCTTATTTTCTTTAAATTATTTTTTACTCCTTTTTTTTTACTCCTTCTTTATAGCTATCACTTGCTACCTCTTTCCTGCTTTGAACAGTTTAACGTTCTTTTTTCTTTTTAAGCCATTTTTTCCTTAATGAAATATAATTTTACTATATTTAGAACAATTCCGTTTATATACTTCCTGTCCTTGCCATTTATGTTATTGGGGTTATTAGACTTGGGAGGGCATAATCAACACATGCTGTGTACTTTCATACTAAGTCTAGTTTATGGCTGTTTATTGTGGTCGCTTTTGTTAAATGCGGACCTTGCCATTCTCCTTTCTGTAGTAATTAATAGTATATATATATTTAATAGGCTCTGGGACATTTATTCTAATACTGTACATTGATCACTATTATTGTTACTGTTGATTGTTTCCTCTTTTTCTGAGAGGGGTGAAGAAGCAATTGGTACACTGTGAGTTCACAGAGACTCCAGGCTGATACACCCAAGCTGTGTAAAGTGAAAATACACCTTCCTCTACACAAAAACTAATCCTATTCAACTTCAACTATATATATACATGAAAGTAAAAAGACTGAAAGTAAAAGGATGGAAAGTCTCCCCCCAAAGTTTCAATCCCTCAACAAAGGAACACTTGGACATGGAAGGGGATGAAATACCAAAGCAACACTTTTAAAAACAGAATATTACGGGGCTGGGCTGTAGCTCAGTGGGTTTGATCCCCAGCAACACTACATAAAAATAAATAAATAAAATAAAAGTATTTTTCCATCTACAAAAAATTTTTTTAAATCCCAGAATGTTAAAATAATTAATGAGCTAAAAGAAGACCTAAGAACCAAATTAAGGAACAAATTAAGAAATAAGTTACAGGAAGCTTATGACCATTTCATTAAAGAGATAGAGATTCCAAAAAGAAACCAGTCAGAACTCTTGGAAATGTAAGATGCAATAAATCAAATAAAAATTCACTTGAAAGCATCACCTACAGACTAATTACGTAGAGATCAGAAATAAAAGACAAAGACTGACAGAATGGATTAAAAAACAAGGCCCAACCATATATTGTTTTTTCAAGAGACTATCTTGTAGGCAAAGATCTCCACAGATTGAAAGTAAAAGGATGGAAAGAGATATTATATTCAAAGTGTGTGGAAATCAAAAGGAATAGCCACTCTCATATCTAACAAAGCAGATTTTAAGCAAAGATTAACTAGAGAAGACAAGGAAGAATGCTATATACTGTTGAAAGGAACAATCCAAAAAGAAGATATAACAATAGTAAATATTTATGACCCAAATGTTAGTGCACCTAATTGAATAAAACAAACACCTCTCTCTCTTTTTTTTTTTTTTTTTTGGCAAAGGGGAGGGTACCAGGGATTGAACCCAGGGGCACTCGAATACTGAACCACATTCCCAACCTTAATTTGTATTTTTAATTTTGAGACAGAGTCTCACTGAATTGCTCTACACCTCACTTTTGCTGAGACTGGCTCTGAACTCGAAATCCTTCTGCCTTAGCCTCCTGAGCCACCGGAATTATAGGTGTGCGCCACTGCATCCAGGAACAAATACCTCTTTTATTAAAAGCTTTTTTTATTGGTTATTCAAAACATTACATAGCTCTTGACATATCATATTTCATACTTTAGATTCAAGTGGGTTATGAACTCCCATTTTTACCCCGTATACAGATTGCAGAATCACATCGGTTACACATCCACATTTTTACATAATGCCATATTAGTAACTGTTGTATTCTGCTATCTTTCCTATCCTCTACTATCCCCCCTCCCCTCCCCTCCCATAACAAATACCTCTTGATTTTAAGTATCAGATAAGACACCAATTCAGTAATACTTGGTGATTTGAACATTCTTCTCTTTACAAAGGACAAGTCATCTAGATATAAAACCAATAAAAACATTTCTGACCTAAATGACCTAACAGATATCTATAGAACAGTTCTCCCAACAATGGAATATACCACTAAGTCTTGGAACAAAACAGAAAGATCTCAAATCAACAATCTAATGTTAGAAAAGTGGGAACAAACTAATTCTAAACCCATCAGAATACATGATATAATTAAGATCGAGCTGAAATAATGAAATAGAGAATTTTAAAAAAAAACACTACAAAGGATCAAGACAACAAGGACTTGTTTTTTTTTTTTAAGTAAAATTGATAAACTCTTGGTAAAACCAACCAAAAAATTAAGAAGCAGACCCATATCAATGAAACTAGGAATGAAATACAATACAGACATTTCTGAATTCCAGAGGATCATTAGAGACTATTTTGAAAATTTATATTCCAATAAATTGTAAAATCTTAAAGATACTGACAAATCTCTAGGCACATATGATCTATCCAAAGTGAACCAAGAGAATACAGAAAACCTAAACAGACCAATATATTGATGCAGTAATAAAAAGCCTTCCCCAAAACACAAAGCCCAGATGGTTTTTCAGCTGAGTTCTATAAGATCCTCAAAGAACTAATACCAATTCTCCCTAAATTATTCCATGAAATAGAAAGGGAGAGAATATTCCCAAACTCATTCTATGAAGCTTGTATCACCTTTATACCAAAACCAGATAGACACATCAAAGAAAGAGAACAATATCCCTGTTGAAAACAGATGCAAAAATCTTTCAATAACTGCATTCAAAAATACATTAAGAAGATTGTACACCATGACCAAACTGGATTCATCCCAGGGATGCAAGATTGGTTCAATATATATAACACAATAAATATACTTCATCACAAAACAGAATTAAGTACAAAAATCATATGATCAATAGATGCAGAAAAAGCCTTTGACAAAATTCAGCACCCATTCATGTTAAACTCACGCATATCTTTAAAAATATTTTTCCTTTACACTATTTACATGCAAAATCCATTCTTATAACATTTTTCTTTTATAAGTGGTTTTGAACAGGGGATTTTTTTGGGTTGGCATGGGGCAATCATGTGCTTCCCAATGAGATCTTCTGTACCATACATACAAAATAGTAAATGCATTAGTTTTAAAATTGGGGGAAAATTGAAAGATTGTTTGTGCCAATTCTGTGTATTGGACTTGATGGGCAGAATATTTACAAAAATGAGTTACTATCTGATGGTTTGTAGGGGGCTTAAAAATATAACTGCAAATGTAAAATAAGGGCATAAAAACATTCTGGTAAGATACTGTATATTCACTGTATATATCATGATACAATTTTTTTAAAAAGTTTCAAAACTTGGGGCTGGGGTTGTGGCTCAGCAGTAGAGCGCTTGCCTAGCACATATGAGGGCCTGGGTTTGATCCTTAGCGCCACATAAATATAAATAAATAAAGGTATTGTGTCCAACTATAACTAAAAAATAAATATTTAAAAAAGTTGTCAAAACTTTATTATATAAACTGCAAATCTTGACAAAATATATTCATTCTTGTATATAAATTATTATCTTCCAGAGGATATTTAGGAAATTAATTATGAATCTATTAAAAAGTTGCATTCATTCTAAATTTTTAAAAAAACTTTTTAGTATTTATTTTTTAGTTGTAGCTGAACACAATACCTTTATTTTATTTATTTAACTTTATGTGGTGCTGAGGATCTAACCCAGGGCCTCATACATGCTAGGCAAGCCTTCTACTACAACTCCAACCCCTTTTCTGCTAAGTTTTATAGCAAATATATGTTTAGAAACACCACAGAAATATTTAGAATCATGAAGACTTAGTCTGCTAACTCACAGGAGGCTAATATGAGGGGGAAAAAATCATTCTGGGCAACAAAGATTTGCACTGAATGATCAGATTAGCCCATTCCTTTTAAAAAAGTATAAGGCAAGACAAATTGTCTCAAAGTTGCATTATCAACATAAGATAAAGTACGAGAGAAGCCACTGGCTTGATTTAGACATTTAATGATATAAGTCTCTGATAGATTAATATATATATCTTTAAACAGACAAGTTTGGATTATATATTCTTTTGCTGGATCACCAGCTCCCTGTTCTTTGACAGACACTTACTATTTGAATCTTTCTTGTAAGAGTTCTCTGCCTTTTAAAAAAGCTTTATTGAGATATAAATACCCAAAATATTGGACACACTTAAATATATATCTCAATGAGTTTGAACAAATGCATGTACCTATATAATACCACCACATCACGATACTAATTATACACATTAGCTCTAAAAATGTCCTGTGTTCTTTATGTTTTCTGTGGTAAGAATAGTTAAAACAAATGTACCCCATAAATAAAAGTTCAAAATATCATCTTTTTAATGATAGGTACCATATGGTACAGCAGATATCTAGAACATTTTCATGCATAATCCACTTTATACCTATTGAGCAACCCAATTTCCCCTCCTCCCAGCCCCTGATAACCACCATTCTATTTTTTGTGCCTGTGCGGTTTACTTCATGTAAGTGGAATCATGCAGTATTTGTCTATGACTGGTTTTATTTTAGTTAGCATAACTTCCTCTAGGTTCATCCATGTTGTCGCAAGCGGTAGGGTTTCCTTCACTTTTTAAGGCTGAATAATATTTCATTGTATGTGTACACTATTTATTCATCTTTTGGTGGATATTTGGGTTGCTTCTTATCTTGGCTATTGCCTATCATTGCAATAAACTTGAGGGTGCAGATACACATTTGCAATCCTCATTTCAATTTCTTTTGTGCTGAGAACAGAACCAGAACCTTGTGTTTGCTAGATATATGAGCAATACCCCAAACCCAAGTCTAGTTCTTACGTAAGAAGTCGGATTGCTGGATAATATGATAGTTCTATTTTTATTTTTTTGAGATGCTATTGTAATGCACCATTCTACATTCCCTTAAACAGTGTACGTGGGCTCTAATTTCTTCATATCCTCATGAATATTTAATATTTCTTTATTTGATAACAGCCATATTAACAGGAATAAAGTAATGGGTTTCTGTGGTCTTGATCTGCATTTCCCTGTGTGTGATGTCAAGCACCTTTTATATACCTGTGACCATTTGACTAGCTCCTTTGAAGGAATGTCTTTTCATGTCCTCTGCTTATTTTTAAATTGGCCTACATTTGTCTTTATGCCAGTACCAAGTTTTAATCTTTTATTGTTGTAATATATTTTGAAATCAGGAAGTGTGATGCCTCCAGTTGTTTTTCTTTCACATAATGAATTTTTCGATTACTCTTCTATTATTATAAAAATGCCATTGAGATTTGCAATAAACCTGTAGACCATTTAAGGTGATACACACTTTTAACAATATTAATTCTTCCAGCCATAAACATGGGATGTCTTTCCATTTATTTATTTATGCTTTATTTTCTATTAGTATACAATAGTAACCTCTCACTTCTTTGGTTAAGGTCATTCCTATTCTTTCTTTTTGATATCACAAATGGGACTATTTTCTTTTTTCAGATTGCTTATTGTTAGTGTCTAGAAATGCAACTGATTTTTGTGTTGATTTTGTATTCATCAACTTTGCTTAATTTCTTAACTTGCAATTTTTTTTTTTTGGTGTAGCGTATTGAGAGTTTTCTATATATAACAACATGTCATCTGCAGACAATTTTATTTCTTCCTCTTGGATTTGAATGTCTTTTCTTTCCTAATTATTCCGGCTAGGGCTAACTACATTAAGAAACAGTAAGAGTGGGCGTACATGTCTTATTCCTGAACTTCAAGGAAGAGCTCCCAGTTTTTCAAAACTGAGCACAATGTTAGCTGCAAAGTTCTCATATAAGGCCTTCTTTTTCCTTTTTTTTATTATTATTTTAAAAAATTTGAGTCAGGGTCTATGTTGCTTAATCTTGTCTAACACTTGGGCTCTTTCTCCTAAGTGGTTGGGATTACAGGTATGCACTACTGCACCCTGCTATTCTTAATGGTCTTGTATTTCTGCAATATCTATTTTTTTTGTGCATTTTTATCATTAACAGATGTTGAATTTTGTTGACTGTCTTCTACATCTACTGAGATAAGTACATGATTTTTACTTTTCATTCTGTTGATGTGGTGTATCACATTTACCAATTTTTATACAATGAACCATCTTTATAGACTCAGCAATAAATTCTACTTGATCATGATGAATGATCCTTTTAATGTGCTGTTTAATTTGTTTTGTTATAATTTTGTTGAGGATTTTTAACATCTATGTTCCTCAGGGACACTGAACTATAATGTTCTTGTAGTGAGTATCTTTGGCTTTCACATCAGGGTAATGCTGGCCTCATAAAATGAATTTGAAAGTGCTCCTTCCTCTTCAGTTGTTTTGGAAGGGTCTGAGAATTATCAATATTAGTTCTTTAAGTATCTGGTAGAATTTAGTAATGAAGTCCGTTGGTTCAGGGTTTTTCTTTGTTGGGAAGTTAATCATTAGTGATTCACTCTCTTTACTCAAGTTGATCTATCCATATTTTCAATTTCTTCATGATTCAGATTTGGTAGGCTCTATGTTTCTAAGAATTTATTTCTATTAAAGTTAGCCAGTTTGCTGGCATATGAATGTTCATTGTAGCCTCTTCTGATCCCTTGTATTTCTGTGGTATCAGTCTCCTCCTTTGTATCTATTTTTGAGTTTTCTTATTCTAGAATTATCTTTTCAAAAAGTGACTCAGTCTTGTGACATTTTCTAGTTTTTTTCCTTTTCTTTTCTGCTCTTATCTTTTTCCTTCTGTTAAAGAAAAGATTTGACTTGATTTACTTGACTATTTGTTTAGAATTATGTACTTGTGAATTTTTCAGTTTTTCTCCTATTGCTGATTTCTAGTTTCATGTCATTGTGGTGAAAAAAAATATGTGATGTGATTTCAATATTCTTGAATTTGTTACTGCTAGCTTTGTAGCCTATATATGTGACCTATCCTGGAGAACTTTCTGGTTGTATTTGACAAGTATGTGGTATGTGAATTTGCTCCTGTTGGATGGAATGCTACATACACCCACACACGTTTATCTTTAGGTCCATTTGGTGAATAATGTGTTTAAATTCTATTATTTCTTTACCGACTTTTGGTCTAGATGATTTTATCCATTGATTCGAGTAGGGTATTGAAATATCCCACTACTATTGTATTGCTGTGTATCTCTCTCTTTAGTTCTGTAAATATTTGATTAATATTTAGGTGCTCTGATGTTGGATGCATATGTAACTGTTATATCTTCCTAATGAATTGACTTTTTTATATCATTCTAAAATAACAATCTGTTTTAATCAGCTTTCTCACTGCTGTGATCCAAAGACCCTACAAGAACAATTTTAAAGGAGGCAAAATTTATTTGGGGGCTCATGGTTTCAGAGGTCTCATTCCACAGACAGCCAGCTCCATTCCGCAGGGCCTGAGATGTGGCAGAACATCATGACAAAAGTGCATAGTGGAGGCAAGTAGCTTGGAACATGGCACTAGGAAGCAGAGACTCCCCTCCCCAGGAACAAAATACATAACCCAAAGGCACATCCTGTTAACTCACCTCCTCCAGCTTCACCATAGATAATATACATACCCAAAAGTCATGCCCTGATGAGCTACCTCCTCACCACATCGTACAGTTACCACCTAATTAATCCATACTAGTGGATTAATTCATTAATTAGTAGGTTAAGGCTCTTGTAACACAATCATTTCACCTCTTTCTTGCATTGTCTCACATATCAACTTCTGGGGGACACCTTACATCTAAATTATAACACCATCTTTGTGTCTTATTTCAGTTTGTGACTTAAAAGTCTATTTTGTCTGACATTAGCATAGCCACCTCTCTCTCTTTTGATTACCATTTGTATGGAATAGTTTTTCTTCCCATTCCTTCACTTTCAGGCTATGTGTATCCTTATGTCTCTAGTAGAGAGCACATGGATATCTTAAAAAATCTATTCAGCCCCACTTTGTATTTTGATGGGGGAATTAATTCATTTGCATTTAATGTAATTATTGAAGAGCAAATCTTCCTACTGCCATTTTTTTTTCCTGTTTTGTCATTCTTTCATTCTTTTCCTGCTG
The DNA here is from genome assembly GCF_052094955.1 of Ictidomys tridecemlineatus. Classification (NCBI taxonomy): domain Eukaryota; kingdom Metazoa; phylum Chordata; class Mammalia; order Rodentia; family Sciuridae; genus Ictidomys; species Ictidomys tridecemlineatus. The sequence continues at coordinate 75,990,861 of NC_135481.1, read as the reverse complement.
TCTGATTTATTTTTATAATGGTATGCTTTATGTTTTGTGTATCTACTATATCTTTTTTTCTTTATGTTATCAGGGGCCTACAAGATTCATCTTATTTTGATAAAGTTATCTAAAAGTGCACTCTTATCTCCAAGAGTACACTTTTAGATAACTTTGCTCGTGTACAAGTCTTCTACAATCCCCACACACTGTTACTGATGCTCCAATTTACATATTTTTATATTGTAAATTCATTATTTTATCTACAGTTATTCTTTTTGAATATTTTTGGTAGTTGTGTATGGACAGCATGCCTTCATGCCTTTATTTTATTTGTTTACTTTTATGTGGTGCTGAGGATCGAACCCAGTACCTCACATGTGCAAAGCAAGCACTTTGCCACTGAATTACAGCCCCAGCCCCTATCTGCAGTTATTCTCAATATTTTTCTTTCAACAGTGATTTACTCACAAGCATTACAATAGTATTCTATATCCATACATTTTCCATTATTACTGAATTTTATACTTTCATGTGGATTGTGTTGCTACTTAGTGTCTTTTGTTTCAATGTGAAGTACTCTGTTTAAAATTTCTTATAAAGTTGGTCTAGCGGTGATAAACCCCTTCAGCTTTTGTTTATCTGGGAAAGTCTTTATCTCTTCTTCACTTCTGATGTTCTGCACTGCTGAGTATTATTCTTGGTAGGCAGGTTCTCCCCCTCCCCTCAAGTACTGTGGGCATATCATTTCACTTTCTTGGTCTGCAAGGTTTCTTCTGAGAAAACTGCTCAGTCTTGTGGACGTTCTTTTACATGTGATAAGTCACTTTTGCTGTTTTCAAAACATTCTTGTCTTTGGACAATTTGACCATAATGCTGTTGGTGTATGCCGCTTTGGGTTCTTTCTATTAATACCAAATAGGAAGCTTCATCAATCTGGATGAAATGATCTAGAATCATTTTTCTCCTCAGATTTAGGAAATGTTTAGTGGTTCTTTCTTTTTCTTTTTTGGTACTAGGAACAAACCCAGGGTGCTTAACCACTGAGCTATATCCCCATTCTTTTTATTTTTTATGTTGAGACAGGGTCTTTCACTAAGTTGCTTAGGGTCTCGTTAAGTTGCTGAGGCTGGCCTTGAATTTGTGATCCTCCTGTCTTGGCCTCCCACTGCTGGGAGTATAGGTGTGCACCACTGTGCCTGGTGCCATCTTAAAACAGCCTTTATGCTCCTTTCTCTCTCTCTCTCCTTTTGGGACTTCATTGCTTATATCTGTTCACTTGATGGAGTCTTATTAGTTTCCGTGAGTTTTCTTCATTCATTTTTTTTCTTTTGTTCCTCTACTTTTATTGTATTGTTTTCTTTTGCAGTGTTTCTTCTGCTTTAAAAAATTAATTCCTGCTCTTTAAATACTCATTTGTTCATTTATTTACTTTTTAAATTTTCAGTTGTCTTTCAATGTTTTCTTTCACTGAGCTTCTCCAAGATGGTTAATTTGAATTCTTTGAAGCTAAATCATAAATCTCCAACTCTTACTTTTCTTTCTTATCTTTTCGCAGTACAGGGGGAGAAAAACAGGGGCATCCTGATCTACATCCCTAGCCTTTAAAAAAAGTTGAAACAGGTCTCACTAAGGTGCTGGCCTTGAACTTGTGATGTATGGCCTTAGTCTCCTGAGTTGCTGGGATTACAGGCATGTGCCACTATATCCAGCATAAATCTCCATTTCTTTTGGATTGGTTACTATACATTTATATTTGATTATGTCTTGCTTTCTTCATTTCTCATGTTCCTTGTTTAGGAGGTCTACCTCATCTGCAGGGAAATATGTTCCAACACCCCCAGTGGTGGACTGAGACAACAGTATCAAACTCTACATATACGAAATTTTTCCTATATGTATATATTTATATAGTTTAATTTATAAATTAGGCACAGTAGGAAATTAACAACCAATAGAACAAATATAATAACATATAGAGACATATAAAATACAAGAGACATATAAAATATGGTCTCTTTCAAAGTGTAATTTTTATTTTGCTTTTGTGAGCTCATGGGTTCTTCATTCTGTACACTACTGCCTTTGTCTTATTACACAGTACCAGAGTTAATCTGTCTTTCCATGTTTTATGCTCTGGTGCCTCTTTTGCACTTTTACGAATGTAGATTGTATTGGCAATCTTGTTCCAGAATGGCCTTGTTTCATTGCAATTTAAGAGTTGCTTTGGATGGCATTCTTTATCCTTAATCAATACCTTTAACTCTGCCAGAAATGTGGCAACAGCTTATTCATTGGCAGGCATAGTTCAGTAATTTTGATATTTTTTTAGTCCAAACCTATTCCTGAATCATATTTGCAATCAATGGCTTGATGTCACCTGTTTTAGGACATCCCTTGCTGAAGTCTTCATATAGACTTAATGCTTTCTGTAGCAAAATGTTTCCATTAATTGAAATGTGTTTTATGTTCATGTTTTACACTGACAAATTTAGTGCCCTTTTCACCTTAATTATGCTTTCATCATACACTGTGGCCACAATTTTTGCAGTTTGAGATGTCATAGCAATACTAAAACAAATTTATTTTTCCATCTTTACCATTTCAGAGAGAATATCTGTTCTCTTTGTAGATTCCACCAAACTTAGTGTACGATTATTTTCTTTCCTTAAGTACTTTCACATTTTCACTTCAAGGAAACACTTCCAAGGCTTTCCTTTGCCTTATCTGAACTGCCAGCATCACTACTCTGTGCTTTAGGGTCATTATTAAGTAAAATAATGGTTACCTGAATGTGATGCCTTGAATCATTCTGATAAATGAGATGGCTATTAAAATGGTATGCAATTTAGAACTTTTATTTCTGGAATTTTCCATTTAATATTTTTGGACTGTTAAGAATGGAGAACTGAAACTTTAGAAAGTGAAGCTGTGAATAAGGAGGAACTCCTGTATGGTTGTGTTGGTGTCAGCATTTGAAGAAACTACACTTTCACCCAAATCTCACAAAATAGTATCAGGTATAGGAGGTGCTCATTCCTTTCCCTTTGTTCTTAGCTGTTCCAGGTGACTACGTTCTGCTGGTCCTTTAGTTTTTGGTATGAAGAAAGATGGAAACCAGCTCCTTGGGGATAACACTGAAAGACTGGGTATAAGGTTTACCTCATTTTTTTCCTCTTTCTGGAGGAAAAGCCCCCATTCTTAGCTTTTTCTCAGTCTCCACAAACAAGTGTTAGTTATCTCAAGGTTCTCTGTTCTACAGTCTTTCAGTGCTCAGTATGAGACAAATCAGAAATTGGTTCCTTGGGGAACATACCAAAAGGTTAGAAGACATGATGCCAGCTGCAAGCTCCACACTCTTTTTTTCCCCCGCCAAAGACAAAGTCACAGGAGATTTTCTTGGTCCTAAGCTGAGCTGGTTTGGGGCAAGGGCTAATGCAAGCAAAGTGAAATTTACTTCTCTTACTCATAATGGTGTGAATTTTCTCAGCTTTGTATTTGTCTGGGGTGCTTTAACTTCTTGACTGGTTTCTGTACTTAAAACATATCTTTGTCTTGAATATTGTTAGCTTAATGTTTAAGTGGGGAAACAAAGGCTTGGACTTCCTATTCCACCATCTTGCTCTCATGATACAATTTTTGATTATAAGAAAAATATGCACATACCAAAATATTAATTAAAAAGTACAAAATAATAAAGTATTCTTGTAATTTTTCAGAAAGATGCATTACATTATTATCTCTAGTGAATCTTACTTTATTTTTTTCTGAATTTTTCACATTTTCTATTTTTATAAACATTATTTGAGAATTAATGAAAAAAGTGGCTTTAAATAACTTTCACCTTTTTAAAAATTTAACTTTAAAATCACTGAAAAAAGTTGAAACTAAATCATAGCAAAATTTAGTGAGTTAATATAGAGTCTCGGAAGATTTTCAGTTTTGGATCTAGCTATTCAATATTTTAAAATGTACTAGCAGTGTTGAAAACATACACTACAGGGCACTTAACAAAAATTCTAACTGCAGCAATAAAATGCTAATGTTATTGTTACATGCACAAACTTTCTTCACAGACATAATGACACAGACTTTTAAGATTTGTGGAATCCAATCTTCTCTCTTTATAGATGAGGAAATTGAAGTGACTTGTCTAAGTCTGCAACACTACTTAAGGCAGAAACAAGTAGAGAACCCTGATTTTGACGTCTACTTTGTTTATGCTATTTGAATTTAAAACTGTGTGCTTAAATATAATGGTCTTATTGAAAGTGACAGGAAAAACTATAAGTGATTTATCTTAGAATAGTATATGAGGGGCAATTGTGGAAAAAGTTTTTCAGTACTTATTTTTCCATTCAAAATGAAAATGTATTAATGATACAAAATAAAATAATTAACTTTAAAAGTTAGAAAAACAAAAATTATTGACAATTCAGGGGTACCTTTCAAATATAACATGTTGAAATTAGATAATATACCATGTGGTAAAAACTGCACCCACATTGCTTGTAATTGTTTTAGACAGTAGAAAAAGAACTAAAAAGAGTATTTAGACAAGAACACAGAAGAGAACCCACTTAACTTGTGGCAATAAATAAATGCCTCATTTTGATGACAGGAGACTCTTCCATAACAAGACAAGACTAATTGTGCCACATACAACTTTCATTTTTATTTATTTATTTATTTTTGTGGTACCAGGGACGGAATGCAGTGGCACTCTGCCCCTGAGCTACATCCCCAGTCCTTTGTATTTGTCATTTTAAACAAACTTACAATCCTCCTGCCTCAGCCTCCTGAGTTAGAGGGATTATAGGCATGTCCCACTGTGCCCAGCCACATACTCCTTTTAATTAAAAGTGAAATCTGAAACCTGAGTAGTCATTCATTATTGTTGAATAACAAGTGGAACTCAAGTAGAAGAAAGTGTTCATTCCTGCAGAGTATCTGTAACATACAACTAGCTCAAAAACTATGTAACAAGGGCTGGGGTTGTGGCTCAGCGGTAGAATGCTTACCTAGCATGATAAGGCCCTGGGTTTGATCCTCAGTATCACATAAAAATAAGTAAGTAAAATACACATATTGTGTCCAACAACTAAAAAATAGATATTAAAAAAAGCATGTAATAAGAATATACCAGGAAAATTTATAGTTAAGTTAGAAATATTTTTCATCTTAAGTCTTCAAACTAATTTGTTCTGGTTCCTATGGTAACATGGATAGTATACAACCTATTCACCAGTCCTAAGATATGTTGTGAAATAACCCAAAATCATGAACAGTGCTTCACCCTCTTTGTAAAGCATACAAAAGCCATTATTATCACCAAAAAGAATGAATTTCTTTAATCTAATTGTGTTCTTTAACCATATTTTTGAAAGTCATCAGTTCCAGACATGGGGCTAAATCATATTATCAAGCACTTAGAACTTAAAAACTCAGCCTACAGACCACTTACTCCGTGTTTATTCAATGACTAAAATATGTATTGTGTACTAATGATGTGAAGGAGTTATAGTTGTTAAGTTTCAACCATCCATGAACTTATTATTAGATTCTTTGAGTGGAAATAAGGGTTTCAAAAATACCATTTCTTTAAAAATCAGGTGATATGGAGGAATTATTGATAACTTTGTTAATTAAGTATATTAATGGCATTGTAGTATTTATGAAAATGTCAGTAATTTTCAGAGCTCTTCTTACTTTAGTGTGCAAGGTAAAATGACACGGAAATCTGGAATTTGCTTTAAAATATTTTAGCAAAGAAAAAAGACAACAAATGTTGCAAAATCAAATTACTCGGGGTGATGGATATAATTGGAATTCATGTATCTGGTTTTAGTGTGTTCAATAATTTCATAAGGTAAATTAGAAAAACAAGTAGTCATTTCTCTAATTATGTAATCCTGGCAAGTTTACTCAAGTATTCTGTGCTTCAGTTTCACAATCTATAAAAGAGGAATAATAAAGGTAATAATAAAGGGATAATAAAGGATTGTTGAACACTGCTGTTTGACTAGAAAAGCCAGCTTAGGATTTGAAGGGATGTCAAGAACATCCAAACAATGTCTGCAGTGCTGGCAATACAAATGGGCCTTATCAGCCTAGTGACCCTGGTGGTGGTTCTGTAGATTCTAACAAAACTTTGGTATGTAGGATGTGTGGCTTGAGAAGGTGGGGCTAAGTTACCGAAGATCAAAGTTGGCTTAGGTGGCTATGTTTCCTCTTTGTCTTCAACCAAAATTATTCTTTTTAAGGTTTTTAAATGTGGAATTCTTTTTCCATATTATTAGCAATATCTGAAAAATAAACCAGGTTAAAATGTAGCTTGACTCAGTCCCCTATTTCTTCCCCTTTCCTTATATACATAAGGGATATAGTAGAAGAATGCACATGAAGAAGGTTTGAGTTAAAAAACAGATTTAACAGGGGCTTGTGTTACAGATGATGAGAACAGTGGTTTGGACACAAGATGAAGAAAGAACACTCCTTCAGAGCATCACCTGCTTCTTCCTTCCCACCCACTCCTATCACCTGAATCCATAGCTCATATGAGGAGCAGACTCAGGCAAATGTCAAAGAGTAATGAGTTTTTGTAAGCAGAAAAGTGAGTGAGGATAAAAGAAGTAAAGGAAAATTCCCAGTGATCACAGTAAGGAAACTCAAGAAGTTTCTGGGGAAATTCAATAGACTGACCCAAATTTATGTAAGGCCTATATGAACAGGGCACTGCTGTACAAGTCCTTTGGTAGTAACAAGTTCAACACCAAAGAAAAGAAATGTTTTCAGAAAACAAACTGTGTCTAAACCCTAATGACATGTCTGTTGACATCCAAATGATTAACACAAAAAGAAAAAAAAAGATTAAGAATAACCATAAAGAAAAATATTTTTAGATATCTAGGGAACAGCAATTTAAAAGACTTTATACAATTATATCTAATTATTTGTGCTCAGATTCCAGTTCCAGAAAACTTCTAGATAAAAATAAATACAGAATCAAACTACTCATCATTTCTGCTGCTCCTACTTGTGTCCAAGCCACACTATCATCTCTTGCTTTAATTACTCCCACCCTTAAGCTGCAAGCTGTTCCCAACACAGCACCCAGAATGATTATTTCAAAATATCAGTTCATGCTACTCCTCAGCTCAAAATGCTTTGATGGTCCCTCATTTCAAAGTAAAAGCCAAAGTCCTTATAGCAGCTTACAGATTTTCAAATAATTTTTCAGGTTTCTTGCTTTATTGTGGTACTAGGGCTCCAACCCAGTGCCCTGCATGCGAGGTAAATGGTCTACCACTGAGCTACATTTCCAGACCTTTTTATTTTGAGATAGGATCTTGCTAAGTTGCCCAGGATAGTTTTGAACTTTCAGTCCTCATGCCTACCTTCCCAAATACTTCAGAGTACAGGTATCTGCTACTGTGCCTGGCTCACTTCCTCCTTGTGAGGCTAGCTTCTTCTATACCTTACTGCTTTCTTTGTTGTCTCTCAGATATGCCAGTAATACTCCCATTGCAGAGTCTCTCCAATTACTACTTGTCCTGGCTAATATCACTATTCTCAGAGAGACACACGGCTTGGTCCCTCCCTTTTTTCAAATACTATTTCAGCAGTTAAGACCTTCCATAATGTATTTATTTTTGTACAGAAACATTTCTTCCTACCTCTACCACTCCCATCTCCCTTCACTGTGTTATTTTGCTTCATAGCATATATTATCAACTGATATACTATATACTTGTCATCTTTTCCCACTAGACTAAATTCCATGATAAAGAACTTTCTGATTATTAGCTGTATCTCCAGTTCCTACAATAGGGCCTGGCATTTGGTGTATTTACCTTAATTTATGAGAAAAACTAAAAAGTCAGTCTCATTTATCACAGATGTCACTTGCAGACCAGTTTTCATTTATATTATACAATAGGAATCTCTCTAAAACATTACATTTGCTGGAAAACTATAAATTCTTTGCTTATGCCCTATAATTTTTTTTTCTTTTTGGGGGGCGGAGGGTTTCTGTGTTGCCCAGGCTAGTCTTGAACTCCTTGGTTCAAGAAATCTTCCAACCTCAACCTGTCAAATACCTAGCACTAAAGGCTTACATTACCATACCTAACCTGTATTTGTCTTTTCAACTACAGTTACTGAAAAACACACAACTTAAATATGTATATTAAAATTCCACTGAAAGAATATTTTTTGTTATGATTTATATATGAGGTGTCCTCCAAAAACTTAAAAGAGTTAACGCAGGAAGGTCCAGAGGTAAAATGATTAGGAGAGCTATAACCTAATTAGTCCAACCTAGTATGAATGGACTGAATGGGTGGTAACTGTAGGCAGCAGGGGCAAGGCTAGAGGTGGTGGGTCACTGGGGGCTTGCCCTTTGAGGATTTTTCTTTCCTGTTGCCCCTCCTATTTACTCTGCTTTCTGGTTGCCATTAACTTTGCAGTGCTCTTCTGCCATGCCTTACTGCCATGATATTCTTCTCATCTTGGGCCCATAGCAATGGAGTCATTTAACCATAGATCTAACCTTTGAAACTATGAGCCAAAAGAAACTTTTCTTTCTCTAAGTTGTTCTTGTTGGGCATTTTGATGACAGTGACTAACATGTTTGCTTTCTTTATAACGTAAGAATTTCCCTATTACAACTTTTGATAGTCTCAGAAAAACCAATTTAGGCAAATTCTTCGAAAACTATTAACCAACCATGTACTCAAGAAATACTTCTCAAGATTTAATTGCAGAGGGATAAAAATCCTTAATTTTTCCCTCAGATTCCAGTTGGACTGTTTAGTATAACTAAGACACAAAGCATCTGAGATCTCAAGCATTAAGATTTTGTTTTTCTTCTGTTGTTCAAGATTGGGGACTTCACCTATGGCAGTGTATATTTCTGTTCATACCAGAGAATCCAAAATTATTTCCATGATGTAATAAGAATAGTGGAAAAATGCAAAATGCAGCCACCTTAAACTGGATTTAATATAGATAATTCTAATTATCTATGGAAACAAGGAATACAAATGAACCTGTTTTTTTAAAAAAAGATACTCATAAATAGATTAAAATCTTTCCCAATGCTAAACAAGATTATGAATATTTTTTTCTATTTCTCAAATAATAAAAAAAATAATAATTACATGAAATTCTCTTGGGTCAATTCTATTTTTCTTAACCCACATTCAGTGTGAGTGTTTTCACACTGACATAACACTTATTTTTTTTATTTCCCTTTTGGTAGTGGGGATTGTACTCAGGGATACTCAACCACTGAGCCATACCACTAGCCCTATTTTGTATTTTATTTAGAGACCGGGCCTCACTGAGCTGCTTAGTGCCTTGCTTTTGCTAGTTACTTATGACTCAAATACTTGAAATATGGCTTGTGGGATGAACCAAATCTTTAATTTTATTTAATTAATAAAATCTAAATAACTACATGTGGCTAGTGGCTACAATACTGAATAGTGCACATCAGAACCCAGAAATAAATCACTGGCCTGAAATAATATTCTTTATTAGGATCCATTAACTAAACCTATTTCCCAGAATTTATAAGTTCCATATAAGAATCACCACCACCCCCAAATCCCAAAAAGTTACATATGAAAGGTATATTTAAATATATTTAACATTTAAAATTATTTTTTAACATACTATCGAAACATAATTTTGTCAATAAGGAGGTCAAGAAAATTGAGCAAGTCTTGCACATATGGTGCAACTCTACACTGTGCACAGAGAAATGAAAAGTTGTGCTCCATTTGTGTATAATGAATCAAAATGCATTCTGCTGTCACATATAACTAATTATACAAAAAAAAAATCCACAAGAACCAGAAAAAAATGGAATGAGTCTTAAAAAGAGAAATGATGAAAAATATTTGCTTCTTTTTCTCTTAAATCTAGTCAGCAAGTCCTCTTGGCTTTACAATTCCAAATTCATCCACTTCTTTCCACCTCCTCTGTCTCTACATTAGTCCAAACTACTATCGTCTCTTATATACATTACTGCCATTGCTTTCCAACTAGTCTCCCTGCTTCCTCTCTTGCTCTATTCATTATATGCTACAAAAGTGATGATCTTAATGCAAATTACATTTGTTATTCTTGTCCTTAAATTTTTTTAAATGCCTTCTATGCTTAGAATATATTTCAAATTCATTAAACATGTCATATAACCCCATTCCTCCTCCTTTCTTCACACTGAAGCTCATCATGACACTGTTCTCATACTCATTGCTATGGTCCTGTCAGACTTTCCTAGTACTCCTAGTGGTCAAAAATTTGTCTGGTGTAAGGTCTTTGTGCTAAGAATGTAATTTGCTCTGATCTCTCAATGGGCAACTCTTATCATTCATGTTACAACTCAAATATCCTTCTCAAAAGAGGTTTTCCTAGATCACTATCTACTGTTGCCATCTAATCACTATTACATAGTTCTCTTTTATCATCAGATTTTCTGAAATAACCTTTTATTAAGTTACTTGTTTCTGTTTTCCTCCTCTAGGATGCAGATTCAGTGAGAACAGGGAGCTTTTCTTAACTGTATGATACACAGCAGGCTCTCAATATTTTAGGAAAAAAAACCCAAGTTTTCTGTAACTGTCGTCTTAGATTCTATATAAACTGGGGAAGTTGGTGGGAGTTCTTCCAAGACTGTCTCAGGGACAATATTACATTAAAATGGAAAGGTTTAATGACTTCACCCAAAAGCTGCTCAATAGCTTCATTTAACAGGAAGAAAAAAAAGATATTTAAAAAATCTTTTCTTTTTTTCCTTTACATCTTATCCTCCTTTTATCAGTTTCTCAGTGATCAGAAGAATGCACCTATGGGAATGGGGATGTACTTCAGTGGTAGAACAACTTTCTAGTGTGCCTGAAACCCTCGGTTTGATCCCTAGCAATGCCAAAAAAAAAAAAAAAGAAAGAAAGAAAAGGAAACAAACAAAAAAAGAATGTACCTATGGAGAGAGCTCTAATCCCTTTCTTAGCAGCCCTTCCAGGAAGTTAGTTTTTTTAGACTCTCTTCTCAATGACCTTGAAGTTACCCCTAGGGAACCATATTAATATGTCAGTTTTTTAAAAATATATTTTTAGTTGTTGATGGACCTTTATTTTATTCATTTATTTATATATGGTGCTAAGAATCAAACCCAGTGCCTCACATGTGCTAGGCAACCACTCTACCATGGAGCCACAACCCCAACCCTTCTATGTCAGTTTTAAGGTAAGGAGTCTGTGGGATTGCATAGTCTCACCTCACTTCTCTAACTGCTACTTGGGCAGTGTAGACTAAGAAGATTCCCAACAAACTTATTTAATCTGTAAATGGGCTTTTTAAGGCAATGAATAATAATAAGAAAGTCAGCTCCCAAAAGTGAAACGCTGTTCCATATACAATTTATCATCTCTGATGAGGAAAAATATTTCAAGAAAAACAAAGCAGTTGTACAAACTTTCAAGGTACTTCCTAACATCTTAGATTGTAATCTGAAATGTCCAAAAATTTTAACTTATTTATAGATGTACTATTAAGAGATCTTGTTACTGTGTTTTGATAGACTGATATTGAGGAAATAATACAAAGCTAAGATTTTTCTTTCCTGTGTATGTCAAATCAATAAGATAACAACAACAACAACAAATCAAAGAATTGTTAGTATTTTTTTCTGTAAGAAGGTGCTATAGTTTGAATCTGAAATGTCCTCCAAATGTCCATGTGTTAAAATCTTGGTCCTTAACCTGTGGCACTATTGTGAAGTGGTAGAAACTTCAAGACTTTGGGCCTAATGGGAAATTTTAGGTCCTGGGCACATGCCCTTGAAGGGGATTGTGGGACTCTAGTTTCTTCCTTTCTTTCTCCACATCCCAGACATGAGATGAGTGGCTTTTTGCTCTATAGCATGCTTCCTACCATGATCAACTGCCTTGCTACAAGGCCCAAAAGCAACAGGTTCCAACAGTCAGGGACTGAAACATCCAAAACTGTGAATCAAAATAAACCATTTCTCTTTTTAAATTGATTTATCTTAGGCATTTGCTGTAGTAATGGAAAGCTGACTAACAGAGGGCATAGAAGCATAAATTGAAATGTTCAATTTACACACATGTAATGAGAGATGTAATCTAGAGTTTTAACAGGAAATCAACCTGTTCTGGCCATTTACAATATTCATTCTTTTAAATACCCTAATTTAGCATTTCATTAAAAAAAGGCTTATGTAAAATATTTTATACAGTCCAGAAAAACATAAACTAGATAATGACAATGTGCCTGTGGCTACTGTGAAAGAATGTGTTTCAGCAAGTGAGTCTATTAACATAAATCTTATGAATCACAGACTCTTATTTTTCTTAATTGGTCTAAAATACAGCATTTCAAGTTGATACTCAACATGATAAGCAAATTAAAAACTATAAATATATTTCTGAATTTGTTATTTTATGGTACAATGTTTTGGAGAACTGTGAAAGAAATTCAGCCAATTGAACCTATCATACAATTGATTGAGTCTTTACTGTATTTCTGTTTTATATATCAAGTGATAGGTGAACTAGCCCCTTGTAAAGAAGGGATTTATGAAACATGAAGGACTGTTTTACCTTCTAAGAGCCAGTTCTACACCTCATTTGTTGTTCCTAACACCTAAGATATCAGTATGGCAACCATAATCATTCTGACAATGAATGTGAGCAAAACAAAATGCCAATTATCCTCGCTGAAGATCAGTACCCTTGAAATTTCCCACAATTTAAGGTTACAGTTTTTGTTCTTTTCTTGAAGTACATGAAATTATTGAACCTATCATACAATTGATTGAGTCTTTACTGTATTTCTGTTTTATATATCAAGTGATAGGTGAACTAGCCCCTTGAAAAGAAGGGATTTATGAAACATGAAGGACTGTTTTACCTTCTAAGAGCCAGTTCTACACCTCATTTGTTGTTCCTAACACCTAAGATATCAGTATGGCAACCATAATCATTCTGACAATGAATGTGAGCAAAACAAAATGCCAATTATCCTCGCTGAAGATCAGTACCCTTGAAATTTCCCACAATTTAAGGTTACAGTTTTTGTTCTTTTCTTGAAGTACATGAAATTATCTGGAATAAAACAAAGTAACAGTCTGGATTGTATGAACTGTATAAAGCAATTTAGCACAAAGTCTGGAAGCACAATATTTATGCTCTGGTATAATACCCTTTTCCAACTTGTAGAATTGCAGAAATTATAAAGCAAAACCACTACAAATTTAAAAAGAAAAGTATCAAATGTTTATATAATTACTAAATGTTATGGTTTGGAAAACCAAAATGCCACTAAATGATGTTATTATACACTATGCTTTAGGTCTTTAATTGAACCTGATCTGATGTCTGTAGTTTATAATTACAGAAAGAAATATCAGGCTTTCCCAGATTTACTAAATAACAATTTGATTTAAAACATTTTCAGATTTGTTAAAACTTAAAGGAAACCAGTTATGTCTATATTTTTGATAGCTGGATTAAAACTTCCAGTATTACTAAAGCAACAAGACATTTTCAAACATAAAAGGCATAACTTATACCTAAATTTATAAACTTATTTTTAAAAACTCTTTGACCAAATTGTTATGTGCATGTTATAAATATGACATTCATCACATTCATCACAATGAATCCCATTATTATGTAAAATTAAATGCAATAAAAAACTCTTTGAAATATCCTTAGTATAAATAATACAATTATACTAGTTTAATTTCAAACACATACATGAATATGCTACCAAAGCAGCATCACATGTAGGTAGCTCCATTCCTATAGTAGACAACAAAAAAATCTTAAAATCAGGATGATAGTCTTCTGTATTTGTATAGAGGTGACTGCTGACATAGAAGAGCAAGCATAGGTGGCCTTACAGACAAGTAGATTGGGATGCTAATAAAAGTAGTAGGAGTGAGGAAGAGGTCAGGAGAATTAAACAACAAAGGGAAGATGTGATATGCCATTATTTGCCTACATAATATTATTCAACCATCCATATGTCCAAACAGTTATTAAAATGCTGAAAAGAAAGTAGGCACTGTAAAATGTTAGTTTTTACTTTGACCAAAGTCACGCATTTTTTTTTGGATTGCACAGAAGGTCTATATGATTTCAGAACATACTTAAACTCCAATCTTGGTTTATCAGTGAGTTTGAGTCTTTCAACTTCTGGGTCAGTTGGTCCTCTAACTTACACGTACAACTCTGAGAAAGAATCTCCAACTTAATCAATACCAACAGCCTAATAATACTTAACCTACTCTCTTGCACAGTAAAATCAAAGTAAGTAAATGGAATGTCTTCATGTACAAAGCTGTGGAAATACACAGGCCACTGGAATAATAGAGCCATGCTCCAGATACAACTTGGTGTTATAATGCTTATCTCTTGACTTCTGATCTGGACACAGAATTATGGAAATATCTATGTACCTATAATATTTATATAAACTCACAATTAACCAAGGCCTGCTCTCAATCGTCTTTAGCACAAATGCTGGTAGTGTGTTTATTGCAAAAGGAAGAATGTGATTCTTGGTAGAAAAATAATGCTGCATGACAATGTGTATACCACCTGACCTTGTAAAGCATCAGTTTCGTTTCTATAAAACGGGATAACAATCAAACCCTGACTCACAGGGTTAGTGAGAGGCTCAAATAGGAAACGAATTTGAAAGTACTAAACCATTATTACTATGTAAGGTTCTCTTTTTTTCCCCTGAACTTTTGAACTTTCAACTTAAAAGAGGTTTAAGATCAAAATATTCAAACGTAGGAAATACAAACTAATAGGGTTTGGAAAGGGTGAAAGAGAAATAAATTTACGATCAGGATACTGAGTTAGAACAAGGGGAGTAAGCTGCAGAATTATAGTAAAGTCCTGTTGCAAACCCAGAAGAGTTTCATGCTTATCCATTGTAGACATGGGCCGGCCATGGCACCCCCATCCCCACACCCAAACTATACTGTGTTAGGCTTAGGTGAATCACTGGGGACAAGTTCAGTCTGGAGGTGCACTGCAGGAGGGGGGGGTGGGGGTGGAGGGCGCTGAGGGGGGTAGACTTCCAATTCTGACAATCACCTCTCCCTCAATACTTTCAAAGAACACTCCATTCCTCCTTCTCTTTGGATCTGGTCCAGCCTATTTGAACAATTCCAGGTGAAAAAAAGAAAAATGACTGTTAAAAACTTCTTTTAGAAGGACTCTGTAACTATGGAACACCAGTAGCACCATTACTCCTTCCCTACCATCATCTACTTCCAATGGTAAGGTTCAGTGTCTGAAAAGCGGGTTATGTTTTATTTCTCCCACAGGCCTTATCCTCCAAGTCTGACTCTCTCATGTATGAAATGAAGAATGATAGCTCCTGTCAGCCTCATCCCACCTCCACCAAGAGGATGAATGAGACAGTGCCTGGAGTGGTGTCCCATTATGCCCTCTTGCCTTAAGAAAATCGTCCTGTTAGAACCGACATCTTCACTGAAACAAGCAAGGCTGAAGCGAGCCTGGCGCGTCCCACAGAATCTATTTCGGGGAGAAGGGAAGGGGGCCCGTCGCCAGTCGGGAGCGGGGACTGGGCCCACCAGAAACCTACCTGTTGTTCCGGATGCTGACCAGCACGCACAACACCAGCTCCAAGTAGGTGCGCAGCACTTCCAGCCAACGGGTGGAGAGCTGCAGGCCCTCGACTTCTTCCCCTCCAGTTCCCGAGTCCGCGCCACCTCCGTCGCCAGGGCCGCCGCCTCCGCTCAGGTAGTTCTCCGCGGCGAACTCAACGCGCAACTCTCGCACGAACCAGCCGCACTTGCGCATGAGGAATTCGAGCCGGGGCTGCTCCGCGGGCGAGACGCGGAGGCAGATGCGGAGCTGAGGCCACAGAGCCGGGTAGAAGAGGCACTCGCGCCAGTGCGAGCAGGAAGCCGAGGCCCGCAGCCGGTCCGGCGCGGGCAAGAAGGAGAAGATATGCACGATCAGCTCGCTGGGTAGCGACGCGGCGCCCGCTGCCTGTCCGCACAGAGCCATCCGGCCCCGCCGCCGGCTGTCGGCTCCCGGCCGCCCCCGCAGTCCCCGGAGCAGCCCCCGCAGCCGTCGCAGCTGCTGCACCCGCAGCCGCTGCCGCCGCCGCCGCCACCGCGCCACTCGGGCGGCCCCGGCTCGGGTTCGAGCTCCCGGCGGTCGGGGCTGCGGCACTGACAAGAACAACAACATCAATGACAAGGAAGAAGGGGGCGGAACCGTCGTGGGTCTCGGCGGAACCAAGTGGAGTACAAGTTGCGGAGAGGGGGAAAGGCCCCTATGTAGGTGGCCTGCAAATAGCGAGTCGTAGGTCTTTCAAACTGTACTCACGCGCGTCCAAGGCCTGCCCAGTCTGTAACTTCAAAACCCTCGCTGGTACTGTCTAGGGGCCCGGAAGTAGCTGGGCTTACCGTAAGGAAACGACAGCCCTCCCCGCGCCTGGAGGCGGAGGCTGGGCAGTGGTAGGAGCTGAGTTTGACGTCACCCGTGGTGGGAGGAGCCTGGTGCGAATGAGCGCGACTTCCGGAATGAGGATGCGCCGGGTTGCCGGTAGGGAAAGGGAGACGCGGCACGTGACTCCTGACGCACGGAAGCCAGGGGCATTGAGGGGGCGGGGCCCGGACTGGGCGCTGGAAATCGGGACACTCGATTCTTGGTCCCAGGCGGTAGAACTTGGGCGGAGTGCTAGAGATCTTGAGACTTATTTTTGCACGTTTCTTACTTGCTGCGCTGCGGACTTTTAAGCCAAAGTGTCCACTTTCAGGGTCTCTTTCAGTGGTCCCACTTGCCAGAATATTAAGAATTGCTGAGATTGCATTGCTGAAGAGAAGCAGGGGGACTTGCAGGCTAACCTGCACAGGAGGTGTCCGAAGAGGAGAGGCGCGGGGCGGGGCAGGGCCTTGGGGGGCCCGGCGGCCACGAAGCCTATAGGAGGCCCCAGGCGGACCTCCTTCACTCGGACTGCACAGGTGGATTTCCCTGCGCCCCTAGTGTAGGGAAGGATAGCGCCACCCTATGGTTTTAAAGGGGGAGAAAAAAGTGGCAAATGAATCTGGGATCTGCTGATTGCCGGTTCGTTCTCCAGGGCCTGAGGAAGGGCCCCGTTGAAAAATTTGGGATGATAGTGGATTTCTTCAGCTTGGCACCCTTAAGGGGAGGAGCTTTTTTCTTTCCTCTGGTGGTGCTGGGGACTGAACCCTGGACCTTGTGCATGGAAGGCAAGCACTCTACCAACTGAACCATATCTCCAGTCAAAGGAGAGGAGTTTTTGAAATACTTTCCCCTAACTGCACCACAATTTGAGAGTTACATGACTGGTTGAAAAGGGGCAGTGAAGTCAGAAAGGATTAAGTGATTTTGTGTAATAATTGAGGTTTTCTCTGGGTGGGGGCTGCCTCTTCAATTAGAAGAGCCACATCCACCTCCAAGCGTTACCTGTGATTTTGAAACAGCTACATTTTCCTGCTCTATACGTTAAGAAAGCTAGATGTTTTTAGCCCTTTTTGGGCAAAGCTCTCTGTTCATGACTCATTGGGTTGTCAACAGTATTATGTTGTTACCTCAGAGTTTTCTTCACAGTGCCTATTTTTCTTTTTTTAAAGGAATCCTGTAGGTCACTTCTCAACTCTTGCATGCAAGAGTTCTGTGTAGTTATATTTTATTAATATTTAACAAGCATTTAGTGGTAACAGCAGTGAATTAGGAAGTTAAGGCTTGGATTTTAAATTTAATTCTTTGAAGTATTTTGAAGTGACCTTTAGACATCTAGATCTTCTAGTTCATTGTATGTCTATAAAACATATTCCTGTATAAAAAGAATAACCTCGTGGGCTGGGGCTGTGGCTCAAGCGGCCCAGGTTCTATCCTCAGCACCACATACACACAAAGATGTCGTGTCCGCCGAAAAATAAAGAATAAATATTAAAATTCTCTCTCAAAAATAATAAAAAAATAACCTCACACTTGGCAAAATTTCAGTATTGTCTAATATTCCTTATACAAATTTGGAGTTATTTTCCGATTGTCTGTTAAAGCTGCTTTCTCCCAACCAGGATCCAATTAAAGACCACCTTTATATTTGGTTGTCTATATCGTCTCTTTTAATCTAAAAATTAAAAGGTTTTTTTGGGGGGGGAGGCGGGTACCTGGGATTGAACTCAGAACTCAGGAGCAGTTAACCACTCAACCACATTCCCAGCTCATTTTTGTATTTTCTTTAGAGACAGGGTCTCACTGAGTTGCTTAGCAAACTCACTAAATTGCTTAGGCTGGTGTTGAGTTTGCGATCCTCCTGATCTTCCTGCTTCAGCTTCCCCGACTGGCTGGAATTACAGGCATGCGCTGGTTTAGTCTTTTGATTGTTAGTGTTCACGATTCCCACAATTTTTTTTTAATTGTTTTATTCTTGGGAGATATTTTTTCTTTAAGTTTATTTATCTTTGAGGCAAGCACTCTGCCACTGAGCCACAACCCCAGGCGCCCCCCCACACTTGTTTTTAAACTGATTTTTTAAAAAGACCAGGCTAATTACCTGAAATGGAATATTTTACCTTCTATACTTGACTACTTTCTTTTGGTGTTCAAATTTCACCTCTATTTCCTATATTTCTTATAAATATGCAAATTAATAAAGACTTTAGCCTTTATATGATGTTGAGTACTTTACATGAAATCACATTTATTTGAACAATCACAAATAGTTTCACAATGACTATTTGTGGATTAGGCTGATAATATCTTGATCTTCCATGTAAAGTTCTGTGGTATTTTTTCCTTCCTTCAAAAAGACTAACCTGTGCAGTGTGATTTTTGTTTCCTACAAATATCCAATTCTCCCATCAACCATTCACTGAATGGGTTTGATAGCAATTCATAATTCTTGCCTGAATAATTTTTATTAAGGGTTATAAAATGACAATTTTGCATTCTTTCATTCCATCTATATTTATTAATTTTTATTCTGTAGATGCTTTCTTTCATACACTAGGATCATTTATTTACCCTGAAATATTAGCTCCTTTTGGAAAAGCAGAAAAAAAAATGCGTAATTGTCTCTTTTTTTTTTTGTCAGCCATTTTGAAAGCAAGTTTTTATGGCTTTGGAGGATGATAAGTGAATTTTCTTAGCTCTTTCTGAAGAATATTATATATATTATGTATTTTATTAATGGTTTATAGATTTTAAGCAGTTATAGTTGTTGATTCTCAAATCTTGATGCTTCTATAACACCTATCAATTCTGTGTAATTATTATAGTCTTAAAAAATTCCTTGAGTGGATTCAGTAGATATAACACAATGGGTAGGAGAGTGAGGCTAGATTTTGATTTTTTTTTTCCCTGTTTTGGTTTTGCTGTGATCTAAGTAGGAGTTCTTAAAACAAATTGCTCATAACCTCTTTGGTCTTTGCTTTCTTCATCTATACAAGCATGTGAATCCTTGCAGCTCTATTGTTTTCTGATTCTTAACAAAAACCCACTATTAAATTGAGATAAATTTTACATTTGAAATTCATCCAAGTTGATGATGATTTTTAGTAATTTTACCAAGTGGTGCAATCATCACCATAAATCAGTTTTAGAACATTTTCATCCCTCAGGATTCCTCTTGGCCATCTGCAGCTAATCTGTTCTGTCTCCGAGCAACTACCAATATACATTCTGTCTCTGTAAATTTGCTTTTTTCAGACATTTAAAATAAATGAAATCATGTGATATATGGTCTCTTTTTTCTTCTTCTTTTTTTTTAAACAATTGTTTATTATTTTTAGTAAAATCGTGGTTTATGACAGGAAAATGGGTCCTGTTAAACTGCATTTATAGTCTGCAGAACACCTTGGGTTAGCATAGATTCTACTCTAGATTTCACCGACCTCCCACCTAGCAAGTTCTTTTCTTCCCTGCTAGCTGGACCTGCAGATGGAAGAGGCAAGAGCTGGGATTAGTTGCCAATAGTTCTTGACATAAAACGGGTAGCATAGTAATTTAAACTGGATTCAACCTGTTTGCATCTTACAAAGGTAAACAGCTAAAGAAAGTAAAATAAGAAGTTACTGCTTGGAATGTACAGTGCATATTGGCCATGTATACCTCTTTACGATTTGTCTGCTTGCTTCTCCTGTTCAATCATTTCCTTGAAAGGTGGAGGATTTTTCTCATATTTATCTTTTCCATTTTGAGTTACTGAATTGCTCCTTTTTAGCCATATGGGATTTGTTAGACATGCTTGCTGAGCAAGCGGAGCAAGGTAAGTGAACAAGCAGAGTCTGGTCTATGAGAGGCCACCATTGAGTGTCCACTTCCATCTTCTTACACTTAGCATAATGTTTCTGAGTTTCATACATGACCAGCATATGTCAGTAATTCATCCCTTTATGTTGCTGAATAGCATTCCATGGCATGGAATTTTTTTTGTGTGAGTGTGGTCTACTCATTCATTTGTTAATGAATATTTTAATTATTTCTAGTTTGAGGCACTAAAGAGTAATGTTGCTATGAAACATTCATGTGCAAGTCTTTGAAGTTTTTATTTATTTTTCTGTCTGTCTATTTATCTATTTATTTATTTTCAGACTGGGTATTGAAGACTTCATGAATGCTAGGCATGTGCTCTAACACTGAGCCACGTCTCCAGCCCCTGGATATACATTTTAATTTCTCTTGAGATAACTAGGAGTGAAAGGGGTTGTATGTGTAACTTTATGAGAAATTGCCAAACTGTTCAGAGGTGGCTACACCATTTTCCATTCCCACTAACAATGCATGAGGGTTCTGGTTTCCTGGCTTTTTGACCATCTGGAAATGTACTCTGATTTGAGATTGATATTTCTTTCCTTAGCATTTTGCTAGCAATGAGCTGCCTTTTTCTAGGGCATCATTAATAATTAGCCTTTAATTATGAGGAATTATTCATAAAGGAAACAAAAATATATCAACCTTCCTTAAAATAAGATTCTGCTTCTTAGTGTATATTTGAATTTTATGTTTTCCTATTACATGATGAATGATAGGAATATTATTATTAATAACCATTAACTAAGACATGGATTTTTAAGGTATGGCCTTGCCCAGTTATAGTAATAAAACTCTAAATGATGAACAAAATTTGTCTTGTCAACTCATCTTTAATACTAATTAAATGTTTTATGAATATGTATATTTAACATGCTAGTT
The DNA here is from genome assembly GCF_052094955.1 of Ictidomys tridecemlineatus. Lineage (NCBI taxonomy): Eukaryota > Metazoa > Chordata > Mammalia > Rodentia > Sciuridae > Ictidomys > Ictidomys tridecemlineatus. Next base: position 75,969,637 of record NC_135481.1, on the reverse strand, counting down.
AGATTATTTCTTTTGACTCTCTCTCTACATATATGCATACACACACATACATACTCTATGCTGATAAAGTAACAAAACTGAATTCAAAGGACAGCATAAAAACACATTTTATGAAGTTCTAAAGTCTGAGCTATGATTCAGAGTGTGGGAGGAAGTACTGGTGGTTTTATGAAGCTCATAAGTACCTAGTACTACTAAGTTCCAGATTCCAAAAGTGGCATATTGTCACTATAGCAACCATCATGCATATTTGGACTTGAAACCCAGGCAACCAGTGGTGGATATGACTAAAACATCAAGGTAGATATTTGTTCTCCTGAATTGATATGCCTGCCTGTTCATAGTCAATGGTTCTGTTTTTTTCTTTACATATGTGATTAATTATTTTATAGAGACATACTCTTTTAAATGTATTTTTTCTGGTAAACAAATTAAGTATTCAATATTCTCATATTCCTCCTTTTAAAACATGCTAAGTTTAGTGCTTTTCCAATGAAGTGATTAGGATATTAAATATATCCTACATAGATAACTGTCTCCCTGTTATTGCTTAAATGTGGCAACTAGTTATGTGCTAAATATAACTTTTATTATACTGAATCACTTGTCATTTTATAAGAGAAAAAGTAACCAGTGATAGGTTTTATTTTAGCCAGGACTTAGGGATACTAGTAAATGTGAAAATTTCCCAAATTTAAATATTTCTGGAAAAAGTGGGTTTTTTTGTTTGTTTGTTTGTTTCTTTTGTTTTTGTTTTTGTTTTTTTTTTTCCTGAAGGAAGTCCTAGGTTTTGAATGCAGTTGGCAGTTGTGAATCCCTTCCAATTATCTGTTAATATGTATCCAATAAATTTGCCTAGGGGAGAATAGATTTGGAAACCTGATTTTTTTCTCTCCACTGTTATCTATTGGAGTGGTTTCTTGTAGGATCATATTATAGGAAAAATAAATGAGGAATTATCTCAGAAACTCAGGATGCTGAGAAGGAAGATTGTAAGTTCAAGGTCAACCTGGGCAACTTAGTGAGACCCTATCTCAAAATAAAAAGGGGCTGGGGTGGACTGGGGCTGTGGGAGCTCGGTGGTAGAGTGCTTGCCTAGCATGTGTGAGATACTGGGTTTGATCCTCAGCACCACATAAAACCAACTAAATAAATAAAATAAAGGCATTGTGTCCATCTACAACTAAAATTATACACACACACACACACACACACATGGCTGGGGTTACAGCACAGTGGTAAATAACCCAGTCTCTGGGTTCAGTTCCTAGTAGTGACAATAAAAGACAGCTAAACAAAACAGAAAGAAAGAAATAAGGTATTTTGGGCAGCTCATCTTACAGGGGAAGCTGGGTCTACATTGGTGAGCTGAATGCAAGATAAAGGCCATGTCATTCATTGGCTGTCTTGGCCTAGATGTAACAGGTTGCTTATATGTTATCAGAGCTTACGAAAACCAACACTCCAGTTGGTTGTGCAAGTTTGTAATATGATAGGGAGTGTGGAAGATTGTGACTTACCAGAGGATGCTTCCCCAGCAGTGGGAAGGTGAACTCTGTTTTTACATTTCCTAGTTCTTTAAGGGAAAAGGTAAAATCCCTATATTACCACTTTATACTTTTACTTTATTATGAGCATAACAGAACCAGATTTAGTTGGATGGAATAATGTGTTCAATGCTTTGGACAGATGGATATATGGATTAGGGTGTTGTAGCTCAGTTGTAGAGCACTTACCCAGCATGTGTGAGGCCCTGGGTTAGATCCTCAGCACCACATAAAGATAAATAAATAAAATAGAAATATTGTGTCTATCTACAACTAAAAAACAAAAGAGAGGGAGGGAGGGAGGGAGGGATGGAGGTAGGGGGAGAGAGAGAGAGAGAGAGAGAGAGAGTGAGATGCGTTAGATATGAGGTACTCCCTCAACTCCTATATTAATGAAAGAATATTCTTAGGTGAAATGATTAGATTATGAGAACTATAACCTAATTAGTTCATCCTAGTTCAAATGGACTAACTATGTGGTAACTTTAGGTAGTTGGTGCCTGGTTGAAGGAGGTGGATCACTGGGTTCATGCCCTGGAAGAGTTCATCGTCTATGCAACCTCTTCCCCTCATTCTCTCTACTTCTTGGTTTCCATGAATGGAGCAGCATTCCTCCACCACATGCTTCCATATGCCTCTCTTTGGGTCCAGAGCAATGGATTTGGCCCACCATGGATTAAACCTCTGAACTGTGAACTCCCCCCCCCAAAAAAAATAGATAAATAAATAAACTTTCCTCCTCTAAATTATTTGGAAGAGGAGGGTAATTTTGGTCACAGCAACAAAAAGTTGACCATCACATAAATTGGTAGCCAAAGTGGAGTTATTGGTGTGACAATTTGCCCATGTGGTTCAAAAGCCTTTGGAAATGGTTTGCGGGAGGGGTTTGGAAAAATTTGGGCATATAGGTTGAAGAAATCATAGAATGTTATAGACAGAGATTAATGGGTGATTCTGGTTAGAGCTCAGAAGTCCAGAATGCAGACAGTAAAGACTCTGCTCATAAGGTTTCAGAGAGGAATAAAGATTCTTCTGGGAATTGGCCTAGAGACTATTTTTGTTATATTCTGGCAAAGAACTTGTGTACTTTTTCCCAATGTTTGAGACTTTGTGTGGGGCTGAATTTAAAGGCTAGGGCCTAATAAATCTGGTGGAGGAAATATCAAGGCAATGCAACATTCAGGCAGTGATGTATGTTCAGCCCCAGGGCAGCAAATGCCCTAGCATACTGTTTACCAGTCCTAAAGAAAGAACATGGAGGTCACAATTGAGAAATTTTGGACATTTTATTACTCATGCACTCCTTGGTGGTGGCAGGCTGGTATATAAGAGAGGAGAGTACCACTGTATAAGGAAGGGGAATATGTGGGATAGACTGTGTGCCCACTCAAGATGGAGTTCTTCAGGTGTTTTATGAGTATATTCTTTTACTTTACAACCACAATCCTCTGTTTTGAATCTCACCTAAAGAATGGAGATAAGGAAAATGACCAGCTTCCCTGCTCAATTTCCTTTATTATCACTTTCTGTAGAGTCCTTTTTATTTTACTGTAAGCTTTTCGAGGCACTGATCAGTGTTTAATCAATAGTGTGGATTTTTTTAGCAGTTTTTAGCTATTTGCTATGAAAATTTGGAGCAGAAAGCAAAGCTGAAGGATTAAAAAGACATATAGTTTGGCTAGAAAAGTCCATGTAAAATTGGGGTCAAGAATGATGTGGTAGTTAAGGAGATTATAGCTACTAAAGAGATGCTAAGTACTTTGCACAGAGGCGCTAGGAAAGATGACCTGAGAGCATCTCAGGAATTTGTAAGACCATACCCATTAGAGTCTCTAGGGTGTCGAAATGTAAACTACTTTAATAGAACATAGGAGTATCCTGCTTGCACAGGAGTGTCTAGGAAGTTTTTTTCCAAAGGTTTGTTTTAGTATTCTCAGCAAACTAAGCAGTTAGAAGCTTTTGCAGCCTTGGTTGTAGGAAGCATGATTATTGCTCATGCTGGTGGCAGACCTTGGCTCTCTCTGGTTGTGCATGAATGCAAGTGCTAGTGTTAGGGGGTTATGGAGACTTCCACTAAGATTTCAAAGGAAAGCCTGGGTGGCCAAGCAAAATGTGGCAAAGTTGCAATCCCTGTGGTAAGTCCCTGAAAGGATGATGCATATGGTATAAGAAGGAAGATGAAACTGCTATGGAGACCCCCCTGAATGAAGAGATTCCAATAATATGGACTGTATGCTAGCTTCAGAGAGACCCAGGTTAAGAGAGAGGCTGCAATCACTGAAACTGGCAAGTCCAAAGGAATTGGATTTTCCAAGCCCTTTGGAGAAAGCATTTCATCAACATCTGCCCATGCACTGGATGTGGAATAATAGAAAATATTTGCCCATCTGGATTTAGGATATATTTTAGTTTCATCTCTTCTTTATATTCTACTATTTCTCCCTTTTGGAATGGGAATGTTTACTCTGTACCTCTGTTTATGCCTATATGTAACTTGATTTTAATTTTTTTTTAGTACCGGGGATTGAACTCAGGGCACTCAACCACTGAGCCACATACCCACCTCTATTTAGAGACAGAGTCTCACTGAGTTGCTTAGCACTTCACTTTTGCTGAGGCTGGCTTTAACTTGAGATCCTCCCGCCTCAGCGTCCCACGCTGCTGAGATTATAGCATGCACTACCACGCCCAGTTTGATTTTGATCTTTGTAGGGCTCACAGCTAAGAGTTTGCCTTGAGACTTTGGAGTTGTACTTTGGGGAAATGCTGGAACTTGTAAGATTATGACAATTCCTGGAGATGAACTAAACCCATTTTTTATTGTGAGATGAAAATGACCTTTGAAGGGGGCAGAATGTTAGGGTTTGGATATGAGGTACTCCTCAGAAGCTCTGTGTTAATGCAGGGATAGTCAGAGGTAAAATGATTAGATCATGAGAGTTGTAACCTAATCAGTCCACTCTAATTTGGATGGAGTAAGTGGGTAGTAATTATAGCAGATGGGATGTGGCTGGAAGGGGTGAATCACTGGGGGCATGTCCTGGAAGTGTTCATTTTTCTTGTGATCCCTTCCCTGGCTCTCTCTGCTTCCTGATTGCCATGAATGGAGCAGTACTCCTCTGCTGTGTGTTTCTACCATGATGTTCTGCTTCACTTTGAGTCCAGAGCAATTGAGTTGGCTCATCATGGACTGAACTTTTGAAACTATGAGTCAAAATTGTACTTTTATTCCTCTAAGTTATTCTTGTTGGACATTGTGGTCGTGGTGATGAAAAACTGACTAACAGAGAGAAAGGAAATTTCTTTGGAATATAATATAGTCCAGCAACCATTCAGAAATCTGTCTGGTACATAGACACCATGGCTTAGTGACTCTTTATCCAGAGATGCCTGAAACTACTTTTTCATTTATATTGACTATTAAGGGGGAAACCATACTTTCATGCCACAAAATATAACAAGTTTTATTTTTACTTGAAGGTTATAGAGTTTATCCCTAAGTGTTCAGTTTGCAGAGGAAGATTCTTACACCTCTGAAATCCAGCAAGAAGTTTCTAGTAGAAATTCATTATTTTGTTTTATTTTTTACATTTAAAGGTACATGAAACATAAAAGTTGTACTTATTAATGAGATACCATGTAATATTCTGTACATGTGTACATGGAATCATGTTTAAATCAGGTTCAACCCTCTTATGCCATCAAATATTTATTATTTATGTATGGTGAAAACATTTCAAACCCTTGCTTTTAGTTTTTGAAATCTACAGTACATTATTGCTAACTGTAATCACCATGCTGTGCAATAGCAACCAGAAATTCTTGCTCCTTAGTATCTATTGATACTTAGTATTAGTATTGATACTTAGTATCTATTGATCAGCTCCCCATCACCTCCTGCTATTCCAGTTTCTGGTAGCTCTTAACTTTTATGAGATCCACTTTTTTAGATTTCACATATGAGCAAGATCATGTGGTACTTGTCTTTCCATTCCTGACTTATTTTGTTCTACATGATTATCTCCAGTTCCATCCATGTTTCCACAAATAATAGGATTTAATTCTTTTTTAATGGTGGAATAGTATTCCATTGTACATGTATACTAGAGTTTCTTTATCCATTCATCAGTTGATGGATGTTTGGGTTATTTCCACCTTTTGGCTATTGTGAACAGTGCTGTAGTTGATATCAGAGTGCAGATGTCTCTTTGGAATACTGATTTCAATTTCCTTTGGATATATGCCTAGGAGTAGGATAGCTGGATCATTTGGTAGTTCTATTTTTAATGTTTTGAGGAACTTCCATACTGTTTTTCATCATGTCTGTACTGATTTACATTTCTAACAATGGTGTTCATGGGTTCTCTTCTCTCCACATCTCCTCTAGCACTTGTTATTATTTATTTTGAAGTATGCAGTTTGGTCAGTTTTGACATATATGTACCCAATACAATCAATATAAAAATCATTCCATTTATGGAAAAATTTTTTTTCCATAAAAAAAAAATTTGAAATCATGCAGGCTATATTTCCTACATGATTTACTACATTAGAAATCAATCACTTTAAGACACAGAACACTACCCCCACATCTCAACTACTTCAAAATTAAATGGCACACTTATAAATATCTCACAGGTCAAAGAAGAAAGTACAAGAAAAGTAAATAAAAAGTGTCTTGAACTAGGAGATAATAAAAGCTTAAAAGATCAGAATCTCTAGGATGAAACAGTACTCAGATGAACACTTATAACTTAAGTACTTATATCAGAAAGAAGCTAGATTAACAATCAAATTATTTTCAAATTAGGTGGTAGAAGAAGCTTTTTAGTTTGAATCCATCCCATTTATTTATTCTTAATTTTACTTTTTGCACTTTAGAAGTCTTTTCAAGGAAGTTAGATCCTAGGCCAACATAGTGAAGATTTGGGCCTACTTTTCTCTTCTGTTGAGTGCAGGGTCTCTGCTCTAGTGCCTAAGTCTTTGATCCACTTCGAGTTGAGTTTTGCACAGGGTGAGAGATAGGGACTTAATTTAATTTTGTTACATGTGGATTTCCAGTTTTCCCAGCATCATTTGTTGAAGAACCTATTTTTTTCTCCAATGAATGTTTTTGGTGTTTTTGTCTAGTATGCAATAACTGTATTTCTGTGGGTGTAAGGATCAATAATAAAGGGAGACACAGAGACAAGGTGCAGAGGCAGGAAAGTGGCAGAGTGGCTCCTTGTCCAAGCAGCCATGTATATTTATACCAATAGGTTACATTAGGTTATTAGTACCATAACTACATTATTGTGTAGAATATCAGTAAAGTTGGTTATTCTGCAGTTACATTTTATAGTTACAATATGTAATGTTAGGAGCTTTGTGCAGCTCTCAAAAAGTCCATTGTCTGAAGTTACTGTTAGGCAGGCAAATCCAGGAGCTCTGGAGCTTGGTGAAACATTGTAGTTATCAAGCAAGCAAGTTCCTTTATTCCCAGTTATGTGACTGAGATCAAGGTTGAAACTCTCCTGAAGAACATTGCTACAGCAGCCAGGCATCCCATGTCTTTTACGTGGAAGTTTCCCAGCAGCCAGGTATTCGGTGCCTTTGCACAGAAACTTCCTAGCAGCCAGGCATTCTATGCCTTTACACAGAAACTTCCTAGCCACCAAGCATGCCACAATCATGAAGTTTATCAGAGACCTCAATCCCAAACACAGAACCCCTATGTGTGGGTTTGTCTCTGTGTCTTCTATTCACTACCATTGGTCTTCATGTCTGTTTTGGTGTCAATACCATGCTGTTTTTGTAACCATAGCTCCAGAGTATAGTTTAAGGCCTGATGTTGCTAGCTATTTTGGGTCTCTTATTTTTCTAAATGAATTTCATAATTGTTTTTTTCTAGTTTTATGAAGGATGTCATTGGAATTTAAATAGGAATTGCATTAAATCTGTATTAAATCTTTTGGTAGTATGGCCATTTTGACAATATTCATTCTACCTATTCAGGAGCATGGGAGATCTTTCCATTTTCTAAGGTCTTCTTCAGTTTCTTCCTGTAGTATTCTGTAGTTTTCATTGTAGAGATCTTTTATCTCTTTTGTTGAATTGATTCCCAAGTATTTTTTTTTCTTGAGACTATTGTGAATGGGGTAGTTTTCCTAATTCTCTTTCAGTAGATTAATCACTGATGTATAGGAACATGTTTCATTTTATGTCCTACTACTTTGATGAATTCATTTATTAGTTCTAGAAGTTTTCTAGTGGAATGTTTTGGATCTTCTAAATGTAGAATCATATCATCAGCAAATAGTGATAATTTGAGTTCTTCTTTTCCTATTTGTATCCCTTTAATTTCTTTTTCCTGTCTAATTGCTCTAGCTAGAGTTTCAAGAGTGATGTTGAATAGAAGTGAAAAGAGGGCATCCTTTTCTTGTTCCAGTTTTTAGAGGGAATGCTTTCCAATTTTCTCCATTTAGAATTATGTTGGCCTTGGGTTTAGCATAGATAGCTTTTACAGTATTGGGATATGTTCCTACTATTCCTAGTTTTTCTAATGTTTTAAACATGAAGGGTGCTGAATTTTGTCAAATGTTTTTCTGCATCTATTGATGGGATCATGATTCTTGTTTTTAAGTCTATTGATGTGATGAATTACACTTGTTGATTTCCATGTTGAACCAACCTTGTATCCCTGGGTTGAACCCCACTTGCTTATGGTACACTATCGTTTTAATATGTTTTGTATGCAATTTTCCCAAATTTTATTGAGAATTTTTGCATCAGGGATATTGGTCTGAAGTTTTCTTTCTTTGATGTGTCTTAGTCTGGTTTTGTTATCAGGGTGATACTAGCTTCATAGAATGAGCTTGGAAGGGTTCTATCCTTTTCCATTTCATGGAATACTTTGATAAGTATTGTTGTTAATTCTTCTTTGAAGGTCTTGTGGAGCTCGGCTGAGGATCTTTCTGGTCCTGGGTGTTTCTTGATTGATAGGCTTTTGGTGCCATCTTCTATTTCATTACTTGAAATTGATCTGTTTAAATCATGTATACCCTCTTGATTCAGTTTGGGTTGTTCATATGTCTCTAGAAATTTGTCAATGTCTTTAAGATTTTCTATTTAATTAGAGTATATTTTCAAAATAGTTTTTAATTATCTTCTTATTTCAGTTGTATCCATTGTGATATTTCCTTTTTCATCACACATTTTAGTAATTTGATTTTTCTCTTTCTTTCTTTTCATTAGCATGCCCAGGAGGTTTATCAATTTTATTTATTTTTTCAAAGAACCAACTTTTTGTATTGTCAATTTTTGAATTGTTTCAATTTCATTGACTTCAGCTCTGATTTTAATTATTAAATAACATGAAGAGAGAGCCTACATAATGGGAGAAAATCTTTACCACAAGTACCACAGAGAGAGCATTAACCAAAAAACTTTCACTTTTATTTCTCATTTCTTCTTCATGAAATATTTTATTGAGAATGTTTTGTTGTACAGGCTTTCTAATTGTGAATTCTTTTAACTTTTATTTATCATGGAAGGATTTTATTTCATCATCAATTCTGAAATTTAATTTTGTTAGGTTTAGTATTCTTGACTGATATCCATTTTCTTTCAGAGCTTGGTATATGTTGTTCCAGGACCTCCTAGCTTTGAGGGTCTGAGTTGATAAATCAGCTGAAATCCAATTTGGTTTCCCTCTAAATGTAACTTGACATTTTTCTCTGGAAGCCTTTAAAATTCTATCCTTATTCAGTGTTTAGTCATTTTCATAATAATGTGCCTTGGTGTGGGTCTGTTGAAATTTTATATATTTGAGGTACTATAAGCCTCCAGTATCTGATTTTCCATTTCATTCTTTAGGTTTGAGAAATTTCCTGATATTATTTTATTGAAAAATTGTGCATTCCTTTGATTTGTATTTCTGAGCCTTCATCTATCCTGATAAATCTTAAATTTGGTCTTTTCAGGTTATGGGAAGTTCTGTTCATAGTCTCTTAACATCTTTTTTCCATGGTCAACTTTATTTTCAAGATTACATATTTTGCCTTTATTGCTTGAATGTGGTCTACTCTATTGGCAATGCTTTCCATTGAATTTTTTTACTTGGTTTATTGATTCCTTCATTTTGAGGATTTTTGCTTGATTTTGTTTCAGAATCTCTATTTCTTTATTGAAGTAGCACTTGTTATTTTAAGTCTTTTTGATAGCAACTATTCTTACTGGGGTGAGGTGATATCTCCTTGTGGTTTTGATTTGCATTTCTTTGATGATTAGTAATGTTGAACATTTTATTCATATACTACTTCATTTTCTTAATCAGAGTAACACAAGAACATGATAACCAAAAGATATAGTACAAAAGTACTTCTGATAAAAAACACCTCTTTCTCTTCCCTTACTTCTATTTTAAGTCCTACCCCAGAAACATTTTGAATCATGTGAGTATTTGGTTCTTGGGTAACTTTAAATTATATGATTTTACCCATGCTCTTTGATTAATTAACTTTAGACATCATCTGTTTACTCCTTTTTAGAAAAGATAAAAATTTATTTCAATGACATTACTCCTCTTCCCTTTCCCATATTTTATCAATATTTGATAGTTAATTTTTATTTGGTTCTGATACTAACCAGCTTGTGCCATGTAGTAATCATAATCTTTTGTCTACAATAAAGTGAATTAGAATAAGAAAGATAATTGTTCAGTGAATATTCATTTCTTTCTTCTTTTCCACCTCTCTGAAAGGGTATATTTCCTCCTTGATAACTTATGTTGGGCTTGCTCTTCTGAATTGCTTTGACCAAAAGAATACAGACAGAAGTCATAATATACCAGTTTTTAGCTTGGGCCTTAAGAAGTCTCCAATGTTTCCATATGTTCCTTTGGGAGATTTTGATCATTGCATGAACACAACATGTCCAAGTATCTGCTGCCCAGCATTTGAGCCCCAGAAGGGGAAATATGGAATAGATGTCAACATGATCTGTATGGCCTAAATCAGAGCTGCCCCAGTTGACCTCCAGAACTTATTTCTAAGGGAGAAATCCATGTTTATTTTTTGTGTACTACTGAGATTTTGTGGTTGGTTGTTATGTGGAGAATGCTGACTAATATATAAGTGGGTACCTACAAGCAGGGTGCTGATAAAAGGAAAACCTAAAACATGGTATTGGATTCAGTACTAGGTGATAGTCACCAAGAAAACTTCCTTGAGGCTGAAAAAAATTGTGAACTCTGTTGTTTCATAACCAATCATTTTATAAGACCATTGTCTGAAGTAAAATGAAAAAAAGCATAAGTAATGAAACTGTTATTGGGCAAGGAAATAATTTCCAGGCAGAATGTTGAAAGCAGTAACAGTACTACTAGCTGCTCATGATAAGATACTACAAGAGTAGTTCAGTCTAGCACATCTGACCTCTTGATCATAATTATGTGCATCCTTTTCATTCTACTTACTTATATTCTTCTAAGAAGGAGACTTATCCTTCTTCTCCCTTTCCCTATTCTTCGTTTTCCTTTTTTTTTTTTTTTTTTTTTTGGTATGGGGATTGAATCCAGTAGTGCTTAATCACTGAGCAACATTCCCAGCCCTTTTTTATTTTGAGACAGGTGTCAGTAAGTTTCTTAGGGCCGTGCTAAGTTACTAAGGCTGGATTTGAACATGTGATCCTTCTGCCTTAATTCTTCATATTAATATGAGTATATATGGTAGAACATGCCAGATGTCAGGCTTTTATTTATTGTGAGGGAGAGGGAGCTGACTGACAGGTTGTTGGTCTCCCAAATGGCACAAAAGAAGTCTTATCTCTGGGTCACTAAAATCATAGTATAAAGCTCACTTTTGGTGGTTTTCCTTCCCTCTCTTCCTTTCAAGAGAAATACTCTAATAAAAATGCTAATTGCTGTAACAAGTAAGCCTGAAAATTTCAATGACTTAACAAAATAGCTATTTATTTATTTATTTTTACTTATTCTGACAGTTCAATAAGATTGTTCTCAGCAGGCATCTTTTCACCACATAATGATTTAATGCCCTGAATTCCTTCTGTCTTATTGTTCTGTTGTTCTTAAGGAAAACTGCTTTGTGGTTCTCTGTCTCAAGACAGGGGAAGGGGAAGAGAATGGAGAAAGGCACTTAACTGCATTGTCCAGGAAATGACATATTACTTCTGCTTACATTCCGTTGGCTAAAAGGAGACATGTTGTTCTGTCTAGATGCAAAAAGTTTTAAGAAATGAAGTTTTTATTTGTGAGATCCTAAATAAACTAGTGAGACCCTGTCTCAAAAAGAAAGAAAAAAAAAAAGAAGGACTGTGAATATTGCTCATTGGTAGAGTGTCCTTGTGTTAAATCTCTCGTACTTGGGGGGGAAAAAAAGAACAAAGTTTTTAACTAAACAGAAACTTTAAAAAAGTACATATTAATTGGGTACCATGTAATAGTCTATAATCAGATTGAACACAGTTTAGTTTTTAATAGTATCTTTTTGAACAATAACTGTTCAAAGTTCATGCAGCAGAATGTCATAATGTTCCTTTGTATTGAGATGACTTTATAAGGACCCAACAATATTTTTCCTATTAATATGTAGGCTATATTAAAAAGTTTATCACTGTTAACATCCATTTACAATAGTTTTCTTTAATGTTTTCAACTAATATTTTTAACTGCTTAGCTTTTGCCTGGCCAGTTTTTCTTTTATTTGTCTCATGTTTGTAATAAAACATTTTTTTGGAGGAAATTAATGAATATTTTATACATATAAAATATATGCAATATTATATTAATTATATTAGTTTCAGGGGTTATTTGTTATATACTTAATATAATGAATTTATATATATCATGTATATACCCTTTTTTGTTGATTACTATATTATTTTTTAAACTCATAGAAACTTCATGGTTCTGCCTCTGTGTCATCTGAAGAAGTGGCTGCTTTTATAGTTTCACATCTTTATATTATCTCTAGTCATTGAAAAAATACAAAGTCAGTTCTTGGATTTTGTTTATTATTAAAGTAACTTTTTAAAATAAAATTTTTTTTTTGTTACCATGGATTGAACCCAGGGGCATTCAATCACTGGGCAACATCCCCAGCCCTTTAAAAAAATATTTTATTTAGAGACAGGTTCTTGCTAAGTTGCTTAGGGCCTCACTAGGTTGCTGAGGCTGGCCTTGAACTTGCAATTCTCCTGCCTCAGCCTCCCGGGTCACTGGGATTACAATTGTGCATCACCACACGTAATTTTTTAAACTGGACACCAACTTGAATGAAATGTAGATTGCCAGAGAGCAAGTGATCTGTCTATTGGCCCCAGTACTACTCTAAATTATGGAAGAGGGTGTCAGAGTTTTGATTGATGGTTGACCGTCTTTTCCACAAAGGAAATTTCTCTTTCTATTATCATTTTTGTCTGGTGATCAATACTAGGCTCTGTGTATTTTCTGTGGGCAGAGATGGAAGAAGAAGGTAGAATATGTGAGTAGTGTAGTCTTCCTATATTCAGATCTTTATTTGATCTCTGTTCTTAGCCTCCCTTCCCACCTCTTCCCTCATTTCCAGTAGAGGCAGTTCCTGGGTATGTCCGAGCCCACAATCTTTCTACGATCCTAGTGGGCAGGTTGGCTTTCATTCCAGTTGCAGCTTCTCCTGGTATGTTATGTTCTGCTTATGGTATCCATATACTTATGTCTACTTTTTTCTTTCAGAGACTTTTTTTTTTAACTCTCTTGATAGCAAATGACCACCTCTTACCCTAGCTAAGTTCTCTTCACTATTACACACTGTTAAGTCTCTCTACATTGTTTTTTTATTTTAAGTTTCAGGAGTTTGATGAAGTGAATCTAAAATATTTTTTATTAGTACCCCTAACAGAATTTTAACTTTTAAAAATATGTGATGCTTGAACAAGATGTTTTTCATACCCACAGGAAGAGGTCTTCTTTGGGTTCTGGAAATACAACATAATCCCTGCAACTGATGAATCTCTACTGTACTTCAACCTTGCTGCCACTACTGTCTTAATCTTTTTACTACATTGATTCTATCACAGTTCTTTAGAAATTTGTGATGATTTCCCTTTGTTCATGTTTTCCTATGTCAACTCTGCCTATCAATTCCTGGCCCTAAGTTGAAAGCAATGTGGTTCATTATGTCAGCAGTACACGTCATTTCTCACCTGTATTCCTTTGTACATATGATCTCTACTCTGGAGAGTTTCCATTCTTTTCATATCTGAGACCTATTTAAACATAAATGTTGAATTCAAATTTCATCCCCCCTGCCCAATAGCCTGTTGTGACTATTCCAGACTTCACTTATCTTTTGCCTCTGGTCAGCAACAAAGCTTATTTATCTATGTGACTTCTTGTTGTTTCTCTCTTGTTAGTGTCCCCCCTTACCCCCATAAATTTTGGAGTCCCTAAAGGAAAAGACTATATACCTTTTTGACTGCCCTACAGTGTCTCACAAAGTAAAGGTTTCATATGGAGTATAGAAATAATGTTTTCTGACTGAAGCCCTGAGTTGTTTAGTGCTGCTCAAAGTATGGTTTGCGGGCTGATGCCAGTCCATGAACTGTTTGTAACCCCTTTGCTGGAATGTAAGTACAGAAACGGTAGATAAGTTTTAGAATATTTTATAGCAACTCAACAAAATAATTATATGTCTGTTGAAACATGTAATTTAAAAATTAATTTAAAAATTTAAATTAATTTTTTGCATGTTATAAAAGTTTTTTGATAATAATTTTAATTTAATTTTATACAAGTGGGAGTCCACAATGAATTAGAAAAATTTAAAAATGGCATTTCATCACAGATAGTTTGAGAAGCCCTAGTTGAGATTACAGGCCATATGAGAATTTAGCAATGAAGAGATCAGTATGTTCTGAGCTAGTAGATGATCTCATGATAGAGAGCTCTCCTTGGAGGTGACTAGGATTTGGATAGCTATAAAGCTCTGGTTATTTGGGACAGGAATGATAAGGTTTGGACTGAGTGAAAGAAAGTTTTGGTAATGTTCTATGGTGACCAGGGAGAAAAAAAGTTCTGGCAGTTACAAATCATATCAACAGAGAACTGGCCAGATAACAGGTAACCTGAACATTTCCTACTTATTTGTTACTGCTTGAGCTATGACAGGATGAAGACTTTTTATTTCCCATATGTTTGTGGCTGATTTTCTACAGGACCAATAGTAGTGAATACATTTTAAACTTTGCATGATTGAAACATTTCTTATAAACATAGCCTTTAAAAAGTTAGATGGTTGGTTAATTAGTATGGAATTGCTGGATTTATTCTAACTTTACTATGAAACTAAATATTATAAATCTAGTAAAGAATAATTGACAAAAATTATTTTAAATTGAAAAGCCTGTTTTTTAAAAATTTGTTTTTTTTAGATATACATGACAGTAGAGTGTATTTTGACATATTATACATACATGGAATATATTTTATTCTAATTAGGATCCCATTCTTGTGTTTGTATATGATGTGAAGTTTCACTGGTGCTGTATTCATACATAAACATAGGAAAGTTATGTCCAATTTATTCTATTGTCTTTCCTATTTCTATCCCTATTCCTTTCCCTTTATTTTCCTTTGTCTAAAACAATGAACTTCTGTTTTCCTCTCCCTACCTCCTAACTGTGTTTTAACATCTGCATATCAGAGAAACTATTTGGCCTTCGGTTTTTTGGGATTAGCTTTTTTCACTTAGCATGATAGTCTCCAGATCTATCCATTTACTGACAAAAGTCATAAAGCCATTTTTCTTTAAGGCTGAGTAATTTTCCATTGTGTATAGAAATGATCCCTGAAAGTATAGTCTTTCCCATTGTGTATATATATCACATTTTCTTTATCCATTCATCTGTTGAAGGACTCCTAGGTTGAATCCATCACTTAGCTATTATGAATTGAGCTGCTATAAACATTGATGTGGCTTCATCAATGTAATATGCTGATTTTAAGTCCTTTGGGTATATAGTGAGGAGTGGGGTTAAATGGTGATTTCATTCCAAGTTTTCTGAGGAATCTCCAGACTGCTTTCCAGATTGGCTGCACCAATTTGCAGTCCCAACAGCAATGTATGAGTATTCCCTTTTCCTCCACATCCTTCCCAATGTTTTACTTATAGTCTTGAAAATTACCATTCTGACTGGAGTGAGAAGAAATTTCAGTGTAGTTTTAAATTGCATTTCTCTAGTTGCTAGAGATGTCGAACATTTTTTCATATATTTTGATTATATTTCTTATTGGATAAAATGCCTGTTCAGGTACTTTGCCCATTTACTGATTGGATTATTTGCTTGTGTGTGTGTGTGTGTGTGTGTGTGTGTGTGTTTTGTTTTTGTTTTTTGGTGTTAAGCTTTTTTAGTTCTTTATATATCCTGAAATCAGTGGTCCCTCCGAGAGGCAGGTGGCACACATTTTCTCCCATTCTGTAGACTCTCTCTTCATGTTCTAAGTGTTTCCTTTGGTTGAAACCATTCCATTTCTTGATTCTTGATTTTGCTTCTTGAGCTTTAGGAGTCTTGTTGAGAAATTGGGTTCCTAAACTGACATAATGGAGAGTTGGCCTACTGTTTCTTCTAGTAGGTGCAGGGTTTCTGGCTTAATGCCCAGGTCCTTAACCCACTTTGATTTGAGTTTTGTGCAGCATGAAAGATAGGGTTTAATTTCATTTTGCTACATATGGATTTCCAGTTTTTCCAGCATCATTTGTTCAAGAGGCTATCTTTTCTCCATTGTATGTTTGTGGCACCTTTGTCTAGTATGAGATAACTGTATTTATGTGAGTTTGTCTCTGTGTCTTTTATTCTATTCCATTGGTCTTCATGTCTGTTTTGGTGCCAATACTATGCTGTTTTTGTTACTATAGCTCTGTAGTATAACTTAAGGTCTAGTATTGTGATGCCTCCTTCTTCACTTTTCTTGGTAAGGATTTCTTTTGCTATTCTGGGCCTCCTGTTTTTCCAAATGAATTTTCTATTTCTATGAAGAACATCATCATAATTTTAACAGGAATTGCATTAAATCTGTATAGCACTTTTGGTAGTATGGCCATTTTGGCAATATTAATTCTGCGTATCCAAGAACATGGGAGATCTTTCCATTTTCTAAGGTATTCTTTGATTTCTTTCTTTAGTGTTCTATAGTTTTCATCGTAGAGGACTTTAATCTCTTTTGTTAGTTGATTCCTAAGTATTTTATTTTATTTTTTTGAGGCTATTGTGAATGGGATGGTTTTCTTAATTTCCTGGAGCTGATTCATTATTGGTGTATAGAAACATAAGTGATTTATGGGTGCTAATTTAATATCCTGCTACTTTGCTTAATTCATTTATGAGTTCTAGAAATTTTCTGGTGAAGTTTTTTGGGTCTTCTAAATAGAGGATAATGTTGTCAGCAAATAGGGATAGTTTGAGCTCTTCTTTTCCTATTCATATATCTTTAATTTTTTTCTTTTGCCTAATTCCTCTGGCTAGAGTTTCAAGTTAAAAAGCTTGTTTTTATCTTGTTTTGTTTTCCACTATCAATATCATCTTGAATCAAAGCTTTTCCTCCTCATTACTGAATTTTAGTCATGAATTTATAGAGAACTGGGATTTTAAAACAGTTGATATAACCATTGTTCCTGGAGAATTAGCATTTAGCTTATAACACAAAATGTGAATTGAATTAATTATTTTCTTTATTGTGGTAAAATATACATAATTTTTACCATTTTACCTATTTTAAGTGCACAGTTCAGACCATTAAGTAGATTTACATTGTTGTACCTCTATTACCATCTTCTATCCAGAGTTTTCTCATCTTTTGAAAATTGTACCCATTAAATAATAACTTCCCTTCCTCCCTCTTCTGAATTAATTATTTTTAATTTACCTATTTCTGCATTTTCTTATCCTATTTGCTACCATTATGTGAACATATAGTGCCTACTCCTAAAGTATGGAACTAGCCAGAGGCTGAGCAAGGCTGAATTACATTCATGAGGAAGGATACACAACTTCCCATGATATTGGTTGGTTTACTGGGTGACAGAGTCTTGATGCGTCATATTCTTTATCTTTCATCCAAAGTCCATTAAATGTTCTAAAGTACATAAGCTGTGTTTTTGTTTTAGAGGTTACTAGGAAAATAACTACTGTAGCCTCATAATTTTAAATAAAGATTGAACTGAAATATTGCTTTGATTTTGTCTGCAACTTTGAGTACCTATGAAAGTGGATGGTAGCGTAGTCATTTTTAAGAAGCTGGATAAAATTTATATATATAGGTGTGTGTGTGTGTGTGTGTGTGTGTGTGTGTGTGTGTGTGTTTTCAGTGTCCTGATTTTCTTTCTTTCTCCCTGTCTTGTTTTCTTTGTCATGTTCATTTGCACCTCTTCCTTCCCTTGACTTGTAAGTTCACCTATTTCCCATGGTTTTCTCCATTAGTCTTTTGCTTAGAAATCTCACCTTTTCCAGTTTCAATTATCTCCCTGTAGGAAAAAATCTCCTAAGTCTGTGCTTCTTGCTTTTAAGACATAGTACTGAATCTAGGACTGTGAGCTGAACTTTTCTCTTATATGGTCTACAGTTACCCAAAACGAAGCAGGTTTATTGTTGGACTCATCATTTTCCCATCTACTTTAACTTCCCTTCTTATTTATTTATTTGTGCTTGAGACTTAACGCAGGGGCTGGCTCATGCTAAGCATGTGCTCTACCACTGAGCCCCACCCTCTGTTCCCCGTTTCCTCTTTTTAAATGGCACCACCATTCTTGTCATTAACAAAGTTTCACGTTTTGTGGTATTTTTCTCCCTGTTCAAATAGACACCAAGTCCTACCAACTGTTTTTGGCCATTGTCATATTATCTGTTCCTTTATAACCATATGCAAGAGGTTTTCCCCTTGTTGAATGCAAAGCCTATAATCAGGACCAAGAGATGAAAGAGGAAGAAAGGATAATTACTTGCAGCAAATGAGGAGAGCACTAGGGATCATTCTGAAAGCAATACCTCTCCTTGAACAAAGGAAGTAAGGGGAAACTCATGCATATTCATATTGCAAAGACTCATTATCATGTGTAGAGGTGGACATATTCCTGAGCATGCTCAGTGGGAGATTATGTTTCTTTATAGATCACATAAAAAATGACAGTCAAGCACCCTCCATTCTGGAGAATTTAGCATTATAATGAGAATGTAATGAGCAAACTTTTACATCATCTGGAGAAGAGGCTGGGTAGCTTGGCTGATTTAAATAGGTTCCTTGTGATTTTCTCTGGAGGGTCTTATCTGAAGGAAACAGAAAACAAATAACTTTAAGGAACCTTAACAGTTGTTTAAAGGGGCAGCAGCCTTTCTCCCCTCAAGCAAAGGAATTTGCACCTGAGAGTACATGCCAAGCAGCTTCAGTTTCCTTTCCATTTTTTTCTGTATTCTATTCAGTGTAGGGCTTGATCACCTTATGCCTAAATTACTGTAATAGCCCCCCACTAAGGGAATTTTCTCTCTAATACTTTCTTTGTAACTTGCACATGAATGTTGTGGATAATTATTTTAGATTATAGTTACTTGTATTTCTCTTTAAGCATTAACTTTTTCATCTTGGTACCCCTAGAAGCCTTACATCATTAGTTGGCTCTCAACTAATGTTTTTGAAAATATGGTATTCTAACTATAATCTCTTCTCTTTCTAATTTGTTTTGTAGAGCAATACCAGGTTCCTTCATTCATTGAACAAGTATTATTTGAATGCTTATTATGTGCTAAACACTCTTTTAGGCACTGAGGATATAGTAATCAACTATAAAAACTTAATGACATCTGTTGGCTTATGTTATGGTGAAGTAGAAGAAAATTAGCAAAATATGTAGTACGTTAAGTGGTGATAACTGCAAAGGAGGAAAATTAATGAAGGAGAGAGATAGTATCAAGGAAGAGAGAGTGACATTTTGGATAAAGTGTTCAGGAAGGTCCTTTTATAAAGGTGCACTTGAGTAAAAACTTAAAGGGAAAGAATGAGGTAGATAGGGAATATCATGGGGACAAGAGTTCCAGGCAAAGGGAACAACAGGTGCGGAGGACCTCAGGTGTGAGTGTGCCTGACATGCTTGAATATTGGGGAGGAGTAGAGTGATGAGTAGTGGGAAGCATGGGTGTGTGCAAGGAGTGAGGTACAGGGTGGGAGGAGGCAGATTGAGTAGGGTCTCAGAGGTTTCTATTAGATTTTTACTCTGCATTTGATGGCTAGTATTTGGAGGATCTTGAACATATAAGTGACATGTTCTGACTTAGATGTTAATAGAATCACTCTGGAAACTATCTTGAGAGGAGACAGGAAGAAGGCAAATGAGTTAGGAATTTTAACAAACCCAAGAGAGAGACAGTGGTGGCTCAGATTTCATTGATAGCCATGGGAATAATGAGAGAGTGAGAGTGAGTAGGAGAGAGGGAGAGAGAGAGAGAGAGAGAGAGAGAGAGAATGAATGCATGTGCACGCCTGGTTTTGGATGTATTTGGAATAGAGCCAACAGACTTTTTTGATAGATTGCATGGAAGATGTGAGAGAAAAAGAAAATTCAAGGATTATCTGGAGTCTTTTGGCCTGAGGAGCTGGAAGAGTGAAGTTGCTATTAACGGAGATGTGGGGGTAGCAGTTCTGAGAGGAGCAGGTTTGGTAGGTGGTTTCTCAGAAGTCAGTTTTGGCTGTGTTATGTTTGCAGTGCCTACTTGATAGTCAAGTAGAGCAAGACTGCTTAAGTAAATGAGAGCGTATTGGACTGAAGTTCAGGAAGGTCTTGGATTCATCAGCATAGAGATAATATTACCACTATGCAACCACAATTGAGTAACTTAGATAGTAAACAAAATTAAACTTTTTAAAAATAACTTATCATGTCATATCCCTGCTTGGTGTATACCTTCAAAGGCTTTAGGTTTTCAGTGTCCTTGCATAGTGTAGTTTTATATAAATCTCTTACTTCAGTCAAACCAGAATACTGTGTCGCCTCAGTTTCCCTTTTGCATTGCTGCTTTCCTGTAGTCATTTTTATTCTTTTTTACTTAGAATGTTTTCCACCCAACTTAATTCTTCAAGCAAATTTATCTTGTTACCACAGAGTAACAAGATAAACTTTTTGTTTTCAGAAACTTCTTTTGCAAAATTTTGTACCTTTATCCCATTCTTCCTAATCTTCTCTGTACTGTTACATTCACCATGTTTTTATATGTATCCTTTTTCCTAATGAGAGCTAGTGACATTTATGGCAGAGACCCAAGATTTTCAATACTTTGCCTTCCACAACAATCAGAACTCTGGTTCTACTTCTCAGAGGCAATTTGTGTGGGAAATAGTCTTTCCAAACACTGGAAGGTTAGAGGAAGTGGGGTTGTTCAGGAACAGCTGGATGTAGAGTCTGCTTTCTTGCCTTAGGATAGGGTTTGGCTCAAGAACCAGCAGGAACTCAGATGTTTGTAATTTCTTCCCTTTATAGGGCACAGCTTGTTAATGTTTGTCCTTTCCAAAATGGTGATGTAAGCCCTAAGCATAAAAGAGAAGTGCCACCCTAACAGCTGAGCTTATCAGATATGGCAAATCTACCTTGCCCTCCCCCTGGCAGCACATGACTATGCAGGTCAGTAGAAGCTGTGCTGAGACAAGCTGCTGTTCTTGCTGAGTGGCAGTTTCACTGCTGATAAGATTTTGGGGCTTTGGCTTAGTAAATCAGGAACTACATCTGAATGTAGTGTGTGTGTGTGTGTGTGTGTGTGTGTGTGTGTGTGTGTGTTTTCTTCTAGCCTTATTTAAGGCTAGTTAAGGCTTACTGATTATGGGTCAGTCTTAGTTCTAATGCTTCACATGTATTAACAAATTTAATCCTCATGATATCCATATGAATTAGACATTTTCAGAAAAGAAAATTGAGGAAAAGAGATTACAAATAACTTTCTTTATTAGAAACTTTGATACTAAGTGGAGGAATGAAGTTTGATCCCAGGAAATTTTCATCTAGAGGTTCTATTTTTAACTGCCATACTGTACTAGCCTATCTGGAAAGCTGCAAGCCAATTTTAATTATTTTTTTTCCTGCCGGATTTTTCCATAGTTTTAAATAATATAACACCATATCTTGATTTATCAACTAAGACAATAACTATTAGTGACTTGCCATTTAACATAAGTTTTTACTTTTGTGCTACTCTATCTTCCTTATTCAAACTTTATATAGCTATACATTATTATTTTTATTTCATTTAATAGTTATTTTTCAAATCAATATGCCTAAACATCTGTTTCATATACCATTAACTTTTAGCAATAACTCTCATTTCCCTTTTTATAATCTGTGGCTATTATTACTCTCCTTTACTTCAACTTTTTGTGCCTTTTAACTTCTGTTAAATACCCATTTACTCTGAATTATTAAAGTTTATAACATTTATGTTTTGTTTAAGGAAAGTTGTGTACTACTGTGCTTGATAATACAGTCACTGATCTAAGCTGCCTGGGTTCAACCACATCCTCTCTGTGTGTTTTGAGCAAGTTACTCTCTCTGTGCCTCACTTTCCTCACCTATTAAAAAAAGGGATTATAATAGTACTTATTTAAAATAATTATTATGAGGAGTAAGTGATTTAAATATGTAAATATTTTAAAACAAGGCCTGGTATACAATAAATGCTAAATAAATGATTTCTATTAGTGTTGTCATTATTATTCTATAATCATAATCGATCCTTAATATGCTTTCAATTTATTTTCGAAATTAAAAACCAACATAGAACATTATTATGATTATGTATGATTACACTATGACTCCATTTTTTTGTCTCTGATCCAAAGCTATGACCCTTACGATAAAGATCAGGGTCATTTTCTTGTCTTCTACTTTATAAATTTAAAAATATTACATAATGTTTTAATTGATTTACAATTGGAAAATAATTTTCTTATGTAATACCCCCCTGAAATGGAATTACATTTTTTCTTCTCACTGACCAAATAATAGGATCCTTTCATCAAAATCTAAAAACTTACTTTCTTCTTAGAGACAATCACTTCATAATCCTTGAAAGAAAAATAGGTCAGTTAGATTTTATCAAAATTAAAAAGTTTAAAAAGATCTCTGCAAAAGGTCCTGTGAAGAGAATGAAAAGAGGTTATACCTGGGATAAAACATTGGCAATTTACATGTTTGATAAAGTGTGTATATCCAAAATATATGTAGAATTATTAAATTCAGTAATAAGACTAGAACCAATTTTAAAAATGGCAAAAGATCCAAAAAGACACTTTCCTCCCCATCTCCTCTCTCCAAGATTACTACTTAAATAAAATAACCTTTATTTTTTCTTCTTGTATTTCCTTTTGTCAATAGCTACATTATTGTTTATTCACCCTTGAGAATAGATTACATGAGATTCTGATCAACTAATCCAAATGTTAACTCTTGTTGCTAATAGGCCTTCAAACATTTTTTTAGCTAGCATGGAGAACTTATTTTTTTTTTTTTTTGGTAGAATGTAGGTGGTATATTGGGATTTCTCTGGGAAGAATTTTGGGGTAAAGAAACTACTGCATACCTCAAAAGAACATGAAGATTTCTGTTGCTCAGCAAGATTTTACATAAAGATTTCCATTAAAAAAGGGGCTATTACATAGAACTACTAAAATAAATAATACAAATATAATTTCAAATTCAAAGGAGGCTAATGCAGCAAATTGAGAAGTGGGACTTTCCTATTCTGATTTTGGGCTGAGGTCCCAGAGCTGAGAACAAAGTAACTTAGTGTCTGAAGATTCTAAAGAGGGCTGCCTCTCCATCTGTATAGAACTTGCTATGGCCACATTCCTTGCCAGGGAAGCAATTCTAGGAAGTTTCTTGCATATGGTGGCTTTGTGCAATGATGTATGACTGCCAGTTTGTCTAGCTAGTGATGGTTGAATATAGTGCTCCCTCACTGCAACTGTAGCCAGGCCAGTGACCTGTGAGAAGCTACTGTGAATATGCTGCCCACTTAGAGGCAAAGGGCATTTGCTGGTCAGTGAGACTCTGAGTTTTGTTTGTACACATGCATTACAATGAGACAGGAAGTCAGTTAAAGGAGCAAATATCAGAAAAACCAGAAAAGCACAGGTAATTAACAGTTGTGTTAAAACACTAAAGTGAAGATCCATTCAGAACTTTCTGAATCTAAATTTTTAAAAAATATTTTTTCAGCAGATCCTGGTTCTATTTAAGTTTCTTTATTATTAAGCTTGTTTTCTGGTAGAAGCAAAGTTTAGTCTATTGGGCATAATGTTCATGGCTTGTCAATTTATGGGAGAGACTTTTTTTCCTCTTCCATTATCTCTCTCTCTCTCTCTCTCTCTCTCTCTCTCTCTCTCTATATATATATATATATATATATATATATCCACTTGAAATCCTTATTTGAGTGGTGACAGTTGTGCAAGTGATTCTATTTGAGGTTTCTACTACTATTCTTGTACATTTGAGCTATAAGGACTGACAGTGTCTTCTGTTGCCATGATGACTCCTTTAGCCCCAGGGAGCATGATTAGATTTTGTGTCTGTTAGGGAAGGAAGTCTTGGAAAGATATTTTATCTTTTCTTAAATGCTATTCTCATTTCTATTACAAAAAGTGCCACTGCCAAATAAAAAAAGCTTTACTTGCAGGTAGAAAGCATGTCATAGTTAGTAGGATTTAATGGAGGGCTCATGCTGTTAAGTTGTGGTGAGTTTGTAATTTAAGATTAACCTGTAGTTATATAGAAATATGAGAGAGGGAAGGAAGAAAAAGTTGGGGGTGGGGGGAGGGAGAGAGAGAAAACCTTCTTTTCCAGATTTATTCTTTCTTTCATGAACCAGTTTTTATAAATAACTGCAGACCTCTCACCGAGTTTCTGTAGCTTTTCTAGCAGGAAATTCTATTGAAATTCTTATTGTCTACCAATTCTGCTTGTTAATTATACAGTGGAGATGCCTTTCTCACCCTTCAAGGCTGGGCTGTATGAGTTAGAAACACAAATATGCAGAGAACTCCAGCATGACTTTCTGGCTTTTCTAAGTGAGGGCTTCCCCCCCTTTTCTCCTTGGTGGCTTTTTAACCAGGTACCACTCAGCATTCTCTCTGAGAATCATAGTATATTTAGACATCAGTTCTTAGCACTTTTTCTTATAACCGAATCTCATCTTAGGGACCTTTCTTATCAGTTTTAACGATTGCAGGCATAGTTGTGGTCATCTTTTAGCACTAGTACTGAGCACGGGGCCAGGCAGGTTAAGAATTTGTTGAATGAATTAAGCAATGAGCCTGGCAAGCTGGAATTGCTCTCCCAACTCTTTCTTTCTCTCAACATTTCTTTCTCTCTTTCTTTCATATTAGTGTGTGTGTGCTAAGCATGTGCTCTTCCGCTGAACTACAACCCCAAAGCCCCAACACTATCTTTATAGGAGAGCTTTCATCAGAGTTCCCACCCACTCACACAAGGCAGCTATAGTGCTATGCTGCCATTTAAAGAAAGAGAGCAATCATTTTAAGGGCTTTCATTCTACATGTATTTATTATCTAGTTGTCATGGGAGATACAAAGATAAACACAACATAATCCCTTGTCTCTAGGTGTTTATAATAAAGTGGAGGAGAGAAAGATATTAGTAAGTAACTGTATCACAAGAAGGGAGAAATTTTGCAAAGACTTCATGTGGTGGTTTTTAAGTTGGTCTTTGAGGCTGCAGGAATGTGACCCAGTGCAGGAGAAGAAAGAGCCCTATTCCAGGGGATGAGCAGCATGAGCAGAAGCATGGGAACAAGAAAGAGGGTGGGGGCACCGCCGGAGAATGAAGGCTGCACAATGCAGCTTTGTCTGTGTGTAGTGACTGGAAAGGTAACATGGGAACCATTGTTTAAGGGGTTTGAATGCTACAGAATTTTGAACTTTATTTTGGGCAAAACTGAAAGCCATCAAACAGTTTTGAGCAAGGAAATGATATGTGGTAGAATTGTATGATGAAATAGTTCTTAATCGGTGCTATGTCTGAGGATTCTCTGAAGTTTGTGGGAAATGGTAGATTCTCATTCAAACTGAGTGACTCAGAATTTATGAGGCGGAACATGGGTGTGTAGATTCTAAGTTCCATGAGTAGTGCTCATTCACAGTGGTAATTAAGAACAACTGGGCACTAGAAAAGCTGTTAAAATACCAAACTTGTTTAGTGGCCAAGTAACTTTCCTGATTTTCCGTTTCCACATCTGAGAAGAATTAGGAATAACAATGTCTGTAATATCTATACCTAGCATCATTATGAAGATATCATATGTTAATATATATTTATTTATTTGTGGTACTGGGAATACTGGGGATTGAACCCAGAGTATAACTGAGTTACATCCTCAACCCTTTTTATTTTTTTATTTTGACAGGGTCTCACTAAGTTGCCCAGATTGGCCTTGGATTCGAAATCTTTGTGCCTTAGCCTCCCAAGTAACCATGATTATAGGCATATATTAATTGCAACTTATAAATTAAGTTATAAGTAAATGTGATTATAGCACCCAGTTCATACAAATATGGAGTGCTTATGATTACATTTGAGTTTCAGCTGTAAAGACTTAGTTTAGGTACGGTGTTTATCCTAAGAATAGCAAGAAAACAGGAAACGGTCATACAAGCCTTATGAACACCTTGCTTGAAATACTGCATTCTCTTTTCTTTTGGTCTTTGCAGTTCTCTCTCTCTCTCCTCTTTCTGTATCCTTCTTTCACAACTACTTCATTGTAGTCATGCATTCACTTTTAGAGTGGTGAATAACAACAACAAAAATTACAAAGTGTTGTTTTAATGAGTGTAGATAAAAAGTAAATGTGCAAGAGGTGGCGAGTGTTCTGGAGGAAAATCAAACAAGGGGCTAGAGGATGGTTGCTTGTTTATACTGCATGGTAAGGGAGGCCCTCTCTAAAGATGACCATTTGAGCAGAAAACTGAAGGAGTAAGGAAAATAAAATGTGGTTTTCTGTTAGAAGATAGTTCCAGGCAGAGAGGACAGCAAGAGTGAAGGCCCTGAGGTAGATGTATTCTTGGTGTATTTGTGGGATACCCAGGAGGCCATTGTGACTGGACCATGATAAGCCAAGAAAAGAATGGTGGGAGTCGAGGCTAGAATGAGCAAGTGGGAATAGATCACTTAGAGCTCTCTTGGCCATAGAAAGTTTTTTTTTTTCTTTCTTTCTTTTTTTTTTTTTTTTTTTACTGAGACTGACAGAAGAGTTTTCAGCCAAGAAGTAAAAAATTGTGATTTGGGAGAAGTCAGGTCAGTATCAACATGATTTGTTGTCTATCTTCCTGCAGGTGATATTTAAATCCATCTTAAAGGTCCTTAACTCTTTTTCTTCAGATTTCATCCACTCTGGGTTGAATTATTCCATATTTTTATATTCATATCTTTAATTTACCAGGAATTTTTGAACATGGTTTAATATGGTGACCAGAAATTATTTTTTATTAATAGATAATGAACATGAATTAATTGCTATTTTTCTTTCATATGGATAATCAGCCCCCTTTATTAAGGTAGCTAGCTATTCTTTCTCAGTGAAATTTTCATATGTGAAATTCTCTTGTATGCTAGTATCTATTTTTGTATTTTCCACTCTCTTCCAATAATTTGTTTCATCTAATGCCAATATCATCTTTTAAAAAATCTTTCCACACTTTTATTGGTGCATTTTCATTGCAATAGTGGTGATATTTGTTGTTACATAGTTATACATGCACACAATATAACAGTATTAATTTAGCCAATATCATTCTCCAGTATTTCCATTTTCTCTTCTCTCTTCTTCCCCCTGGTCCTTTTCCTCTATTGTACTGATTTCCCTTTGATAAGATTCCCTCTGTCATTCTTTTCTTGCCAGTGTTCACAAATAAGAGAATATGTATGACCCTTGACCTTTTGCATTTTTTAATTTCACTTGACATAATGTTCTCAAGTTTCATCTATTTACCAGCAAATGACATAATTTCATTTTTCTTTATTGCTGAATAAAATTCCATTATGTATATATAACACATTTTCTTTATTCATTCATCCACTGATGGACACCTAAGCATGTGTCATAGTTTGGCTATTATGAATTGTGCTGCTCTGAATATAGATATGCATGTATCTCTATAGTATGCTGATTTTAGTTATTTTGGATATATACTGAGGAGTAGGTAATTCCATTCCTGTTTTTTTTTCTTTTTAGATATACATGAAAGTAGAGTATACTTGGACATATTATACATACATGAATTATAACTTATTCTGATTAGGATCCCATTCTTGCTGTTGTAATGATGTGGCGTTTCATTGGTCATATATTCATATGTGAACATAGGAAAATTATGACTGATCCATTCTACTGTTTTCTTATTGCCAACCCCCATCTCTTCCCTTTATTCCCCTTTGTCTAATTCAATGAACTTCTATCCCTCCCCTCATTGTATGTTAGTATCCACATATCAGAGAGAAGATTTGGTGATTGTTTTTTGGGGATTGGCTTATTTCACTAGCATCATAGTCTCTAGTTCTATCCATTTATCTGCAAATGATATAATTTCATTCTTCTTTATCGCTGAGTAATATTCCATTGCATATGTATACCAAATTTTCCTTATCCATTCGTCTGTCAAAGGGCACCTAGGTTGGTTTCATAACTTAACTGCAAATATCATCTTGATGCAGAGGCTTCAGTATAAATGTCTGCTTAGACTTGTCCTTTGTGTGTGTGTGTGTGTGTGTGTGTGTGTGTGTGTTAATAGAGATTGAACTCAATAGTTCTCTACCAGTGAACTAAATCTCCAGTCCTTTTTATTTTTAGTTTTTTAGACAGAATCTTGCTAAGTTGCCTAGGCTGGCTTTGAACTTTTGATCCTCCTGCCTTAGCCTCCTGAATAGCAGGGATTATAGGTGTGTGCCACCATACCAGGTGGATTTGCCCCTCCTTGTTTTTTTTTTTTTATATTTTGTACTTTGGGGGACTGTTCACAGATATTTCCATATGGATTTTAAGATAATTGGATATTTAATGAACATAATAGTACATTCAACTTATTTTAATTTTGAGAGGATTTATAGTTTTTGTCTTTCTAGTGTTGTTAGTTTGTGTCCTTCAGTAAGATTTTATAGTTTTCTTCATATATGTTCTGGTCTTAGGTTCATTATTAGCATAATTTAGATTTTGTTATTTTATAAAAGGAAAAAAAAATCACCTTTTCTCTTCTAGTTTCTGATTGCAAGTGTAAAGAAAAATTCTTGATTTTTCTATATTTGAGTGTAATAGTTTTACCAAATTCTTTTATCGTCAGAATATTTTACTTGCACATTTTGTAAATGTATGATTATGTTATCAGCAATACCTGTTTCAATATTTATGTAAATCACTTCATTATTTTGGTCTGATTTCTATTATACTTTAAAAATAATCAATTGCACAAAAATGTATCAAGTATCTTTTCATGCTCTGTGCCACAAACACTTCATTTGGTGCAAGGGATTCAACAACAAACAAAAAAGACAAAGTCCCTGCCTTATGGAGCTTGCATCAGTGAATTTTGTGGCAAAAGCAGATTCTCTTGTTTGATTTCTGCCTTTAATTGATATGGTTTAATGTTTCATTGTCTAGTGGGGTGTTTGCTGTAGGCTTTGGTGAATAGACGATCATGTTTGTGTAGATTCCTTGTAGGCCTATATTTCTTAGGAATGACTATTGAATTTTATTTGACCTGTATTTAGTAGCTAATGTAATGATATTATCATCTGGGTTTTCTCCTTTATTGCTTTTTATGGATCATTGATTTTAATTCCTCTATAATCAAATATTATGAATTTAATATGAAGGCAAAATATGTTCTGTGATACTATATACTTAACATATTACAGATTGAGTATCCCAAATCCAAGTAGATTAAATGCAAAATGCTCCAACCAACTAAAGTTTCAGGATTTTGCATCAGGGACATGGATAAAATCTATACAAACATTCCAAAATGTGAAACATGTATTCCCAAGCATTTCAAATAAAGAATACTCTACCTGTAGTTACTATTTTTAGTTAGCAAGTATGGTAGATTGCATTTTCTAAAAATAAATGCAATAGTAACTTCCATCCCACTATGCTTTCTTACAAAATGACTTTGAATTCTTTGAATGGAGAGGTAGAGTCTTTGTTCTCTCCCCTTGAGTCTGGAGGGATTGTGAGTATGGTAGAAATAGCTCCATGTGATTTGCAAGACTGAATTATAAAAGGTGATACAGCTTCTGCTCTTGCTATTTGCTTGTGGAATCCTGACACTATAATGTGAGGAGGACCAAGGAGTCCATGGGGAGGCAGTGTGTAGGTGTTACAGCTGGTCATCATAGCTGAGGGTCCAGCTGAGGTGCATGGTGAATGAACCTTAAAGTGATTTCAGATCCCAACCTTCAGCTTTCATGTTTTCAACACCTTCAGCTTTGAAGTTTTCCCATCTGAGGCCCCAGGCACTATGGAGCAGAGGCAAAAAATGTTGCTGTACCCTTTTTGAATTCCTGACTTAGAATCTCTCATAGCAAAATAAATGGTGGTAGCTTTATGACGTTCATTTTAAGAGGTTTTCTTATGAAAATAAGAAATTGTAACAACAAGAAAAAGACAATTTACAGGCAAAGTAACAATTTGTGCCCTCGTTTTTATACAATACACCCTCATTGTATTATGCAATCAGTTGTAACAATATTATCAAGTTCATGTGGCTCAGAGTATCTGGAGTCACAACACCAAGATTCAAGTTGTAGACCAAGCCTAAAATGTCTTTTTATTTTGAGAACTTCAAGTAATCTTTCCAAAGAATAAATTCCTTTTCTTTAAAATGGTAAGACGTATTTTATATCACTTTATTATACCATGGATAAAATTTTAAAATTACAAAGATTACCTATAAAATATTATTCTTTGTTAATGGTGTAAAACAAGTACTAGTTAATGGATAATTTCAAGATAATTTGAGACTTTTAGTGCACATTGTCATTTTTTTTTAAACAAAACAATATTAAAACAATGTATTAAACTAACAGGCAAACAAGAACACATAAAACTGAAGTTCTTCTTCCCTTCTGCCATGGTTAATCAGTGCCAGAAATGGGTCATTATTTTAAAAAGGAAGAGATTGTGCGCCCCTTCATGTGCATATGGACTTTTGATACCTCCTTTTAAGACCTCTGTGTGTCTTCTTCATCCTTTCTAGTTTATAGCACTATTATTCAAACTATTTTATATGCTAATTTAGACACATTATTATTATTCAATAGCTAGATTCTGTCCTTGCCTCCAGAAACTCTCAGCTATATAGAGGTACTATTTGACACGTATATCATAGAGATTGTGTTATTCAGGTTTGTGTCACTATGACTACTACCTGACAAAGACAATTTAGAAGAGGAAAAATTTATTTTGGCATTGTTTCAGAAGTTCAGTCCATGGTTGGTAGACTCCATTGCTCTGGGCCCTGGGTGCAGCAGAGTGTCATGGCAGTAGTGCATGGTGACCGGAATCTGCATAGGACTTAGTGACCAGGAAGCAGAAGAGGGGAAGGGACTAGAGGGCAGATGAACCCTTCCATGGCTTACCCCAGTGACCTATCTCCTCTAGCCATACCCCTACTGCCTATAGTTACCACCCAGTCATTCCATTTAAACTAGGAGGAACTGATGAGGTTAAAGCTCTCATAAGTGAATGATTTCACCTCCTGCATTAACAGGAGCTTGTAAAGAACACCTCATACCCAAACTATAACATTCCACTCCTGGCCTCCAACAGCTCATGTCTATCATTAAGAGTCCTTTAGTCTTAACAGTTTTAGATTGTCCAAAAGTCAAAAGCCAAAATCTCATCTGAGACTCAGGGAAAACTATTGTCTGTGAGCTCCTGTAAAGATCAAAAGCAAGTTACATATATCCAATATACAGTGGCACAGAATAAACATAAAGAGAGGAATAGGGGAATAGAAAGAAGGGATAAGACCAAAATAAGACAGAAATCCAGCCAGCCAAATAGCTCCTCTAAATGAGCATACAGCATCTAGGACACATGGTGATGAGATGTTTTTTCCAAAGAGCTTGGGTAGCCCTGTCCCTTTGGCCTTATTGGTTCAAGGGCACATGGGCTCTCCTTTAGCCTGCCTCTCTCTACAGCCAGCAGCTTTCCTCAGCAGACATTCCATGTCAATGGCATTTCCTAATTTCTGAGGTCTCTTCTAGCTTCAGCTTTGCCTTTACATCTTCATGTATTGTCCACTTGGAAGCAGCCCACAGGGACTCTGAGCCTGCTCTACTTTACCTGGCTTCCTAGGCCTTCCTCTGAAATCTCAGTGGAAGCTTCCATGACCTTTTAATGCTAACATCCAGTATTCCTGCAGAATCAGCATCACGTGGATGATGCCAAGGTCTTACGCCAGCTCATGCAGTAACTGGGCTCTCCTGAAATTATAACAGCAGCAGCAGTAGTTTCTGAGTGCCTGAATGGCTACACATCTGAAACAACTATTAGGTCCTTCTGTGCAAACAGGATGTCCATGATCTTCTCAAAGAAAATTTCTGTCTACCTATTAGAAATCTGTTATGCTTATGGTCTTGAAAATTTCTGAGATGCCTTAATTCATCTTTTATATTGTCTATATGCAAAGTACTTTAGCATCTGTTTAGTGGCTATAATCTTTAACAAATACATTTCTTTTGGCTCCAGTTTTACATGCACTTTTTGGGTCAAACTGCAAGTTATTAAAATCCTTTAGCTAAGTTTTTTTTTTTTTTTTTTACCCCTCTCCAGATTCCTCACAGAAAACCTAGATGAAAGCTGTCAGCAAGATCCAAGCCACTGACTAAAATGATCTATGACTTAAAATTTCCTCTACCAGATTAATCACTCCATCATCTTTAACTTTACACAAAGTCTTGGAACATGGGAAAAATATAACCATAT
This sequence comes from Ictidomys tridecemlineatus, assembly GCF_052094955.1. Taxonomy (NCBI): domain Eukaryota; kingdom Metazoa; phylum Chordata; class Mammalia; order Rodentia; family Sciuridae; genus Ictidomys; species Ictidomys tridecemlineatus. The sequence goes on along the minus strand of NC_135481.1, from coordinate 75,937,088 downwards.
TCATTGCCAGAATATAACATGAGTAGTCTCTTGTGCAATTTCCAATGGAGTCCTTATTTCGCTCTGAAACCTCATGGGTACAGTCCACATTCTTATCAGTATTCTGGTCTTTTGAGCTCCCACCAGAATTACCCATTAAGCTCCATGTACAACATTATAGGTCCTCTCTAGCCTGAATTTCCAATTTTTTTCAGATTCTTCCCACAAACCATTTCCAAAGACTTCTGAACCATGTGATCATGTTAGTCACAATGACAACCTCACTCCTAATAGTAATTTGTGTTAGCTTTACATCACTGTGATCAAAATACCGGACAAGAAAAACTGTCCTTTATTTTAGCTCGTGGTCTCAGAGGTTTAGTCTAACTCCATTGCCCTGGCCTGAGATAGGACAGAACATCATAATGGAAAGGTGTGGCAGAACAAACCTGTTCTGGACATGGTAGATGGAAAGCAGAGAGAGGGGAAGGGGCACAAGTAATATGCATCCTTCCAGGCCAGCCCCAAGTGATCCACCTTCTCCAGCCATACCCCATCTTCCTAAGGTACCTATCTAGTCAGTTCATTCAAACTAGGATGAACTGATTAGGTTATAGTTCTCACAATCTAATCACTTTATTTGGAATATTCCTGTATTAATATAGGAACTTTGGGGGGACACCTCATATTCAAATCATAACAGAGATAATACGAATTCAGAAAATATGGACATCTGAACTTTAATTGCTATGCACAGGGGAGAACAGTTTTTGTAAACTGCAAGGGTCAAAAAACTGCCCTTTGAAACAAATGGAAGATGTTAAATTATTTTCTCAATGAGTTTTTTTTTCACCAGAATAGTAAATTTTTCTGTTACTAAAAATTTATCCATGTCTTTATAGTTGGATAGCCATCTTTAAAAATTATTCGTTTTTGACTGGATGTTGGGCCTGTGTTCTAAGCACATGCCCTACCTCTGAGCTATATCCCCGGTCCCGACACAGCCATCCTCATTTTTACACAAATGCATTAATTCTATCATCACTTTCATGCTTATTTTTCAGTGCTAAAGTCCCCCCCTCTATTTTCCTCAGTTCTTCCTTTCTCCTTACTTTCACCTTTTTTTAACCTCCTTTCATTATCCATATCAGCTCCCCAGAGTGTGTCATTTTCTATTTTTCTGTGCTTATATAATAATTTTAATATTAATAAAGAGTGAATACTTTTATAATGCCAGGCACTGTTCTAAGTGCTCTACATGTATTTGCCCTTTTAATCCTCATATCAATTTTGTGATTTGCAGTTCATATTAGTTCCCTTGGTCCATAAGGGAATTGTGGATGGAGAGGTGAGGCAAATGTTTGAGTTTCAACTTGGGTCGTCTGGCTCCAGAGTCTGTTTTAACAACCACACATGGAGCTGTTGTATATATTCATATGTGTACCTACAATTATTAAATTTTTTAATAAAAATGAGATCATTTGCACGCACCTTTCTGTATCTTGCTTTTCATTTTCAGCAATATTTCATATAAAGCCTGCCAAGATAAGATTTAGCCCTGATTCATTATTTTTAAAGATTTCTCTATGTTCCATGATGTGGGTACATCACAATTTATTTGGCTGTCCACCAATTCTATTTCTTGTTTGTTTTTGTAGTATATACTTCTGTGCCTATAGCTTCAGTAATTGGGGCTTCTATTTCAGATGGCTTCCATTTTCAGAAAGTGGTGCTGGGTGGGAATATATCTGTAATTTTATTTTTTAATATATTGTTAGATTGTATTCCAAAAACGTTTTAACACTTTACAGTATCACCAATAAAACACAAAAGCTCTCTTTTGCCCATATCCCATCAATTTAGGTTTATAGCTCTTTTTATTTTTTGCCAATCTGATGGGCACAAATGGATTTCTCTTTATTGTGTATTTTCTTCATTTTTAATAAGTTGGAGTAAATTCTCATGTTTTCTTTTTTTTTTTTTTTTTTGCATTTGCTTTCGTATAAATTGCCTGCTTATTTTCTTTGCCTAATTTTCTACTGACATGTATTGGTTTTTGTGAAAGGTAAGAATCAATGGTATAGATAGCAATACTTTGTCATGTATATTCCAAATGATTTCCCTCAAAATTTATTATTTGTGTATTTTTGTTTATGGAATACTTTCAGTATGACATTTATTCATTAATTAAGTTAATGAATTATATTTCCTTAGTTTCTGATATTGAACACCCTTATATTCCTGACATTTGCCCTAGTTTGTCAGGGTAATATTCATTTTGATTATTTGCTAGGTTCTGTTTCATTGTATTTTATTTAAGATAGTTGCATCTTTGTTTGGTAGAGTGTATTTCTTTGTAATAGCCACAGCAGCATTTCTGGCTCCTCTTGATTTTCTGAAACCTTGTCACTTTTGTATCAAGAGAGGGAATTCTTTTCCCTTCTTTTGGACTAGAACTAGACTTTGACTACCTTAGCCAGTTGAGCGCTGAAGAAGTGACACTGGGAGGCTTCCAAGGCTTTGTTGGAAGTTGTGAGGAAACCAAATCACATGGAGAGGCCAGTGTAGGTGTCCTGGCAACTCCAGCTAAATTCTCAACTAACAACCAGGATCCATCAGCAAACATGGTGGAGCTTGCAGATTATTCCATTTCTTCAGGCTTAGAGCTGCCCTAGCTAATGCTGAGAGAAACAATACTGAGTCATCTTACCAACCCCACCCAAGTTATAGACTGTTGACTAAAAATTGTTTTAAGCCACTAAATTTAGGGAGAATTTGCTATGCAGTCATGGCAACTAAAACAGATCTTGATACCTGGAAGCAGGGTGTTGTGTAACAGAAGCATAAAATGTTGACAGTGAATGAAGCTAGAACAGACAGGACTCATGGTGGGTAAGAGGCAAGAGAACCTAAGAGACATTGCTCATGGAAGCCTGGGGGCCCTCAAGGAGGCTGTCAGAGGGGGCTTAAAGGAATATGGGACTACTGTCACTGGGAGCTGTAGAAAAGAGGGCCCCTGTTATGTAAAGACACATGTTTAGCAGCATTTCCACCTATGGTAATGTGGAAAGAAGAAAGTGGTTATAATGAATTGCATGATAAGAATATTTTCATGGAAAAAGTTGAAGGTGCTGACTGGCTTCTTCTTGCTGCGTAGAAAATTTAATAAGGCGGAGATCAGCTATAGAAAGAACTGTTAGATATAAAGGAGTCAGAACTTGTTGGGCTTGAAAATAAAGCTTTTTCTTTTCCAGTTTCTCCAGATGACAGATACTACAGTATTAAGAAAGGGCTATGGAAGGAGATCAAATCTACAGTACTGTCAGGAAAATGTGACTTACTAGGAAACCAGGGGAGTGATTGTCAAACTCTTATTTAAGACCTCAGAAAACTTAATGTTATTACTTACTGAGACAATAGTCCCTCTAAAGATCTCGAGGGAATGCCATCCATGCTTATAAGCCCTCTTCATTAAACAAATATTAATGAGCATTGTCCTTTAGCACCTTACAGGACTCGAAGACTTATTTTGAAAAGACTTGTCAGTATGATTTTTGTCTAATGATAGATTATTAATCGATTCACAAGAAATCCAGTGTTTTGTTTCAACTAAACTTTTTTGGGGGAGCAGTTTAGGTTTACAACACAATTGATTTTATAAGTACAAAAAGTTCCCATATATCCTCTGTTTCCCTCTCCTTTTAGTCTTCCATACTGTCAACATCTTTTACCAGAGAGATGTTTTGTTTCGTTTTAAAATCAGTGAACCTAATTGACACATCATCATCACTCCATGTCCATAGTGTATATTAGGATTTACTTCTGGTTTTGACAAATGTGTAATGACATGTATCTGCCATTATAGTACCATGCAGAGTAGTTTCACTGCCCTAGAAAGGCTCTGTGCTCAGCTTTTTCATCCTTCCCTTCTTTCTAGTCTCTGGCAACTACACATTGTCTCCACAGTTTTGCATTTTCCAGAATAATTGGAATCCTATAGTGTATAGTCTTTTCAGATTGACTTTCACTTAGTAGGATGCATCTAAATTTCTCCTATATATTTTCAGTTCAATAGCTCATTTCTTTTTAGGACTAAACAGTTTTCCACTATCTAGTTATAGAAGAGTTGTCATCCATTTCCCTATTGAAGGATGTCTTGGTGGTCTCCAAGTTTTGGCAATTATGTCTAGTTCTGTGGGAAACTATCAAACTGCCTTCCAAAGTGGCCGTACCATTTTGCATTTCCACCAGCAATGAATGAGAGTTCATTGCTCCATATCTTTGCCAGCAGGGTGTTGTCAGTGTTTTGGATTGTCACTATTCTAATAGGCATATAGTGATATTTCATTGCTGTGTTAGTTTGCAATTCTCAAGTGACATATGATGTGACATCTTTTCATATGCTTATTTGTCATCTGTATATATATTTTTAGAGAGGTGTCTGCTCAAGTCTTTTGTCTCCTTTGTAGTTGGAGGTGGGTTCATTTTCTTATTGTTGAGTTTTAAAAATGTGTTATATATTTTAGGTAGCAGTGATTTATCAGATGTGTCTTTTACAAATAGTTTCTCCCAGCCTATGACTTTTCTTTTCATTCTCTTTTGTTGGTGCTGTTGAGACAGGATCTTGCTATGTTGTCCAAGCCATTCTTGAACTCATGGGCTCAAGTGATCCTCCTGCCTCACCTTCTCATAGCTGGGACTACAGGTGTGTACCACCATGCACTGATCATACAGTTTTTAACAGGATTATATAATCTTCAATCATATAAAATGAAAAGAACCTTTGGATCTCACATTTCTATAGACAGAAAACATGCTAAGAACAAGACTACTCTTTATGAAAAAAGAAGAATGATTCAGAGGATGTAACCAACATCCAGAATGAAAGCCTCTGAGCCTCAGTGAATTATTCCTAAGCCATATAATGATCCCTAATCAAGGAAGTACCACCATGTACCTAGGTGAATTTCAGATTTTTAGTGGACCAATGACTTTGGTGTTTCTCCTTTCCCTCTTTATGAACGGGACTGTTCATAGCAGTTATCTTATACCTGGTTCCTTGTTGTGTATTTTTTGGGTGTTATTTGTTTTGGAGAGGTAGATTATTTATCTTTTTCACTTTATTGCTCTTCGGATCAAGAGAAACTGAACTTAAGGAACTGTTCTTGAGGAACTGTATCCAAGGAGTTCATCCATACTTGGACTTCAAGCCTCTACCTGATGTTGTTGATCTTAAGGAGGAAATGAATATATTTTGTTGGTTGGAGGGGGATATGAGCTACTGGGTTCAGTGGTGGACTGTTGTGTATTGTTATTTTCCAAAACTGGCCTCAGGAAGATTTCTGGTCCTACATGCTCTTTTAGAATCTTGCTATAAAAGAGATGGAGTTTATTTCCTTCCCTTTGAACCTGGGCTGGACTTTGCATTGTTTGATAGAATGTAGACGAAGTGATAATGTGTGACTTCTAAGGGTAGGTCATACAAGATGATACCGCTTCTGCCTGGCTTTCTCAAAATGCGGGAACCCAGCCACCTTATGAGGAAGTTATGTATAGGTGTTCTGGTCCCAGCTAAGGAAATGTTAGTGATTGTGCCATTGTGTGATTTTCGTCCCCAGCTTTCCAGCTACACAAGCTCATGCTGAGAGTAGCAAACCCACCTGAGGCCCATCCAAATAGCAGATTCATGCGCAAAATGAAGCTTATTGTTTTAGACCACTAGGTATTGGGATAATTTTTTTAATGTAGCCATAGTAACTGAAATAATCAAGTTTATAGTTTTTAGGTCTATTTTTAATTAAATTTTGATAAAGTTTTACAGTCTTCATGAAATGAATTGAGAAACATTTCACCTATTTGATATAATTTCACCTTCTTATTTAGAATAATTTAAATAACATTATAATGTTAGAACTGAGATTTAAAGGTTTTTTTGGCTATGTTATATTTAAAATAATGATCACCTTTTTCAATTTATTCATTAGGAATGAGTCATTTTGAGTTTTGTTCTTGGTTTAATTTGGGTTACTTGTGTTCTCCCAGAAATCATACATTTCTTCTTATTTTCTAGTCTTAAATTCTGAAAGTAAATAAAAAGTCAATTTACTGTGTTGGTCTTTAAAAACCAAAACATGTTTTGGAATTATTTGTTAATTCTCCTACTTTTCCTCCTACATCACGAGCTGTACCTATTATCTTTATTCATTCACTTTTCAAATTTTCTCTTGGTTAATTTTATGTTTAAAAAAATTAAGATAATCATAATGGTCTAGAAGTTTTAGTCATTTTTCTCTATAACAAAAGGATTTAGGAACATAAATTTTTATTCATGTGTGGCTTTTGACGCATTCTGTTAATTTTCATATGAGGCATTCACCTTTTCATTAATTTCTTGAGTTTGTTACTTTTCTCTTGGATTAAGAAATAGTTTTCAAGCAATTAAGATGTTTCAAGCCATTTAAAATGTAATATTTATAAAATTATTAAATTATTATCAGTAATTGTGGTTCATTATAGATTTATTTTGAAATATTTGTTATGGTTTGTTTTGTGGAAGTTTCCACAAGACTGTGTGCACATGTAATTATCTCATTGAGGGAAGTAAGATTGAACATGGGAAGATAACAATCTTTTTAAAAAATAATTATTTTTTATTTGTAGTTGGACACAATAAATACCTTTATTTTATTTATTTATTTTTATGTGGTGCTGAGGATTGAATCCAGGGCCTTGCATGTGCTAGGTGAGTGCTACCAACAATCCCAGTCTCCATAACAACCTTTGAAATAAAATTTCAATGAATTTAAGGAGAGTCACTCTGGAGGCCTTACTGAATTAGTGGATTGGAAAAAAAGAATACAATTCTATTTGAATATAATACATACAAAGAAATAAATTGTGACAAAGACATTTGATTAAAGGTATTTTCCTTACCCTTTCTTTGAAAATTTCTGGAACTCCTACATCATCACAATAATGGCATAAGCCAATTAAGAGGAAAACCCAATTGAGGAAATAGGATTCAACACAAAGGAGAGAGAGGAATTAGCCGAGTGTTGATTAAGAGCAGCAGGCCTGGAAACAAACAAATCAACAGAAACTGGGTAGGAGGCTCAAGAAGGGATTTGCCAAGAAGATGAAATTGATACAATACTGAATGGGTTTGAGTGCATTGAGACTAAATTTACATATTTAGTATTGAATATGTACTTACTGAATTAGTGGATTGGAAAAAAAGAATGCAATTCTATTTGAATATAATACATACAAAGAAATAAATTGTGACAAAGACATTTGATTAAAGGTATTTTCCATACCCTTTCTTTGAAAATTTCTGGAACTCCTACATCATCACAATAATGGCATAAGCCAATTAAGAGGAAAACCCAATTGAGGAAATAGGATTCAACACAAAGGAGAGAGAGGAATTAGCCGAGTGTTGATTAAGAGCAGCAGGCCTGGAAACAAACAAATCAACAGAAACTGGGTAGGAGGCTCAAGAAGGGATTTGCCAAGAAGATGAAATTGATACAATACTGAATGGGTTTGAGTGCATTGAGACTAAATTTACATAAATTTTGGGAATTTGGGGGAATATCCTAATGTTTAATACATAGGAAAATGAAAAAAATCATAATTCTCAACTCTAAGGAAAATATAGTAAACTACATAATGTACTATCAGTAATGTTTACACAGTCAATGGATATTGATCTGAACAACGTGTCTTTTCTAACATGATAAAATAGTATGTGTAAATAAGGGAACCCGTGTGTGTGTGTGTGTGTGTGTGTGTGTGTGTGTCTTTGTGTGAATGGTGATTATATATGAAAGAAAGCTAGATGCTAGTTTTCTGTAATAATATCAAATAATAATGCCTATAAACTGAATGTAAGAATATAAAACTATAAGAATGTTATTTAGAAATCCAGGACAAATACCAAAAACCAGCAAAGGGAATTGAATACAATTCAGGGAGTGAGAAATATTAATTGTGTATAGGACTAATGTTTTTCAAAATAAGGCCTGTCAAAGTTTTAAACATGTACAACTGCTAAGAACACTAAATTTCCCATCTTTCTTAATAGAATTGGCTGCTCACTTGGCCTCTCCAGTCTTTTTTAGGTTGGTCATGGTAGATGTGTGTGGAGGTATCTTGGGGATTTAACAGGCATTTCTCTGATCACTTCTGATGTTGAGCATCTTCTCACCTGCTCATTGGCCATATGTCTCTTATCTACGTAGTGCCTGTGTGACGCAGAACAAGGAGTCTAGTGGATTTTTTGTCTCACAAATTCACACTTGAGACTAATGGGTTAAAAATGAAAGGAAGGCATAAGAGAAGATGAAGACTTGATAGATCCAACATAATATAGATGTAATATAGATGTTGGGAAATTTAAAAAATAAAAAAGAGGACAGAAAATAGGGAAAACTCACATTAGAAGAAAGACCAGAGTTAGGGATGCAGCTCAGTGGTAGAGTTCAAGGCCCTGGGTTCAATCCTTAGTGAAGAAGAGGAGAAAGAAGAGGAAAAGACCTAATTCTGCAGCTTGAAGGGTGCCTCCCTTCCTCACTCCAATCCAAGTTTCAGTTAGGAGATGAAAACAAATGAAAAAATAATATGCATATTCCTATAAAAATTTCAAACTCTAAGAATAATTATAAAATTGTATAGGGTTCCAGAGAGAAAAATATCAAGTTACCTGCAAAGGAAAAAGAATCAATTGACTCTGAATTTTCTATGTGTAACTCTGGAGGTTAGAAGATGTGATAATATCAATGCATTAGAAAATTATACCCAAGAATTCTGTAGCTACACTAAGCTGTCAGGTACCTCTCAGGAAGAAAGACATTTAGAGATGTGTGAGAATTTAGAGAAAGAGAATTTTTGAGAAAGCATGGTAACCAATAAAAAGATTTGAATAGTGACTGACAGATATGATAAGATGAAAAAGAAGAAATAGCGTTGAGTGATGAACGTGGCAATATAATACAATTTTCAATTTCAATTGTTAATGACTATTTGCAAATGTTGACTCTAAATTCTATAAAGCATATTCATTTTTTCCAGTTTGCAATTTGAAAAAATTTCAAACAAAAAAATTTTAAAGACTATTAACCTAGATCTAATAAATTTCTCTTCTACTTCAGGAATAATACTTTAGAAGTGACCTGTTCTGAGGCAAGAAATATAGAAGCAAGCTACATTGTTTACATGACAGAAAGCAAGGAAGTACTCAAGGATGAATGGAAACATGTTAAAAGGGCAGAGTGCATGCATGTAGGAGATTTATTGGGGAATGCTTTTTCAGAAGAGAACTCGAAAGGGAGGGAGCAAAGTAGGACTGGCAGAGGGAGAAGCTGACTGTGATGCAGTCCATCATTTTCTTTCTTTTTCTTTTTTTAAACTTTCTTTTTAAAGAGAGAGTGAGAGAGGAGAGAGAGAGAGAGAGAGAGAGAGAGAGAGAGAGAGAGAGAGAGAGAGAATTTTTAATATTTATTTTTTAGTTCTCGGTGAACACAACATCTTTGTTGGTATGTGGTGCTGAGGATCGAACCTGGGCCTCACGCATGCCAGGCGAGCGCGCTACTGCTTGAGCCACATTCCCAGCCCCATGCAGTCCATCATTTTCCTGGGAAGCTCCAGACCTAGGATAACTCTTCAGAATTGTCCTGAGTTGAGGCAAGGGGCCTTGGCCCTTGTATCCCTCATAGACCAGTCACGTGATGTGGACTTCCTCTAGAGAGAGCACATACTCTAGGATGAGGAAGCTCCTTTCAATAGAGGGCAATTTCTTGGGTGATACAAGTTGCTGAGCTGCCAAATTCAATATTCTTGCCACTGGGTAAGCATGTCTTAGTTCTGAAGTAAGTCCTGGACAGCACACCAAATAATCCCTATCATCATCCATTTGCTTCATATAATACATTCATTCCATATAGGAACAGCTTCTTAAGATTCTGATTGGTCTGTGTATTAGTCTGTGTTCCATTACTATAATGACATAACTGGGGCTGGGTAACATAAAGAAAAGAGATTCATTTTGTTTCATGGTTCTGGAGGTACAAGGCCAGGGGTGCCAGTGATGGCCTTGTTGTTAACAGAATCCCAAGTTAGTGCAGGACATCAAATAGCAAAACAGGGAGCATATGTGTGTCTGTCTGGTCTTGAGCCCTCTTTTTATGAAGCCCTCTGGATTTAATTATGGGGGCTCCACCTCAATGACCTTATCCAATTCAACTAATTTTTCCAAAGGTCCCATCTCTGAATACCAAAGTCACATTACATTTTCATTCTCTTGCTACCTCACAATGGGGATTAAATGTCAACATATAAAGTGTTGGAGGGGCACTTAAACCATGTCTAAAACATAGCAGTCTCTGTTTCTGGAAATACAAGAGGAAGGTAAGTAGGACTTATTCCACTTTCTCACTACAGCTGATCTGGGGTCCACAACTAATATTCATTGTTACCTCTGCTACCAATTTCTTTATCTTTGGTTAACACCTTTACTGGTTCAGGCAACTCACCTGGGGATCATGACCCTCATTGCCATGTTCTCTTCAAGCTGCGACTGTCAAATTTATCCATTTGCTGTCAAAATTGGGCAGAGAGTATGGTGAGATACCCTTTGTATGTGTCCTTCATTCGTGAAGGTATGACAAAACTCTTATTCCCTGCACTCACTGAGTAACAGAAGCCCTACTGTTGCCTGATAGTCCAGGCCAATTACCCTGCTTTAACAATGACTCCTTTTCTTGTCTCTTGGCCCAAGGTGCTTGAAGTGACCAGGTGGCGATTGTAACTTGAAGTTTAACGAGCTGTTTGCCTTGGTGGGATCAGCACCTCTAGGTTCGGAAAACCTACCATTGCAGGAATAAGCAATGCAAATGTCAAAGTGGGTCACTGGAAATGACAGCAAGTGAGGCAGCTTCTGCTTTTTCATTTTTTTCCTGGCTGCATGTATTTTACTTACTGTAGATGCAATCGCCATATAATGATTGTTGGTATAGGTTATATAATGTTGTTGCTTCCTAGAGAAGAGTGCCCTATCCTCACATGGTATCATCTCCAAGGGTGTGTGTGTGTGTGTGTGTGTGTGTCTTAGTGATGCCTTCAGAATGTTCTTTCATTGTTCTACCAGGCTGTCATCTTCTGGATATTGCAGTCTGTGATAGAACGAGTGGATTCTGTGGTCTTGTGTTTATATCTCCTTTGCTATCAAGAATTCTTTGGTCTAAGCCAGGAATGGTGGCACACACCTGTAATTCAAGCTATTAGGAGGCTGAGGCAGGAGGATCCTAAGTTTGAGGACCTCCTGGGCAACTTAGGGTGACATTGACTCAAAATAAAAAATAAAGAGTGCTGGAGATGTCATTCAGTAGGTAGAGCAACCCAGTTCAATCCCCAGTACTGGAAAAATAAATTTCCTTGGTCTGAGGCAATGTTATGTAGGATATGGTTAAATTAATGATATATAAGCTTTCAGCTCATGGTGCTGACTAAGATTCTGCAGACAGGATAGACAAATTCATATTGTAGTATGTGTTGGTTCTTTCTTTCCATGATTTTTTATTTGTACATTATAATTGTACATAGTGGGATTTGTTGTTATATATTTGTGCAATGCGCCGATTCTTGTCAAAGTAAATAATTGCCTCTTCCAGAGTGGAAAGGATCCAATGTAATCCATTTGTAACTAACTGTATGGTTGACCTCTTTTAAGGAATGTGTCATACTGGGGGCTCAGCTTTTGGTCTCTATTATTGGCAGAATGGATAAACTGTAGTAGCAGTAGCTTGTTCAGCCTTGGTGAGAGGGAGCTTATACTGTTGAAGACTGTTATGTATGAGACAATGGAAGAATGTTCAGAGGTGAGACGATGAGCTGATGAGAACTGTAACCTAATCAATGGATTAATCCATTTGGGTGTTCAGTGTAGACAGACAGGGCATGGGTGGAGACAGGTAAGGCATGGCTGGAGAAAGTAGGTCACTAAGGGTGTGCCCTTAAGGATTGTTTTTTTGTACCTGGTTCCTTTCTCTCATTAATTAAAATGAATATTTTTCTTTAGAAAAATAATATCAATTTCAGATATAATTTGATTAAGGTGCAATGGCAGCAGGATGAAGCAATCAACTGAAACCAACTGAAACTTCTGAAACCATAAGCCAAAATAACCTTTCCTCTTCTCAGTTGTTCTTATTAGGTTTTTTGGTTACAGTGACAAAAAGCTGACTAATACAAGGCCTGTGTGTTAGCCTCCATCTCTGTCACTAAGGCTATGTGTCCAATATGTTGCACTGAGGTGCCCGTGACAAGCTGGACGGTGGCAGTTGGTTGGCATCCCCTATCCTTCATGGTTTGGTGCTTTTTCCATGGAGAATGGTCTCTGGTGGATGTCAACATGGGGAACAAAGATCTTCACATGGCGGGTTCACTCCCACAGGGCCCATGTTCATGCCCTTTTCCCAGGAAAACCATGAAGAGGCTTGGTGACCTTTTAGATGAAAGTTGAGGCCCTGAGCTAGCAGAGGAGCTGGGAGAATTTATATAAACAAAGATATCGGAGTGGAATTTCAGGTTAGGCTTGTGACATTTTAGAGATTCTGAAGTTTCTAATCTGATTGGCTGGAAAGATCAGAGATTTATTTAGGAAAAAATGTTCCATAGGTTGGAGAGAGAAAGTTTTGGATCAGCCAGACTATTAGAAATGTCAGTATGAAATTCAAGAAAGGGTTAGACTTAGGGACAACACATAGCCATGTTATAAGCCCACCCATTTCACAACTCAGAAGTGTGGGGTGAAGTTTGTTATTTTGTTGCTCTAATGCACCCATTACAGTCTTTAGTCTGATGGTTATTCGGGAATTAGGGAACAGGGAAATAGGAAACAGCACATACAAGGAAATTGATTTAATTAGGTTTAAAGTTTAGTCTCATGTAAGTATTTAAATAGTTCCTTTCAATGATGTTTAGAGTTAACTGCGCAGGAGCTCAGATAGCTTTTCTCTCCAAGATGGTATCTGGGTATATGGTGCAAGTGTGGTTTCAGTGATCTTAGGGCTTTCAGTGATCTTAGGGCTTGAGAGATAGGCAGGATTCTCAGATTTGAATCTTGTCCCAAGCCTCTTTGGTGGCCATGGTGATGTCCTTCCTTGGTTGTTGCACTCTCTGCCAATATTTGGATTGCTAGATTTTTTTCCTGTGGTGTGGTCAGAGGCTAGTAGTGCTTCCTGGCGTAATGGCCTCTGGTGTTAAGGACCCCTCTGAAATCTGGCTGTGAGTTGGAATCCGGCTGAGAGTAGCAAGCTCCTTAGCTAGATGCTCCAGAGATGTTTGCCAGCCAGCCTTGGGGAAACTAAATTCAGAGGCTTCCATGATAAGGAGCAGTTGGCAAAGTTTATTTTGATCAAAAACTTTGGGCTGGGAATGTGGCTCAAGCGATAGCGCGCTCGCCTGGCAAGCGAGCCAAGTTCGATCCTCAGCACCACATACAACAAAGATGTTGTGTCCGCCGAAAACTAAAAAAATAAATATTAAAAAGTTCTCTCTCTCTCTCTCTCAAAAAAAAACAACTTTAATTTTTGATTGTCGCTTTTTGATTTATTTAGTATCTGTCATTGCCTATACTTCTTCCTCTAATACACATACAGAATAAAATAGTAGCTTATGATAATGGAGATCTTGTCAATCTTGTCCATTCTGAATCAGAAGCTCCAAGAAAAGCGTCTGTCATATGGTTGACCTTTAATCTACCCTTGTTAAATCAATAAAGGAAGGAAGGATAAAGAGAGTTGGATGTGATGGTGCATGCCTGCAATCCCAGTTTACTTGGGAGTCTGAGGCAGAAAAAATTGCCAGATGAAGGTCGTCATTAGAAATTCAGCAAGCAAGAAAGGAAGAAAATAAAAATAAATAGATAAACTTTCTATGGAAGAACATGTCAATTGAAAACAAGATGAGGACTAACCTGTTTTGTACATGTACTACCTTCTATTTTAGAGGTAGGAGGCAGAAGAAAAGTGTGAAGAGGTTGGGAGTGAAAAGTGGGAGGAACACATATCAGTATAGTGAGGTGATCACCATAGTCCAGAGCTTCAGAAGTTGAGCTGTAGTAACTGAGTTTGGCAAGTTTGAGATTATTAGTAATTTTAGGGGAAAGTGGTACCAAGATATAAACCTGGGAAAGTAAAGATTTCAAGGAATTATGTCATGAAAGGAAGAGAATTGTGGCAGCAGGCAGGGAAGGGAAGGAGAAACTAGGATAAGTCACTGGGCTCTTTAGAAGTAAGACTCATGGAGGACTCCATGACAAGATAAGAGAGACCTGGTGTGTTGCTACACAGGGGAGAAACTGGTAGGGAGGAAAAGGAGGGAGATTGAAGAAAGAAACGGTTTAGGAAATAAGACCTCAGAACTTATCTGGCCTTAGAGCAGAAGATATGAAGGAAATAGAAATTGGAAGAAGAATCTGAGGCAAATGGGAAGAACATGAAGGAATCACGTCACATTTTGGTCATCGAAATAGGTGTCTGTGTTATCTGCTATGATTACATGTGTCCAAAGCCTTGTGAGAATGGTATTGTTAAACAGGGCTATGTCACAAAGATTGGCTTCCCACCAAACCACATTTATGCACAATCTTTGATTCTTTCTTGAGTCAAGGTGAGAGACCAGTCTGTCTGAAGTGATTTCTGAGAAAAGAGCACTTTAGTCTTCTTGTTCAAAATCAGATAGCAGGGTTGGGGTTGCGGCTCAGTGGTAGGTGGAGTGCTCACCTAGTATGTGCGAGGCACTGGGTTTGATCCTCAGCACCACATAAAAACAGATAAATAAATAAAATAAAGGTATTGTGTCCAACTACAACTAAAAAAAATATTTTAAATAAAGCTATAAAAAAATCAGATAGCAGACTTGATGTAGGGCTGAGTGTTTTTTCCCCATGGGAAATCAGGTTCTAACAAGAGGCATAGATTCCTCTGGCTTCCCTAGAATTGAAACAGGGATTTCAATAGGTCACAAACTCAACTCCATTTGTGATCTTGTGTTATGTAAACGATACAGATAATTCAAATAATATTTCAGGTTCTTTGTATGTCAGTAATACTGATTCATCAAATAAAATTTGTTTATGCTAAATGTTTCCTCTGAGTTGGTCCCCTCTCCTAGTCCCACTCCTGGAGATTTAATCCAAGGGATCTTTACAACTGATCTACATCCCCAGCCCCTTGTTTTAAATTTAAAAAATTTGAGACAGAGTCTCACTAAATTGCTGAGGACCTTGCTAAGTTGCTGGAGTTGGCCTTGAATTTGTGATTCTCCTGTTTCAGCCTCCCAAATTGCTGGGATTATAGGCATGCACCACCACACTTGGCTTGGTTGGTCCTCTTAAGAACTGACGATAGTCTGTCATATCTTTTATTTATTGTGTGGTACTAGGCTTTGATCCCAAGGCTTCATACATACTAGGCAAGTGCTCTACCACTGAGCCACACCCCCAGCCCTTGTATCTTGTTTTAATTATTCTATGATAATTAAGAGGTTATGAATGATATGCTAATGGTCCAGACTTCTAATATGCCTTCATATTTGTTCTTTATTCTCTTTTCACATATATGCAGTTCCTGAAATATAGTGTTGTTATTGGCAAGGTAAAAGGGAAGTACATAATGTACATATGTAGGATTAAAATGTTTATTTAAAAAATTATTAATAAAAATTTATGTGGAGTGATGTTTGCTTTGCCTACGCTTTTTGATTTATTTACATTCATTTTTTTCACTTATTATATTCTTGCTATAATGTGTAGGTTCTGTTCTAGATGCTGGGGATAAAAATGTCAAAAAGATAGTCCCTGACTTTTAAGGAACTTATGGTTTGGTTATGCGTGACAGACATTGTAATTAATAAATACAATAGTACACTGTGTGTATGTGCTAAGAAATAAATATGTGTACATATTTCCAACCTGTGGGGTGGAGTAGGGTCCAAAGGAATTTAGTTTGAATTCTGCCTAAGAAGGGTGGGAACCTGCTGTTGGGAAAGATTTTACTGTTGAAATGATGTCCGAATCCAGAAAACACTAGTGTTTTTATTAAAATTTCCATTAGATGATAAAGTGGGCAAAGGACTTTGTCTTATGCAAATTTGTGTTCCCACACGTAGGAAGAATGCTAGTAAATGAGAAAGACCTTTCCAGGCTTCCAAAGAACTACAAATTTAAAATTATTTTAAGTGGCATTTTTATAAATACCAATAGGTGGCAATATTACTCCATGAAAAAGTCAATCAAAGGCAAACCAGGACTCCTGAATTTCCAAACCTGGTAATGAGGGACGTCTGGGTTAAAAATGGATGAGAGAAAGTGGTTTTGAAATTCTTCTCTCTGCAAGCCAGCCTTTCCTTGAATAAGCTGATGTCTGACCACACCCGCCCCCACACACTTCTCAGTCCTCCTGAGCCCCAGAGATTTACCTAAATTGACTTGAACCACCCCATCCCCCACCTCAGCCCAGCCGCCCCATTCAGTCCTGCGGGGAATCTGAAATCCTTTTCAAGATTTCTGCACTGCACTGACCCAGAAACAAAAGTGAGAGCCCTGCTTGATGTCCACTAAAAGCCTATTCATATAAAACTTTCATGAGCTTAAATGCCTTTAGTGAAGATTTGGGGGGAAAGGATAGCAGCTGAGTTTACATAGCAGCATGAAACAACCTCTAATGGACCACGCAGTCTCAAAATGTCCTTTGGCCACTCATCACCACGGATTACTGAATTCTTTTGTTTCAGCCTTTATCTGGTGTTTGCTCTTTCCCCCTGTTCAGTCCTGGGTGTTTGCTCTTTCCCCCTGTTCAGTTCTCGGTGTCTCTCCCAACCCTTTCTCATTCCTCTTGCTCCATCTTCTTTCTCCACTTCCCAAACCACAAAGGTGCTCTGTGGTAGAGGGCCTCTCACTTAGCACAATCCTTGCCTTCTTAGATGGCAACAGGGATAGTTTATTACCCTGAAACAGAAAATAAAGCAACATTTTCCAGGTAATAAAAATATTTTTAAAAAGGTTTTTTTAAAAACCATTTGAAATCTTGGTTTTCAGCCAGGGGTTACAGATTTCTCCTGAGCAGGGTGATAATTATGAGTTTGTTAATTTTCTCTACTCTTCTACCCATCTTTCACATTTCTACAAAATAAGTTCCAGTTTCTTCTATGATCTGACTATTATATTCACTTTATTTGCTGTTGATACTGTTTTGTTTTGTTTTGTTTTCCTAAGGATCCTTTGTCTACATGACCCAAGTGTGGTTCCAGGATTAGTGCTAATCTGCATATTGTGATTGGTCTGATGTAGGGGACATTCCCTCCACCCCAACCTTTCATTATGAAAAATTTCAATATTAAGAAAAAGTTGAGTGGCTGGGGATATGGCTCAAGTGGTAGCGCGCTTGCCTAGCATGCATGAGGCATGGGGTTCGATTCTCAGCACCACATTAAAAAAAATATATTATGTCCACCTAAAATTGAAAAATAAATATTAAAAGAAAGAAAAAGAAAAAGTTGAGGATGCAGTGTAATCCCAGCAACTTGGGAGGCTGAGACCGGAGGATCACAAGTTCAAGACCTGCTTTAGCTAATTAGTGAGATCCTGCCTAAAAAACAAAAAAGTGAAGATTTTACTTTTGTTAACATTGCGTTATATTTGTCTCATCATCTCATCCATCTGTCTTATTTTTTGATGCTTTTGACTGGAAAAGCTTGCTGACAATTTACTTTATTCCTAGACATTTAATTAAATCTAATTAAATTTTCTGCAGTTCTAGAGGCTGAACCCAGTACCTTGTGCATGCTAGGTAAGTGCTCTAACACCAAGCTATAAACATCCTCAGGCTTTATTCCTAGACATTTTAGCAGGCACAAAATTAACTAGTATTTGATAATTTTCAATTTCTTTTTTTAAGAGGTAAAATATATATACAGTGAAGTCCAATAGATCAGTTTTGACAGATGTATATGCCTAGGCTACCTAATCTCTATCAAGATAAAGAACATTTCCATAGAGGATTTGTTTGTTTGTTTTTCCTACACTAGATTCTAGATTTTTCCAGGTCGAGCAAACTAGTAGAGGTGAAATGACTTATTATAGTAAAAGGGATGTTAAGTGGGTTTTATTTTATAGGTGTAGAAACACATCTCAGATTAAGGTTTGTGTCTCTGCTTTTTTTTTTTTTTTTTTTTTTGGTTGTTGTTCAATTTGATCTCAGTGACATTATGAGTAAGCAGAAACACTCAGAAGTGAAATGGTCAGTGCCTGTGAGTTTAGATGAGGAACTAGGTCTATTTTTTCACTTTTATTTTTTATGAGTATCTGAACTACCTGGAATGCTTTACACTTTTGGCACTCAATAAATATTTGTTACTGCCAGACAATCTGCCACAAAAATTTACTGGGTCTATTTTGTGGTGATTGTTTTGTCCACACAGAAGATAATCATGGGATCATGGAAGTCAGAGCCATGGAGAGCAGAGCACAGGTTTCTCAGCTGTCCGTAATTTGCTACTTGAAGTAGGGTTAAAGGTGGAGGACGGGATACAGAGAGCCTCTCAAGGGCACAGAGGTAAAGAGAGGGAAAAGAGCAGCTAATTCAGACAGAACAGTGTCCAGGTCTCAGCAGGAAAGAGACCTGAAGTCTGAGTTCTCTTCTGCTTCCTGGTGGAGTTCAGACCCAACCCTTGGCCTTCCCAGAACCTGCAGGTGTATGAGGATGTGTAATTACTGTTCTTTGAAAATGTCTGTATGGAAGAATCCTGATACATGCTGTAGCAAGGGCTTATTGCAAAGCTGTGGTATGTCATTTTACTAAACTGAGAGTCAAGGAATTTGGATTTTTTATTAGTAGTATTATTATTTACTAAAACATCAGAGTACTTGGCATTTATGTAGTTGTAGTACACAGTACCAAACAAACTTAGTTTCTTGAAGATGACACAAAGCCAGAGGGATCATAAATTATGATATACGTGGCTTGAAAAAACTTTGATTATCCATTGACTTGCTAAAGTCTCAGTGTTCCCCATCTTTTTAAAAAAACTTAATTTATTTTTTTTTTGTTTTTAGATATACAAGATGGTAGGGTGTATTTTGACATATTATACATATATGGAGTGCAGCTAGGTATGATCCCATTCTTGTGGTTGTACATGATGTGGAGTTACGCTGGTTGTGTATGAGCATAGGAAAGTTTTGTCTGATTCATTGTACTGTCTTTCCTATTCCCATCCCCCTACTTTTCCCTTTATTTCCCTTTGTCTAATCCAATGAACTTCTATACTTTCCCTTCCTGCACTTCCTTGTGATAGGTGAATATCCACATATCAGAGAGAACATTTGACTTTTGAATTTTTGGGACTGACTCTTTTTTCATTTAGCATGATATTCTTCTCTAGTTCTATCCACTTACTGGCAAATGCCATAGTTTCATTCTTCTTTATGGCTGAGTACTATTCCATTGTGTATAGGTACCACATTTTCTTTATCCATTCATCTGTCAAAGGGCAGCTAGGCTAGTTCCATAGCTTAGCTATTGTGAATTGAGCTGCTATAAACATTGATGTGGTTGCATCATTGAGTATGCTGATTTTAAGTTCTTTGAGTATAAACGAAGGAGTGGAATAACCAGATCAAATGGTGGTTCTATTTCAAATTTTCTAAGGAATCTCCATTTTGCATTCCATAATGATTGCACCAATGTTTAGTCCCACCAGCAATATATTATTGCATACAACACCAAATTTCAGTACCCTAGGTGCTCACCGAATTCCATTACTGACAAGTGCTTGCCATTCTTCATTGATTAGTGTTACTGCCATCTACAGTTGCTTCAAGTCAAATATACAGAGTGAAATCTACCTCTGAATTCTCATCTTGGTCACAAATCTTTTTCTTTCCAAGTGGGCATTTCCTTCAAAAGAGATAATAACAATAGTATTTTTGGTCAGTGTTCAGCTGTGGAGAATAAAACTCACTCTAGTTTAAGCAGAGATGCATCACAGATTATTGAATGGCTTACAGATTCCAGGCTGAGCCTCCAAGAATGGTTCCCAAAGCCACACTTGTCAAGTAATCAGGAAGCTGTGGTGTCGGAAAGATATTCTAACTGTTGTGAGCACTGGAGCCTCTGCTATGAGCAGAAAGAGCCTGTCAAGTTAGGAAGCCTCTGCTGCAGCTGCTGCCCCAGACTGCCACCGCAGTTCTAGGCCATGCCAGCCTTAGGTACAAGGAGTTTGGAAATAGTTTATGGCTTTCCAGCCTCAGTATATTAGGGGGAGTCAGAATGTGTGCTGAGTGGCCAGTGTCTACTAGAGAGAGCTAACATTCTTAAGAACAAATGTGTGAATCGAGATGATGGCCTCTTTACATGAATCATCCCATTTAAGTTTTCTAACTACCCAATTAGTTGGTTAGCTAAGTCCCACTAAGTACTATAACCATGGTCACTTTCACAGATGAGGAATCTACTGCTAGACAAAGTTACTCCCTAAAGTTTAGGTCATGGAACAAGAACATGGGAAAGTTGGAATTTTAACCTAAGTATCTTTGACTCTGGAGTCTGAAATCTGATTTCTTGATAATTATGGTATAGTGATTATTCCAGTTTCTTTATCAATTATTTTAGAAGAAATATTTAAGTATCATCAGACCCTACTAGGCTCATATATAAATCTTATTTTTATTTTTAAATTTATATATGACAGTGGAATGCATTACAATTCTTATTACTCATATAGAGCACATTTTGTCATATCTCTGGTTGTATACAAAGTATATTCACACCAATTCATGTCTTCATACATGTACTTTGGATAATAATGATCATCACATTTCACCATCATTTATAATCCCATGCCCCCTCCCTTCCCAGGAGAAATCTTAATGAGATTAAAAATACTTCTACTTTTAGATGGCCATTTTAACATCAGCTAAATATCTGGATTGATATTCAAAATGAGGAAGATATTTTTAATTATTCCAAAAAATGGCTGACTATTGAAGAAATAGCATCTTCTAGCATAGAAGATGTACAAACCTGACTTTATGACACAGAAAAATGTTGGGTGGGAGTCCAATAACAAGCAACCAGAGAGTAGTGACTGCATGGGCATCCTATAAATCTTATATTCAAATATGGCATTAATCTATTGGAGATGAAGCAATACAATTATTATGCAAGGTATGAAATAAATGTCACAAGAGTATAGATAAAATGGTTTTAGAATTCGGAGAATTTGGAGGGATTTATTCTGTCTGAGAAAATTCAGGAAGAAGTCTAATTTAAACTGGACTTTAGAAGAGTAAGTGTTTTTTTCTAATTCATTAACTTTTCTGTTTTTTTTATTGGTGCATTATATAATTATACACAACAGTGGAATTCATGCTTACATATTTGTACATGCACCAATATACTAATACAATTTCAAGTCAATGTTTTTCAACATTCAGAAAGAGAAAGGTATTCCATTGTCAAGGAAGCAGGCATTTGGTTAGAATGAACAGCAAATAAAATGAAGCAGAGGAAAACTTCAGATGGAAGGCCTTGAATGCCAGAATACGGCATTTGGATATCCTTTTGTAGGTGTTTGGGGCCCTAGCTGGGCATGGTGGCACACACATGTAATACCAGTGACTCAGGAGATGGGAAGATCATAAGGTCAAGAGCACCCTGGGCAACTTGGTGAGAACTTATCTTAAAAAAAAAGTAAATAAAAAAGGCTCGAGAGCTGGGGATATAGCTCAGAGGTGAAGCACCTCTAGGTTTCATCCCCAGTACTGAAAAAAAAAAAAAAAGAAAGAAAAAAGGTAGACTGCCCTGAAGGCCCTTGACCCAGGGGTCACATGAGAGCTCTGTTGTATGAAAGAGATGCCAGCATCTTTCAGATGATCCTGGAGTATGGAGGACTAAGACCATATTAGATAGGAGACTGATGTGATAGAACTGTTGAGAAGTGACAAAGGACTGCTCTAACTTGGTGATGGTGGGATCAGAGGAACTGGTGTGACAGTTATAAAATGGGCAGCTGGACTCAATAGTTCTTAGCTGCTAACTGAATGTTGGCAGCAATGATGGGAGATGAGTCACATTTGTTGTGAGGTTCCCATTCTGGGTGATAAGAAAGACAGTTCCATTGATAAAAAGTACAGAAGAGAAAGAATATATTTGCATGGGAAATATAATGTATGATATGATTTGCATAGGTAATTAGTTTAATTTTGAATTTTTTTAAAGTGAAGATACTGTCCAACAGATTTGGAAATGTGGACTTGGGATCAGAAGTCAGAACTGACTCCATAAATTTTAAATTAATCTTCATAGAACAGCAGTTCTGAGTCTACTTGCACAGTAGTTGTACCTGGGAGAGCTTTAAAAAATACATGCTGTGGACCCCAGGCATTCTGATTTAGGGTAAACATTTTGATCATCAGTCTGGCTGATTGGATTAGTGTGAGGTGGGATTCTGACATTTGTATAGTTTGTAAAGTTCTGTAGAATGATTCTAATGTACAACCAGATTGGTTAACTACTGATAGAGTCATGGCGTTGTAAAAGAAGATTTGAAAAGGAGGCTATGGGTTAGAGGAGAAAAACCATTCATGATAGAGCTTTTTGAAATATCTGTGTTTAGGAGTAGGAAGAGGAGTCAGGTGGTCAAATAGGTGGAAAGAAAACTAGGGGAAAAGCCAGAAGATCAGAGAAGTCAAGAATGAAGAATTAGTGCCCCATGCACAGAGAGCAGAGAGATCTGAGAGAAGGTTTAGTAGAGGTAAGGGGTAGGATTGGGGGACATAACATAATTTCTTTGTATATATGTGCTCCCTTAAATTATGAAGACATACTTAAAAGTAAGGGGCAGGTGGAATGGGAAAGTGGTCAGAAAGGCAGGTTTGCTGAGGTGTAACCTTTGAGATGAGTGAAATTGAGGCAGGAGAAAGAGTTAAAATGGACAGGCAGGAAACTTGGGCTCCTTCAAGGTCAGGTTTCCATTCAGGAGCGCTGAGACAACATAGTCACAAGCCAGATCTTAAGGAGATCAGACTGACTCCATGTAAACAGAAAGCACTGAGAGTGAGACATGTGCTGTTTGGTACCCTGCACCCCCATCAAAAAGAGGGGCCATGGCCACCTGATTGGACCATAGAGCACCTGAAGAGCTAGTGAACCCTGAATGCCTTACCCAGGATTGAGAATGGGGCTAGCTTCTGGAGCCCTGTAGATACATATAACCCCCTAGAAAACAGCCACTCTCTGGTATCCCCCTCTTGGGACCCTTCTCCTTTGAAAGCTTTTCTTTCTTTCCTTTTTTCCTCTCTCTCTCCCTCCCTCCTTCCTTCCTTCCTTCATTCCTTCTTTTCCTATTATTCTAATAAATTCTGTTTCTTTACTGTCACCTCTGTCTGTGGATTTCATTCTTCAAATTTGTGAGACAAAAAACTCCAACCTCATGCTCCCTTCTACAAAATGATTGGAGAATTTAGGTGGAGCTTATTGTTGGATTTCAAGACTTTGGAAACATCATAATTCTGTGCGATGACAAAGTTTTGACCATGATCCTGAGAGAGTATTGCTGCAGTGGAGAAGAGGCCAGGTTTGCCATAGGGTCTGGTTAGACAACTGTGCAGTTAGTATTTAGTGGAATTTTATGTGTATGGTTAAATTAGTCACAAAGTGAAGGATGTTGGACATGGAGAAGGATCCTGAGACAGCTGCCAACCATTTTAGTGCATGTGGTAGGGTGGTGTATAGGTTGGTACTCACAGTGGTGAGGATAAGAAGAGAATAGTAGTTATATGTCGTCATGGGAACTTCAAAGGAGAGAACATTGTTGAAGGGTATTTTTATTTTTTATATATTTTTTTAATGTTCTGGGCCAGGTGTGGTGGCATGTGCCTGTAATCCCAGTGGCTCAGAAGGCTGAGGCAGGAGGATTGCGAGTTTAAAGCCAGCCTCAGCAAAAGCGAGGCACTAAGCAACTCAGTGAGACCCTGTCTTTAATAAAATACAAAATAGGGCTGGGGATCTGCTTCAGTGGTTGAGCGCTCCTGAGTTCAATCCCTGGTACCCCCCCAAAAAATGTTCTGGAAGTGGCAGATGGAACCTGGAGAATAACCCAGCATTTCCCACCCTGGCTACGAGAACCCAGAGGTGAGACATGGTGTTTATTTCCTGTCCTGGTCTCTGTCACTTCTTTAATAGTTCCTGTTTGTTAGAATTAGGTTCAGAACAGCAATGTTCTTTATTGGTTACTATGTTTTCTGAGAAGGAAAATTATCAATTAATGAAGTATAACTATATCAAATCATTTGCTTTGTGAGGATCAAATGCAACTATTTTTTAGTGTAAGAAGGCAAAGTGCACAGGTATCTTTATTTGATTAATTACAGTAAAAATAGGATGAGAACTGGAATCCTTATAAAGTTTCTATTAATGATATCACTAAGTTTTTGTAGATAAGTAAAATTTTAATAAAAAGTGAAATTAACCTTGTGTGTTAACTATTAAGTGATTTAGTTCCTATGCTCTACTATACTTGAACCTGGGGTTGGGACTATGCAGATCCCATTGATGATGTCTTAGTGTCTTTCTATAGGATCATAACGGAAAGCTCAGTCCCCATCTCAGTGCCAATCCAATAACGAGGATGCAGTTTTGAGAAAAAAGGAAAAAAGAAGTCTTATTGCTTTGCTAGCAAAGGAGAAACACAGGGGACTCCTGTCCCTATGTTTGTGATTCTGTCCATCAAGGGGAACAGAAGTTTTAAAGAGATGATTCAAGAAGCCCAACAGCCCAGATCCACCTACAGCAACCACTGTGGGGCTCAGGCACAGAGCAGGCGGGGTCCACCCCTTTCCTGGTGGGGCAGACACTCGCCAGAGCCTAGCCTTTGGTGCAAGACTGCCCCTTCTGTCCAACGGACTACCTTGGGAGCCCAGATCTACCCCAGACCAGCACTCCAGCCCACGCTGGTTCTAGGCTCTCAGTAGGCCCAGTTCATCCCTCACCTGGTGGGGCAGAGACAACCAGAGCCTAGCCTTTGGTGCAGGACTGCCCCTTCCTACCAGCAGACTACCGCAGGAGGTCAAGCCCAGTGGCCCAGATCCACCCACTTCAACTTATGCAGGTCCCAGATCCAGGATGCAGTAGCATCTACTGAGGGACACCAGCAGGGTCTGGAAGTCCATCATCAAGGTGAGCTACAGATAATCTGCACGTGTACTACAAGAATATAGGGAAGAAACTGTAATATCTCAGATCCACTCGCAAGAAAGGAAGACACATAGACAATATGAAAAAGCAAATGCCCCAAACAAACCAGGACACTATAATAACAGAACCCATGACCAGCATAGTTGATGAAATGTCAGAGAAGGAGTTCAGAAGGTTCATAATTGAAATGATTTGTGGATTAAAGAATGACCTAAATGAGCAAATACAAGCAGAAATTGATCACTCCAACAATAAGATAAGAGAGCAAATACAGGTAGCAAAAGATTACTTCAAGAGAGAGAGAGAGAGACCCTGAAAAAAAGCCAGTCATAAATCCTTGAAATAAAGGATGCAATAAATCAAATAAAAAATTCAATAGAAAACATAACCAACAGACTAGATCACTTGGAAGAAAGAGCATCAGATAATGAAGACAAAGTATACAATTTGGAAAATAAAGTTGATCACACAGTGAAGATAGTTAGAAACCATGAACAGAATATCCAAGAATTATGGGACAGCATCAAAAGACCAAATCTAAGAGTTATTGTGATAGAGGAAGGCACAGAGTTTCAAACCAAAGGAATGCACAATCTCTTCAATGAGATAATATCAGAAAATTTCCCAATCATGAAGAATGAATTGAAAAACCAAATACAAGAGGCTTACAGAAAGCAAATGTACAAAATTACAACAGATCTACACCAAGACACATTATAATGAAAATGCCTAGCATACAGAATAAGAATAGAATCTTAAAAGCTGCAAGAGAGAGGAATCAGATCACTTACAGGGGTAGACCAATTAGTATCTCAGAAGATTTTTCAACCTAGACCCTCAAAGTGAGGAGATCATGGAACAACACATACCAAGCTCTGAAAGTAAATGGATGCCAGCCAAGAATCTTATATCCAGTAAAACTAAGTTTTAGATTTGATGATGAGATAAAAACCTTCCATGATAAACAAAAGTTAAAAGAATTTACAACTACAAAGCCTGCACTACAGAACATCTTCAGCAAAATATTCCAAGAAGAGGAAATAAAAAACAATGATGAAAATCAGCAGAAGGAGGGATTACACTAAAGGAAAATCTAATTAGAGGAAAAACCAAGTCATGTTAAATACCAAAAATAAACAAAAATGGCTGGGAATACAAATCATGTCTTAATAATAACCCTGAATGTTAATGGCATAAATAAAAAACATATATAGCAGATTGGATTAAAAAAGACACAACAATATTCTGCCTCCAAGAGATTCATCTCATAGAAAAAGACATTCACAGACTGAAGGTGAAGGGTTGGGAAAAATCATACCACTCACATGGACTGTGGAAGCAAGCAGGGGTTTCCATTCTCATATCAAATAAAGTAGACTTCAAACTAAAGTCAATCAAAAAGGATAAAGAAGGACAATACATACTGCTCAAGGGAACCATACACCAGCAAGACTTAACAATTATAAATATATATTCCCCAAACAATGGAACAGCTATGTTCATCAAACAAATTCTTCTCAAGTTTAAGAGTCAAATAGACCATAACACAATAATTTTGGGTGACTTTAACACACCTCTTTCATCACTAGATAGATCTTCCAAATAAAAGCTGAACAAAGATACAACTCAATAATACAATTAATAACTTAGACTTAACTGACATATATAGAATATTTGAAACTTCAACAAGAGAATATACTTTCTTCTCAGCAGCACATGGATCCTTCTCTAAAGTAGACCATATACTATGCCACAAATCAACTCTTAGCAAATATAAAAAAGTAGAGATACTACCCTGCATTCTATCAGATCATAATGGAATGAAATTAGAAGTTAATGATAAAATAAGAAAAAAGATCCACTCCAACACCTGGGGACTAAAATAATATGCTACTGAATGAACAATGGGTTACAGAAGACATCAAGGAGGAGATTAAAAAATTTTTAGAGGTGAATGAGAATACAGATACAACATATCAAAATCTCTGGGACACTATGAAAGCAGTTCTAGGAGGAAAGTTCATTGCATGGAGTTCATTCCTTAAAAGAAAAAAAGTCAACAAATAAATGACTTAACACTACATCTCAAAGTCCTAGAAAAAGAAGAACAAATCAACACCAAAAACTGGAGAAGCCAGGAAATAAGTAAAATCAGAACTGAAATCAATGAAATTGAAACAATTGAAAAATTTGACAGAACAAAAAGTTGGTTGTTTGAAAAAATAAATAAAATTGACAGACTCTTAGCCATGCTAATAAGAGAAGGAGAGAGAAAACTCAAATCACTAACATGTGATGAAAAAGGAAATATCATAACAGACACTACAGAAATAGAGAAGATAATTAGAAATTATTTTGAAAACCTGTACTCTAATAAAATAGAAAATATTCAAGGCTAACAGATTTCTAAGGTCATATAATTTGCTCAAATTGAATCAGGATGATATACAGAATTTAAACAGATCAATTTTAAGTGACAAAATAGCAGACACCATCAAAAATCTACCAACCAAGAAAAGCCCAGGACTGGACAGATACACAGCCAAGTTCTACAAGTCCTTTAAAGAAGAACTAATACCGATACTCTCCAATTTATTTCAGGAGATAGAAAAAGAGGCAGCACTTCCAAACTTATTCTATGAGGCCAACATCACTCTGATTACAAAATTAGACAAAGAAACATCAAAAAAAGAAAACTCCAGACCAATATCTCTAATGAACATTAATAAAATTCTGGCAAATCAAATACAAAAATATATTGAAAAGATTGTGCACCATGATCAAGTGGGATTCATCCCAGGGATGCAAGATTGGTTCAATATATGGAAATCAATAAATGAAATTCATCATATCAGTAGACTTAAAGATAAGAATCATATGATCATCTCAATAGACACAGAAAAAGAATTTGACAAAACAAAGCACCACTTTATGTTCAAAACACTAGAAAACACTAGGGATAACAGAAACATGTCTCAACATCATAAAGGCTATCTATGCTAAGCCCCAGGCCAACATCATTCTCAATGGAGAAAAATTGAAGGCATTCCTTCTAAAAACTGTAACAAGACAGGTATGCCATCTTTCTCTACTATTCAATATAGTTCTTGAAACACTGGCCAGAGCAATTAGACAGATGAAATAAATTAAAGGGATACACATAGGAAAAGAAGAACTCAAATTGGCACTATTTGCTGATGATATGATTCTAAACTTGGAAGACCCTAAAAATTCCACCAGAAAACTTCTAGAACTAGTAAATAAATTCAACAAAGTAGCAGGATATAAAATCAACATCCATAAATCAAAGGCATTTCTGTATATCAGTGACAAAGCCTCAAAAACTAAAACTTGGGAATCAACTTAATTATAAGAGGTGAAAGATCTATATAATGAAAATTACAGAACCCTAAAGAAAGAAATCAAAGACGACCTTAGAAGATGGAAAGATCTACCTTGCTCTTAGATAGGCAGAATTAATATTATTAAAATGACCATACTTTCAAAAGCACTATAAAGATTAAATGCAATTCTGATCAAAATTCCAATTACATTCCTCATAAAAATAGAAAAAGCAATTATGAAATTCATCTGGAAAAATAAGAGATCCAGAATAGCTAAAGCAATCCTTAGCAGGAAGAGTGAAGCAGGTGGCATCACTATACCAGACCTTAAACTATACTACAGAGGAATAGTAACAAAAACAGCATGGTACTGGCACCAAAACAGGCTGGTAGACCAATGGTACAGAATAGAGGACACAGAGACTAACCCATAAAACTACAATTATCTTATATTAGACAAAGGTGCCAAGAACATGCACTGGAGGAAAGATAGCCTCTTCAACAAATGGTGCTTGGAAAACTGGAAATCCATATGCAACAAAATGAAATTAAACCCTTATCTCTCTCATCATGCACAAAACTCAACTAAAAATGGATCAAGGACTTAGAAATACAACCAGAAACCCTGTGTCTAATAGAAGAAAAAGTAGGCCCTAATCTCCATCATGTGGGAGTAGGCTTCAACTTCCTTAATAAGACTCCTATGGCACAAGAATTAAAACCAAGAATCAACAAATGGGATGGACTCAAAAGTTTCTTCTCAGCAAAAGAAACAATCTGTGAGGTGAATAGAGAGCCTACATCTTGGGAGCAAATCTTTACCCCTCACACATCAGATAGATCACTAATCTCTAGGGTATATAAAGAACTCAAAAAGCTAAGCACTGAAAAAATAAATAACCCAATAAATAAATGGGTCAAGGACTTGAAGAGACACTTCTGAGAAGATGATGTACAATTAATCAACAAAAACATGAAAAAAGTTTATAATCACTAACAATTAGAGAAATGCAAATCAAAACAACTCTAAGATTTCATCTCACTCCAGTCAGAATGGCAGCTATTATGAAGACAAACAACAATAAGTTTTGGCGAGGATGTGGGGGAAAAGGTACACTCATACACTGCTTGTGGGAATGCAAATTGGTGCAGCCAATATGGAAAGCAGTATGGAGATTTCTTGGAGAATTGAGAATGGAACCATCATTTAACTTAGCTGTCCCTCTCCTCAGACTATACCCAAAGGACTTAAAACCAGCATACTACAGGGACCCAGCTATATCAATGTTTATAGCAGCACAATTCATAATAGCTAAACTGTGGAACCAAACTAGATGTCCTTCAATAGATGAATGAATAAAAAAGTGGCATATATACACATGGAATATTACTCAGAAATAAAAGAGAATAAAATCATGGCATTTGCAGGTAAATGGATGGAGTTAGAGAAGATAATGCTAAGTGAAGTTAGCCAATCCCAAAAAATCAAATGCTGAATGTTTTCTTTGATATAAGGAGGCTGATTCATAGTGGGATAGGGAGAGGGAACATGGGAGGAGTAGGTAAACTCTAGATAGGGCAGAAGTGAAGGGAGGAATTCATGAGGGTGGAATGTGATGATCATTATTATTCAAAGTACAAGTATGAAGACACAAATTAGTGTGAATATACTATGCATACAACCAGAGATATGAAAAACTGTGCTGTACATATGTAATAAGAATTGTAATGCATTCTGCTGTCATATATAAATTAAAAAAGAGAGCCTACATTTCACGTATGCCTTGTCAGAGGTCATAATTCACTTTTGGCTTTGAGAGCCCTTTCGTAGATCTTCTGGTACTAGGCCAGTTCTGAGTTCTGAATTACTTTATTTTTCTGGTATTTGTATTCAGGGACAGATGTTGTGGCCTAGGATGGGAAGAAGGTTAAGGAGGGAGAGAAGGAGGAGAGAAAGAAAAAAAAAACCCAGAAAACAAAAACCATGTCAGTTTTAAAATGAGCTGTGGGGGCAGAGCAGCAAGGGTTATGTTCAAAGCATTAAAAAAAAAAATAAAATTCATCAAAGTGAACTCCTGGTATAGGACTGTGCTAGTAGTGGGTATAAGAGGGAATTGGGAGACTGGAGAAGGAACTTGCTCCTTCTTGTGAGCTTCCAACTTTCTTCCTGCTTTTCTTCTGTTCCTGTGAACATCAGCCTGGCTATGTCACTTCATCAGGCAGCCAGGGTTCCTTCCTGTAGGCTATCTGAACATGGTGCACTAATTTTCCAACAATTACAAGAAAAGATTCATGATGTGCAATGGTCTTTGGTCCCCAAAGTAAGCACTGGAGGAGCAGTATTCCCTCTTTAGAGGTTTGGGGACGCACCTTTCTAAGTCCCTGCCCCATGGTGCTAGGAATTGAACCCAAGGTTGTTCTGCTACTGAGCTACATCCCCAGCCCTTTTAAATTTTTATTTTGAGACAGGATCTTGCTAAGTTGCCTAGATTGGCCTCAACTTTGTGATCCTTCTACCTCAACCTCCTGAGTAGCTGAGATTATGGCATGGGCAGCCATATGGAGCTTACCTTTCCAAGGTCTAACAACCTTCCATTGCTTTCCTTGCTCTACCCTCCAGTGACTTCTTGCAGTTGTTATTTCTGTGATATATCAGAGCTTTCCTCTATCCTTCCAGCTACCAGTTCTTTGTGCAAAATTCTCTGTCCAAATGGCTGGTATTTCCTCCTAACTTAACCCAGACTGATAGACTTGTCTTACTGATTTTTTTTTAAATTAGTGGATATTTTAGAGGTATTTTTTCTTTTCTTTTTTTTAAATTGAGTTTATTTTTAAATACATGACAGTGGAATGCATTACAATTCTCATTACACATATAGAGCATAATTTTTCATATCTCTGTTTGTATATAAAGTATGTTCACACCAATTCATGTCTTCATACATGTACTTTGGATAATGATGTCTATCACATTCCACCATCATTGCTAATCCTCTGCCCTCTCCTTTTCCCTCCCACCCCTCTGCCCTATCTAGAGTTCATCTATTCCTCCCATGTTCCCCCTCCCTACCCCATTATGGGTCAGTCACCTTATATCAGAGAAAACATTCAGCATTTGTTTTTTTAGGATTGATGGAACTCAAGGATACTTTGCCACTAAGCCATATCGCCAATCCTTTTATTTTTTACTTTGAGACAGGGTCTTACAAAGTTGCTGAGATTGACCTGGAACTTGTGATCCTCCTGCCTCAGCCTCTGGAGCACTGCACCTTGTGGGTCATATTTTAATCATACATACATACTATTTAGTATATAACATTTAGTATATGTCATTTAGTAAATGATAATTACATCATTCCAAAACTTAATAATAATAATATAAATTTTACCTTCAACATAAAAATTAACTGAATGAAACTAAAGCTTTATGAAATACTTGCTGCATATCTTATTTCGGTTTGGATTGGTGAAACCTTCAGCAGTGCCTCACTTGCCTATGGAGAGCCCTTTGAGAATTACTTACTTAGTAAAAAGGATTAGGCTTTAAATTAAAATGTTTCACTTTAGCCCAGACTTACCAGTTTAGGTGATATAATTGACATTTCTGAGCTCCATCAAAACAGATTAAATTCTGAATTTAGTTTTGAAAGAAAGAATGTAAATACCAATCATAAAAATTCAGTTTGAGGTGGTTAATTTGAAAATCTCAGAGATCAGCATTGTTCCTTTGGTATCTTTCTTCTCTATGGAACTCTTGAATTTATGGCAAAAATCTTCAGTTTGGTCTCAGAAATTTAATTTTATTCCCTGTCATTTACAAGCCCATAAAATTGAAGATTAAGAAATTATCCACGTGAAAGACTTGTGTAGAGGAGCTCTGAATTGTTCCTTAGAACTTCACTCGGTTGCTGGGGATTCTGGTCAGCTGTGGAATCAAAGGGAATAAGTTCTGCACAGCTGAAGAAGTCACGTGATGCTGGTCTGATTGTCCATATCTATCTAATGAAAGAATGAAGAAATTAAAACAATACCACTTCACTTTTGTTCTTTTGTGTCTCCTGCTTAACTCATCTCAGAGCATAGTTATTTCTGTTAAATCATGAGCACATGCTTCTGTCTTGTTTTTTCTCACCACACATCTTAGTGATTCAGAACTTCTTTTTAAAAAAATTTTTTTAGTTATACATGGACACAGTATCTTTATTTTGTTTGTTTATTTTTATGTGGTGCTGAGGATAGAACCCAGGGTCTCACATGTGCAAGGCGAGTGCTCTACCGCTGAGCTACAATCCCAGCCCCCAGAACTTCTTATATTCCATATTCTGTAAGTTTTTTTTTTGCCTTTGAACTTCCAAAATGACAATTCTTAATTCTTGAAGCTTCCTCTTCCTTTGGGTCTACACAGACCCTCAATGTGGGATATGCCTATCCACATTGGTGAGAAAAGACTTTTACTCAGTGATTGATTTAAGTGCTAATCTCGTCTACAAACACCCTCACAGACAACCCCAAAATAATGTTTTACTATTTATTTGGGTATCCTTTAGCCCTGACAAATTGACACATAAAAGTTTTATATTAGCCATCACACATATTTTATTTGTTTACTCTTATGATAGATTAAAAAAAAAACTTTACATTCTCCCAAAGGAAAGAGAAATAATTTTAATGACTTTCTGTATTTCAAAATAATAGCAATCTAGATTTAGGGAAATTGCTCTTATTTAGTAGTTTGTTACATTTGACCGTGTAGCATCTAGCTTTTCCCAAACTAGGAAACCTGATCACTTTTGTCTCAATCAGAAAATGTGAACCAATAACTCACATTGGTGAATTTTGGTTACATATGTCACTAAGATAACTTATTTTATCTCTTCATTTGCTCTACAAATATTTATTGCATACCATTATGTATTAGGCTCTGCTCTGGTACCTGAGATTCTTCAGTCAAGTAAAAGAGATTTCTGCTCTTGAAAGGCCTCTATTCTAATTTTAGAATGAATACTTGTCATAGTTGTTAATTCAGTTGTTTTTTTGTTGGGTTTTAATCAAATTGAAGTCCATTAAGATTGTATTAATTAGGGCCCATTAGGGTACTGTTAGAATATGGGTTTGGGGCATTTGATGAACAGGTAAAATGCCCACTATGTAGACATCAAAAAATTATTTTAAAGTCTTCATACTTTTGCATGGGATTAAATAAGTACATATTTAGATATTTCTTTAGATTTAATATCAAATATAGTAATAATCTATAGATAGATCTCACATAAACAATATATCTTTGAGGCTGTTCATAATTTTTAAGAGGATTAAAGGATTCTGAGGCCAAGAAATTTCAGTATTACTGGTTTTGAATAATATAAATAGTTGTTTTAGGAAGTTAGTGTTCACAGAATAATATTCTAATGCACTAATTTGGACATTGTTTTATTGGTCCTATGTCATTGCCACACTTGAACCACATTAGCTAATTGAGTAATGAAATCCTATTGAAGGTTTTTAAAAACATCTCTATTAAAAGATCCATGATTCTTGTGATGTGTACTTATAATGGATCTCACTTGCTATTAATTATGGGTTAATTGATTTGCCAATTAAAGGCTTTAAATAATTGTGACATTTTTCATTGCAGATTGAAGTATATACATTATAACAAATGGCTATGAATTATTCTAAATAACTGATAATAAGTAGGCTTTCAAGACTTAAAATTATCACAAATTTTTTGAAGTTTACATATTTATCTTGATCTATTTGTATCTTTATTTCTATATATATCTGATCTTTTCAAATTAATAGTGGATTTACTTCACATGTGAAATCTTTGCAAAAATGAGTAAAATCTTCAGAGTGTTCTGGTGAAAGAGATTTCAATTATGGTTAGGTGCTGAAGAGAGCAAATTATTGCCTTTTTAAAAATTCATGTAGTTGCAAGGTTTCAACATTTTTTTTCAATTTCCAATATTTATACCAACATGAAGGCTTTGAATAATGGTAATTTATTTCAAATGACAATTTATAGTAAGTTGTATAAATGTGGAGGTTCATGTTTAAGTTTATTTTGATTGAAAGATTTCAGTAGCATAATAATAATACTTATTGAACTAGATTACATGCTTGAAAATATGAAATATCATACTATATGAATCCCCTTTTTAGATTGGCATGATAAATAAAAGTGTGTAATTTGGAGATTATTATAACTCTACAGAGTTTGATTATTCATATGTATGTTTAATTATTATAAAAACCATAGGGAAACTTTTATCAAAGAAGTTATTTTCAAATATACATCCTTTTTGTATCTTAGAAAACAAAAACTATCATTGGTTAACAGAAATTTTCACGTGTACACTGACAAAAAAGACTCTGGGTGTCTTTAGTTAGGTTCCTGTGAGCCCTTTTCTTGAATGAGCCTTGACTTTGGGGCTTCAGTGTTTGTCTTTATATAACCTAGTTTCAACAGAATCCTTTTCAGTTAATTTAGTGAGGTTCTCCTACCCTTCATATCTGATCACTCTCTATATCTGAGCCCAGTCTCTCTCCTGTACTGCAAAATCCCAGTTAACATCCCCTAGATGTTAACTGATTATCTTGACCTGCTTTTTTTTCCCTTGATTTTACCAGAATATTCCCCACCTCTGGTGTTTCCTGTTAGTATTTTTGTCCACAGAACCTTGCCATGGTCCTTGGCTATAAATAGCCACTCATCCATCCTATATTTGGAATTAAGCCCAGATCTATACTGAAGTCTCTTTTCCCCTATTGCACTCGTTCCTCAATAAAATCTGTTTTTACTACTTCAACCACTGTCTGGATCTAGTTTTTCTTTAATACTATGAAAACTTATACTTTAAGCACCATTACTTGTTTTGCTTTGAAGATGGAAGATGTGAAGCTGAAGAAATGGAAACCAGTGTAATGTAGTGCATATGGTTTTTGTACAACTTTAACTTTTATGTCTAGCCACTATGTTCACATGGTTCACATTCAAAAGGTACTCAGTAAGAAGCCTTCCTTCAGGTACTTGCTTCAGTTCCCAGCTCCCTTACCTGGAGTCAACCTAGAGTCTAGTTCAAGCCACTATCACCCCCACCCCTTTTTAGATTACTGCAAAGCATCCTAGTGAATACTCAGCTCCCCACTGTGTCTCTCCTGTTGTCTGTTCTCCATACAGCAGCCAGAGTGAAGCTTTTGAAGTCTGATCCTGTCCTGTCTCTAGCTTAAAACTCTCAGTGACTCCCCATCTCTTTGAGAATAAAGGACAGAATACCACAAAGGCCTTATAAGATTTCCTTCCTCTCCCATTACCTGCTTGATATCAAGTATCAAGTCCTCCTTTTTCAGAGAACTCTTCCCTGCTGGCTTCTTTCTTCTTCCCTGGTGTTTTGCAATTTTATTTTCTTTTTACCTGAAATATGCTTACTCCAGATATCCCAGGCCTGCTCAGGTCTCTAGGCAAATATTTATTTCCTTTACAGGAAGACCTTTCTTGACCACCCTATGTAAAATAGAATCCTCACCCCATCCAGCATTCCCTAGGCCCTGACAAAGTCTTTGCTTGATCAAACTTTAGTCAGCCTCCTGGGCCATCTGTGTACTGCTTTGGAACATAGTTTTATCAAGACCTGCTAAGTCAGTTTAAGGAAGAACCCCTCATTCTCAGGATCTGTTCAGGTTTCTCATCGCCTACCATCTCTCAGGTGATGTTAGATTTATCACTTTGGCCTGCCTTCAGCAAGAATCCTGTTAAGTCAGTTTAGCCAGAATCCCCTTCATGTTTCCTTTTAGTAATTTTTCATGTTTCCCTTCATGTTTCCTCCTAGTAATTTTTCACCCATGGGCCCTCCCACCCTCCCACCCTGTTTTGTGGCTACAGATTTTCACTTGTTCATCTGTATTCTGAGTTGAGCCTCTATTGCAAAATCCCATTGCAGCAGTCCCTCTACCTGTCACCATGGTTCTCAACAAACTCTGCCTTACTATGCCTTAGCAAGTGTTAGTTAATCATTTTTTTTAACACCCATCCCCTGATGTTTTTCCTCCATAAAACTTCCCTTTCATACCATATGTTTTTTTTTTTTTTTTTTAATTTGTCTGTCTCCCTTCACAGAGTTCGGGTTCCCTGAGGAAGGCTCTTTGCATTTCTGTGCAGTACTCCTCAAACCTGGAGTGATGCCTCTACATGGAGATTGTTATTTGTTGAATCAATGAAGGAATCCGTGAACCAGCAGCCTGCTCTTCTTTCTGTGCTTTCATTCTTGTTGTCATACAATTTTAGGATATGTTGGTCGTATTCCCTGTACCTCCTCCCGGTTGCATTAGCTGCTCAGGTTCTCAGATCTTCCACTGCAGTTTCTCCTGTATTTGGTCTTTGATTCAAATCCCAAATGACACTACACTGCTTCAGGTTCCCATCAATTCTTACCTGGATTATGTACATGAACACATATTTTTCATTTCATGTCTTTTACTTATCCCATTGTAAAGTGTATACAGTACTGTTGCATTCCTTATATATCCATTTAAAACTCACAGAAATTCTATGGGGTCATCATTTTTAGTTATCTCCATTTATAGGAAGGAAAAAAAAAGTCTGAGCTTAGAGAGGGAAATAATTTCCCCTAAATGATTCATTTAGGGCAGAGATAGAACCTAATTCAAATCCCCCCACCCTCCTCTCCCTTTCCTCTTCCTGTATTATACTTTTTCCATGTTAATTTTTTAACTTTGCTTTATAACTTTTGGGTTTTCATGGCTTATAGAGGAAATCCAGCCTTCTTAGCCTGGCTGCAAGGCCTTTACTATTTGTTTCAACCACTCTCTCTCTCTCTCTCTCTCTCTGTCTCTCTTTCCTCCAAAATCATATCCCACTTTATAAGCTCCAGCCCAGGAGACACTTTGTGACCTCTGCACCCTGACCATGCGGTCTCTGCTGGACTGTTCATCAGGGCTCACCTTCTCCAGGAGGCTTTTTCATTCCCCATCCCATGTCCACCCCTGCTGTGATTAGAAATGTTTTCTTTCCTGAACTCTATAAGTTTCTCTTGGCACTTGGAGAAGTAATCTCGTAACAAAGTTACCTCTATTCATTTCATCTTCTGTAGGTCTCTCTCTCTC
Organism: Ictidomys tridecemlineatus; assembly: GCF_052094955.1. NCBI lineage: Eukaryota > Metazoa > Chordata > Mammalia > Rodentia > Sciuridae > Ictidomys > Ictidomys tridecemlineatus. The sequence continues at coordinate 75,899,386 of NC_135481.1, read as the reverse complement.
TATCACGTTGTCCTGTAAGTTCCACCCAGCAGAAATCATTATGGAGAAAACATTGTTTTCTGTGGTCCCCCTCTCACCTCCCACCAGCAAATAGCACAGTGCTTTGTACAAATTAGTACTTAAGTGTGTTTTGAAATAGAGCAAATTGAAATAAGCCATTTAACTTTATGTAATTCACTGAGAGTATACCTTGTTAAAATTAGCTTAAGCCTTCATGATGATCGTGGACTAATGATTACTGTAAGGCAGTAACCCTCCGCCCCCCTCCCATCACTTCTCTCTACCCAATCTAAGTTTCTTTTGAGAACCCTTAGAAATCTCAGTATATCCACATATACTTGCATTTTAGATAATCCTTAATTATTAATAAATTAATTTTATACTCATTATTTCAGTTGCTGAGTTAGAAGCTTATGTTCTGTCTTTAAACTTGAATTATTAAGTAGTGGACATTAAAACTCAACCTGTAGCAAAAGATGATTTGAGAGCAGAAACATCACAAAAACTTGCATTTAAAGGTCCCCATGATGTACCTTATGATGATATTAGGTTCCAGTATTTGTCATACTTGTTGCTTGGAAATTGGAAAATGCACTAACCAGGCAAGTTTGAAAAAATAATGTTCCATTTTCAAGGTTTGGTAAGTTCTGTTATTAAATGGAGAGGGAACTGATATTTAGTAACTATGCTAGTTTCCTGTAGATGTTGTAACAGATTATTACAAAATTGGTGTCTTCAAACAACAGAATAATTTTTTCCCCAATTCTGAAGGCCTGAAATCCAAAATCAATATCACCACCAACCAGCCAACCAACCAGTGACTAAAACTGCAGAATGTAAGAGGAGTAAAAATTTATTTAAGCAAATTTTCAACTGGACTAGAACATACATACAAAAAACAAAACAACAACAACAACAAAAAATAAATAAACAAACAAACAAACAAAAAACCCCACAGAAATCAAATGTGCCCCTTGATGGGTTTTCACAAAGTATTTCCTGGACCCATGTAAATAGCATCCAGATACATTACTAGTACCCTGAGAAGTTCCTTTTGTGCCCTCTCCTAACCATTATACTGCCTACCTCTGACTTCATTGACACGGATGAGTTTTCTCTGTTTATATAAATGAAACTATGCATGTTGTATATATACTTTTCTGTCTTATTTCTTTTCCCCCAACATTTTGTTTGTGAATTATCAATGTTTTTGCATGTAGCAGTAGTTCTTTCATTTTTCCTGATGCATAATATTTCTATTTTATGACTATACCATATTTTATCAATCCATTCTACTGGTAAATGACATTTTTAAAAATTTTATTTATTTTATTAGCTACACATGACAGTACAATGATCTTGACATATCATACATTTGAATCAAATGGGGTATACTTTCTCATTTTTCTGATTGTACAGGTTGCAGAATCACATTAGTCATACAGTCACATATATGCATACAGCAATACTAGTGTCTATTTTATTCTGCTGCCCTTCCTATCCCCCCTTCCCCTCCCCTCCCCTCCCATCACTTCTCTCTACCCAATCTAATGTGACACACTTCTTCCCCTCCCCACAACATCATATATGTATTCTGTATAACGATGAGGGTCTTCTTCCATCTTCCGTGTAATTCCCCTCTCCTTCCTTTTCCCTCCCACCTCTCTTCCCTATTTAGTGGTAATCTTCTTCTCATGCTCTTCCTCCCTATCCCATTTTGAGTCACCTCCCTTATATCAGAGAAGACATTTGGCATTTATTTTTTAGTGCCATCCATTTCCCTGCAAATGCCATGATGTTGTTATTTTTTAGTTCTGAGTAATATTCTATTGTGTATAAATGCCACATCTTTTCCCATTCATCTATTGAAGGGCATCTAGGTTGGTTCCACAGTCTAGCTATTGTGAATTGTGCTGCTATAAACTTTGATGTGGCTGTGTCCCTGTAGTATGCTCTTTTTAGGTCTTTTGGGTTTAGTCCGAGAAGGGGAATAGCTGGGTCAAATGGTGGTTCCATTCCCAGCTTTCCAAGGAATCTCCATACTGCTTTCCAAATTGGCTGCACCAATTTGCAGTCCCACCAGCAATGTATGAGTGTACCTTTTTCCCCTGCATCCTTGCCAGCATTTGTTATTTGTCTTCATCATGGCTGCCATTCTTACTGGAGTGAGATGGTATCTTAAGAGTAGTTTTAATTTGCATTTCTCTGACTGCTAGAGATGGTGAGCATTTTTTCATGTATTTATTGATTGATTATATATCCTCTTCTGAGAAGTGTCTGTTCAGGTCCTTGGCCAATTTGTTGATTGGGTTATTTTGTTGTTGTTGTTGTTGTTGTTTAACTTTTTGAGTACTTTGTATACTCTAGAGATTAGAGCTCTATCTGATGTGTGAGGGGTAAAAATTTGTTCCCAGGATGTAGGCTCTCTATTTACCTCACATATTATTTCTCTTGCTGAGAAAAAACTTTTTAGTTTGAATTCATCCCACTGGTTGATTCTTGGTTTTAACTCTTGTGCTATAGGTGTCTTGTTAAGGAATTTGGGGCCTGCCCCCACGTGATGGAGATTAGGGCCAACTTTTTCTTCTATTAGACGCAGAGTCTCTGGTTTGATTCCTAGCTGCTTGTTCCATTTTGAGTTAACTTTTGTGCATGGTGAGAGAAAGGGATTCAATTTCATTTTGTTGCATATGGATTTCCAGTTCTTCCAGCACCATTTGTTGAAGATGCTATCCTTTCTCCATTGCATGCTTTTAGCACCTTTGTCTAATATAAGGTAATTATAATTTTTTGCATTGGTCTCTGTGTCCTCTATTCTGTACCATTGGTCTATCAGCCTGTTTTGGTGCCAGTACCATGCTTTTTTTGTTACTATTGCTCTATAGTATAGTTTAAAATCTGGTATCGTGATACCACCTGTTTCACTCTTCCTGCTTAAAACTGCTTTAGCTATTCTGGGTCTCTTATTTTTCCAGATGAATTTTTACCATATTTTATCAATCCATTCTACTGGTGAATGACATTTAAAAAAATTTCCAACTATAAGCTATTATAAACAGTGTTTTTGCTGGGTGCCGTTGTGCACACCTACAATCACAGACTCAAGAGGCTGAAGTGATAGGATCATAAGTTTGAGGCCAATCAAACTTGAGGCCAGACCTTCAGCAACTTAGTGAGACCCTGTTTCAAAATAAAAAATATAAAGGGCTCAGTGGTAAAATGCGACTGTACCAATAAAAATGCCCCAGTACCAATAAAACAGACCAAAAAACAAAACAAAAAACCCAAGTAGTATTTTTATATACTTTTTGTTCATTCTCTTTGGCACATAAATGTCTAGAAATATGTGATTTAGACCTACAAGTGGAAATACTTGGTCACAGAATTGCGTGTGTACAGTTTTAGTAGATATTACCAAACAGAGGTCATACTATTTTAAACTATCACCAGTAGTGAATAAACTTTCCTACTATTGTGTAACTTCACCAATATTTGATTTTGTCAGTCTTTTTAATTTTAGACAGTTTTGTCAGTATATGATGGTATTTCATTTGTGAGTTTGATTTATAGTCTTCTGATGACTAATAATATTAAATAGTTTTTGATATACATATAGATTATGTAGCTATCTTCTGTGAATTGCCTATTGAATCATTTTTTCCTTTTTCCTACTTATTTTCTCCTTCTCCTTCTTCCTCCTCCCAATTCTCCTTCTTTTAATTGATTTGTAGTTGATGCAAGTTCTTCATTGTATTGTAGGGCTAATACTTTTTCTACTATAACTTGCCTTTTCATTCTCTTAGTTGTATCTTTTGATAACCAGAAATTCTTAACTTTATTGTAGTTCAACTTATCCATCTTTTCTTTTATGCTTAGCACATTTTGTGTCCTGTTTAAGAAGTCTTTGCCTACCCCCAGGTCATAAAGGTGTTTTGCACATGTATGTTTATAGAAGCTTGATTTTAAGCTTTCTTATTTAGTTTTACAATCTGTTTAGAATTTTTTTGAATACTGCTTAGTGTAAGGATAAGATTCACTTTTCCAGGTATATAACTATACATATGGATGTATATTATAGTGTCACTTTTTCATAAGACAAGATGTCAATGAGTATGGATTGATCTTGTTTTGTGAACATATGAGGAGCAATATGTGTGAGGAATTGTGTTTGGTATTGAAGATATGGATATAAATAATAGAGGTTGTTAGCCAGGTGCATTGGTGTGTCCCTATAATCCCAGTGACTCAGGAGGCTGAAGCAGGAGGGTTTCAAGTTTGAGGCCAGCTTTAGGAACACAGCGAGCCCATTAGCAACTTAGTGAGAACATGTCTTAAAAAGAAGAAGAAGGAGGAGGAGGAGGAGAAAGAGGAAGGGCTAGGGATTGAACTCAAAGGCAAAGTGCCCCTAGATTTACTCCCTTGTCCTCCCCCACCAAAGAGATTTTTTGTCCTGAAGGTGGTCTTGGTTGAGTGGGGGAAGATAATAAGTGAAGTGACTATTAAAATATGGCGATTCTGTTATGAAATATATGCTGTGAGGGAAAGGAATGCACTGTGTGAGAAGGCAAGGAGATCTAAGAGGAGGTAGTGTTTGAGCTGTATCTTAAAAAATGGCAGGAATTTGATTCATGCGTTTCATGTAGAGAGAAAAGTACAAGACATAGGATTGTCAAAGGAAAGAGATGGATAGGAATCTGGAATATCTTAGGCAGTGAGGACTGCCTATGTAAAATTAAGAAATTCTAAAAACATGGCTTATTTATTAAATGATGAGATTTACTATGTCTAGAGGACAGATTGTGTTGGCATGGTGGAGAGGTGAGAGGAAGGAGTAGGGGAGGGATGAGGAGTGAAGGAGATGAGGAGTGAATGGAGATGAGTGAAGGGAAAACAATCGTTTTCAACCAGGAAATGGCATGATCAGATTTGTTTTCTCCAAAGATGGCCCTGTAATAACTGGGGTGTAGCCTAATAGGTGGGACATTGGAAGATGGAAATATGTTAAGAGATAGAAGTGTGGTCAAGGTGTGGCCTTGGTGGTGCTGGTAGATGTGGGCTACCACCATAAGAGATCTTGGTGACTAGGAAGGGTGAAGAATCAGCAGGTGTGACAGATGAGAGCTGAGTAGATGAACCGATACAGGAAACGCAAGAAGGGGACTTAGTGGTAGAAAAAAATAAATCAAAATCTGAACTTAAGTTTGAAGTGCAAGTGGAATAAGTAGTTGGAGATCGTCATGAAGAGTTGACTATGTGTGTGTGGAACTCAACACAGAAGAGAGGTTGAGGCTATAGTGTCTCTTGGAGGCTCATCAGCATGTAGGTGGTAGCTGAAGCAATGGATAAAATCATCCTGGGGGAATAGGTAGAGGAAGAAGAAGATAACCTCAAACAATGCCCCCAAAGTGAGTTGAATGGTGAAGAGGAGAGCAGGAAAATGAGCCAGTAAAAGTGTTTTTTTCCATTATTCCCTTTCTATGGTTTCTAATTTTTCTACAATAGCACATTTCTTGCGTAACTTAAAATAAAACAGGAAAACAAATGGGTAGGAAAGACAATCCAGGCGAAGTGAAGAGGCTGGAGGAAGAAAGGGCTTACAAGAAAGTAGGGGTGTTAAAATCATTAGATAATGCCCAAAATGAAAATCAACCATGTTGGTTAATTGCTATGGAAAATATAAGTAGATCGACTTCTTTTCTCCTCTACTCTTTTTAGTATTATATACTTAAAGGGTTAAACACGGTACATAAAAGCATATGATGAAAAGCATAAGTCTCCCTCTCTGCCTATGTATTTTCCTCAAAAGCAACCTATGTTATGTCTTTTGGGTTGTAAAAAAGTGTAAATATATGTTTTAATAGTATGACTTTCCTCCATTTTTAGTCTATCTACTTTTGATCTATCGTTACTCCTATGTGAAGAGTAACGTTATCATTGTCCCAAGATTCCCTACCCAAAGTGGCGGGCATACCCTTTGTCATCCCTTCCTCTTGAGGGTCGATGGACCTGTGAATACTATGGGCAGTTACTCTAGTGATTAGTTACTGATCCACTGACTTTGAGTTGATCCAAAGGAGATCACTGGGGTGTGTCTGACCTCTTCAGGTGAGCCCTCAGGAGAGGGACTAATTGGACTATTTTAGAAAAATTCAACCAGCCTTGAAGAATTAAACTGCTGTGTTTTGAAAGAAGATAGCCACATGAATAGAACCTAAGGGTGGCTTCTGGGAGTAGAAAGTGATCTCTAGCTGACAGCAAGAGAACAGGGACTCTAGTCATACAACTGCAATGTGATGACCTCTGCCAACAACTGGAGAGGTTGGAAAAGAGCCCCAAGTCTTGGATGAGCTGGCAGTTCTGGATGACAGAATGACTTCAGCATGGTAAATAGAGACTCCAGCCAACCTGTACCTACCTGAACTCCTGATCCACAGTAATTTTCAGATCATACATTTGTGTTGTTTGAAGCTGTAGAGTTTGAAGTAATTTGTAGTAATGTGGTCATAGAAAATAGAACGTTTAACTCCCAGCTCTAAAAAATTGAACTTATATACTTTATCTCTACCTCACATTTGACTACATTATTAAATGTTATATTTATTTTAGTTCTTCAGATGGTTAATTTTGTTAAATCTTTTGTGATTTTATTTATTGTTCTTTTGACTTTAAGTCAGTATTTTGATCCCTCTTAATGCTAAATGAAGATAGTAATTCTACTCTTCTCTCCCCTGCTCTCCCCACCCTTGCTACCTTGCACCTGCTGGTAGAGAAAAGTTGATCCAATGTGGGGCATCTGAGGACATGCAGCTGCACAGTGATAAAATGATTATGCAATAAACGTGCAGTACACCTGTTTGAAGTGAGTTCTTATTAGATAAAAGAATACAAGAAAAAATGTGAGGTACTTGAAATAGGGCTTATGTATTTGCTACTTGATAAAGCTTACCCAAGTCTTTCAGGGATGCCCTGCCCTGCAGATGAAGCCATTACTGAGTATGCTCAGGGAAGCTGAGTAAAAGCTGCCAGGAAAAGATTCAGGGAAATTAAGTATAGGAACTTTGCTTGGGAGGCTAAGAGATAATTTATCTGCTGTCAAGAGACTCAGTGAAGTTTAATTTAACATTGGAGAGATAAAAAACCACAGCTTCTTCAGTTGGGAACTCCAACATCACTGTATTTGTGATCTTCAATGTGCTTGTATCCTTAGCTATTGAAGAAGTGACATTTTACAGATATCTTTCAAAGTATGATGATAATGTCCTGTAATTCCACCTCCTATGGATTCTAAATTATTACCATTGAAAGTCTTTCCTCTAATCCAAATTGTGTATTGGGTTTGGTTTTAGTTGATTTTAAAAGTTGAAAAACTATAAATAGCATTTTAAGTGTTATAAATATATTGTTTTAAAATTTTAAGTAGAAGAAACCAACTTTATTTTAAAAAATTTATTTCTTACATACATGACAATAGTGGAATGCATTACATTCATAATTATCCATTCACAGCACAATTTTTTATAACTTTGAATATAAAGTATGTTCCCACCAAATTATGCCATTATACATGAGCTCTCTTTTTTTTGCATTACAATTCTTAATACACTTTTATACCACAATTATCATATCTCTGTGTATAAGGTATGTTGACACCAAATTCACATCTTCATACATGTATTTTGTATAATGATGACTATCTCCTTCCACCATCAGAATCAACTTTAGATAACTTAAGCAAAAGGGATCCTTTAGGAGGTGGAGGAGTTCTAGGTAGTCCTTGCAACTGATGGAAAATATACAGAACTGGGCTGGGGTTATGGCTCAGCGGGAAAGTGCTCGCCTAGCATGTTCGAGGCCCTGGGTTCGATCCTCAGCACCACATATAAATAATGAAATAAAGGTATTGTGTCCAACTACAACTAAAAAATATATATTAAAAAAAAAGAAATATAGATAACCAGGTTCCAAAACAGAGTGCCACCATTAAAATACAGATTTATATTCTAGTACAGGTAGAGTTTGATAGGTTCCACCCAGGCCATGGAAAGTGTTCTGGTTTAGTTGTTCCGCAAAGCTCATGTGTAAGACAATGCAAGAAAGTTTGGAGGAGAAATGATTGGGTTGTAGCCTTAGCCTAATTAAGTGAATTAATCCCTGATATTTCTATCTCTCTATCTCTATCTATCTCTATCTCTATCTCTGCTTCCTGATCTTCATGTGAGCTGCTTTCCTCTACCACACTCTTCTGCCATGATTATTCTCAGCCTCACCTTGAGCTCCAAGGAATGGAACCTGCTGTCTATGGACTGAGACTTCAGAAAGGTGAACCCTTGAATAAACCTTTCCTCCTATGCATAGTTGTTTTGATATGGTCTTTCAGTCACAGCAATGAAAAAGCTGGCAAAACCAGAAAGGTAGGTAGAGGAAGAATCTGATCTCTCAGAGGGATTTCCAGAGACTTTGACTTCCATTGAGGGTTGGGGGTAGTACCCCCTGATTATAGTTCCACCAAAGTTGTACCCTATGACAGAGAGGCACTTCCTCAAAGAAAATGGAGGGATTAGGAAGGAGACCCGGGAGCAAAACAAGATGCTGGGAATCACCTGCTGTCTAGCATTAACAGACTCAGGGGAATGTAGGTCTTTCAGGAGCATAAAAAGGATTAACTAAAAAGGGTTATGGAAGGAAGAAGGGATGCTGTCAAATGCTTAAGCTATACTAAAAGCAGCATGTCACCACTAAGCTAGGTAAGAAAGTAGGTTTACGTCTGGAAGTTTAGGCCTTTCTGCCTTAATATGTCCTATTCCAAGTAGTGAAGGAAGATGGGAGAGGATTTCTAAGTATTTCCACTTAGCTCTAAAGTTTTCTCCATCTTATTGGATGTATTTCAGATTCAGTGTCCAAAATATTATTAAAATATTATTTATCTTAATTTGTGATTACATAACCAAACTTAACTATCACTAATTACATGAGATATGGGACGTAATCTGTTTTATTCCAACTACTTCCTGACCAGAAACCATGCAGAGGACAGATGGCCCTGAATATTTGCAATCATACTGTTTCTTATAACTTTCTTGCAGTGCTGTTTTAGGGTTTCAGAAAGAGCTATTTGGATTGTGAAATCCTCGTTTTCAAGTTACAAAATACACCAGAAATGTTTAAAAGCTTGTCTTTTGGGGACAGGTCTGCACTGGGACAATTGACACTGAGAACTGGAAATTTCCTTGATATTTCAATAGGAAAGTTCTCCTGACTCAATGGCACAAAAGTGGATTTCCTGACTATAATTTGGGTAGCTGTATTTGTTTTTCTCTTCACTTATCTATCTAGGTCTTTGGTATAAGGTCCCTTAGAAGGAAGATAGATATTGAAGAAGAGAAGCCTCCTTCCAGGGTTTGTGAATATCCAGTTTGGATGTGGTGGTTTAGTAAGTGTGAGAACTGGTTATCATAGGAACATGTGGTTGATTTTCCATTTATCACCCTAAAAATAATTATGTAGTCAAATGCTATTTGAAGACACAAGATATTCTCCAATTAGATTTTTTTTCCTGTTTAAAATTGAGAATGTTTCATAGTTGCCCAAGAAAAATTAAGCCTGAATGATTCCTTCAGTCACATGCAAACTTAGAGGCAGAAAATTAAGTAATTTTATCTAACTGTGCTCCCTTAGTAATAAGTAAAACTTCAGTGAAGCAATATATGATTGATTTTAATGTTCTAAGTTTTTACATTTTATAATTTAACTTCCGTATGCCTATGCAGAAATTTGTTTCCGTGACTTTTAGAGAAAAGAAAAAGTTCTTCGATGCTGGAACAAAGAACCCAGATCTTCTTTAGTTGGTCCTTCTCCCTTTGGTGCCTTTCTCCTTCTTGAGTCCATTTTTCTTTTCCCTTTAAAGAATCCTGAAGGTCAGCCTCAATTTCCCTTTTGTCTTCATCACCCACAGTGATCACCTGCCTCATGAGCATCTCTAGAACCCATCCCCTTTCTTCCATTCCCAGTTCCTGAATTCAGACTCATACCATCTCTTTTGGAGACAATCAACACTGCTTGCAGACTCAACATTTTCCTTCTTAATTCACCTTTCAAATTGGTACCAGGATCATCCCCACTTGAAAATGTGAAACTTCTCTTTTTTTTTTTAAGGTGATAATGCCTTTGTTATCAGTTCTGAAAATGCTAATTCTAAATCTGAACAACAAATTATTGGATCTTGTGTTTGTGAAACATCAAGTATTACTACTGTTACAGAAATTAAATTAGTATGCTGTGTCATACTTCCAAGAAGTGCTGTATATACAAAACTAGCATACACTTCTATAGGGCCTACAGATTATAAACATACAGACTAAAAAGAGGATCTGTTTAAGAGTGAATATTCTATGACTGTGGTTTGAGGCTCTTGTGTACTAAGATTTCATTTCTCTGGGAGTTCTCTAACCCTATGTTTAGTTCCTCATAAAGTGGATGAGTGGGGCAGGTTTCTTCAGAGCTCTTCTTATTTTAGGAACTGTCCTTTCCCCCTAAAATTTGCTTTAAAAATGGTGATATGTGCATTCATGTTGAATGGTAGAGTAAAAAGACAAAACTGTTGACAGAATCTGCATCTGCTGCCACACTGCAAATTATTCATGAATTTTTGAAGTCCATTTTTTTTCTTTTTTTTATTGGTTGTTCAAAACCTTACAAAGCTCTTGACATATCATATTTCAAACATTAGTTTCAAGAGAGTTATGAACTCCCATTTTTTTTGACAGGTGTTTCTTTCTTTCTTTTTTTTTTATCTCCCTAGTACAAGTAATTCTGGTTTTCCTATATCTCATTCAACATTTTCCTGAATGTACCCAGATACACTTAACATTTCTTCCCTGAGGGATAATTAACACTGTCGCATACTTTGACAAGTTTATACACACACACAGACACACTTTGACAGGTGTTTCTGCTGTATCAGCAGCATTTCAGATTAGAAACCTGGAACATTAAATCCTAGTTTTCCTTAATTCCCTAAATCTTGTTGGTCACCAAGGCCATAATATCTCTGATATTTCTTGAGTGTTTTTCTTCTACTTTATTTTTACTTTATCTTCACACTCCATACCCTGGTCTATTTAAGGCTCATAGATGTTTCGTGCAAAGACCTGAGTGGAGGTTTCATCTGCTACTGGGCTCATTTTCTGCAAACAGCCTCCATTACAGCTTTCCTTAGTTTAAGAACTTGGCATATTTTTCTCCATTGCCCATGAGATAAACCAAACTATTCCATCTGGCATTCTGACTCTTCCACCACCAAATTTTAACCTTAATTTCTTCTATATCTTATAAATATCTACATTAGTTAATTATTATTAGCTGCTATAACAAATGCCATGACTCAAAAAATAGTAATTAATTTCTTAATTATCTGTGTTCTAGTATGATACATGCAATCATTCAGATTCCTTCCATCTTGTGAAACTTATTTCTTAAAACCCTTCAGCAATTTTGTCTCAATTGTGGAATGAAGTCTAGATTTGATGTAAAATCCTCCATGATATCTCTGCTGGGCACTTCTCTTTCTCACTGACTACTCCTGACCACACATATTTCAGCAATACTGAACTGGAAGTTTCCTGAACATTTCCAACTCTTCAAAACCATTTTGCTGTTTCTATTGTTCTCCTGATACACTCCTTTTTAGATATGCCTCTAATATCTGTTAGGCTCTGTTCACTTTTCTTTACCCTTTTTTCTTTCTGTGCATAATCTCTCCATAGGGTATGCCTCCTGACACTCCAAGCAGAATGAGTCACCCTCTGTTGTATTACCTTAGCATATGTTCTTATCCCTCTATTGTATTAGTTTTGTATTCTTTAAAAAATTAGAACTGATTATACCATTTTGTAAGTATTTTCTTTTCTGTTTTCTTTCTTTCAGTACTGGGAATTAAACCCAGAGGTATTCTACTACTGAGCTATACCTCCAGCCCTATTTATTTATTATTTATTTAATTTTAAGACAGAGCCTAAGTTGCCAAGGATGACCTGAACTTGTGATCTTCCTGCTTCAGTTTCCTGAGAACTGGGATTACAGATGTGCTCCACCCTCTCTGGTTTGTTTCTCCATCTCTTGAGAGTAGTCTCTGATCTAGCAGCTAGCCCAGAGTTTGTCATGAATTAGGTGTGTATAACTAATTGAAAGATTTCCTAGGCAATGGCTTGATTTTGTCTTTAAGGATATGTATTGGTATTCATTTTTATGATATAATTATAAATAATAAGACTGACTTTTTTTTTCCTCCAGTGTTGTTCGCTATGCTGGGTTCTTTACATTTCTTATTTCTAATATGTAGGACAAATATAAATATTAAGAAATAAGAAATTCAAATCTAAATTTTAAAGTATCTTTCCTAAAATCATGTTACTCTTAAGTAGTAAGGCCCCCCCAAAATCAAAATTAGATATATTTGATTTCCAAATCCATGTGTTTTCTATACATGGACTCCATTTTTTCCCCTTGGTGTTCATGAAATAGAAAAAGAAGTAATTCTGAGTCCTAATTCCTTGAGTGTAGCAATCCCCCTAGTAAAGTAAAGTACAACTGACTGTTGTACATGAAATGTGGTAAAATTTTGTTGCATTTAAATTAATTCTAAATTCAGCATTTAAACCAACATATTTATCATCTTATAATTTTGGAGGTCAGAAATATGGGCATAGTTTAGTTGGGAGCTCAAGGTCTAAGATCTCAATCAGTCTGTGGGCGGGGCTGCAGGCTCTCTCCCAGGATTGCTCATGTGATATTGGCAGAATTCAATGCCTCTCAGGCCTTTGGATTGAACCACTTGTTCCTCCGTGGTTTCTGGCCACTTGCATGCCAATTGGATCTCACCATAGGGCAGCCCTCATCATGTAGCTGACTCCCTTCAGAATGCATGAGTGAGCCCCCACGAGAGAGCCACAGTCTTTAAAATGTAATCTTTGAATGACATCCCATTACTTCTGCCATATTCTATTTATTAGAATTCCATCAATAGTCCAGCACACTCAAAGGAACAGGATCACAAAGGGATGTGTGATGCTAAGAGGTGGGGATCAATGGGACTTTTCTTAATGGCTGCCAACTGCACAAAGTAAATGAAAGCTCTCACCCTTAAGGGGAGAATACAACATTACAGAAAGGAAGCATTTATAGTAAGACCTGAGGCTGGGCTCCAGAGACATCAGTCAGTGGAATGGTGTGATTTCATTATAGAACTCATTCTAAAACATGGATTTAACACATTCTGGAATGAACATTGAAAAAGAAAAAACTCTAAAATGGAAGATTAAGAAAGCTAAATATTAGAAAGTGAGATAATCGCAAAGCTTTGCTAGAATAACATAAAATGTCTTTACCATGCCATATGTAATTCACAGGTAAACAGACAACTGTTTCTGTTAAATCTGTTTAACATGGCTAAATCCTGCATGTGACCAGATTATAGCAACAGACCTAGTTTTATACACACTGTTAGCTATGAAACAGTCAGATCTCTTTCTCATCGGGTGCTCTCTTAAACACAAAAGCTGTTGATGAGTAAATGCAGCAGAGTGGCCCAAATGTACTTTTTAAAATTTTTTTCCCTTTTCTAAAGTTAGATATATCATTAAAAGACTGGATGCACCTGGCAAATTAGAATGAGCAGATAAGGAAGTTGTAGAAAATTTTGTAGCTTTTAAAATGAGGATTATATGCTGAATATAATGTGTCATCTGTATACAATTTTACAGTACCACCTGATGCATTTTGCCAATGATTGACAAAGCCTAACATTTATTTGTTGGAAATGTATTTTGTAGATTAAAAAGGGGAACAAGACAGACAAATTGTCCTTACAGGTGCTGGGAGTATGTATGTGCAAAATAGAGACTTTGATGATTAGAAAATTATATTAAAGCTGGTGATTAACAAATGCAAAGTACCACATTATTGTATTTAATATATTTTTCTCTGAAGTTTTGCCTTCTTTTTTAAAATGTGAACTTAAATGAGAATAGGAATAGATAGACATTTAGCATAATGGTTAAGAACATGGACACAAGGCTTTGAGACTGGTTTTACTACTTTTAAATACTTTTGTTGTGTGACTTTGAACAATTTCCTTAATCACTCCTTTCACTATCTTAACATGGGGATAACTATATCTGATTGTGTGACAAATTAATTAGTATGTCAGGTGTGTTTATAGGAGTGTTTTGTATATTGCACGTCTCACAGAACTGTGATGTTGTTGATGATGATCATCTGTTGTTCTATGTGCCCTTAACCAGACTATGGTATTTACTTAGTAATCTGTCTGATGTTTTCTCCTTGGTTTCCATTAGAGACCTGGTCTACCTCAGGAATGAGCATATCTAATTTAAAGTACCTTTTCTAACAACAAAAATTACCTAAATTATAAATCAATACCTAAATTTTTTGAGTCATAAGCATCAGTTTGGCATGTCATTCATTTTATTGTTTAGTGTGAACTTTGTATATGTAGATTATAGAGCATCTGGCAACTTCCAGCAAATCAAAATATCTGCTTCAATGTCAAAATACTTTAAGAAACTCTAGATTTTTTGGTATGCTAAACATGTTTTAGCTCCTAATTTGGAAAAATTATAGCTGTTATTCTCTAAATTGGACTTATGAGTATATTACTTTGCTAGGGCTGTCTTAATAAAATACCATAGACAGTTCTGGAGACTGGAAATCCAAGCTCAAGGAGTGGGCAGGTTTTGTTTTTTCCTAAACACTTTCTTATATGGCAGGTATCTGCCTTCCTGCAATATTTTTTCAAGGACTTTTCTCCATGCATGTGCTTTCCTGGCATCTCTTCCTTTTCTTTTAAGGATGCTAATATTGGATTAAGGCCCCCCACTCTGAAGGTCTTATTTTAACTGAAACACTTCTCTACTATCTTCAAATATGGTTACTCTGTGAGGTACTGGAGGTTGAGTCTACAACATAGGAACTTTAGGGGGACATAATTCAGCCCCTAACTGTGGGTATGCTATAAAAAGTTAAGGTCTCAAAAGTGACATTGTTACTTTAAACAACTTTTAGTGTCAGAACATTAATTTTCTACCAACAAACAATAAATGAAATAATAACTTAAAACAATACTGTGTCTTTTGGGATAATTCATTAAATTTAAATAGCCTCACTTTATATATTAATCATCTGAAGAAAGTTAATAGTAATTTTTTTTTATTTTCTAGGTATTCATCTTTAAGTCAATTTGAAGAAGTTCGTTTAGTATTTCTTGTGAGGCAGGTCTGCTAGCAACAAACTCTGTTTTTATTTCTGACAGTGTTTCACCATTATTTTTGAAAAATAGTTTACTGGATATAGGATTCTAGGCTGACCATTTTTATAAATTTTATTATTTTGTATCATTCCACTGTTTTCTGTCTTATATTGTTTTGAATGCACAGTCAGCTGCTAATCTTATTGTGATTCCCTTGTATATAATGACTCACTTTTCTCCCATGAGTTTTAAGACTTTTTCTTTTAATATTTTGCTATGATGTGTCTGAAGGTAAGTCTCTTTTTATTTATCCTATTTGAAGTTTGTTGACTTCCTTCATTGTATAGATTAGACTTTTTCATTAAATTTGGGAAGTTTTTAGCTATTATTGCCTTGACAATTTTTTTCTGTCCCTTCTCTCTCTGGTACTACCATTATGAGTTTGTTGGAGGGCTTAATGATATTCCAAATATCTCTGAGGCTCTGTTAACTTTTCTTTACCCTTTTTTTTCTGTGTATAATCTCTCTACAGTGTATGATCTCTATTGTTCGATCTTCAAATTTGCAGATTACTTTTTGTCAACTCAAATATACCTTTTTGCTCCTTTAGTGAATTTTTCATTTCAGTTATTCTGCTTTTCAATTCAGAATTTTCATTAAAATAATTTGTCGTTTTATTGATGTTCTCCACTTGATGAGTCATGGTTGTACTTAAAAAAATCCTTAAAAATGGTTTCCCTTAGTTCTTTGCACATATTTTTTTAATTGAAATTTTTGATGTCCTTACCTGATAAATAAATCTGGATCACTAAAGAAAATTCCTATTGCCTTCATTCATTCTTGTATAGATCACACTTTTTCTTTCCATGTATAATAATTTTTGTTAAAAATTGGAATTTTATATAATACATCTTAACAACTGTGGATATCATTTATCTACTTCACTTTTTTAATCTACTTATTAAAAGTCATTGTGATAGTTTTTGTAATTTTTTTATTTGTTTAGTGACTTCTCTGGAGTAATTCTAGATATCTATTTACCTTATAGTATGCAGCCTTTAATGTTATTATTGTTCAGATTTTTTACTTTTCTTTTAGTGTGCCTTCATGCAATGTTTTACTGGGTCCTAATAAGTTGCCCAAAGATTGTGCTTAAGCCCCTTTTAGCACTGGATACCCTTTAGCATTGGATATGTATGGGTGCTATCTCATAAAATTTTGTACTCATCTGTCGTCTAGTAGCTCAGAGTTTCTCTCTCGTTACTTCTGAGAGGAAATATCCGTGGGCATGCACAATTTTCTGGGTATACAGGGATGAAAGTGATTTTATTTTTAAGTTTCTTTTCTAGGAGTTACCCCTGGGCTAATGTAATTTATTATTTAGTCAGTGTTTGGCCGGAGTTATACTTAAGCTTCTTGAGTCAGTAAGGATTCGAAAATATGCTGTGAATCTGTTGTTGTTTGAAAATTTTTTTTTCCAAAACTTCCTCACATTCTACTCTGTTTATTTCTCAGTGGGTACAGATAGATTCCTGGACCTCTTAGAGATGAGTATAATCCCAGGAGGACTCTTCTTGGTTGTCTATTTTCTTAGGTCTTTTTGCTAAATTTGTGACTGTTTGCCATTTCATTTGTTGCTATTAGATACACAAAGCAATTTTGGATTGGGCCAAGGGGAGGGTGGGTTATGGGGGTAGGAAAGATGGTGGAATGAGATGGACATCATTACCCTAGGTACATGTATGATTGCACAAATGGTGTGTTTCTACATCGTGTACAACCAGAAAATTGAAATGTTGCACTCCATTTGTGTACAATGAATTGAAATGCATTCTGCTTGTCATGTACAACTAAGTAGAACAAATAAAAAAGAAAAAATAATGATAATAAAAAAGTAATCATAGAGTTATCATCCCCCTCTTTATTGTTCATTATCCAAATCTTCATTATTTTTAAAAGGCAATAATACCGTTTGAAATGAATTTTACCAGAGTCTGTTCCAAATAAAAATCATTCCCTTCAGTCAGAGCTTCAGAGATCTCCATCATTACAGTTTTCCACTTCCCCATGGGCAGAATCTCTGTGCCACTAAGGTGAAGCTGATAGGGGCAACGACCTGCTTCTCCCAAGTGACATCCCTACTGAATAGTGAGTGTTCATGATATCCTCTCATCTTCTTGGCTTGTCATTGTGAGATACAGTAGAGGGAAGAAGGCTGCCAGCTGTCATGTCTGGCATGTCTAGGGTAGACCCTTGCCTTAAGATTGATAGCTGAGTAGGAGAAGGGAATCCTAGCATTTACAGTAGTACCTGCCTAGAATAGAACTTTTGTAATGGAGGTGGCTGGTGGGTGGGGGGTAGGGGGTAGGGATAGGGATAAGAGACACTGGAAGATGAAATAACAGCTCAAGATTAGGCATTTGGAAGCACTGGGTAGCGAAGAGTAGGAATTTAGGGGAGAAAGACCCCCATCTTTTTAGCTATACCCACCTGGATTAGAGTCTCTCACATAGAGCTGGAGGTGATGGGAGGTAGGGGATGGTTTAAATGCCCTAGACTTTTCAGTGTTCCTAATAAGATTTAGAAGATTTTTTTAATTAAAAATTTCCTCATTTCCTATGTCCCTTTCAGACAATTACCACAGGGTTTAAGGTTGTATGTGTATGTGTGTGTGTGTGTGTGTGTTTGTGTGTGTGTGAGAGAGAGAGAGAGAGAGAGAGAGAGAGAGAGAGAGAGAGCGCACAATAGCGAGAAGTATGGGGAGACATGGGGAGAGAGGAGAAAGAGGAGAGAGAGAAAGATTGAGATTTTTACTAATTAGTTTAGTGGATGTTTTTCTGGGGAAAGGGTAGGCTGAAATCTTCACATCACCTTTCTGGAAGTCTCTCCAAAGACTTTGTTTTAAGTGTATTCTGTACTATTAATTTTCAATGCCCTGTAGTTTTAGGAGAAAAAATTATTATGCTACAAATGATGACCCAATTACAACAAAAGAATTAAACATTTAAAACAAAATATTCTTGGAAGTGCAAATCTTTTCTTTTGAATGTACACCAAATGGAATATGGAAGTATAATGAATATAATAAGTGTGTGAAATTTCAAAGGTGATGATTCAAAGTCACCATCATCTCCGTTTTTCCTTTGGAAGATGTTTGGTAGGACTCAAAACAACCTTGTAATTATGGAAAGGATAATTTTGGAAGACATATTATTGTGGCCAAATAAGAAACAAGACCAATTTCAAAGTTTGGCTTTTAATTTTTTTTTGTGTGTGTGTGCATTTCACTCTTTTAAAAGTATTTTATAGGTCAAGTCAGACTTCTTTCCTGAGAAATTATTTTGCTACTTGGATCACTATCACTCTAACTTACTCAACTTTAGGCCTAAATTGAATTTGCTGAGTAAGATAATATAGTTATTTGTGCACAAAATAGTAACGGAGAGAAGAATGAATAGCTTATAACAGATGCTGTGCTTACAAATGTCAAAGCTTTCAAAGAGCCAATGGCTTTAAAAGGTCATACTATTTTATACTTCTACCTTTTAAAGTCAGTAATAAAGACAGGATATGTGCTCCATTTCCTGCTCTAAATGCATTTGCTTCCCAATTTTCCATGTCAAAGAATGGCTCTACCATCTGTCACTATTTATGTCATTCCTTCAAAACCAAGCCTTTCTTCTCTACTAATGTGTTTATTAATCTTCAAGAGGTGCTATTACCAGGACTGTGGAGTTGTTTTTATTTGACTAATATAATATGGGTGATTGATTTGGAAGAGCTCCTCAGTGTTAGAAATAAATTTGTGTAAGAATTATACAAAGACTGGGATCATTGTTAAATTCTGGTCAGCATGACTTAGGAAGCATATTATGTTACACTCCTTTTCTGCTTGTCAATTAGGTCAAGCCTGAATTGTTTTATTCAGAATTTCTATATCCCTACTTATATTCAGGCACTTTCATGAACTGAGAAACAAATGTTATAGACTCCTACTGTAATTTGTAGATTGACTTTTGCATTCCTGTCAGATTTTTATATATTTTAATACTGTGCCTAGAATTTTAAGATATTCATTTGACTATATGCTATATCACATAAAATATTATATATATATATATACCCCACTTTAAAATACATTTTGACCATTAATTCTAATTATTCTGATTTATTGTACTTTTCTTTTTAGAAAGCACTCAGTATCTTCATATTTTTATTCTTAGTCATTTTGTTTTGATAGATAGCTTATAGCTGGGCTTAATAATGCAAGACATATTTCTCTTTTTAATAGAGGAATTTGACAATTGATATATCATTGCTCATATGTCTGAAATTACTCCATGTTAATATATAATGCATACTTTATACTTTCAAATTATTTATTCCTCTAATTTCCCCAATTTTCAGTTCTTGTTTGTTTTTATAAAAATTTTGCATCCTATTTTCTCCTCATGTGGTTAGGTAATTATGCATCTTATTCTTCTAGACTCTAGGAGTTAACTTTTACTTTTTAAGGCACACATTTAGACATTTTTATACCATCAATAAATATATCCTTACTGAACAAGGTGGGAGCTCCAGAACTTTTAACTTCATCTACCGCTTTCTTCCAACCTCTCCCATGTTGAGATCATCTGAGATACTAGAGATCATTATTATTTAATATAAAATTATTTAGATTATGTTCTATAGATTTCCTTGCTGATTATTGTTTTGTTTTTCCTGAGATCAGTTTTGATTATTCCTTTTGAACATTTTTTAGATTAATTTCCTGGCATTTACACCTTATTTATAGAGGGGCTAGTAGAAGATTAAATTTCTTTATTGTTGATAATTTGAAAATATATTTATTTTACCTTCATATTTATTTTTATTTTTGGTACTGGGGATTAAATGCAGGGGCATTTTGCCACTAAGCTACACCCTCAGTCCTTTATATTAATTTTTATTTGAGACGGGGTCTTGCTAAGTTGCTGAGGCTAGTCTGGAACTTACATCCTCCTGCTTCAGCCTCCTGAGTTGCAGAGTACAGGTGTATGCCACCATACCTAGCTACCTTCATAATTAGTTAATACTTTGACTAGACAGAAATTTTTAAGGCTGAATATAATTTACATTAACTTTGAAGATGTTTTCTTCAGTGTCCCAGTCTCTTCTTGAATCTAGAGTTGTTGATATGTTGTGATACTATTCTAATATTTTTAAAGTAGGTAATCCTCATCATTTTTCATCAAAACTTTTAAACTCTTACTTTTAACCTTGGCATTTAAAATTTTATGAATGTTTCAAGTATAGGTCTTTTTTTCCCATACATCTATCACAATCCTTAATTTGAAGAAGAGTGGTGGGAGTTGATCTTTCTTCATTTTTCTGATTATTTTCGCTATTCCTGCTTTTTTTAAAAAATATTTTTTTAGTTGTAGTTGGACACAATACCTTCATTTTATTTATTTATTTTTATGTGGTGCTGAGGATTGAACCCAGCGCCTTGCACATGCTAGGCGAGCATTCTACCACTGAGCCACTAGCCCCAGCCCCTCCCTTCTTTTTGTTCATTTTTTATGGAACTTTAAGAAAGATGAATATTGGATTTCTTGGACTTATCTTCCATGTAGTTCACATTTTTTATGCTAATTTGGAGATAATTTAAAACTTGAAAGGAACATTGTTTAGAGAATACTAACTACTTCTATTTATCTTCATCTAGACTCAGAAATTACTAACATTTTCCTACATGTACATTATCATTCTCCCTCTCTCATATATATGTATTTTTCTATACTTATATATGTTTCTATAGATGTGTATATATATCTCATATATGTGTGTATATGTATATTTATGTTCATGTTACATGTGTGTGTGTATATATCTATATTTATAAATGTAAATTTTTTCTAGGACCTTAAGGTGTACTGTAAAATATGAATTTGGAATATTTTTTATTTTTAATGTTGGAACTCAATGCTGTAATACCTTTGTTTTTAGGAAATATACAGTAAAAGATTTAAGTATAATATGGAATCAGATTTATTAATAGACTTCATTTCCTATGCCTAGGTTTTTCTGCTTCAGATGCTAAAAGATCCATAGGGAAAACACCAAGAACCCTGAAAACCAGGAAATAAAATGTTCTCTTTTTTCCAACCCATGGATGTCAACTGTTTGAACCAATAATTTTTACAACACTATAATTTTATACCTGGGTTGGAAAAACTGTGAATATAAAAAAATATATAAAAAATACAAAAAAGAATATAAAAAAAGAAAAACCATGAATAAGATTTTCAATAAGTTTTTGTTTTTCCCAAGTATATTTTCTTTGTCTTTAATGTTGCTGAGGGTTAAACTTAGGGTCTGGGCATGCTAGAAAAGAGGTTTTTCTCTGAGCTACATTCCCATCTCAAGGACATTCTGTTATATAGCCAAATTACAATTAATTAAAATCAAGAAACTTGACATTGATAAACTAGTATTATCTAATTTAAACTTTTAAACTCATTTATTCTTTTTGTTTATTTTGTGGTACAGTCTGGGATCTTAGCTGCAGTCATTCTTTTTTCTCAATGCATCTACTGAGTTTTTATTTTAAAATATTTTTTTAATTGGCAAGATCTTTATCTGCATATTTTTTAAAATAGCCTCATCTTGTTTACTAGATAATGTGATTTTTCTACTTCATAATGTTTATTAATTAAACTTATTTTAAATTTACTTGTGTTCTATTAAGTATTTTTAATTCTTGTATTTTTACTTTCCCCATTTAGTCCTTTCTTTTCATTGTGCTGTTTTTTCCTTAAATATTTTGGTGGTTCTTGGTTGTGTATTCATTTTTGTGTTTGAGAATCATTTCTAATATAATGGTCACACTTATTTTATTCTATCATATATGTTTTTTTTTCTTTTTAAAAATAAAATACTGGGCTGGGGATGTGGCTCAAGCGGTAGTGCGCTCGCCTGGTATGCGTGCAGCCCGGGATCAATCCTCAGCACCACATATAAACAAAGATGTTATGTCCACAGAAAACTAAGAACTAAATATTAAAAAATTCTCTCTCTCTCTCTCTCTCTCTCTCTCTCTCTCTCTCTCTCTTTAAAATAAAATAAAATACTAAAAAATTCTAAGTATTTTTTGTAGATACAAATAGGAATTAGGGCCACATTCTTAGACTCTTTTCTTCTTATTTGCATTACCTTATAAACAGATTCATAAGTTTAAAGTATAGGAAAATTTATATCACCTATTTCTATTGTCTCCTGTGGGATGACTATTTGTACAGCTCATTTCAGATGACTGTGCTGCAGTATAAAACTTTTACTTTGATTAGAAACTTTTTCTTGATAAATAGAGTGTCCTTTGGAAGAGTGAAAGGACAAAAATGGATCACTTTGAAAATTAATATTTGTATGGAGTCGATAGAAGATTTGAAATAACGATATTCAGATGCTTTCAACTTTAGCTGCCTTTACTCTTGCTACCTAAAGAGGGCATTTTATCCCAGAGAAATGATTACTATTTCTATTTTTTATTCATCAGAGTTAGCAATGTAGTCACCTCAGTCCTCAGATTTAATATTAAGAGACTCTTTCTTGAACATAGAGTCCTTTCAACATAAAATTGTTCTTCAAGAGTCATAAAAGATTGAATTTGTCTGGAAAACTGCTATCCCATTGAGGGCTAATGACGAAAGGCTCAGCGTGTTTTTCCACTTCACTGCATTCATAAATGGTGCTGTCACACAAATATGTTGGTTATTGAAACTATTTCCCACAGCATGCGCTTTTCCTGAAAAGTGTCTGCTAGTCATTTTATTACTTTCACATGATTTCTTAAGCCCAAGAGATTGAGTGAATGAATGAGCTATCTGAATCCTGAGTTCTTCCCATTACATCAGTGTTATCCTATCCTCCTCTGTTCACCTTGATGAGTCTCCCTCTATCCACCTCACCCTTTCCATCAATCCCCTATCTTCAGCTGCATGTCTTTAAAGACTTGACTATATTCTGTATCCATTCTCAGAGTGTTATTAAAACACTATATATATCAGAGTGTTATTAAAATTAGTAGGGTCATTCACCCCTTCTTTGTCACTAACCCAGGGAAAGAATTTCAGTCTTTCTTAACCAAGCATTAGCAGAGTTCCTCTTGCTTTCTAAGCACTGTTTTAGGTACTAGGATGCAGTGTTGAACAAGACAGACGACCTTCTTAGTGTCATGGTACTCAAACAAACAAGAACATCAGATAGTGATTTGTGTTATGATGAAAATGAAAGGGAGATGAGAGAGGAATGAATGAGGGTTCCTTTAGGTTGTCTGGTTGTCTCCTCTTTGAGGAGGCACGTTTGAGCTGACATTGAGCAACAAGACGGAGATGCCTTGCAGTCCTCTTACTCAGTAGCATTGAAGCAGCTTGCCCACATCTACTTTCTGAAAGTTCTCTGCTCTCAACTTTCATGACACTATACATCTAACATTTCCCTGTCTCTTCTCTGGCTGTTTCCTTTGAGTCAGTATTGCAAACTCATTTTCTTCTTCATGTGCCCTGTCTTGAAATGTTGTTATTCTCCAAGATTAGTCCTGTTTGCTGGATATGGTGGTGCGACCTGTGATCCCAGTGACTTGGGAGACTGAGGCAGGATTGTACGTTCAAGGCCAGCCTCAACAACTTAGTGAGACCCTGTCTCAAAATAAAAAAAAAAAGGAAAAGGGGCTGTGGATATAGCTCAGTGGTAGAGTAACCTTGGTTTCAACCCCTACTACCACAAAAGAAAAAAAAAAAGATTAGTCCTGATTATCTCCTCATTCTATGCTCTCTGAATGTACTCATTTATGCCATTGTCTTTATGACTCACAAAAATTCAGCGATTCAGTTTAGAACTCCATTTCTGACATTGTCTCAGACTTCTAGGCCAAGTGCCTTGCTGATTTTGACTTTCCATTTGGGTGTTCCAGAGGCATCAGCACTAAATATATCCTCTTAAAATCTTTCATCGTTTTTTGGTTTGCTCAAAGTAGTGATACATGACAGGAGAATGCATTTTGACACATCATTCATAACTGGAGCATAACTTCTTATTCTTCTGGTTGTACATGTTGTAGAATCACACCAGTTGTGTACTCATATATGTACATAGGATAATAATGTACTATCATTCTACTATCCTTCCTATCCCCATACCCCCTCCCCTCTCTTCACTCCCCTCTGCCTAATCCAAATTACCTCTGTTCTTTCCACACACATCCCCTCCTTTATTGGGAATTAGCATTCACATATCCAAGAAAACATTAGGCCTTGGGTTTTTTGGGATTGGCTTATTTTGCTTAGCATTAAATCTTTCATTTTTAGGACCTTAGAATTATCTCTATTTTTATTTGTCTGATTATTAAATTAAGTATGTTGCCCAGTCTTTAAGCTTCATTAAGACAAGGGCTAGATCTGATTTGTTTACCATTGTATTCTTATAGCTTATGTAATAGTAGATGCTCATTATACGTTTGTTGAAATAGTAAATGTGTATTTGGACATAATCCTTATTTATTTCTTTTGGTACTGAGGATTGAATCTAGGATTGCTTTACATGCCCCTAGTTGTTTTTGTTTTTTATTTTTAGACAGGGTCTTGCTAAGTTTCTGAAGGTCTTACTAGATTGCTGAGCCTGGCCTTGAACTTGTAATCATCCTGCCTCAGCTTCCTGAGTTACTGGGATTATAGGCATGTACTAATGTTTCCTGCCCTAACCATTTTTTTCCCTTGGTCTGGGTTCCAGGGATTGAACTCAGGGGCACTCGACCACTGAGCCACATTCTCAGCCCTATTTTGTATTTTATTTAGAGACAGGGTCTCACTGAGATGCTTAGCGCCTCGCTTTTGCTGAGGCTGGCTTTGAACTCTGGGATCCTCCTGCCTTAGCCTCCCAAGCCACTGGAATTACAGGTGAGTGACACTGCACCTGGCTATATATATGCTTATTTTTGAACTGACCCATATGAGCCCCTCTACTGAAGATAGCAAAAATAGTAGTTTTTCTAATACTAACTCTTCTATTAACAAATGTGCTGCTCAGGTTCCTGTTTGTCCTCAGTTCTATTTCTTGTTTGAGTCTGTATTTCAGGGGCCCAACTCCTACAAGCTACACTTCCTAGTCATCTTTACCATCTGGCTTCTGGTTACATTTGGCTGAATGTAAAGAGAAGCCAGAGTATTCTCACACTCTGGCATCTATGGCTGTCTCCAGGGGTGGCTGCATTTATCCCTTTGGTCCAGTTCTCACCAAATAGCTACCACTATGGTTTTACCCCTTGCCAGCCTGTCCAACTCCTGGGCTTTGAATAATATCCCTTCCCTGCTGCTCTACTCATGGCAGCAACTTCCCAGTCTTGCTTATTTTTGGATTTGCAGCCCTTTTATTTTTATTTTTTTTTAGCCTTGTAACTAATCCTTGTATGATGTTTTTCTCTTCGAAAACACCTGGTGTGGGCTTTGCTTTCTTGAATGGATCCTAACTGACATAAGAAGCATCAAGAAGGAGGATGCTTACTTTTTACTGATTTGTTGGTCTGTCTTTCTGTTTGTGTGCCTTTTTGTCTGTCTGTCTGTTTGTCCGTGTATCCATCCATCTAACCATCCAGTCACTTTATCCACCTAGCTTTGGCTGAAATGTGTCCATGAGAGATTGAAAAGTGATATTACACAAGATCTTTCATTGTATGTGGCCTTATTAGTAATCTGTAGTTAGAAAAGATGGTGTCAATATGAGTAAATATGAATGTCTAAATGTATATTTGAAAAATTTCGGATACATTAAGAAATGTATAAAGTACTCATATACTCGTCACTTGGATAAAGACATTGCTGAAGTCTCACTATCTTTCTATTCCTTCCTTCCTTAGGAGTAAGCCCTATCTTTAGCTGTCTATCATTCTCATTTATGTTTAAATATGTTCACTATATGTGTGTGAATTGATTAGTGTTTTATTATAGTATTGATTTGTGTATTTTACATATCTTTCTATATCTACTTTTCTTCATTCAACACCATACTTTGGAGGCTAATCTATTGTTATATGTAGTTCTCTAATCCATCAAAATGTTTTCTCTCTCTCTCTCTCTCTCTCTCTCTCTCTCTCTCTCTCTCTCTTTATCTATTATCTATCTTCTACTTTAATGTCCTTTTCTGTGATTGCCTTTGTATTTCTGTAGTATTTTCTTTTGAATTGTCTTTTTTAATTTGCATCATGAAAATTGTACACATCTATATAACAAATTATTCCTTTGTTGATTTTACATATTACAAATATCTTCCCCAAGCTTAAAACTTGTCTTTTAGCTTTATTTATAATGTTCTTTATCACACAGTACATTTTAATCTTAATGTTCTCAAATTTGTCTATCTTTTCTGTTATGGTTTGTTCTTTTGGTTTATTTTATCTCAGTGGAATGATCATATTTTTCTGTATTATTTCTATTGGAAATTTGAGTTTCATATTCAATTGTCAAACACTATGAAATAGTCCATTGTTTTCTCACTGATTTATAATATTATCTCTACCATATACTATCACATATTGATGGGTCTCTTTGCAAGTTCTGCAATCTGTTTATTGACTTATTTACACATCCCAGTATCCATGATCCAATGATTATAATCACTATAGTTTGGATAGATGATAAGGCAAGCTTTGATAGCAGGTAGGGTAAATTTATTTCTACATTCTTCTCCTTTTCCTTTTTCTTTTTCAAAATTATCCTGAAAATTTTTGACTTTATATTCCAAAAACTAAATTTAGTTTCAACTTCTCAAATTTGCTGGGGATTTGATTAACATTTTTTTTAATATTTATTTTTTAGTTTTCAGCGGGCACAACATCTTTGTTTGTATGTGGTGCTGAGGATCGAACCCGGGCCGCACGCATGCCAGGCGAGCACGCTACCGCTTGAGCCACATCCCCAGCCCTTGATTAACATTTGTATTGAATTTATCTTTTTTTTTTTTTTAAAGAATATAGGGTATCAACATTTTATTGAGGTTATATTTTATTTTCCTTAATAAAGTCTTGCAATTTTCTCTATCACTTGCATATATTTATTATATTTATTCCCACCGATTATTTAGTTACTGTTCCCATGATAAATATTGACTTAGAAGTTATTTTTAAATACTTGTTGGTGGCATTTGAGAATACATTTTTGTTTTTTTACATGTTGGTCCCTTAGCAATATTCAAATCTTATTATTATTATTTTAGATAGAGTTGTTAGAGCAGTTTTAGATTCATGGGAAAATTGAGTACTGATTCCTATACCCTCTCTGTCCCTTCACATGCATAGCCTCCCCCATTATCAACATCCCCTACGAAAATGGTTTCCTTTGTTACAATTAATGATCCTAAATTGACATCATCTCCCACTGTTTGCAGTAAGGCTCACTCTTGGTGGTCTCCATTCTATGAGTTAGGAGGACAAGTATATAATGACTTGTATGCCCCATTTTACTATCAATAGGATAGCTTTAGTGCTCTAAAGATCCTAGGTGTTCTACCTGTCCATCCCTCCCTTCCCCAACCTTTGGAAACTAGTCATTTTTTATTGTCTCCTTAGTCTTGCCTTTTCCAGAATGTCTTGGTAGCAGTCATATCATATGTGGCCTTTTCAGAATGGCTTCTTTCACTTCATAAGGAGCAGTTAAGTTTCCTCCATGACTTAATAGCTCATTTCATCTTAGTGCTGATAATATTACATTGTCTGGATGTACCAGTTTGTTTACCCATCACCTAATGAGGGACATCTTAATTGTTTTCAAGTTTTGGCAATTTTGAAGACAGCTGCTATAAACATTGTGTTCAGGTTTTTGTGTGGACATATTGCTGAACCTTTCTCATTAGTTTGAATAACTTGACAGTCTTCTTATACTTTCTATGTAGATATTACATTGACTACAAATTTTAGCAATTTTGTTCTTCCTTTTCAAAGCTTCCACTTTTTGTTTCTTGATAAACTATCTCAGCTGGGCTCTCTGGAACAATGTAGAGTACAGTAGGTGGGCATTCTTTCCTTGTTCCTGACATTGCTTGGAAATGTCAAATATTTTCTCCTTTAGTAAGATATTTGCTTTAAGTTTTTGGCATTAAGCTTCAATTACGTGTTGAATGATATTGCATCTAAGATGCTTCTGTCTAGAGTTAGTTTATTGAGTTTTAAGTATCAAAAAATTATATAGAATATCATCAAATAAATTTTCTACCCTAAATAGAATTAATGTCTTTTCTTTCTTTAACTGTTAAAGGCTACACTGATAGATTTTCTATATTAAACCACCCTCATATTACTGAATAAATCTCAATGGATTGTTTTATATTTATTTCTAAACCTTATTATCTAGCGGGCTAGTTTTTACTTATAATTTAATGACAGTATAATTATGATTGCCAAGAATTTTTTTCCTCCTATTTTATGTTTTTTGATTTTAGTATATGTAGTCATTTTTAAATGAGTTGGGTAGTCTCTGTGTTAGTCAACTTTTCATCATTGTGACAAAATACCTGAGAAAAACACCTTAAAAAGGAAAGATTTATTTTGGGTCATAGTTTCAGAGTTTTCAGTCCATGATTAGCTGGTTCCATTGCTTTGGACCTGAGGATGAAACAGAAAGTCATGGCAGACTTCTAAAGTTTCAGCCTCCACCCAGTAGTCCATTCAATTATTGTCCTTCAGTGAATGAATCCATAGATGAAGTTAGACCCCTGAAGGTTTAATCACTTTCCCCAAAGGCCAACCTCTGAAATACTGCTACACTGGGGATCAAGTTCTCAAAACATGAGTCTTTGGGTGACATTTAAGATCCAAACTATAACAAGAGTTTTCTCTATTTTTATATTTTTCATTATTGTTTGTTTAAGAGAGGGATGATCTTTTTTTGACAGTTTGTTAGACTTCATCTTTAAAACCATCTTTGTAGACATTGTGACTGTGATATTTTGTTTAGTTGTTTTTTTTTTCTGTCAGTTTAATTATTTTAGGTTTATTCACTTAACTCTTCCTGACATCTTTAATATTGTATTTTTAAAGAAGATTGCCCTTTTCACTTACGTTCTAAAATTTATTGACGTAAAATTGTGATTTTTTTGTTTAATAGTACAGGTTTAAAATCAAGTATAAAATTTCCATTTGAGTCTTCTGTCTCCAACTTACCTATTTTGTTTTTCTTCTAGGCATTTTTTTAACCTTTAAAAATATTTTGTTAATTGTCTGTCTCCATGAAATTTAGGCATTTTAGTTTTTCCAGGCAGTATCTCTAATACTTAGATATTATCACATGTAGTAGATGTTCCATAAATATTTGTTGAATGAATAGAATAAATTATACAAATAAATTGCTATATACATTTTATTCCTAACATTGATATTTGAGCTTGTTTTGTTGTTTCTTGATAAATTTGCTGGGGCTTGTGTCCTTTATTAGTATTTGCTCACAGTCAGCCTTTGGCTTTGTGGATCCTCTCTGTATATGTGTGTGTGAGCATGCTTATGCTTTCTATTTTAACTAGGTACTGAAGATTGAATCCCCCAGGTGCTTAACCACTGAACCATATCCCAATTCCTTTTTATTTTTGAGACAGGGTCTCACTAAGTTGCTTAGGGGCTTGCTAAATTGCTGAGGTTGGTTTTGAACTTGCAGTCCTCCTTCCTTAGCCTCTGGAGTTGCTGGGATTACAGGGGTGCTCCATTACACAGGCTATGCTTTCTGTTTTATAAATTACTCATCTTGAATAGTCCTTTCAGCCAGAGCACACAGTTTTACAGCTTTCTAGTTTAACCCAAAATGTCTTCATTTTATTCTCACTCTACAGTAATATTTTAAATGGTTTTAGAATTCTATACTGATAGTAATTTTCTTGCTTTTCTTTTTGTTATAATTACATTGGCTCTTGTTCTTAATTGTCTAATAATTGTTTCTTTTAATATATATATATTTTTTGTTTTTGAAATTTTCTCTTTGCTTTTGCTGTTCTAAAGTTTCACAATATTATGTCTGGGAGTTAATTTTTTTTCTTTTTCTTGGTTGGTATTTTAAAATGGTTTTTAATCATTTTGTAAATTAAGAAAAATTTATAGACATTTCACTTTCATTTCAAACTTTTAATTGAGTACCCAGTATTTTCCATGGACTATTCCAGAGGAGGAGGGATGAAGTAACAATCCTTCCCTTATGGATCTTACTGTCTGGGAGGTGTGTAAGGAAAATGACTATAACCATGTGGCAAATGGTGACAGAGGTGTGTACAGAGCACAAAGAAGAGATTTACTTTCAATTGGGAGGTGTGTAATGTTTCCTGAGGCAGCTGCTGAAGGATCAGCAATGGACAACCAGCTGAAGATTATCTGGGTGCAGCATATAGGAGGGAGTATAGGTAGTGGAGACGGGAGATGGGGATATCGGTTAGAATGTCCTTGCATTAGTTTTTGTGGGAAGAGATGATCACTTGGAATAAAGATGTGCCAGTGACAGTAGAGAGGAAGGTACTGGATGTTGTCTGTCGTTTGGGATCCAGATTACTGGAAGACTATAATTTAGTCAAGGGGTTAGGGACCTGTGATTTATAATGTTGTGTAATTGTTTGTAAAATAAATGGAGAAAGATAGACTATATAAGTAATAATAATCCCCCCCCCGTTGCCGCCTCCAAAATGTACAACTTTTACATTTAAAAAAAGTTCTATAAAGTATACATACAAACATGCTGGACAATTCCACTCTTCTCCCCTCCCTGCTGCCCCTTTTTAGTTTAAACCATGGTAAGAATTCTGATTTCTACAGAATTTCTGAAATTAACATTAAAAAATAAAATAACTTCTCACTTTATGGCAAATCCAGGGCATGTACATTTCTGATTAATTCAGTAAAAAATTCACCAGTAAAATAATGCATAATTAAGGGAGATACTATATAGACTTTTTTTCACAGAAAAGTACATAATAAGATCTTTAAAAATCTATTGTAATTCATTGATTTTTGCACAAAAACATAAATATGTCACCGGCTTTTCTTAACTTAAAAGAACACCAGGTGAAAACTATCCTTTTCTGCTTTTTAAAAATTTTTGTAGTTTTTTTCTGCTTACTTTTGTAATTTTTCTCTATTTCTGCTTCAAATTGGGTTTATGTTTTAAAAATAACACATTAAAAAAATAAAAGTTCAGATAATTCTAGGAAAAGAAAAACCCAAAGTGGTTAAAATTACAAATATCTACAATGTGTCTTTTCACCAAAATAATTTTATGCAAGTTTACAATCATTGTCTATGCTCTTCAAAAAGCCTTGAAAAATTTCCATTTTGATTAGGAAAAAATAGCACTGCATTATTTTTAAAGTCAATTTTACATAGTACATATTAGACATAAATAGTTTGAAATATCAGATTTTTTAACCAATATGTTGTGAAAGTTGATACTGAGAACAAAATTATCTATTTACAAGTTATTTCTCTGCTTTCACATGACCACCACACAACTTTTTAAAGATATGTTTTAAACAGTAGATTATTTTGGACTGGGGTTGTAGCTTAGTGGTAGAGTGTTTGCTCGCATGTGTGAGACACTGGGTTTGATCCTCAGCACCACATAAAAATAAAATAAAGATATTGTATCCATTTACAACTAAAAAATACTTATTAAAACAACATTAGATTATTTCAAGAAAAATACTTTTATAAAATCATATCAATTATTATATTTTTCCTTTTTTAAATTAATAACAGGACATGGAAGTCTCTTGGAAGAAGTTTTAAAATTTGCCAGATTCTCTCAGATAATAAGAGCTCAAGGCCTCGTCAAAGTGGCTCGTGGGAGTCCAGATAATAACAATTTTGATAATCATATTGAGATAAAAAAGGCATTTTCAGGGCTGGGGCTCTAGCTCAGTGGTAAAGCGCTTGCCTCGCATGTGTGAGGCACTGCGTTCAATCCTCAGAACCACATAAAAATAAAGATATTGTATGTTAATCTACAACTAAATAAATTTTTAAAAAGGCATTTTTCATAAATGTTATTCCCTTTAGCCATGCACTCTTTTTCTTTTTTTATGGACACAATATCTTTATTTTTATTTTATTTATTTTTCTGTGGTTCTGAGGATCAAACCCAGTGCCTCACACGTGCTAGGCAAGTGCTCTACCACTGAGCCACAACCTCATCCCTAGCCATGAATTCTTAACTGTGCAAGCCTATTTCTTTCATTTCTCTACTACCTCTAATTCTAAATGTAGTTATCTTAGTCTGGTTTCTCCAGGAAAGGAAGCTTTGATAAAGTTACATACTAACTTTATTTTGGGGGACTGTATTAAAAGGTACCAAAAAATAAGGGGGAAGTGGCATGGGAGGCAGGGAAGAAGGGAAAGCAAACAAGATATTATCAAGCCAGTCACAGTTTCATACAAAAACAAAGTGGTGGGGAGGATGAGAGGAATAGATGAACTCTAGATAGGGCAGAGGGGTGGGAGGGGAAGGGAGGGGGCAGGGGGTTAGCAAGGATGATGGAATGTGATGGACATCATTATCCAAAGTACATGTATGAAGACACAAATTGGTGTGAACATACTTTATACACAGAGATATGAAAAATTGTGCTGTATATGTGTAATAAGAATTGAAATGCATTCTGCTGTCATTTATTTAAAAAAATCAATTAAAAATTAAAAAAATAAAATTAAAAAACAAAAACAAAAACAAAGTTGTATGGGGCCCTGGGTTCAATCCCTAGCACTGGAAAAAAAAAAAGTTTACTAACATGGAGTCAATATGTTATACTCTGTTTCACAAGTCATTGCTTTCTTTCTACACAGACTTAACTGTGATTTTACTGCATATGTACAAACAGTGCCTATGAAGCCTTCCCCCAAACTTGTTTCATATTAGTCTATTGCCTGTGTAGGGTCCCACTTCACATGTCATAAGGAAAGTTATTTTATTGCCTTAGAAAGTATAGGGGATATTAAGAAAAGATAAATTCATTTACATTTAAAATTACTGTAATAAAATCAAATGTATGTTAGTTTCTTGACTTTAGTTTCCTAACCTCTGAATAGATAAGTAGTAAAATCAATAAAAAAACCCTTCTCTGGGATTATAAAGGTATAAAAATGTAATGCTGGGCTACTTATGTGATTTTCAGAAGTTGTTTCTTTGACCTTAATGGTTGAACATGATTTACTGTCTAAATAACAAAGAGATTTGCTTGTATTAATGGAAAATTCTTGCTGGACATATGTAAACCAATTCAGGCAAATAAAATTTAAATGCAATGAAGTAAACAGCAAAACACACAGGAGTGGCCTCTTCAATGCCAATGAGGAATCAAAATCCTGGTGGACTTTCTTGTCAGCTTCTTCCCAACTTCTCTTCCCCATCGATCCAAACTTGCCTCTTGGTTCAAAATTTATCCTGCGTATCTGGATTGTGTTTTCTGCTCCCCCTGGGTGGTCTCTGGGGAAGTCAGATTCCATCCCCTCTGGCATGAAATCTGCTGAACCTACATGTGGTAGGAGGAGCTGCTGTGGGCCTGGGGAAGACCATGTGGAAGCCTGCCTGCTCCATGGTGTAAGCAGAGGAGGGGATGGGATAGTGTGGCTTCTCTTTGATCAAGTATCCAAGGCCCAGGACATGGTGGGGTGGACCAGATCTGGGACAGTGCATAAACTGAGGCCAATGGAATAATCATGAGGAGACTGACCTATTATGGGTCTTACAAAATAAAACAACTCTTTCTTAATAGAAAAGCTTTTAGAAACCCACCTGTTCATCTCTATAATAGGTATCTGTATCTATATCATCAGATTTTCAAGGAATTTAATAGCCTTATCAACAGGGTATGGGCTATGTTTGATCTGTGGATTTTGTCATTATACCAATAATGCCCTTTGCTGGCAGTTTTGAGAGCTTTTGCCATAAATTTTCTAAAGGATTGCGACAGTTTATCAGGCATTTATTTTGTCATGGTTTTGGATTGACCAGGCAATTGCTCATGTTGGAATTTGTAGGTTATGATTTGATAAATTAGATGACTGCTTCTACATTGGGAGCAGCTTGTGTTTGCCCTTTTTTTTTTCCTGATAATTCACTGGAAAACTCTGAATAATAATATTGCATATAAAAGAGACAAGGATGGATAAAGGTAGAAGGGAATAAATTTTCTCTGTAAGTAGCAAACAGCCATGAATCTCTTATTAAATTTTACAGGCAGGGAGCCAGTAACACTGAGCATGACTTCTTATTGTAAGGAAAATTTAGACTTGTTATGGAATTATTGTTCCAAAGCAACCAAACAGAGTTTGAAATGTTTTACACCTTGGCCACCTTTGGGGGAGAGGAAGCAGAATCAAGGAAAAAACTACAAAACCATTATTGAAATTTCTCAGCATAGTTGTAAAGCAATGGAAACCACATTTGGCTGATATGAGAAGAGATTATTTATTCAAAGGACATTGGGCTAGAGAATCAGTCTTGGGATTGTGAAGCTGGAAACAAAAGTCTAAATCATGCTGCAGAACTAGCTCAGTGGGGACATTGCTGTCACCACTGCTAAGAACTACAGCTTGCACTGTTGACATCACAAGCCATGGACTCCAGAAGCTGCCAACAGCTCTGCTGTCCCTGCTACCTAAGCACTTGATTTTTGTGACAGCCTCCTTTATTACCATAGATAATTTATTCCTTCTGTGCCTCATCAGACAAGGGGAACAGGACTGCCTTGGCCAGCAAGAGATCGTCATGGGATTTGGTAGGTTTAAGGTACTTATGACATTCAAATCCATCCATTTCCCCCCATTCTGTATCTCAGTTTTGTTCTCGCCTGATCAATGCTTTTACTTTCACATAAGTGATCTCAGTGGGCTGTGAATTCAACTGACATTATAATTTAGAAACCGGCAGGATCAAAGTTTGAGTTTGATTTTCAGTTATCTCAGCCCTGCGGCTGGAAGCGATAAGAGATTCTTTTAGCAGTCAGAGAAACACGGGATTTCACTTCATGCCTCGAGCGAAGAATTTGTGATTTCAGCTTGTCATTCTTTTCCTTGAAGCAGTGTAGCACTGTTAGGCGCAACCTCCATGCTCCACAGTTCTTCAATTCCTCGTGCCTTTCATATCCGTCTGAGGCAGTGGGCTGCGTCCTTGTTAGCCTTGCCTTCATTGAGAACTTCTTTAGGGTGATAATTCATGCTATGGACTTTCAGATTCCCATCCTTTAATACTGGCTGGATTTTCATTATTTTTTATCCAATTCTATTTTTCAAAAGGTCCATTGCCTGCCGCTTCAACTGGTACCAACTTATATATTAGTCAGTGTTCTTAGTTAAAGCAACTCTGTGTGATGTCAGCAAGAACTGAGTTCATAACAAGGACACTTATTAAGGAACAATACCCCAACTCATGCCCTATAAGGCAGCATTTCTGCTGCTGAGCCTTGAATTGTACTTTGCGTTGTTGACAGCAGTAGTAATTGACCGTAAGTGGGGACACTAGCACTGCTGTCATTGCTACCCCAGAGATGTTATCATGCTTCCAACTCCTGTTATTGCCTAAGTAGATTGCTTCCATTCTGCTCTTCTTTGCATCACTGGCTTAGAATTCAAGATTCAGGATGTATATAATTGATGGAGCCAAGGTCATGGGCCAGTTGGAGGGACCCTAATGAGATGAATATCTGGTATTTTCTGTTTTATAATGTGTGACAGACTCTGCCACCTACCTCACACCTTATCTCATAAGGCGAAGAATTCTCAAAATTGGAAAGTAGGTTGTGACAAATAGTATAGTTGGCTCATCAACACTCATTTCAACCCTCTTTTAGATTAGTCTTCACCCGGGAAGTGATGAATTAACTCTCAGGCGCCATTGCTACTGCAGAGCTGTACAAGATTGATATCTATATCTGAGTCATCTGAGGTGGAGTCTGCAGGCTAAGAGACTGGATCTTCAGTGAGCATGGTTGTGAAGCTTTTCCAGAGTGACTTTGGAGGATTTCTGGGACTCAGAATCAAGTGTACCTGTACCTCATAAATATGTTTAATTATTATGTGTCAATTCAAAACCAGGAGAAACTGGAAATGGCAGGTGAGGGAGGGAGAGAACTTCTCATCCTTTCTATTTAATTTTTCTGTTAACCTAAAATTGCTCAAATGAAAAACTGAAATAAAAGGACTTAATTCATTTCAAAAGTTGGAAAAGAGCATTAGAGCTAATGACTGGTATTTTATTAGATTTGCTAAACAGAAAATAGAACCAGTGTACTACCTAGTGAGTAGGGTTGTAGGTGGAATTTCTGAGAACAGATCCATGGTGTGCTGTGCCTTTTTTTTTTTTTTTTAGCTGTATAGTTCTTGACTCGTTGATCCTGTCTGTTCAATCTCAAGTCTTGTAAACTAGATAATGTTTCTAGAAATCCTTTTCTGCTAAAACTGACTCAATTCAATTCTGTTATTTGCTAGTAAAAGTTCTAATAGAGAATTTCAGACAGTAAGTATCTCAAAAGAATCACAGATACAATACATATGTAGAGATTAGAGGTGTCGATCCGTGTTTATAAGAGAAAAATTGATTAACATATCTAGAAGATGTTGTGGTTGTAATAGCAAAATATTCTACCAGACAAGACAACTTGTGAATTTCAAGTGTCAGATGCTCTCACCAAAAGGGGTGTGCATAAATATGGGATGCCCTGTGGATGCTGTGGCATTGCAATAATATCAGTAACTAGCATTTGTCAAGTGGTCACCGGACAGTGCTACATGGATTATTTTGTGTAATCCTCAGAAAGAACAAAGTGGTACTATTTACTAGTGGCATCTCTATTTTACAGATGAGGAAGATTAAGGTTTAGAACAGTTAAAGTACTTTCCTGAGGGCATTCAACTAGGCAGGCAGGAGAGGGATTTGGACTTAAATCTGTCTGACTCTAGATTCCTCATTCTGCTGTTAAGCAACACTGGCTCGTATAGAGTACAGATTTAACTGTTCTCAGGATTTCATAGAATTTGATGATGAAATTAGGATGGAGGGTACCCATTTGACAGAGAAACAACATGAGTGCTCCATTTGGGGACTGGAACCTAAAGAGTCTCCTGCGTTGCTATGGTTTGTATCTTAAATGTCTCTCAAAGTCTGTGTTCTACAGGCTTGGTCCCCAGCTGGTGGTGTTATTGGGAGATGGTGGGAAGAGGTGGAAACTTCAGGAAGGTAGGGTCTAATCAGAGAAAGTAGGTCATTGGGGATTTACTCTGGAAGGGATATTGGGACCCTGGCTCCTTCCCCTATCTTTCTTTGCTTCCTGGCTGTCAGGAGGTGAAGTTTCCTCTGCCAAGATGTGCTGCCTCACCCTAGGCCCAAAGGCAACGGGGCCAGGCCACCATGGATTGAAACCACTCAAACTATAAACCCCAATAAACCTTTCTTCCTTTAAGTTGATCTTTCTCAAGCAATGGAAAAACTGCCTAACATATGGGTAGATCTCTCCCGTGTAAGAGTTAGATAAATCTTTCTGGGACAGTTATGTTATATGCTTGAAAGCCTTGCTATTCCAACTATCGTCCATGGACCAAAAGAATTAGCATCACCTGGAAACTTGTTAGAAATGGCTTCATTTATGAAAGAATGAAATAGGAATAGTAAATTAATGTGTAAAAGAAGCTTTTTTGTGTGTTCCAATAGAAATATTCATATGTCTATGTAAGAGTGCCCTATTGACCAAATACACATTTTATTTTTTTAAATACATTTTTCCTCCTTTATTTTTCTTAAAATTAGTACAAAGTGACACATTTATATACCTATTTAAATGAAAGATACTAAAAGTTATTTAAGCATAGCAGGACCTAGCTATGAGCCCAGATCTCTTCATTGTTAATCCTTGTAGTAATTCCTTTATTCTTCCAAGTTTTGCTATTCCATAGGATTACATGGTCTGTAAGTCACATAATATCCATAAGATAGATAATTCCCATTATAGCTACTATGGACTTGGATCAATGTCTTGACTTCTTGGTGTCAACTTTGTCAGGACTTTGGGTATGGACTTTCCTTATAAATGTCACTTTAATTCACATTTCAGGAAGTACCTGCCTATCACAGATGAAGCCAAGTGGAAAAAGAAAAAAAAAAAAAACTCATAAGGTTTTCCTGCTGGAACAAAAAAACTTTTTCTGCAGTCCAGGTGGCACTGCTAGCCCTTACCAGTTGTCTGTCCAGAGCCATGAAGTCTTAGCATGCATGCTGTTAGGGAAGGACTAAGCCGGTCTCACCCATAAGCAAAGGCTGAATGAATGGAAAATTTCCAGCTGTGTGCCCAGAAAGACTGTCTAATGAAGACAACTGGTGTCTCTGAATGGTTTATTTTCTTAGTTGTTCTTAAGACTGAAACTTAAATAAATACATCTGAGGTGCCAAGTATGCAAAGACATCATTTTAAATGACAAACCTTCACTATTTATCAGGACAGTGTTCTTACTTTTAGGTTTTTATTTATTGTACTGTTAAACTTTTTGAAATAATTTGAGTTTCATTTTTAAAATTTATTTTTTATGTCCTCTTTCCCCAAATAAATGGGGATAAAAATCTAAGACCCTTTCCTTATGAGCAAACAGGATTCTTAATGTATCTTTATGTGTATATTTAAAAGCTAGAATAGCCATAAAGCTGATGTTGAACTTGATTGAACCATGTCACACTGACACTTCTAAGATCTGACTGCTGCCTCCCCCTCAGCTCTCTGTCATGCTCCATGCTCAGTCATACTGAACAAGATGTCCCTAACATGCCGTGTTGTTTTATAGTTCCTTTTCTTTCCCTCTTTCTTGGCAGCCAGGGGACATCAGGGGAACACAGTGTCCAGCTTGGTTTCCTGGAAGGGAATTCCTTCCCTAAGGTTGACTAGATGGAACCACAGCAATATCCTCTTTGATGAGTGCTGTGTGTGTGTGTGTGTGTGTGTGTGTGTGTGTGTGTGGTTGTTGTTGTTGGGGATTGAACAGGGCCTTGAACATGCTAGACAAGTACTCTACCAACTGAGCCATATGCCCAGCCTCTTTCCCTCTTTCTCTGTGTAAGATGTCAGTGTCTCCTGAATTCATATTTCAAATGCATTCTCATTTTCAAAGATGTATCCCATTTCTCTTCTGGATCTGACCTTTCCTGATCTGCCTATATAGAACCAACTGCTCTGTCCCTGGAGCTGACCCTGTACCCCAAATCCCCATAAGACAAACTTTATGTGGACACTGTGTAAATTGTGACAAAGAGTGAAACAATGAGAAGAACCCAGAAGACAGTTTAACTCTTAGGTCAGTGATGGAGGACCATAAAAGTACAGGAAAGGAGAATTTATTTTTTCTTTAGCATGTTTATGTCCTATTTGTGTGTTGGGCTGAAAACTCTGGCTCAGAATCCATGGCTCACTCTGTCATATATCCAACGTTCTTTCTAGTGCCAATTTTGATCATCATCTCAATGATGCTATTTTTAGAGTTTCAATGATAAAATAACGATTTCATTGAGAAAGTCACCTCATTGGTTTGGTACTTTCATCATGACCTTAGATTGCTGAGCTATTCTGTCTTTACTGAGATCTAAGGAGATTTGTTTTCATAAAGCAGTTCCTTATACATTTTCTCTAAATGTCAGGATCAAGAGCATAGGCACATTTGCTCCTGAATGTTTATCCTATTCTTCACTGATGATCAATTTAGAATGTGTCTGCTCAGGCAAGAATAAACAGAGCAAATGATCTCTTTCTCCCACATGAGCTCTTGAATTTCACTTTTCCCTAGAATGAAAACTGCTTTTTGCCAATAGGGGATTTTTTATGCTGTCATTTTAAAAATGGATTTCCTTTTATCAAACCAATAACCTTTATATACACATTGTTTTCTCTGATGTGGAGCTTTGAGATCAGATTCATGGATTCTGTTTTCTGGTGAGTGCTGTCGGTGTAGGAAAGGTGTCATTTGTCACACCTTAGAGACCTGGTAGCACTCTTCCCGTCTTATACTGCATAAGGAAAACAAGCTCTTGTGCCAAAACATGACAAATGTACTTGGGGCACCTTTTTTCCTATGATTTTCTGGACTTGCATCCCCGCTGAAGGGTTAAGTATTTTCCTGTTCCTTTTCTTTGCTCCACAGATCTCTGACACTATTTACTCAATACCCACGTAAAGATGATTTAATGGGCGTTTGGGGAATTGAGCAAAAAGGGAAAGCAGTTCAGGTTCGACTGTAGTGTTTTCTTTCTATTCTGTGTTGCTTTCCTTCCTTCTGAATCTTGACTGAGTACTGAGTATCATCTGACCCAGTTCTCCCCATGACTCTTGGCCAATATCTTAGTGACAAGACCATTTTTATTTCTCCTCCAACTAAAAAGCTCACTGGTTAACCATCAAGCAGAAAACAGATCTGACTACCCCTTTCCCTCCAAGGAGCTATTGATCATCAATGGCCAAATGTCTTTTTCTTTCTTTCTTTTCTTTCTTTCTTTTTTTTTTTTTTTAAAGAATTTAACCTTTAGTTTTATTTGTTTTTATGTGGTGCTGAGGATCAATGCTAGGCCAGCACTCTACCACTGAGCTACAACCCCAGCCCCCAAAGTCTTATTCTTATTTTAGGAAAATTAACGTTATGACTCAGTTAAGGACTTCATGTGACAAATTCATTAACCAAGGATGTGACTCTAGGATTGTCGTATTTTAGACATAATGAGGTGGAATTCTGGAATAGTTTTGGAGGGATGTGTAGGCCGTTGCCTATCCCTCTCATTTCTAAGATTGGTACCAGTGGTAGTGAAAGCAGGGTAAGGACTTTTAGTCCCCTAATTGCACTTTTCTGTTCTTTCATGGAGGAATCTAAATGCTGATATGTCATAGTAACTATATTGTGCTTCATGTATTATTATAGAAGTTAAAGATCAAACCATTTTATGTTGTTTTAAAAAACATTACTAGTTGAATATCAGTGATAACAAAAATTGTAGCAATAAGGCTATAACTTCTCAATGGCTTATGGATACCATTTTATGCAGTTTTAATTTTGATGAAGTCTCTGACCAGCATACACAGATCATATATTTAAAAAAATAGTTTGCTTCAGATTATTGTGTGTGAACAAATAAATGAGGTAAACACACATGTGCTTAGTCATCACAGCTTTTCTCACATTCTAGATTGCTGAGATACCACAGTGGTAAATATGGAAGAAAATAGAAAGATAAAGATTAAGAGTTGAGATAATTTCAAGGATACTATAAAAACAGACAGCAGATGTCACTGTTGCTTTTCCGTTATTCTTAACCTCATTTTTCGGGGAGGGGTTTTCATTCTTCGCTAATGACATTTTTCATTTTATTTGAGAATTTACTAGGTTAAACAAGTTCACATATGCTTAGCTTCAGATCTGAATCTTTTATTTATTAATGTTGTAACTGTAAACCTTGCACATACAATTATAAGAAAGGTATTTTATGTTTTATGTGATGAAGTCCATTAATTTTATAAGTTGCTTAAATAATTTTGTAATAACCATCATCTGATCCAGAATGGATTCATTTTAAAATGAGGTATAAATCACGATGAAGACCAGCTTGTCTTGGACTTCATTTAAATGACCAATCGTCATTTTTTTTTCTCTCTTCACTTTTAAACAGTGAAGCGCATGGCACCAAATCTCATCTGTAATTCTGATTTTGGATAGTTTTTGCCATGTCAATATAGTCAGTCAGTTTATTGTAGACAATGGAAATGTGTTCCACACAAATTTTCAAAATATTAGAATTTTCCCCCATTTCATTTTCTGTTCTCAATTCAATTCTAGTTTTCTATTACAGTGTTTCCTCTTCAAACTGTCTAGGATGCACAAACCTCAATTTCTTATCTCCTCATCTAATAAGTTACCAAATCTTATTGATTCTACCCATATATTTCTAAAATCTCCCTCTTTCATCATAGACGTTAGACTCCAGAGTACACAACTGAAGGATGTGACAACACACATACACATTTCTTTAAGAAGAACTTGGATAGTTTTTCAGTTTTGATGGGGTTCCATTACTTTAGGGGAAATGAATGAAGCACCTTGGTTTTAGTGTGGAAGAACTATGGCAAGAACTAGTAATAGTACATTTAGAGTGGATAGATATTTCCTTTTTAAAATTTAATCTTATTGTCCTGTTTTATTCAGAAGACTATAGCTTTACTATTATATCCTTGGATATGTTGAACTTGTTTTTTAGAATTTCAATTTATAAAATAAAGAACTTGGATAAAATATTCCTAATTTACTTTCCATTAGTAAAATTCTGGGATTCAATGGGAAGCAATGGAAAGAGTTCTTAGAGAATATTATTTATTTGTCTTAACAAAGACCTTCCTAGTGTGTGTGCCATACGTTTATGAAAATGTATCACAGATTGTTGTTTTCTAGAACTAAAATGAAAGTAGATGTTGTACATTGCTAACAAATTAAGATTACTATAATCATAGGACAGTCATGAAAGTTACTTAGAATCTGTTATAGCTGCTTAATAATTCAAGAAATTAAATGATAATCCATAAATTTGAAGATAAGATAAATTTGCATGTATTTGGACTATTAAAATAAATGACAAAAACAGTTTGTATTTTGGACTCTGTTATTTTGATTCTTTATTGAAAACAATGCTAATGGTAATATCAACACAGGGGTCAGGGAGAGGAAGGAGGCGGGCAGTTGGAATGTGTCAGTGCTGCAGACTGGAGCCACATTCAAACCAACTCCAAAAGGTAGATTCAACTCCAAAGGCTATATCCAGTTCATCGTTGATGAATTGGAATATGGTTGTTTGTGTTTGGTCCATTAACCACACAACTCAGCAAATACTATGAAGAAGAATTTGGAAACAGAGTACTTTATTCACTGGTGAAAGCTTTGGTGTTCAGAGACACATTATTTCTGTACCTTATCTCAG
This sequence comes from Ictidomys tridecemlineatus, assembly GCF_052094955.1. Lineage (NCBI taxonomy): Eukaryota > Metazoa > Chordata > Mammalia > Rodentia > Sciuridae > Ictidomys > Ictidomys tridecemlineatus. Next base: position 75,856,147 of record NC_135481.1, on the reverse strand, counting down.
TGTGTTAGTCAGCTTTTCATTGCTGTGACCAAAGTACATGATAGGAACAACTTAGAAAAGGATAAATTTATTTTGACTCATGGTTTCATGGTTTTAGAGGTCTCAGTTCAGAGTTGACTGACTTCAATGCTCTGGGCCTCTGGTAAGGCAGAACTCTGTGGTGGAAGGGCATTGCGGAGGAAAGATGCTCAGTTCATGGTAGCTGGGAAGACAGCTTCTAGGGTAGTAGGGAAGGTAGCAGACACACATACACACACACATAGATATATTGTCCAGGTCCATGTCCCCAATGACCTACTTCTTCCAGCCCCACCCCACCTACCTATAGTTACCACCTAATAGTCATTCAATTAATTCAATTAATCCATTTGCTGGATCTGGCTCTGATGAGGTCCAAGCCCTAATCATTTCTTACAAGTTCCATCTTTGAATCTTGCTGCATTGAGGATCATGCTTTCAACATACGAGCTTCTGGGGGGACATTCTAGATCCAAATCATAAAACCCAGAATAGTATTTTTAAACCATTGCATCTTTAATATAGATATTGGTCTGAAACGTGATTTTGCTGATTTTAATTTGTGTCACCTTGGTTAAGAAATTTAGCTTCTCATAACTGATTAGATGGGGAGAATTTTGAGGGTGGGTTGTAAATATTAAACTTATTGTATTTAAAGTACTCAACACCAAAATATGTGTAAAGTGTACCTAAATTATACATTCATACACACACACATATGTTGAAAGAGTCATAATTACTATCAGCAATTTTTTTTCTCAATGGCCTATTTCTTTTCCTTTTTTAATGTACTGAATATTGAACCCAGAGGTCCTAACCACTGAATCACATTCCCATCCTCTTTTTTTTAAATTTTGAGACAGGGTCTTGCTAAGTTACTTAGGGTCTCCCTAAATTGCTGAGTTTGGCTTCCAACTTGTGATCCTCCTGCCCCAGCCTCCTGAGTCTCTGGGATTGCAGGCATGCACCACTATGTCTGGCTCTCAATGGCCCATTGAATACAAGGTATTCTATTAGTTCTGGGGTTATAAAAGCATAGTTTGTGTTCTTCACATTCAGAAGTGATAGAAAAGCCATGTGCTTAGTGATTGGAACAGTAGTTCCTTACTTGCAATCTTTAAAACTTGTTATAAAATTTGTGTTGGATTTGAATTTCAAAGTCTTAATACCTTTTCCTTGTAGTAACTCCCTGTCTTCACCCTTTTACCAACCAGGCTAGCAAAGTTGGAGAACCAGTTTTAATGCTCCACTCACTTATCAACCTTAGATATAGACATTAAGAGAATCAAGGGGAAGATGCGGTTTTAGAGTTATCCTTCTCTCCCTTGGTTTTCTGGTTGGGGTTTGAAACAGCCAGGTGAGTTGAAGGAAGTAATTCTCATGAAACATCAAGGTGGAGGGTGAAATGGTATGTCTTGGCATGGCTTACTGACATTTTCTCTATGAAAAAAGGTAAATTTTTGACATGAAAATCAATAGTTTAGAATCCAGACTCTAGCCATCAGACCTGTGAGCTGGGGTGGGTAGGCTGTTTGCTGGCCCGATGGTGTCCCACCTTTTCTGTGCTCTCAGCCTCCTGTCTTGGTCAATGCTCTGTAGAATTAGAGATAAATTACCTTTGGTCACTACCTCCCAGCTCCTTCTGTTGGCGCTCATCTTAGGAAGTAGAAGTGAAATGATCAATATGTCTATATATGTGTACATTGTTTCTATAATGCATTCTTGCTAATATGAATAACTTATTGAACAAACCATTAACACTAATTCACATTATTAATGTTTTTGTAGCAGTCTTCAATTGCAGGTGAAGTCACTAACAAGTGTTTCGTATGTGTGAGTGGGAGAATGTTAAAGTGTGGGAATGTTTCCTTAAATCACTGCCTCCCAATATTTATGTCCCCAAGAATTTTCATGAGCATTTTTAATGTGCTAAATACTGATTTAAGTGGCTCACATACAATAATATATACATATTTTGCAACAAATTAGGTGAGAATTATTACTGTCTTTATTTTAGGGATGAGAAAGCTAAGGTATTTAGAGTCCTGTGGCTAGCTCTCCATGTGGCCTGATGTCCCACAGCTAGGAAGGGGCAGAGGTGGAACTACAACCTCCCTACAAGACTGCAGGATGGAGATGGTGACCTCCTCAGCCTTGGGTCCAGGCTCTCAGAGACAGAGAATCCACCCCCTCCCACCATACATAGCTGGGGGAGGGGCTTGTGAATTAGCCAACACCTTGGAAAAACTTATAATGATGATACAACAACCCCAATAAAATTCCATATTTTTGATTAATGCTTTTTCTTGTAGTCAAACCTTAGGTTAGAAAATGAATTGACACTACCAAGCATTATTCACTCAACACCAGAAACTAGGGATCTAGAGGTCAGACCTGGAATTCTCTCTTTGGTTCAAATTTCTTGCTCTCATAATTTACCAAATACATAGAATGAACCTCAGGAGTAATACCTTCCATTATCTGCCTTTAACTGAAGTTCCTTAGCAATTCTGTTTTCCAACGCTTTGGGGTGACTGATGAGCTCATGTCATGAAATGATAAGATCCAAAGTTCCTACTATGTATAACATCTCTGATATTATGGTGCCTTTTGGTGGATAGGAATGAGGGTTATGGGTGTGATACAACTCTGCAAAGAGTGTGAATAACTATGGAAAAGTGTGAAGAATATTTTTATTGACTTTGCTTGTACCTACCCGTCCTTCATTATGCCAAGGGTGAATAATTATTTGATAAAAATTGAAGAGAAACACAGACTGCAGTTGAACAAGCAGAGTGAAGAGGCTGGCACTATGGTGAAGAGAGGGACTCTTTCTCCAAGGACAAGAATTTGGGCTGATGGATGTATTGTTGAGAAGCAGTACCAGGAGAGGAGACGGGAAGGCTAGAGGAGGGGAAGAAAGGCAGAAGTCTTCCTCCTTAGAATCCATGACCAGCCCAGTGTCTCAAGGCAGTATTAGGATGCCCTCTGGTCTATCAACTCAGGATAATCAGCACTTTGACAAGGTGCTCAAAGGAAAGCACCAGAAAGGGTGTCTGCCTCATAGAAGAGCTAATTGACATGGAGACAGCAGTGCAGGTGCTGGACTGAAGGGCTTTGGAGATGGCACAGAAGCAGTAGTATTGAGCTGGAGCAGCTAGGCGCCAGCTTCCTAGATTCTTGGGTCAGGTTGGCTTTGGTAGGGGACCCAGTTCAAGTGCTTGAGGCAAAGCTTGTGAGATTTCCCCAAGACACATTATTTGTTTCTATCTGCTGGAGGGAATTGGATGAGTGTGTAAGGACTCCACCCCATTGGCCAGGCTGAGCTTTGTCTGTGACCACTCTGCCCAGCTCCCAAAAGGGTTGATGCAGAATTAAACACTTATTACCCCAATGACCATGAATAGCCAACTCATCGTGCAGCACACTGGTCATTTGAGTATCTTTGTTTCCCGTTGTGTTCCAAAGAGTATAAATAGAAGATGAAGATGTGATGCAGACCTTTTTAAATGTTGGTATTTTTTTTTTTTTGGCATAGACAGTGGAGAAAGCAAATACTTAATATAACAAAGGATCAGGGTCTTATTTGACATATTAGTGGTGTCCAGTGTTTTAAAATTTTAAAAGAAAATTTACCTAATTTAGGGAGGGATGGGGAAAGGTTGATCAATGCACGCTAAGTTATAGATAGGTGTAAGTAGTTCTGGTGTGCTGTTGTATAGTAGGGTGACTATAGGTAATGATTATCTACAATATATTGTAAAAAGTTAGAAGAAAGGATTTCATTTTTTTTTTACCGTAAAGAAATGATAAAGTTTGAAGAGGCAGATACCATAACCCTGGTTTACACATTACACATGTTTGCATGTATCCAAATATCACATGGTGCCTCATATAAATTTTTCATGTATTAGTTAAAAAAGAAATTATAAAAAAGAAATCTCAAAAACAACTTTAAAAAACCATGGAGTTGCATTAGGCAACCCCTCAGTTTCCTTCCATATCTAAAGTTTTATTTTATTATTCCAGTGGCACAGGAGATTGAAGCAGGAGGATTGCAATTTTGAGGTTAGCCTCAGCAGTTTAGCAAGGCTGTAAGCAACTTGTTGAGACCCTATCTCAAAATAAAATATAAAATAGGGTTGGGGATGTGGCTGAATGGTTAAGCACTCTTTGGTTCCATCCCTGGTATCAAAAAGAAAAAAAAGTTTTATGGCACTTCAGACACTACAGTTTCTTTCTATATAGTCTGTGTTGACCAGTTCTTTTTACCCTCAGTCATAAGCTTTTATGGTTGGCCTTTTGTGGTCTTTTTTAGTATTGATAGCTGAGATTGAATTTTTGGCTACTGGCATTTGGCTCACATACTGATTTCTTTTTCATCTTGTGAGGAGAGTGTTATGGAAATAAAATTCGGTCTCCCTTTTGTTTTATCAGCATGATTGCATCTAATTATGTAATTAGGATAAATATATGCAATCACTAGCAAGTAATAAATATTAAGTTCTAACTTTGTAAATTTTGTATTTGATAGTAAATGCCTTTGGGGCAGACCTTTTTTTTTATTTATGTGGGCTAATACCTTGCACTGTATTGTGCATGTAGCAGAAATTCAGTAGTTATTTGTTGAATTAATGAAGTTTTTTTTTTAAGATGCTGTGCAGACCTCACCTAAAATATGCAAATCCTTTCAGAGACTAGAAATATTTTTCAAAGTTATTTAAAACCACATTATGTCGAACTATGTAACAGCTGGCTCATCAAGCTGTATGTTTGGCACAGTGGTGCCTATGAGTACATTAGTTGTCTTTGGAAGAAAAATGATTTTTATAGGTTGTAAGTTAGGTCAGTGAGTCATCATAGATTTACTGTGTTGCAGATGCTGTTCTCTTAGATTTGATCTGGTTTCTCTCTTGTACATTGGGAGCTTATTTAGGAGCATGTCAGAACAAGCTGTCTCTGCAGCCTGAATTGTTAGCCTTCAGGGCAGGGACCACATTGTTATGTTATGTTCAGAGCAGGGCACAGGAGAGAACTGCCTGGGTAATAAAGGATGTTGATGAGCTCAAGTGGGTGACCCGGCTCCTCCATCTGGATGCCATGGGCTGGAGAGCACATGCCATCTTTTTCAGGTTTTTTTTTTTTTCCTTGACAGCCCCTATAAGGTACTCTTCACTTTATTATGAAATCTTATTTTATTTTACTTTTAAAAACACATGACTGTAACATAATTCCTCTGCTTCCATTTTTCAAGCATTCCAACGGAAGCACTTAAAATATACCATGTCTCATTTGAGTTTTCATACTCAGCACCCAGCAGAATTTTTGTCTTACAGAAGTTTGATAATGCTTATTGAAACCTTTTGAGTTGGTTGGTACCTTTGGTGGTGGGTAATCAGGCAGTTCAGAACAGGTTAAGATCTAGAATATAGATTTTTCTCTCTCCATTTAGAGGACCAGTAGATTCCAGTGGCTGTGTGTGTGTGTGTGTGTGTGTGTGGGTGTGTATGTGTGTGTGGTGCTGGGGATTGAGCTCTGGGCATTGTGCATGCTAGGCACAGTTCTGCCAACTGAGCCATATCCCCAGCCTTCAATGTTTCTTTGACTCTTACGCAGAATATAGCTTGGTTTAGGGGTGCCATAGAGCTCCAGGCCATGGCACTATTTTTTAAAAAGAGAATTATAAAGGCAATTAAGTTTGTAGTAAAGTTTGATGTCAGCTTGGGTTGGTAATGTTTGCAGCCTGGGGGACGCTCAGTTTTCTTTTACTTAGAGAAATTTCTGCTATGAAAATGGTACCCAGGAGCTAGGGATCGAGGAGCAGGAAGTCTCATACTTCTTATTAAAAAGTGGATTTCCCAGTGATGACATATTGAAGCCTTATAAAACACCCATTTTGATGCTTTTACTGGACTTGTTTAAACCATTACTGCTCAATGCCAACGTAATAATAATAAGAAATTGCATCCTGACAGTAAAACATCCATTTGAGAAGGATGGTAAATTTATTGGGAACTTTTCAGGGCTGAAGCATATTTGTAACTGTGAGATATGGCCTCAATTATTAATCATCATAAGAAACTGAGAAATGACTCTGATATACCAGATTAATGGCAGTTGATTTTACTACCCCAAACTGAAATCATCATCTACAAAAAGAGATCTACAGTCTTTTCAGTGATTCATCCCTGGCTAGGTTAGATTCCCAGAACTGTGGCTTTTAATTACCATTGATTCCATTTTACCTGCTCCTAGGGTTGCCATTTTGAAGTGTGGTGAGATGATTCATATTAATTCATATTTGACACTTGGAACTAAAGTTAACCCAGAGCTATGATTAATCTCTTGGCATCTTTGTAGATCTGTAGGGAATGCAGGAGAGAAGGCATTGTTTTTTGAGCACTTGCTGTGTTTTAGGAATGTTAGCCCTATGTGTAGGTAATAGTCCCTTTTTACAGCCGACATGTTCAAGACCTAGAGCAGTTAAATATTTCTCCCACAGCTGCTCCACTTGAGAATCAGCCAGGATCCAAACTAGCCTGAATTACTTCAAGGTCCATATGCTTCTGCTCCTTCCATAGACATTTCCCCCAGTTTTACACTTGTTTCCTCAGCCCAGTTTTCCTCACATGGTACTTTCTGTGGTCTTAGAGTTGGGTGAAATTTCGTTTTATCCTGTTAGACTATGTTTTTCTTCAAAGCATGTGGCATAATATCTCTTGCACAGAGTGGATGCTTTATAGTCTGACATTACTTCATGCTTGATATAGACCTAGGGTCAGCACTCTTTTTTCCTAAATAAGGCTTATTGTTGGTAGTTAAAATGTAATATTTTAGTTCAAATTATATAATTTTCATTTCTATCATGCTTTCTTAAAAAAAAAAAAAAACAACTCACTGAACCAGTAATCCCAGGGACTGGGGAGGCTGAGACAGGAAGATTGAAAGTTCAAGGCCAGTCTGAGCAAATAAGTGAGGACTTCAAAAATTTAGTGAGACCCTGTCTCAAAACAAAACAAAAATAAAAAGGAGTGGGGATGTAACTCAGTAGTAAGGTGCCCCTGGGTTAAATTTCCAGTACCAAAAATGAACAAACAAAAGGAACAGAAAAAAATTATAGTAATTTCTTGGGGCTGGGGTTGTGGCTCAGTGGTAGAGTGCTCGCCTAGCATGCACTGGGTTTAATCCTCAGCACCAATAAATGTAAAATAACGATATTGTGTCCACCTAAAACTTAAAAAAAAGAAACAGAATTTCTTTTTTTTTTCCTTAAAAGAGTAGGACAAAATATACAGAGGGAATACAAATAAATAAACCAAGATCCCCATCCTTTGGAAGTTCTCAGCAAGTGACAGTGGTGGGAGATATTCATGGTATTTGTAATACATAGTAGATGTTTAAGAAAGGATTACAGAAGAATTGTAAAAGTTGGAGGAGAGCTGAGTTTTAAATTGCAAGGATCAGGGAAGCTTTCATTGAAAGAGGGGACATTTGACCTGGAACTTAGAAAGATGAGTACATTTTGACAGATTTCAAGGGAAGGAACTCCAGGCAGAGGAAAGAATTTGAGAACAGTCATGCAGGCAGAAATGTCAAAGATATGTTAATCGATTTAATCTGATTGGAGTACAGGATGTGCTAAGGGGAGAAAAGATAGGAAAGACTGCTTTGCAATAAAGCTTGGGGGAACCCGGAACAAGATGATATTTAGGTCCCTTTTCAACAATTTTATGATGCTATGATTCTCTGAATGCTATGATGGGGTGTTCAGGTTTTATTTAAGTAAGCAATTGTGAATCTCAAAAATATTTTCAGTTGTGACAATTATCTTCATTTGATATTTTTTACAAATGCCGTGGAGTGACACAATCAGAACTGTGCTTTGTAAACACAGATTTTAGAAGATGATTTTGGCAGCATGCTGTAACATTAAAAGAAGTAGAAAGGGAAAAAGTAAGATGTTAGAAGGTTGTTGCAAAAGTACAGATAAGAAAAGAGTATATATTAGAAAATAGTATTGTAAGGATTAGGAAAAAAGAATATAGATTAGAAACTAAGGTATGAACTATGATGGCATATATGTCAATAAAGAGGGACAAACTTGGGACTAATTTTAGAATTATATTCTATAAGACTGGAAAATTGTGTGTGTTGGGGGCAGGGTGGAGACGGAGAATTCAAAGTTAATTTGAGTCTGGAGGCTGGAGGATTGTAAGGTTGATAACATAATAAAAATAGAGGAATCAGGTGAAGAAGGGTATTTAAAGAATAGGGAAAAGGCAAGTTAATATTTGGTTGTGTTGAGCTAATGACAAGAAATTTAGGGTATGTATTAATTTAAAAATTGGAAATCAAACATAAAACTACTATTATTTTTATACTTGCAAAGCCTTGGCAAGGAAGTTTAGGAGAAAGTACCAAAGGAAATGTTGTGGTTTAGATATGGTGTTCCCAAAAAGCTCATATGTGCATGAAGGTTTGGAGGAGAAATGATTGGGTGATAGCCTTAACCAAATCAGTGGATTAATCCCTGATAGGGATTAATTAACTAAGTGGTAACCAAAGTGGTAGGGTGTGGCTGGAGGAGGTGGGAATAGGGGTGTTGCTTTGGGTATATATTTGTATCTGGCCACTAGAGACCTCTTTCTGCTTTCTGATCATCATGTGAACTGTTTCCCTTGGCCACACTCTCCTGCCATGATGTTCAGCCTCACTTTGAGTCCTGGGAATGGAGCCAGCCTTCTATGGACTGAGACCTTTGAAATTGTGAGCCCTCAAATAAATTTTTCCTCCTTTACATTTGTTCTGATTGGGTCCTTTTAGTCATAGCCAAGAAAAAGCTGATTAAAACAGTGAACATTATCTCATTTTTGAATACATCCACTAATCACAGATCCTGAATGACTCTATGTTTAATAAATGGATGAACTCTAATAATAACTAGATACATAGACACAGAAACATGCACATTTATACAAGGGTAATCCATAATAGTTACCATCATAAATATAGGGTGGCTATTTCTGGTTACTAGCAAAACTAAGAAACAATGAAATACTCTGTGTGTGTGTGTGTGTGTGTGTGTGTGTGTGTGTGTGTGTGTGTGTGGTGTTGCTGGGCATTGAACCTAGGGCCTTGTGCATACTAGGCAAGTGTTTACCGCTGAGCCATATCCCCAGCCAAGAATGAAATAATTTTAACTTGAGAATTTATTCTGATTAAAATGACCTGAAGAAGTTCCATTATAGTGCTTTTTAAGTATAAAACCCTTCTTCAAGTCCCTTCAGTTGCTTTTCTTATCCTTATAAGTCTTCTTATAAGATGTGGATGGAAAAGGATTTTTGCTACCTTGGGGCAATTTTATCAACTAGTACTCAAAGGGGGCAGATTGATCTTCTTTAAGTGAGGTTTCTTTTTATTGATTGATGTCCAGCAGCCCCAGAATTTGTTTAATTTAGGTGGGCAGTTTTTAGACCATTAACTCTCTAGCTATATTTGTCTTCCATTAATCAAACTGAAATTCAGTTTCTAAGATGTTTTACAAACTACCTACTTTGTTTCCCTTTTTCTCCTCCTCCTCTTTCTTTAAAATTTATCGAATGCCTGCTTCCTGACAGACATTATTTCTTTTTTATTTATTTATTTATTTTATTTTTTTTATTGTTGGTTGTTCAAAACATTACATAGTTCTTGACATATCATATTTCACACTTTGATTCAAGTGGATTATGAACTCCCATTTTTACCCTGTATACAGATTGCAGAATCACATCAGTTACACTTCCATTGATTTACATACTGCCATCCTAGTGTCTGTTGTGTTCTGCTGCCTTTCCTATTCTCTACTATCCCCCCTCCCCTCCCCTCCCCTCCCCTCTTCTCTCTCTACCCCATCTGCTGTAATTCATTTCTCCCCCTTGTTTTTTATCCCCTTTCCCCTCACTTCCTCTTGTATGTAATTTTGTATAACCCTGAGGGTCTCCTTCCATTTCCATGCAATTTCCTTTCTCTCTCGCTTTCCCTCCCACCTCTCATCCCTGTTTAATGTTAATCTTCTTCTCATTCTCTTCTTCCCTACTCTGTTCTTAGTTACTCTCCTTATATCAAAGAAGACATTTGGCATTTGTTTTTTAGGGATCGGCCCGCCGGCATGGTAGTCACGCTCGCCAGACATTATTTCTAATGCTAAAAATGAATTGATGGTTAAACTCCTGTTTTTAGGAATGTCTAAAAACAGTGATAATCTGGTAAGCTAGAATCCTAAGTTCTTTGGTAGAGGAATTTATAAAAGGAAACCCAATCAGACCAGAAAGAGAAGGGATAAATTAGAAATGGTATCCTGAAAGTGGTGATGGCTGAGCATAGTTTCAAAGATAAAATGAGGGAATAGACTAAAAAGAGGATTTTTGTATGGGTGGAAATTTAATTCAAGGTGGAGGTTTAGAGACACATTCAGAGATTTACAATTAAGTTTGTATAACTAGGAAGAGGAGCATATTTGGAGAATTCTAGGAGATGGGGTCAGAGAAGTGGCAAAAGATACTTTATTATGAATTTGGGGTTCAAACAAGGACTTTCAGTTACTCCCTAAAAGCTATTGAGAGTCATCTGGGATTTTATGCAAGAAATGAATTTGTGTTTTAAGAAGTTGAATTTGGGTACAGGGGTAGAAAATAATTTTGAGGAAGGTAAGATTGGAAGCAGAGAAATCTTAGATGCTACCACTGGAATCTGAGCAAGAAGTGGGTGAAAGGCTCAAGTAAGGTAGTTGGGAAATTAACAGAAAGGAAGAGACTGAAAGTCATTGAGAAGGCGAAAAGCTTGGGATTCACACCTGACTTGATGGAATGAGGGACAGAGAAGGATATTTGGTTTGGGTGTTTGAGTCTTCAGTTGGATCATCCATGAGATACATAGTGAGTTCTGTTGCTGGGAAAAGAGATAGAAACAAATGATTTTGGCATGTTGATGTTGAGATTGTCACTCATCATTTAAGTAGAAATGTTCATTAGGCAACCCAGCTGAGTGTTTTTAGCAAGGGGTATAGATTAAGGCGTTAGTGTTTGAGCTGAAGTCAGAGGCATGGATACCAAACCCCAGAGGTGAATAATGTGAAAGAGCAGAGAACTGAGACTAGAGTTCTTGGGATACATTTAGTTGGTAATCAGAGGAACATACGAAAGATACAAATAAATGGGAATGGTAAGAGGTCAGACAAAAACCTAAGAATGATGTAATGGAAACAGTTCAAAGAAGGAGGAAATGTCATGAGGGTCAAACTTGCAAATGCTAAGGTATGCTAAGGTATGCTAGGAACAACAGAAGCTTTTAAAATATATTTGGCATAAAGATATAATCATTGACTGAGAAATTTTACAGGCCTGAGTTTTTGACTAAATTGTGTGCAGCCCATAAAGGGAACAGCTAATCTAGGAACTAAAAATGAAATAGTAGGGTGAGAACAGATAAAAAAAATCTTGGGGTCAAAACTAGGTTGGGATTCATACGAGCAGCAAGTGATCTGAGACAGAAGCAGATGGCTTCTGCAGATTGTATTGAAATATGATATGATTTCACTGGTGTGGCTGTAGGTAGGATACCTCGTGCAACTTCTGAAGCCACCTTTCTGAGACATGTTTTCGACTGACCAATCATTTCACATCCAGCGGGCAAATCAGAGATCCTGACCAGTTCCAAGCATTAAGCAAGCGAGAACTGCTCCAACCCACTCAGGTAAAGTGTCTGTGGGAAGAACAGTTCATCATCCCACACAGGCCCAGAAATCAATAAGTGCTTGACAGCCTGTTAAGCACCCTTTTGATGATGGATCCAGTGTCACTGGAGGTACTTAAATGCCTCAGCAATGTTTGTCTTTTGTGGAAGAAAAAAAAATGGTTGTAAACTGGATGTTCTGAGAAGATTGGAACATGTGCTTTGTTTTAGGTGGGCATTCTAAGAATAACATGTGCCACATTTTGAGGGACAAAAATCCAGCAGCATCAGAGGCAGCTGAGAAAAATATTCCTGGAATTCTAATGTGTTGAGAAAAGGACAGGAGATAAGGCTACTATGTGTAGGTGTCCAGCCAAGCAGGCTAGACTCTGACAAAGGAGAGACTAGCAAAAGCAGCTTTGGAGCAAAGGCCAACAGGCTGACTCCACATATGGTTTACACTCAAGTCTGCTTCCTGGTTACTGATCCTCAGCTCTGATTATGGCTCTGTCTCTGGATCCCTGGCATCCAGGGATCCATGTTTTTTTTTCAGTGAATTACTGATAAATGACTCTGGCACCCCCCACCTTGAATCATATCCTATCTTAAAAAGTGTGCTAGTCAGGTTTGTGTTACTGTAACATATACATAATATAAATCAGCTTATAAAGAGAAAAGGTTTATTTGATTCTGTTTTGAGGTTTCTGCCCACATCAGTTGGCCCCCTTGTTTTGGGGCCTCTGCTGAGGTAGCACATCATGGTAGGAAATACGTGGCAGAGCAAAGCGGCTCACCTTATGGCTGGAATGTGAAAAAGAGGAAAGAGGAAGGAAATGAGTTCTACTAGCTTCTTCAAGGGCACACCCTCAGCAACTGGGAGACCTTCCACAAGACTGTAACTATTAAAGTTGTCACCACTTCCCAATAGCATCAAGCCGGGCCTTTGGGACACATTCACAATCCAAACTCTAGCATAAAGTATATGAACCTGGGCAGAAGTATACCTCATGCAGACAGACTTGTTAAATGGTTTTGCCCACTCTGATTACCAGAATGTTCACTCTAAGAATCATGAGGCTTCATTCAATCCACTTGTCTGATAATAGTAGTATGAGGAGTTCTTTAATCCACAGCTTTATTAAGCAACAAAAGAACTTGTGGAAAATGCCCAAATCCCCAGTTTCGCAATAGTACTACTTGGGTTCATATAGTCCAATACCACAAAGTATTAAACCGGACAGTGGCTTTTGATATACATTTCCACTTTCTTGGTGAAAACCTTTAGAGGAATTATTCTTGTTCTGGTCTGATTTGAATTTTCCCTTATTGGCAAAGTTTAGCTGAGTGCTGTTGGATACTCTTCTACTTTTTTTTTTTTTTTTGCCCCTATCTTGTGCTCTAGGATATAATTTCTTTGCTTAAAGAGCATTTGATATTTATCTCTGAGGCTATGAAAAAGGCTCAATTCCTTTTTTCTATAAGACATTGGTGCCTGCTCTCTTCTTACCCCTGCAGTGGATGAGCGCTGTTACCTCTCCATGGTTCCATTGATCTCCGTCCTTGTGCTCCTTGCTTCCCCTTCCCAGGCAGCACCCTGTGTCCTATCCTGCATTCTCCTCACCGTGGTGTTGGTTAAGAGCTAAGGCTTTGGAATGAGACTGCCTAGAGAGTTTGGTACTAGCACTCTGTTTCTTGCTTTGAGGTCTTGAGCAAATCACTTGACGTTTATATGCTTTGATTTTGTCATCTCTGAAATGGATCCTAACAACGCCCATCGCGTAGGTTGTGAGTCTTCAATGGGGCAATACATGCAAAGTGCTCAGCGCAGCACTGACCCACAGCTCGGCTTCATCATGATCACTGCTCAAGTCCTAAAGAGAGTGGATATTCTTATTTATTGAGTAACGACAAGATTCCACGATACTCCCTGTGTCAGCAGCTCAGAGGGAATTCCTTCACAAACATTTATGTTCATGCGCCAGTTGTTGCTTCTTTGGTTGAGGATCCTACATTTCTCCTGTTTTTGCCTTTCCTGTAAGGTGTAATTATATATCTTTTCCTTCTTTCCTTTCCTCGTTTCTTCTTTTCTTTATTTCCATTTCTTTCCTTCAAAAATTTTAGGCAAGTGTATTAATTTTTCTATTGTTACATAATAAATTATCACAAGCTCCTCATAAAACAAGGCACCTTCATTGTCTGTTGCCTCGACTCAGGATCTGGGCGTGCTTTAGCTGGGTTTTCTGGCTGGCATCTTGTGGGGCTGCATCCATGGTGTTGATGTGGCTACATTTTCATTTGGAGACTTGTCTGGGGAAAAAAAAATTGCTTCCAAGCTCATTCAGGTTGTTGGCAGAGTTCATTCTTTCAAGTATGTGTGACTGAGGGCCCAGGCTTCTTTTGGGCTGTTGGCTGGAGGGTCCCTGGTTCCTTCCCGCAGGTCTTCCTTAACATGGTTTCTTGTTTAGTCAAGGCAGGAAGGAATAGCTCTCACTCCAGCCTGCACAGTAGGGTCTTATAAAGGTGTGCACAACATCCCATGGCCTTTGACATGCTCTTGCTAGAAGCAGATCACCTTTCCTGCACTGAAGGAGAGGATTTTATGAAAGATATGAGCACTAAGAAGGGGATGGTCTTTTGAGTTATCATAGGGGCTATCCACCATGCCCAAATGCTTGATGTAATATCAAAACATACAACAAACTCTTCCATGACCTTAATCTTGTTAATTCCCAATGTGCAAGAGATCAAAATATGATACCACTTCTGGGATGCTTAGAAAAATTTGGCTGTACTACGAAGTATGAGCTAAAGGCGCTTACCTTGAAAAGCCCCCTGAAGCTCGAAGCTTAGGAAAAGTAATAAGTTTTTCAAAGATCTCTCAGGAACTGGGGTATGGAAATTGAGGTCTGAGTAAAGCAGAAAGCGTTTAGGATAGCCAAAGTGGGTACACGATCCTAGTTGATCAAAGTGAAGGAAAAAACAAATTACTAAACAACGAATAATCTTAGGCTGGTTGGGATGAATTTGTATTGGAACCATCTAATGGTTTTGTGGCTTTGTGTAGCAACACTTGGTGGTATTAAAGGAGGACAATAAAAAAGTGAGGAGTGCCAAGGCACAAAAAGGTAGAATTTTAGAGGTAAAAAAATTGTAAATCTTACTAGTCTTGCAATTTAGCTTATCTAATGGAAGGTAGTTATTTTTTTTCCAATAAAGTTATAAACTATTCTGAACATAAAAAAAATCCAGAAAATAATGTAATGGGAAACTACGTAATCCCAGTCATATGTGATACATGTTACAATTTCACATATATTCTTCAAATATTCTTCTATTTTTAAAATATAGCAAAAATCACATGTCTCATCTTACCTCTTTCCTTTCTTTTCCTCCCTTAATGAAGATTTGAGGTTTGAAGTTATTATCATGTCTGTGTAATTGGGTCACTATGTGTAATCTTAGAATGTCATTTTGAAGGAAGGGAATTCTTTAACACTCATTAGCAAGTAATAGATATGAAGAGAGGAGAGAATTGTAACCACCTTTGACAATAGTGGCTAATAATGCCCAGATGCTTTGTTTCATTAATGTGCCTGATTTCAGAGCCAGCATTAAAATGCTTTAATATCCGATTGGCTTAAAAGGTTAAGGGCAGAAAAACAAATGTACTCTTTTCTGGAGGAGTTAAACTGAAAGGCAAAGGCAGCTCTTGTCTAGCATAAGCTAGAAGAGATAATTGTTCATTAGGGAGTGTGAAATCTGTTGTGAGTAAGCACAAACACATCCATTAGACGGTTTCCTGCTTTCTGTCTGTAATAGGCTTTAAGTTTCTGTGTTCAATTAGAATGAATTCTGGTTTTTGCACTGCAAATTCTTTCCTGGTATTTTTATATCCTGGTCTTTTGTCTTTGTTTTTCTTTGGTTTTTCACAGAATCACTATAACCTTGCTGTGGACTGAAAGTTTGTGGCCCCCTCCTCTCCATTCCTATGTTGAAATCCTAACTTATAAGTGATGGTGTTGGGAGATAATTAGGTCATGAGAGTGTGGCTCTTCTGAGCTGGATTAGTGCTGCCTTTGCAAGAAAAGACATGAGAGAATATTCTCTCTCTCTGCTCTCTACCCTCTGAGGACACATTAAGGTTTCTGTTTGTAAGCCAGGAAGACTTCCCAACCTGTTGAATTATGAAAATGCGTTTTTGCTGTAAAAGTCTTCCAGTCTATGGCAGTTTGTGATAGCAGCCCAAGGTCACCAGAATAAACCTCAAGGCAGAGAATAAGTTATTTCTTAAGTAATGCACTCCGAATGTAGGACAAGTTCTCAAAGATATGTAGAAATCAAGAAATCATTCAGCCAAGCAGACAATTTGTATAAAAGGATAATTAAAATATGTTTACAATGATTGACAAGTATTATATTCTGTTAATAAACATTCAGAAAGACAGAAATTTAGAATGTCAACAAAATAACTAACTTGTGATGTTTGGGAGACAAGCGTGGCAACGTAACTTACTTGAAGATCACAGAATTTTGACAAAGATTCTGTGTATCATTTTTTTTTTTAGTACTAAAGATTGAACCCAGTAGAGCTTTACCACTGAGCTATATCTCCAGTACTTTTTATTTCTTTTGAGCTTGAGTCTTGCTAAGTTACTGCTGAAGATCTCACTAAGTTGCGGAGGTTTCCTAGAACTTGGGGTCCTCCCACCTCACCTCCTGAGTCACAGGGATTTCAAGTGTTGCCATCACATCTAGCAAGATTCTGTATACCTAGGTGTCAGGGTCACCTCCAGATTTAATCTCGGGGCATGACTAGTCTAAATCACATGATTTAAACTCTCCTCAGGGAGCACATAGTTTAGCCTTTCTCCTTACTTAAACACAACAGGTGGTTAAACATCTCTAAGTGGGCCAGGTAAAGCTCTTGCCTCGCATGCACGAAGCCCTGGATTTGATCCCCAGCAGCAACAAAGACAAAAAATGCCTCTGATCTTATATAAGTGTGCTTGTGGGAAAGAAAATGGATTTGTAGATTTGGGAAGTTGTTAGGGGTTGGAGTAGGTGGAAATGGTTTATAAATGTGCTTAGGATATCATATAGTGGAACTTCAAAATTCTTTCAACTCAAAGCACATGAATACTGAGCCACTACTTTGTGCCAGATACTCTGCTACTCCAAGAGGAAAAGCAAATATGTGAAAAGTATTACTTTTATGGGATTAACGTGGATGGTTGAAATCCTTTGAGTCAGTAAGGAACTTTGTTTTCATAGTATAAAGGTGAGTTTGATCCATTGATAGGCTGGGTATTTTGGAGTATGATCATACCATTGAGAGAACCGCAGAACCTCTTAATATTTGATTAGGTAAAGAAGGTACAAAAAACTTATGTGACATACTGAAAGACTCTTTAGAAGATTTTTTGGAGGTCAGCTCTGTGTGGGTTTCATAACATTAAAAGGCAAATGCCACAATCTGGAAACCTTTCCATGTGATTGGACTTCTGTCAGAGAAATTCCATGTCAAGATGCTCTGATGGCAGCCGAATCAGATAGCCTCCACATTGTGAGGATATCTGTTCATCAGGCAGGAAAGGAAAAGGCTGTCAACTTCAGATTTCCCCTGCTGTAGTGAGATTCCGCTTTGAGAGTGTCCTCCAGCATATGGCTTCCGATTAGCTGAATGAAGGTGACACTGGACTGTCTAAAAGTTGTCATTTCTCCAAAGTGTGCCTAAAACAACCAGACAGAGTCCTCCTTTGGAAAGGAAAATAGCTAAAGGCAGAAGTATTAGGCTTTACCCAAATCTAGGATTAAAATGGGGATTCCAAGGGGAAACAGCCCATAATTATTTAGATAAGCATATTTTCTGAGCGGTAGAAAATTACACTATCCATTCCATACACCACTCTACCCTCAGAGCATTTATCAAGCTCCTATTATGGGTGAGCTATGGTACTGTGTTTGGGATGCAAAGATGAACAAACCATCATTCCTGCTGTCCGCTGTAGGAGCAGTTAGAACAAAGTGATTAATACTAGACTAGGGGAATAAATAAGATGCCAAGAAGGCACGAGAGGAAGCACTTAACTCTTCCTGAAGAGGTAGAAAGGATTCTCCAGGAGTGTACGTTGGAATAGATTCTTGAAGAATAGTTGGTTTTTAAGGGTAATAAGAGGGAGCGTTCTAGAATGAAGAAACAGCGTATGATAAAGGGTAGAAGGTATGGAAGAGCCAGGAGACAGGGTTTGTGCAGACATAATTTTTAAAGGCAGACAGGAGCAGGAGTCCCAGGAAGATGCCTGTGCCCTGCTTTGAAGTTTGTGTATGGAGGCCTTTGAGAATGGAAGTTTTACCAGCAACCAAGCCAGTGAAACTGCCGGAATCCCAGCTGTCTGGATTTGGTCACCTGCCTGCATAAGAAATAGAAAATGATGTAAAAAGGAAAAATGAATTTAATGCAGTTTTGCCAAAACTGGGGAGAAGCAGCTAATTTGTCTCTGCCAGTTCTATAGAAGTGATTCTAATTTATAGAAACTAAAGTCAGGAAATATATATATGCAGACTTAGGCTGTGCTACCCAGAGAATATGTCACAATTCCTGTTTGCCCGGGCCAGGAGATAGATTCTCACTTTCCATTCACAATACAAGGAAGTTCAGAGAGATAGAAATGACTTTTACCAGGAAGTTGGGACAAAAAAATAATTTGGGTTGGTGGTACACACGTGTAAACTCAGTGGGTCGGGAGGCTAAAGTGGGAGGATTATGAGTTCAAGGCCAGCCTCAGCAATTTAGTGAGACTCTAAGCAACTTAGTGAGACCCTCGTTTCTAAATAAAATATAGAGGGACATAGCACAGTGATTGAGCACCCGTTGGTTCAATTCCTGGAACCCGCCCCCCCCAAAATTGGGGGCTTTTAACTTTAAAGGGATTCTGTTATAGTTCCCCTTTAGTTCATCCCTTAATCCTGAGGAATTGGGGCACTGCTTCATCTGACTGGCAGCTTATTGTAGGGTTGGTGTATAGATCCCATCAAGGAATTCTGAAGCATAAGAGCCATATGCCCCCACCCCCAAGAAGGCAAAGTCTAAAATAGCTCTGCCTAAGGGATGACTTTAGTAATCATGTGTGAGAGCTCTTTATGCAACCTCCAGGCTCTGAATGATTTTTCTCTGGAGACACTGCTGATTATCTGTCCAGTATTTTGCTTCCATATAGCAGGAAGAGCATTGTCCTATTTTTTTTTTTTAATCTGATTGGTTCCAAATCGGAAGGGCAGTGACAGCATATGAGTCAGCTATAAGAATGAGTGTTTCTTTACCAGTTAAATATGAACATATGTATTTATGTGTATATTATATAAGAATGTATATTACATATATTCACAAATATACACGTCTAGATATATGCATTTATATATATATATATATATATATATATATCTCGAATGTATTTTGCAAACTAAGTCATAATGTGAACAGTATAACCAAGAAAACCTTTAAAAATAGCTAGTATTTTGCATATTTTAAAATCTTTAAATTTGCTTTGAGATGGAAGATGCACAAAGAAAGATTGCCTCTTCTTAACTACAGATACATGGCTCATGACTGCAAACAATAAGGCATTATAATTACATAGAATTTCATAACTCAGCAAAACAATTTGCTTTTATAATACATTAAAGACCACAGTCATGATTTATTGTATTACATTAGAATTGTTGGATTTTTAAAACTTTATAAAATTTTAGAATATCTGTTTTAACACAAACATATAGCATCATTATAAAAGTTGTAGTTCATTTAACCAGATATATAAACCAAAATGAAACTTTAAAAGAAATATTTGAGTGAACCCTAATTTTGCACGTCTTATTTTTTTTAAGCAATTGAAAAACTTAATAAAATTAGCAGAAAACAGGAAATTATCTTGGCAAACACAAAATCTTTGCTCCTTATGCCAGTTTTTCATAAACATTGCTAAGAGTGGATCAATATTTTAAGAACTGTTGGTTTAAATAGCAAACCAAAATCTATTTTTATACCTGTACATTACACTTTGAATTTAGAAAGTTCTATAAAGATCTTTTTATTTACACAGTTGACTTAATTACTCATAAATAGTATATAGAACCCTTTTCTACATTTCTTTTGGTTCAATGAATATATATAGGAGAGATCCAACATGGCGGCGGGCGCGGAGAGATCAAGTCTCTGACCTCTTCAGCTGTGCAGGCATAGGGAGTCGTAAACTGTCTAAATGCTGTTTGCTCAGGATCACTAGGCAATGCTGAGCTGACGTGGATCTGACGCAAACAGTCTGGGCCTCTCAGAACATACACTGAGCCCACATCGGCTGCATTCAAGCTCCTGTTCGCCTGCTTCTCCCAGCCAAACCGCTGTGACTCAGCACTAACTATCCGCCGAAACAACTGGTCGGCCCTTCTGATCCTACGGAGGGGATACCACCATGGCAGAGAACTGATGTCACCAAAACACGGCGGAGGAGATAAATTCATTGAAACCAGCGGCGACAGGTGTGTAATCCCCTAGCCATCCCTCTCCACACAGCAGGGAAACCTTAAGGGCCCCTCCCAGCTCTCCCATAAGGGCCCCTCCCAGCTCTCCCGTGAGCGCGATAGCCAGACCGAGGGAATCAGGAGTGGCTCGGGACTCGCGTCGCTGAACTCCCGGCTACCGCTCCCACCAGTGCTGATAACTGAGGTCCCTTGCACCAGCTACCGGGGGCGTGGCTACAAGAGAAAGCTACAGAGAAAGGAGGCAGATTACATTCAGGGGTAAACCAATAAGGTTAACAACGGATTTTTCATCACAGACGCTGAAAGTGAGAAGATCCTGGAACAACGTATTTCAAACACTGAAAGACAATGGATGCCAACCAAGAATTCTGTATCCAGCAAAATTAAACTTCAGGTACGACAAGGAAATAAAAATCTTTCATGATAAACAAAAGCTAAAAGAATTTGCAGCCAGAAAACCAGCACTGCAAAGCGTCTTGAGCAAAATACTACACGAGGAAGAAATGATAAACAATAACCAAAACCATCAGTGGGAAGTGCCTCGGTAATGACAGAGGGCGGGGGGGAAAGCTAAGCATGGAGAAAGAAACTAAATTAGAAAAAAAAAGATAAATAATCAAACATGGCAGGAAGTACAAACCATATATCAATAGTAACTCTAAACATTAATGGCTTAAACTCTCTAATAAAGCGACATAGGCTGGTAACATGGATTAAAAAAACAAATCCAACAAAATGCTGCCTCCAGGAGACACATCTGATTGGAAAAGACATACACAGGCTGAAAGTGAAAGGTTGGGAAAAAATATACCATGCACAGGGTCCTCGTAAGCAAGCAGGGATGGTCATCCTCATACCGAATAAAATCGACTTAAAGACTAAGTTAATCAAAAGAGATAAGGAAGGACATTATATACTGTTAAAAGGAACCATTCACCAACAAGACATAACAATTATCAATATTTATGTACCAAACAATGGTGCTGCCACGTTCATAAAACAAATTCTCCTCAAGTTCAAGAATCAAATAGACCACAACACAATAATTATGGGTGACTTCAACACACCTCTCTCACCATTGGACAGATCCTCCAAACAAAAGTTGAATAAATAAACTACAGAACTCAATATCACAATCAATAACCTAGACTTAACTGACATATATAGAATATATCAACCATCATCAAGTGGATATACTTTTTTCTCAGCAGTACATGGATCCTTCTCAAAAATAGACCATATATTATGCCATAGGGCAACCCTCAGTAAATATAAAGGGGTGGAGATAATACCATGCATTTTATCTGATCATAATGGAATGAAACTGGAAATCAATGATAAAAGAAGGAAGGAAAAATCCTACATCACATGGAAAATGAACAATATGTTACTGAATGATCAATGGGTTACAGAAGACATAAAGGAGGAAATCAAAAAATTCTTAGAGATAAATGAAAATATAGACACAACATATTGGAATCTATGGGACACAATGAAAGCAGTTTTAAGAGGGAAATTCATCACCTGGAGGTCATTCCTCAAAAAAAGGAAAAACCAACAAATAAATGAGCTCACACTTCATCTCAAAGCCCTAGAAAAGGAAGAACAAAACAACAGCAAATGTAGCAGAAGGCAAGAAATAATTAAAATCAGAGCGGAAATCAAAGAAATTGAAACAAAAGAAACTATTGAAAAAATTAACAAAACTAAAAGTTGGTTCTTCAAAAAAATAAATAAGATCGACAGACCCTTAGCCATGCTAACAAAGAGAAGAAGAGAGAACTCAAATTACTAACATACGGGATGAAAAAGACAATATCACAACAGATGCTACAGAAATACAGAAGACAATTAGAAATTATTTTGAAAACCTATATTTCAATAAAATAGAAGATAGTGAAGACATTGATAAATTTCTTAAGTCATATGATTTGCCCAGATTGAGTCAGGAGGATACGCACAATTTGAACAGACCAATATCAATGGATGAAATAGAAGAAGCAATCAAAAGACTACCAACCAAGAAAAGTCCAGGACCGGATGGGTATACAGTGGAGTTTTACAAAACCTTTAAAGACGAATTAATGCCAATACTTTTCAAGTTATTTCAGGAAATAGAAAAAGAGGGAGCTCTCCCAAATTCATTCTATGAGGCCAACATCACCCTGATTCCGACACTAGACAAAGACACCTCAAAGAAAGAAAACTATAGACCAATATCTCTGATGAACCTAGATGCAAAAATCCTCAATAAAATTCTGGCGAATCGGATACAAAGGCACATCAAAAAAATTGTGCACCATGATCAAGTGGGATTCATCCCTGGGATGCAAGGATGGTTCAATAAACAGAAATCAATAAGTGTTATTCACCACATCAATAGACTTAAAGATAAAACCACATGATCATCTCAATAGATGCAGAAAAAGCATTCGACAAAGTACAGCATCCCTTTATGTTCAAAAAATTAGAAAAACTAGGGATAACAGGAACTTACCTCGACATTGTAAAAGCTATCTATGCTAAGCCTCAGGCTAGCATCATTCTGAATGGAGAAGAATTGAAGGCATTCCCTCTAAAATCTGGAACAAGACAGGGATGCCCTCTATCACTACTTCTATTCAATATAGTTCTCGAAACACTGGCCAGAGCAATTAGACAGATGAAAGAAATTAAAGGCATAAAAATAGGAAAAGAAGAACTTAAATTATCACTATTTGCAGAAGACATGATTCTATACCTATAAGACCCAAAAGGGTCTACAAAAAAACTACTAGAACTAATAAATGAATTCAGCAAAGTGGCAGGATATAAAATCAACACGCATAAATCAAAGGTATTCCTGTATATCAGCGACAAAACTTCTGAAATGGAAATGAGGAAAAACACTCCATTCACAATATCCTCAAAAAAAAAAATACTTGGGAATCAACCTAACAAAAGATGTGAAAGATTTATACAATGAAAACTACAGAACCCTAAATAGAGAAGTAGAAGAAGATCTTAGAAGATGGAAAAATATACCCTGTTCATGGATAGGCAGAACTAACATCATCAAAATGGCGATATTACCAAAAGTTCTCTATAGGTTTAATGCAATACCAATCAAAATCCCAACGGCATTTCTTGTAGAAATAGATAAAGCAATCATGAAATTCATGTGGAAAAATAAAAGACCCAGAATAGCAAAAGCAATTCTAAGCAGGAAGTGTGAATCAGGTGGTATAGCTATACCAGATTTCAAACTATATTACAGAGCAATAGTAACAAAACCAGCATGGTACTGGTACCAAAACAGGCGGGTGGACCAATGGTACAGAATACAGGACACAGAGACTAATTCACAAAGTTACAACTATCTTATATTTGATAAAGGGGCTAAAAGCATGCAATGGAGGAAGGATAGCATCTTCAACAAATGGTGCTGGGAAAACTGGAAATCCATATGCAACAAAATGAAACTGAATCCCCTCTTCTCGCCATGCACAAAAGTTAACTCAAAATGGATCAAAGAGCTTGATATCAAATCAGAGACTCTGCGTCTGATAGAAGAAAAAGTTGGCTCCGATCTACATATTGTGGGGTCGGGCTCCAAATTCCTTAATAGGACACCCATAGCACAAGAGTTAATAACAAGAATGAACAAATGGGACTTACTTAAAGTAAAAAGTTTTTTCTCAGCAAGAGAAACAATAAGAGAGGTAAATAGGGAGCCTACATCCTGGAAACAAATCTTTACTCCTCACACCTCAGATAGATCCCTAATATCCAGAATGTACAAAGAACTCAAAAAATTAGACAATAAGATAACAAATAACCCAATCAACAAATGGGCCAAGGACCTGAACAGACACTTCTCAGAGGAGGACATACAATCAATCAACAAGTACATGAAAAAATGCTCACCATCTCTAGCAGTCAGAGAAATGCAAATCAAAACCACCCTAAGATACCATCTCACTCCAGTAAGATTGGCAGCCATTATGAAGTCAAACAACAACAAGTGCTGGTGAGGATGTGGGGAAAAGGGTACTCTTGTACATTGCTGGTGGGACTGAAAATTGGTGCAGCCAATTTGGAAAGCAGTATGGAGATTCCTGGGAAAGCTGGGAATGGAACCACCATTTGACCCAGCTATTGCCCTTCTCAGACTATTCCCTGAAGACCTTAAAAGAGTGTACTACAGGGATACTGCCACATCAATGTTCATAGCAGCACAATTCACAATAGCTAGACTGTGGAACCAACCCAGATGCCCTTCAATAGATGAATGGATAAAAAAAATGTGGCATTTATACACCATGGAGTATTATGCAGCACTAAAAAAGGACAAAATCATGGAATTTGCAGGCAAATGAATGGCACTAGAGCAGATTATGCTTAGTGAAGCTAGCCAATCCCTAAAAAACAAATACCAAATGTCTTCTTTGATATAATGAGAGCAACTAAGAATAGTGCAGTGAGGAAGAGCAGGAAGAAAAGATTAACATTAAACAGAGACATGAGGTGGGAGGGTAAGGGAGAGAAAAGGGAAATTACATGGAAATGGAGGGAGACCCTCATTGCTATACCAAATTATATACAAGAGGTTGTGAGGGGAATGGGAAAATAAACAAGGAGAGAAATGAATTACAGTAGATGGGGTAGAGAGAGAAGATGGAAGGGGAGGGGAGCGGGGATAGTAGGGGATAGGAAAGGTAGCAGAATACAACAGTTACTAATAGGGCATTATGTAAAATTGTGGATGTGTAACCGATGTGATTCTGCGATCTGTATTTGGGGTAAAAATGGGAGTTCATAACCCACTTTAATCTAATGTATGAAAAATGATATGTCAAGAGCTTTGTAATGTTTTGAACAACCAATTAAAAAAGGAAAAATAATAATAAAAAAGAACAAAAAAAAAGAAAAAAAAGAATATATATATATATTTATTCCTTAATTTCTTTTTTCCAAAAACTTATGTAGAAGATGCTTATTTGTAACAAAATAGGTGTATTCTGATCTCAGGTATACAATAGGCTCTCATCAAAGTTACATTGCTCTGAAGAAAAAAGAAATTGTAGCCATTTAAATCCACTACTCATTATTTTTAAAGCCTCATTAATGATAGGAGAGACATGTGACAAACCTTAAAAACCTTTAAGGTAAAATTTTAACTAAATGAATCAAAACTTGCTATTATTTTATGTCTTTAGGTATTTAAAATGGAGAAGGCAAAAAAACATTTGAAATAATATAATTCTAAAGAAAAAGTAGGTATGATGACATTTTAAAAAGATATTTACATTTCCTGCCAAAAGAAATAATCTAGGGGTTGGGGATATAGCTCAGTTGGTAGAGTGCTTGCCTTGCTTGCACAAGGCCCTGGGTTTAATTCCCAGTACCAAATATATATATATATATGTATATACACATATATATGTATGTATATTTAAGAAATAATCCTTTTTCTAGTGAAAAGGTTCTTCAACATTTAACTGAAGCAAACTAGACTATTTACATCAGACATAGAACAAGATTCATTTAACAACCTCGAAGGGCCATTTAAATAGGGAACAAAGCTCCATGATGATTAGAGAAATAAAACCCAAGTAGTTTGGTACAGAAAATATAAAACCATAAATAGCAAGTGTGTGAGATGTTTTATAAGCAATACCGTACAAGCTCATGTTTAACTTGAGGTTAATGGAACTGATGTTTGTTTACAGAGAATTCTTTAGAAGAAACATTGGAATAAAATGAAAACAGGCTTTTAATCTGTTTTTTTTTTTTTTACTGAAGGCTAATAAACATCAATTTTATTTTAAACCATCAGAAATTTAGAACTTATTTGTCAACATGAAATTTTCTAACAAGGGGTTTGTGAAAATAAAGAGGCAAAGTAATTTCAAAAGCTAATGCTGAAAACCTTATCAAACATCAAATTTCTCTTACCTGTTATAAATAATATGACAGTCAAAATTCTGGAAATATTTAACATTTAGGTTATTGAATAAAGATATAAATAGAATGATAGTTAATTTCTGAATGTACTGCTAGAATCTATGATAAATTTATAACAAAAACCCCACAATTTTCAATTCATTATAAAATGATGCTATTGCAGAAATGAGAAACAGGAAAACACACATGTGTTACTAGTATTTTAAAATAATCTTTTATTTTCTTTGGCTTATCTCAGATTTGGCACAAGGAAAGAAATACCAAACAAAATTAAATTCCTTCAGTTTAAGAATTCTGGCAATATGTTTTAAATAACATTTGATTTAAACCATTTAGAACTCAGTTCATGCCTATATTTAGCATGTAGTCTCACTTGTGAATTTCAAAATACAGTTGAACAGTTAATATTCCAGGTGAACTATGAATGATGAATGTCATATGTAGATATAAGTATTACATATTTTTATATATGTGTATATATACATTATATATATAAACCACAACATATTTGAGCTGTGAAAAGTCTAAGATTTCTGCCTCTGAATCAAGATTTCCCCATAAAAACAAAACAAAATGATCTAAAAGGCATTCTAAATAATAGGTAGGAAAATGGAAGCTTATCTATCATAAATAAGTGGTGAAGCCCTTTAGTTTTTATTATAGACTGTTGAAATTAGGCCATATAAAAAAACATTTATCAACAGCCTGGGTAACTGGTAATCATCAACTCTATTTATAATAGCTTTCATCAATGGGTTATTATAATAATACAAAACAGCGAGGTGTGGTGGTGCATGCCTGTAATCTCAGTGGTGTGGGAGACTGAGGCAGAAGGATCTCAAGTTCAAAGCTAGCCTCAGTAACTTGGTGAGGTCCTGAGCAGCTTAGCGAGACAGGTGGATATGGCTCAGTGGGTAAGGGCCCCTGGGTTTAATCCCCAGTCCCAAAAAAACCCCACCAAAAATAGAAACAAATGTTTTTCTGAAAAGTAATTAAAAATTTATAAATAGCTGTCTTAAATATTTATCTTATTTTCTCATTTAATAGCTATTTTTAGATTATTCATGGAAATTCAAGTGAAGTTAGCATTTTAAATTATTTATTTGTAAAAATCCTAAGAGTTGCTGTATTTAGAAGGCATTGAGTATTATATCTTAAATAAATATTTAGAGACAAATATTCCAAGTGGAATATCAGGCCAGAGAAAAATTTATTACAAAATTTTAAAGACATCCTTATTATCAACAAGTTTCAACTGACTTATTTGTTAGAGATTCAGATATGTGAATCAAAAGATATTTGGGTAAATTTAATAGTTTCTAAGTTAAGTGAGTGCTTTCTTAGCTATAAACCAGTTGGGTACCCTACAAATAAACAATATATAAATATAACCATATAAGAGCACACAAGAAAATCCTGAAGCTCAGATTCACCATTTGCCAGTTTTTAAAGCTAGACTATTGATCTCATGTAGCCAAAACAGTTCTTAAATTTTGAATTTGCATTTTCAAAGGTAAGACTCTCATTTGTGGCTAGGTAGAAAATTTAGATTTCAAAGACTTCACTTAAGGTCCGGAGATCACGAATAACAGGTTTTTCTTAAGGGGTGATTTTTGGGGTGGGGTGGGGTGGAAGAGGAACCTCATATAGACAGAGGAAAAATAAAAAACTTTCAATCAAACAAAACAAGAATATGTAATTTAAGCACACAGACTAAAAAAGTGAATTTACCAGGAGCCACATTGGTGTGGGTAGCTACCCTATGAACTAAAAAAAAAAAAAGCGTTATGGATATCCTGGCTAGAGTTATTTCCAGGAATTTTGGGCCATCTGCTGAGGTGAGTTTAATTTAACTTTGCCCATTCTTACAACTCAGTTTTGAGGGGCTCATCTGCTGACCCGGAACAAGAGAAAATGCTAGGGAGGGCCCAGTAAGACACACTGCTTTAAGGGATTCCTTCCCAATGTGTCACCAGTGGACTGGAGTTTCTTCTTATGTGTCTTAGAAAGTTCTGAACACCAAGAGGCAACTGTAGCTCCAGGTGTAAGTGTGACCACACCTTCGTATGTACCTTTCAGACAAGCTGCCAGAGTTTCTTTCTTCTAACCCAGGAACCCTCGGTTTGTGCTTCTGAGATGAATTTCCTTATGCAGAGTCCAGAGAACTGTCTTGTGGATAAATCCCGGTGGCTGCAGTCCTCTGATTTTTAGCTTCTGTTAAATGAATTGTCAAGTTAACAAAACAGTTCCGTTAAATCAGGGTGTATTTTCAGATTTATAGGCCACATTGTAATCAAAACTCCTTTAAGGAGCTCCAAGATAGAATTAGTGCTTTTCATTTTCACAAAGGAAATCTCCCCCAAACCCCCTTTCTCTACACCCGTATTGGTTCTTCCAAACAAACATACTGGCACCACCAAACCAACAACCCCCTTTAAAGTCAAGGCCAAATTTTCTTGTCAAACAGATTTAGAAAGAAGTAAAGATTGGCTGAATGCTTCAGATAACAGGGATGAAGGTTGGTGTGCACTCCTAGACAGATTAGGGCCCACAGAGTCCTAAAAATTCATTTTCCACTGTAGCAAAAGAGGCAAAGGGCAGTTGCTGGTGGGTTGAAGTGGAAGGAAGGAGATTCCTGAAAGAAAAACTCAGTTTCGTAGCTGCAAGGACATTCTTTACCAGTTTTCTTCCTCCCGGGGATACCAGTCCACTGAAGATCAGGAACAGGTTCTTGTTCCCCAGTGTTGAAGATTTAACATCCAAGAAATATTGAGGCAAGCATAGAAAGCAAGTTTTTAGTGATAAACTTCTCCAAAGAGAAAGGGGCTTCGAGCTGAAAGCCCATGATAGGGGGTGGGGTGGGATGCAACTTGGTGTTTTATAAAACCCAGAGCCTCTCTTTAAATTATTCTCTTTCTTCCCTATATACATGACCAGAAGCAGGAACTGAGAGGTTAACAAACCAGTGTTCTCTCTTTGATTACCAGTCATCCTGTCTCGATCCTCATCACTTATTACCTACATTGACTGCCTGACTTTTGCCCCCTGCCTCAGTTTGTTGAGGAATGTGACATATCCTGTCCATTTAGGCCAGGCAGGGCTGCAGGTAAATTGTTTCTTGGAAAAGGAAGCATGTGGGGGTCAGCACAGTATTCTCTTAACCTCATGTTCCCACCATTCTCACCTATCTGTCCTGTAACACTGGGTTGGGTAGCATGGGTGGCATTAATCCCACCAGAGTCCCCAATCTATTCCTGATAGTCACACTAGACTATAGCCTGGATCCCAGCGGGCTGGATTCACCTGCCATTCCTAAGAAATAAGCAAATAATGTAAAAAAGGAAAACTGAATTTAATGCATTTTGGTCAAAATTGGGGAAGCAGCTAGTTTATCCTCCACCATCCTCTAGAAGTAGTTATAATTTATAGGAACAAAACCCAGGAAATGTATGTATGTAGATTTAGCTGTGCTGTGCTGGCCAAAGATTATGTCACGATTCCTGTTTGCCTGGGCCAGGAGGTAGCTTCTCAGTTTCGATTCTCTGCATAAGGAATTTCAGACAGAAATAACTTTACCAGGAAGTGGTGGTGGTGGGAGGTAATTCTAGGCTTATAATTTTAAGGAGTCTTTCTTACAGAACACGGAGGAGGTGGACGATGCCAGTGTTGATGATCAGCTGGAAACATCATTTTTTTGAAAAAAAAAATGGGGACTTAGGACTGAGGCAAAGGAATAGTCCGCTTTGTGGACTGCTGCTTTATGAGTGCCAACAGAAGAGGATGGGGTGATGGGTTCACTTTAAGTCAGCTTCAGTTTGGGGTCCATGGAACATCTGGTTGAAGATTACAGTTGGTCAAATAAGCCTGAGGCTCAGGAGAGAGGTTTGGTTTGGAGATAATAGATTTTGAGTCATCCACAAGCAGATGTTTTAAGAGCCATGATTGTGAATGAGATCGCTCAGGTCCAGAGTGTCAAATCAGAGGACAGGAGCAAAGGAAAAACCAAGGAATCTCAATTAAGGTGGCAAGGAAAGGAGTCAGAGGATGGAGTTCAGAAAGAATGACCGGAGCAGTGAAAGGAGGAGGTTAACAGTGTCAGATGCCCTTGAGTGACTTGAAAATGACACTGAATTTGGCCATCATGGGTTAAGAGGAGAACACAAAGAAAGTTTTGTATTTAATTTATTTTTTATTGGTAATGACCAAATAAGATAGCAGCATGTTTAGGACTGCATGGGAGGGAAAGCACTAAAGTCATCCAATGTTTATTATCATTTCAAGAACTTTTCCTCAAAGCCAAGAAAAAGAGATTTGTACCTTGAGGTTGCCAAAAAGTCTAGGAATTATGCTTTTGAAAATAATGGTAGAAATTTGAAATTTAAGAAGATCCAAGAGGCTGGTCTGGTGATTATTGAACTAGGTTTTTTTTTAAAGGCTTTTTTGCCTTCCTTTTCTGGTGCTGCTATAGGAGTGTTTCAAAACTGGTTGGACTTTGAAAGGTCTAAACCTGCCTTGAAGCACCCTCCAGAAACACTTGAGACAAAGGACAATATAGGGAAGAATCCCCATCTCTGCTGCATACCGAGTGTGGCTCATGCCTGGGATGATGAGGTTTAGATAATGGCAAAGAAAGTTGAAAAGCTTTCAGCATCTTTGCTGACTCCAAGAAGCAAAAACAACCTGCCCTCCGGCGAATGCATTTCCCTTCTGAGATTCTGTCAAATAAATTCAGAGGGACACACACAAAAAATGGGAATGGATCTCACAACATGTGCTGCTATGGCCACACAGCCCCTATTTCATAGATTGTGCATGATGAATTCCAACACTGTCTGATTTCTTTGGCATGTACATTGTAT
Organism: Ictidomys tridecemlineatus; assembly: GCF_052094955.1. Lineage (NCBI taxonomy): Eukaryota > Metazoa > Chordata > Mammalia > Rodentia > Sciuridae > Ictidomys > Ictidomys tridecemlineatus. Next base: position 75,825,074 of record NC_135481.1, on the reverse strand, counting down.
AAAAGAGCTTGTGGAGGTACAACTTTATAATCATTCCAGGGAACTTGAGAAGGCATTGCACAAAAATGAGACTACAGATACTATATAAGCAAGAAGAAATCTTTTCCTCAAAAAATGAAGGCACTCCATAATAACATTCAAGGAAAATTACATACTTCCAGGTGCTCTCTACATTCAGTCTTAGCGATGACAAGAAATGCAGCCTAGCTTTACCATTTCATTTGGAGTATCACAGCCCTCGCTGGCTTTGAATGGGCTTATTTTTCAAAAGCTGAAGTCTCTCAGCTTCTGAAATGATTGGTATTCCTCTCCTATCTAGCAGCTGTTGGAGGGTTTTTTATTTAACCAGTGAAGAGTTCCAAAATAGAAGTGTTGTCCTGGATGTATTTTAAAAACACACATTTCAGGCTTTTCCTCCTTAACTTGAAGTAGCAGATAAGAATTCCAAAATGTAAGTGACAAGATAGCGTTGTGACATTAACTCACAAAGGCATAAGGAATCTACAGATGCCTCTATACGTCAGCAATCAAAGCAAACACTGCAACTGTCATATCCAACATGCAAAAGCTAAGTAGATTTAGTACCAACCGTGATTCACTGCAATGCTTCTGGAATTGAGTGTTTGGGAACTAAATTATATAGTTATTAGATGGCTAAGTAGAATACCCCTTTTAATAGAATTTTTGTTGTCATGAAGTTTTAGAAATATGTCACCCCATTTTATTTATTTATTTTAAATATTTTTATTTGTGGATGGATACAATACATTTATGAATCTATCTGTCTATCTATCTATCTATCTATCTATCTATCTATCTATCTATCTATCTATCTAGTGCTGAGAATTGATCCCAGTGCCTCACACGTGCTAGGCAAGTGCTCTACCACTGAGCCACAACCTCAGCCCACCCCATTTTATTAATTTAGCTTTTTTCCTATTATTGTAAAAGCTGTGAACTCTATGCCTGTTGAAGGTGGGAGCAGTTGTTTTCTTTGTATTCTCCAGTGGATCTTCACAGAGGGGAGCGTTGCTGGCGGTTACTAGCTATTTCATGTTCTGTATCTTGTAATTGGTCTCTGCAATCTGTTTTCAAGCACACTCCATAGCTTTGTCAAGTTTATATAATATTTTATTTTATTCTCAATATAATATTCAATCTTTAAATATTTAATATGGGTGGGGTCTTGCAATTGCTAAAATGTTACAGAATTTAGGCAGTCACAGTGATGCACACCTGTCAGTCCAGCGACTCTGGAGGTTGAGGCAGGAGGATCACAAGTTTGAGATTAGCTGAGCAACTTAGCAAGACCCTATCTCAAAATAAAGCATGAAAAGGGGATGAAGACATGACTCAGCAAAGTGGTCCCTTTAAAAATAAAAAAATAAAATAAGAAATGCAAGTAAAATGATACAGGATTTGCAAAATAATTTATAATGTAATAGGAAAAGAGACGTGTTCTACTGAAAAGCAGAACTACCCGGGATTGAATCCTGGCTGATTATTTGCTAGCTGTATGATTGTAAGAACTAAATGTATTTGTGTCTCAATTTTCTCCTGGTAAAATGGAGATAATATTAATATCTGCCTTGTAGGGCTGCTGGTAGTATTCCTAAAGTGTTTAGGTCACGTTCTAGTACACATATGTTCCAGGCAGGTGTTAGCTGTGATATTTATCACCTTATATATCTATTTATAGTTAGACCAGAGAGTGCATGGGCCACTGTATGCCCTAAGAAAGGAAGGGTATTTCCCTTCAAGAGCATGGAGAAGAGCCATCTCCCCGGAGTCTGATGCTGTCTAGTATGATTATTATGTATGACTATTCTTAGATTCGGTTTATATGTCCTCTACTGGGAGACAATATGCTAAAAAAAAGTTTAAAAATTAAAAAAAAAAAAGAGGAAGAAGATGACGATAAAAACACAAAGAAACCCTGAACTAGGTTGTTATGTTTTTGTTTGCCTGTCTGTAGTCTTAACATCTAGAAAACAATTTCTGGTTTCTAAATTATGGTAAATTGAGGGTTTCAATGGATTAATCAACATTTTCTGTAATAAGCTACTACAGAAGACAGTGAGTAATTACATGGATTACAAAACGTAAAAGTAAACCAAAATATAATGAGAAAAGGCGATTTATTAGCACTTTCCTCTTGCTTCTGTGTACAGCTTGATGTATGCAGAGAATAGCAATCAGGTTGGCCTCCCTCCTCCAGGGTTAGGCAGTAACTGGAGGATTCTTTTGATCATTTTATTCATTTTGTGTTAAAACTATAGCACTTCTAATTTATAGACATATTGTGAATGTCAAGGAAATGTCACCCAAATCATTGAAATACAGTGAAATTCATCTGTTATATTTAAGTAACAGGTTGCCCTGGGCTCCAAGGGAAGCAAGCTTAAATGGAACTGGGATTTTTGACTGTTCAATTTCAGCACTTTAAAGACACAGAATAATCAAGGTGAATTTCTTAAAGGAAGAGACTATGAGGATAGAAAGGTAACTGTGAGGTATTTCTGGATAAGCCATTAAGTAGCAGATTGGCACACGGTTACATTTCAGACTCTGATTTGTTTGATTTAATGTGAATCACCCTTTTTTCCCCCCTTTCAATCGAAGCCCAAATCCTATAATGGAGATACTTAAATGAACCCTGTGGGTCATTTAGGCATCTATTTCAGCATCCCTCTGAGAAATTCCACAGTCTGTTATAAAAATTGAATTTTATGTTTCTGTCAATGCCTAAGGAAAAATTTGATTATCCTTCTGATTTTTCCCAATCCTTTAACTAAATTGGATTATTTGCTGATTTACCCTTTACTCTCCATTGCCACAATACTGTTTCAGTTCAAACTTTACAGTATAAACCTACAAGAATATAAATGTTTATCTTCCTAGAAAGGCAGCATGTGAAGCTCTACCTTTGGGCTCATGAGGATCTGCAGTTCAACCTCGATGGGTTGCATATTAGCAGTGTGACCTTGTGTACATCATACGATTCTGTAGTTGTCAGTCTCTTGGAGGACAGTGGGGATACTGATGCTGACCTTTCATGGAATTTGGAAAGGTGAGAGGAGACAATGCATGTGGATATACTGGTTACGCAGGAGACACTCAAACACACTGTACCACCTGTCCTCCCAACCCCCAAGTCGTGTTTCATTTGTTGAAGAAACAGAACCAAGAGTACATCTAGACTCAGGATCTGTGATGATGGAAATCAAAGATTATGCATCTTAAATCCATCTGTGTTAAACAGGGTTTGACCTTATTCAGAGAAACAGAATCAGTAGGAGATTTGTCACAAGAAATTGGCTTTTGCAATGTGGAGCTTGGCTGGTTGAGTTTGAAATCCATAGGGTTGACAGGAAGGGCAAAGACTGAAATGCTGTTGACAAGTGGAATTTCTTCTTTATGATAGCCTTGATTCTGCTTTTAAGGCCTTTTATCTGACCGACTCATGCCCACATTATCTAGGATCATCTCCCTTTCTTAAAGTCAACTGCTTGTAGACTTCAACCGCATCTATAAAAATACCTTTCTACAAACACCTAGATTAGTGTTTGACTTAATAACTGAAGATTATAGTCTAGTGGAGCTACACATCAAGAAAATCATTGCATCATCCATTTGGCCTTTATGGGTCTTTCTGATCATGGAAACTAGTACCTTTTAAAGAGAAATTACTTTTATTTTTATTTTTTATTTTTCAGTGCTGGGGATCATACCCAGGACCTTGTGTGTGTTTGGCAACTCCTCTACCCCTGAGGTACATCCCTAGCCCCCAAAAACTTACTTTTAATATAGAAAAATGTAAGCCTAAGTCTCCCCCCCCCAAAAAAATGTAAGAAAGTAATAAGGAAAAATGTATACTTTCATTAGCTGAGGCCAAATGTGAAGACCCTCTATAAAATATCTGTTTAGTGTTCTCTCCACTATCAGAAATTATGCAGTTTTTAATATTTGATTGATTGATAGTTCGTCTCTCCCACTGGAAGATAAACTGCCTGAGGGTGGAGCTCTGCTGTCTTCATTCCTGAGTATCCCAAATCTTCAACAGTGCTTGGTATAAAACTGATACTAGTAGGATAAGTCAATAATTTCTTCCAAAGAAGAGTTGAATTTTATTTCCTTGTCTGTTTTCTATTATATTTATTTGGTTCATTTTTGGGGGCTTTGGTTGCACGCTGCTAGCTCAAAGCTGAGGATAATACATTCCTTTAGAGACAATTTTGATTCCATCTTTTTCCCACAGGGAACAGTCCTGTTACTAGAGCAGCTAAAGATCAGAGTAACCATTTTTGGTGTTTTTAGGATTATGTATTCACCTCCCTAGCATCTTCCTAGAAAAAGATAAATAATCTTTCAAAATTTGTGAGTTATTTAACACATAAAAGACTATGTAACAACATGTAAGTTTCTTTTTCCCCATTACTTCACCTCCCTTCAGAAATCACCAGTGTCCTGAATTTTGTATTTATCATTTACTTGGTGTTCTTTGTAGTTCTACCAGGCCTGCATGATCCCAAAACAATGGTATTTCACTTTTGCTTCCTTTTAACTTCATATAAGTAGTATCAAAATATTAATTTTGGTCACTGACCTTTCTTATTTAGTGCTATGCTTCTGACATCCGTCCAGTGACTATGTATAATCATAATTCACTTGTTTTGTGTAGAGTCTTTTATTTCATGGCTTATACCACAGTTTAATATCCATTCTTCTACTATTATCAATGGCGACCACCCACTCTTTTTTTTTTCTGTTATAAACAATGTCATGATTATGATTTAGTTATTAGGTGTCCCCCCCAAAAGCTCATGTGTGAGACAATGCAAGAAGGTTCAGAGATGAAGTGATTGGGTTACGAGTCTTAATCTAATCAGTGCATTAATTTCCTGATAGGGATTAAGTAGTTGGTCACTGAGGGCAGGTAGGTTGTGGCTGGAGGAGGTGAGTGCCTGGGAGTATGCCTTTGGATTTTTGTTGTTGTTCTTGTTCTTGTTGAGCAGAGCTCTCTCTCTGCTTCCCAGCACCATGTTCCCAGCTGCTTTCCTCTGCCATGACGTTCTGTCTCATCCCAGGCCCTGAAGAATGGAGACGGCCACCTCTCCATGAGGTGGACTGAGGCCTCTGAGCATCAAATAAACTTTTCCTCCTCTAAAATTGTTCTTGTCAAGTCTTTTGGTCACAGCAGTGAGAAACCTGACTAAAACTGTCACTATGAATTTTCTTGTACACACATCCTGAAGAATATGCGTGGGAAATGGACAGTAAGAGGGTATCAGATTCAAACTCTATTTCATTGATAGATGAATAAATTAAGGTTCAGAGCTTTCAGGCTGTTGGTAGCCAGGCTAGAGGTAAGGTCTCCTAGTTCTCATCTAGCATGTTTTCTAACATTCTGTATCTCTTTATGAGTATGATGAAGCTTGTTTTCAAAAATAAAGTTAGTTTTATAATGGATAACAAGATTTGGCTAAAAATAGTCTCTCTCTCTCTCTCTCTCTCTCTCTCTCTCTCTCTCTCTCTCTCTCTCTCTCTCAAAAGTTTTACAGGGAAAGGATATGCAGGCTCATGTCTTGTGCCTGTGAGAAAGAGGAAAGGGAGAATCGGGGAGCTGGGATAAGGAGCAAATCTCTTACTCTTGGCAAAGTCCCCTCCCAACTATTTTAAAACTTTGTATTTAAGTGGAACATGCATATAGAAAATTGTATATGCCAAGCATAACCAGCTTGTTGAAGTTTAGCAAAGAGAACACAACCACGTAACCAGCACACAGGTGCAGGCTGAGAACATAACCAATATGACAGGACGATACTCTTCCTCCTGCCCCTGGTCTCCCTTTCAGTCACTGTTTCTCTTTCCATTCCACCCCCTTCTATGTTCTGGGCAAAGCCTTTTGAATTTCATGACATGTTGGAATGATGCTACTGTGGTATTGTGTGTTATATTGCTCATGGAGGGAAAAAGATCAGGGTTAAAGCTCAGCTCTAATATTTCCTTACCATGTGACATTGGATCCATTTAACTCTGGTCTTATTTGCCTTATTGGTAAATGGAAATAAGAAGGAATTACAGTTTGGCAGGAAGTTTAAATGAACTAAAACAAGTGAAACCTTCTAATAAAGGTCCTGGTAGAGAGTAAGTAGAGTAAGTACTCAGTAAATGTGGGGCCCTGGAAGCTGGGTGTGTCTATGACTTGGGGCTTATGAAGTTATGGACATCACGGCTGGACTGTACCATCTTTGACCTAAGCCTTCCCATGTGCACATTCTCCTGCCTCTGTTTTCACTGTCTCTTTCCTCAGGCATTTTTCTGTTCTAGGGACTAGCTTTCTGGAGCCACCCTTCTTCCCAAATGAAGTAAAACTAGAATTCTGATGTGTAACCTAGTCTTGCTTTGGCAGTCCTGGTTTGTCTATTGTTAGTTGAATATGAGTTTTAATGAAATTCTTATAATGCACTTGAAGAAAGCAGGGATGCAGATCCATGGCCTCTTTTATATTTATGTTCCAGACTTGAAACTTGTTTCAAGTTACAATTCTTGACATCGTTGGAATGCAGCGCCACTCTCTGAATAACTCCTATGCTGGGCCCTGCTCTTTAGCACTGAATGAAGGTCAGTATTTTTGTCTTTATTAACAGCTAATAGCAGATGCTCAATGGGGAGCAAATATAATGCCCTCTATTGCAATCCTGGTTTCTATATCACTTCTGTACTTAGAATAATGGGCCTCTTCATTTCATATATTCTTTCATACAGTTTTTATCTTTTCCCTTATTTACTGAAATCATTACTCGGGGTGATGAGATGTGGACCAAGTGTATATTTTATATCTGATGACTTACCTGAGAAGAGGATGAAACATTTCCCCCCCCTGCCATGGTTTTATTTTCTATGCAGTATAAGCACCATTTTTAATTGTGTCATGAATTTCAGTGCCCATTAATTTGAGGAAATCGACCATGTTTGTGACTTTCACGAGGCTGTGAAAAATGCATCAGTTTGCTTAGACATACCTGTAAATAAAAATTAGTGTAGAGTAATAAAGTATAAAAATGTGGATGAAGAGAAAAAAGTAAAACTCATTCTTATGGTATACTGTGTGTGCTTTTCTCCTTTGTCTTTTTAATATCACCATGCCAGAAATAAAGGCACCAAGAAAATCAGAAATCCATACGGTGGCATCAAGGAGATGCCTATTTCCCTATCAAGTATCTTTAGAGTTTTCAGGGACCAAACAGGTCCTTACAGAGAGCAACAGATCAATGAATTCCATGTCTTAAAATACTCATATGCTTCAGGCTCATTCTTATTTCATTTTTATTAAAGCATTAGAAGGTTTATATTTTATTACATTAAAAATGAGAAATAAAGAAGAGAGGCTCAAATGATTTGCTTAAATTTATCCAGGACAGCATGTCCTTGGAATTCTGTAGGAAGCTGGGAAATGAGCTAACACGTTCAACATGTTCTGGTTCTTGATTTCTTATAACTGTCACATACTGCAGTGTTTGTTAATTGAATAACAAATATTTATATAGTTCCATCTCTGTGCCAGCACCCCCCCCCCTAATTCTGTACTGGAGAAACTTTGGGAACAAGGTAGTCTACCCATGGGATTAGAGTCTGGTGGGGATGTCAGGTAGGAAACATAATCACATTCTGAAGATATAGATGTCGAAGTGGGATGATGCTCAGGACTGTGGTATCTTTGCTGTGCCGGTGACCAATATCAGGCTCCTACTTTACTTGTGGATCCAGACATGTCTTGAGTCTTCCTAGTGGAAGATCAGGACAAGTTTTCCAGTGGCTGAAGGGTAGGACATTACAAACCAGCAAGTACAAAGGCATAGTGTGATTCAGGGGAATGCCAGGAGTTGATGTCAGGTGCTTTTCTAAGATCTATTTAATGACCTCCAACCAGGCACTAGGGGTATCATAATTCCTTCTCTGTTCCCACAACCAGTAGGAGTTTAAATCCTTTCAGACCTACCTTCATAACATTGCTCATCCTGATCCCCTCTGCCTTTTCTCCTTTACTAGTTAGTGTTTACCCCATCAATTCCTACCCGGACCATTGCATTTGCCTTCTAGATCATCTTGTTGCCTTTAGTGTTGACTGTCTTGGATCTGTTCTCCACAATGCTGCCCAAGTGATCTTGATATGCAATAATCATCAATGCATTCCTATTGGCAATGGCATAAATCTACACACTTAGAGAAATCTCTTATGATCTCGCTCCTCTTTGACATTATTTTCATGTCTTATTTGTATTTATCTTGAAAGGAAATATGAGGTTTCGGTAGCAGAGATTAAAGTTATTATTGCTTATAGCAATAACTGCACTGGTTCCTCACGCTCAAAAAAATCACAGGTGTTGCATTGAGAGTCAGATGCTACCCTATGTGTTGCTGGAGGTGGATGAGGTGGAGGAGTCCACACTGTAGGAAAGGAACCCTGAAACTATGAATCTGGAAGTTTATATTGGCTACATTATTGCCCTTTACCTCTTGAGACAGGGAGAGAAACTTTACCATCAAGTTCCAAGTCTTGGGGTTTTATCTGCCTTTGATATGTAAACACTTAAGGAGATAGGTCTCCAAACCTCTCTGAGCATCTCTGGCTGTTCACATAACATTTAACTTCTAAGGCTTGCCTTTAACTTAGGTTCCAATTTTCTTTATCCACAAAGTTAAAATATTTCCATTCTAGTTTCACACTGCTGTCTTCCCAAGCTCACCTCCACTTGCTTCCCTTGCTCAAAAACTGTTCCACCCCTGCTAAATTACTTTGCAGTTTTTCATTGCAGGGGCGGGAAAAAGCATCTTTCCCTTTAACCATCTTAGGTTGACAGACTGGCAAAAGACAGATTAACAAGGGAAAATCAAAATACAAAAAGCAAGAATGCAAGTTTATTAGCATGCACACCTCATGTATATGTGGGAGGGACTTGGGGAAAAATAAGTAATTCTTGGAGGAGTAGAGAATTCAGGCTGAAAGACCATCTTCAGCTAAAACAACAGAGCAGCATTGGTGGGAATGGTTTTGGAGAGGGGACCAGGGGAAGCCCTATAAACAAACATAAGGTTTTGTTATGCAGATTTAGCACCTTCTCCACTGAGAAGAGTCTGGTAATTTTGAATCATTTTTCTCTTCTTGATTCAGAGGGAGATACCCTTACAAATGAGATTTCTTTTATAGATGTAAATTTCTCTTGCAAAAATGTAACTTCTCTGTTTTCTGAGTGTCTATTATTCATCAAAATAATGAGCTTGAGATAATCCATATGTCAAAGAGGCATACTTTAGGGTGGCGTGCTTGGTCTCCTACACTACCTCACTGTTTCATCCCTCAGGTCTCTCTTTGTTGTTTGTTTCAATATTGCCTAGGAATGTTTTTAGCTTGTTATTTCTATTGAGGAAAAATTTACAGACAGTGGAAAGCACTCATCTTAAGTTAATTCGGTAAGATTTCATAAATCCATATGCCTCTATAATATTGACCTAATCAAGCTTTAGACATTTCTATCACCAGAAATTTCCTCTGTGTCCTCCTCACACTGTCCCCCCATCTCTCGTAATACTACTGTCCCTATCAGCATCAGTTAAGTTAGCCTCTTCTTGAGCTTCATGTAAATGGACTCATACAATATGTACTCCTATATCTTCAGCCTCTTTAGCTTAACATATTTTTTTGAAATTTACCCGTGTTATTGAGTGAATCAGAAGATGATTCCTCTTTACTGTGAAGTAGTTTCCATTTTATGAATGTTGCTTAATCCACTCATTTTATTACTTTTTTGGGGGAGGGGGGTTGTTTTCACTGTTTGTGAATGAAGTAGACATAAAATTTCTTATTTGTCATTTTTGTGGGCCTATCTTTCCATTTCTTTTAGAGGAGTAGCTAGAGGTAGACTTGCTAGGTTGTAGATGGAATGTATGCTTCATTATATATGAAACTGCCAAACAGTTTTCCAAGGTGGTTGTACCTTAGCTTCATTACTTTTGCACGTGTTGATCTCTCACCTGGGATGTCCTGATTCCTTCTGATTAGAGAACTTTCTCATTTTTCAAGTCATAGCTCAAGCTTCACCTCTGTGAGAACTTCAACAGAGTTGTGTAAGTGGCCTATTGAGACGCCTCTTTGCCTCAGCCATTGTGCTCCATTTCTTCCACTCTCCTCAGACTGTGGAAAGCAAGAATAGTGTCCTTTGTACCTTCTGCACTCAGTGAAATGATGTGTTATGGGGTGCTGCTGACATATATTAGATATCATTCATTCATGCCAAAAATTCTATTGAGCAGTTATCATGCCAGACAGTGTGTATATGTGTGTGTGTGTGTGTGTGTGTGTGTGTGTGTGTGTATGTGATAAGTTTATAAGTAAGAAAAGTTATGAAATGAACATGCTAATTATTTTTTTTCACCAATTAATGGAGGACTCTGATGGATGAAAGAAGTTATCTTGGGCCCAGGAAGTATGGATGCCAAAGTGGCTGTGTATTCTTTAGGTTTATATAGTGAAAATCCAGGGAAGGCTAACATAAGTCACAGAGGGTTGAACTAAAGCTACTGTTGTTTCAACAAGGCAAGAAGAAATAAATAAGAGGGATGTGTATGGATTATTTACTACTTAAGGTTACAAGACATCATTATCATCTAATTCAGGTGTGAGAAGGCGGCACAGCAAAGAAGGGTGTCTTATTACTACAATATTCCATTTCTCTTATACTGCCTTTTTTTTTTGGCTTGTAAAGTATTTTATCTTTAATTCATCAAAGGATCATGACTTTTTTGTCTTCTGTGGAGCTGACCTAACCACAGAGCTTCCACTGACTAGACATGTACATTGTGGGTTGTGAAACAAGATGAGAAACCACATCCAGGTGGTATGTGCTGTGTAAAAGAAAATAGAAAATTCATTGATTTTACTCTCTCCTGATCCTTTTAGAAACAGGTTTCATAATAAGAAAATATTTTAATAGTTTGTTTTCAAAATCTATTGTTTCCTCCCTGCCTGTACAATTCCCAGGTAGAAGAATTATTACTCAGTAATTAGTAAGGTTGACAGTGAGAAAGCAGTTCTGAAAAGTAGATAGATTTCAAAGATCTCAGCATGAAGAAGTTGAAATATTAACAGCAACAGATGCTTATAAACGATTGCTGTTAGCTGAGATTTACATATTAAAGAGCAGAAAAAAAGTCTAAGATTTCTTCATTCTTAACATTTTAATGCTCAAACTATAAGAACATATGACACTTTAGGTTGGTGATTTTTAAGTTTTATTCTTCAGAAATGCACTAAAGATAGATGAGTAAGCTTCTATGTCTACCAAAAACACCCTAAGAAAAATATTTATGCTGCACCATCCCAGCTAATATGACAATTTTTCTAAGAACATACTATCAGATGCTAATCCATGAATTTCAGTGTCTCTAACAGAGGGTGCTTTAAGGGCTTATGGAAAACAGTGCATTTGAGGAATAGGTATTATTTAATGAACTAAAGGAAAATGTGGTACTTGGAGGAGTGAACTACCAATAGAGTATATGTGGTATGTATTTGTTGAATGCTTGCAATGTTCAAAATGCTGTGGAGGAAAAATTGAAGATATGCGACCTACCCATTGACTTTGAGAAATTTTAGATCTAGATTGTGCTTTGGAACAACTGAGTGGCACATTTACATATTAACATAAATAAATGCAAATTTCAACATAGCAGAGAGAGTGAGTCCTGAAATAACTTGAAAGGAGTCTTTAAGTGTGATTTTTATTATGAGCTTAACCTACTTTAAAAATGAAATCTGGTAGAAACTGAAAACCTTTTCCAGCTCTTGGGATTTTATTTTAGGTCACTGTTAAGGTACAGATATATTTTTATTAAATTAAAAAGTAACCTCATTTTTTATTACCCATATTTTAGAAAATACTGCATAGAAAGAGAGGATAGAAATCACTTACAACTTCAAAACCAGAGAGAATCAGTCTTCATTCTGTCCGTTGTCTATGTTTGTGTAGGTATGTGTTCCTGTACACTTGTGTGCACTAACATATGATGATTGTTCTTGTGTTTATGCTATGTCCTCAGGATATATTCTATAAATATAGATTTCTTGAGTCAAATGATATAGCCTTTAAGATTTTTTTTACACATTTTGCTAAAATACCCTACATAAAGCTTGTGTAGTTTATATTCAACTGTTTCCTTTTCCTCAAAGTAAAAGAATATCCACTGCTATGAAACCATGACAATATAGGAAATTGTCATTAAAAAGTCCCAGAATAGTCTCATAATTAGTCAAAGAGATCTTAAATTTGTTTCTACATAGTAAAGTCCCAAGATTTATCCTTTTCTGAAGGTGATGCTCTGAGGGTACTATAGTTGACTTTTCTTTGAAGTAGAAAATAGTACCTTATAATGAATTAATCAATATTAATTAAACCATTAATTAAAAGTATATTTTTCTGTTTATTAATAGAGGTATTTTGTTTATTAAAGAGATATTTTGAAATCCTCCATCATGATTGTTAATTTTTCTTTGTAACTCTGTCATTTTTGTTTCATATGCTGGGGGCAATTAGATGAATTTCATGTAAGTTTGGAATTCTTTTAATTTTTTAAGTTGATGCAAACTTAACACTTTGCAAATGTCTTTTTCCACAATAATACTTTTTGTCTTAAACTCTTTCACCACTCTAAATTTTCTTTTGGTAAATATGTACTTGGTGCACATGCTGAATTTTTAAATAGATTGAATTTGTTCTTTTTTGTTTTTTATTAGGCAATAATAATCTACTTACAGTACTCTGACCAATGATATGCATGAATTTGTGACTTTTATCCTACTTTTGCTCTCTTTTGACTGCTTCAGTTACTATTCTTTCTTTCTTTTCTTTCTTTTATTTAATGTACTCCCCCCAAATTTAAATAATTTGTTTTCTTCCTTCAATCAGCATAAAACTTGTGTATTTTATTTCTATCATTTTAAGGTCACCCTGGAAATCTTACCATATGTACTTAAGGAAATCCAGAGCTAAGGAGCAGTCCATGTATTTTTTTCCATTATGCTATAGCATGTGTCCTAATAAATCCTCTTTTGGATGGCTTAAAAAAAAACAAAACTAAAACCAACAAAGCAAAACAAAACAAACAACCCCCCCCCAAAAAAAAACCTAAGCCCAAACAAAAAAACAAAAACAAAGTAAAAAGTTAAATTCCTAACCATTTTTCCCAAATGAATACTTTAATTCTGACAATTTCTAAATAATAATAGTTGTCTTTTAGTTTGGTCCTTTTAAAATAAAAATCACTACCATGATTTATGCAGATCAGCCCTCCAAAATTATGTTAACTGGTCTGATATTGAAATCTGGGCCTTCAAAAATTATTTTATATTAGACATTGTTTTATTTAGAATTCCTATATGTAGTGGCACTCCCTCCTCCACAGAAAATCTTAATTAAGCTTCTCCAGAAATCATCACCATAATTGATTTTAGGACTACCAGCAAAAGAATCTCTACAAAAGAGTTCAGTGTAGTTAAACTTCTATTTTCCTGTTGCTCTATTTTACTTGACCACTGACCTAGAAGAGATCAGCACTCCAGGTGCTGAACAACTCCTTATTAGTTTTTCACAAACATTTATTCAGTATAGTAGTTTGTAGAAGTGTGTTGGCAAATGCAAAGTGTGATTAAAAAAAAGATCCTTTAACAAGGCCTCTGGCCTGGAGCTGAAGCTTCATAGAGATGTCTACATTTCTAAGATAAGAGAAATTACCACTTGAGCTCCATGGTAACAGCTGTCAAGGGGAGGGAAGAAAGGGGAGAAGAAGCTCTCCCCTTCTCAGGTGTTGTCCTTGAAGAGTTAACTTGCTCAGAACAGTAAAAGAAAAAGCTGCTTTTATGTGAACTTCTGCAGACTGTAAACTTTGAGCTCTTAAACACTGGGTATAAAATTCTGAAACTACCTTGGTCAGTATTCAGGGGATTAATTGATTACAGTGAAAACTTTGCCCCCTGAACCTGACTATAGCTAAATAAACTTGCTTCTTGTTCCTATTTGGTGTCTTGCCTTGTCTGTCCCTTGCAACATATGTATCTCCCAAATTATCTATTCTTTCCTTCTTATATTTCAGGTCCTCACCTAAGGATAATTGCTCTTCCTCCTGAAGTACATCTTGCAGGAATTCTTTCGGTGAAGGTCCATTGAGGCGAAACTCTTTTGGTTTGAGTCTACTTGCAAATGTAAATTTTTGAGTTCTTATTCTTAGAAAGCAATTTTCCTGAGTTTTATTATTTTCTCTGACTACTTTGAAGATATTACTCTACTATTGTCTTTTGGCTTCCTTTGTTTTTTTTGGGAAGTCTGTTGCCAATCTGTTTGTTGTTCCTCTGTAGTTGTCTTTCTTTTCTTTTCTAAGACCCCTCTGTGGGCTGGGGATTTAGCTCAGTTGGTAGAGTGCTTGCCTTGCATGCACAAGGCCTCTGGGTTCAATCTCCAGCACCACGTACACACACACACACACACACACAAAAAAAAAAAAAAAAAAAAAAAACCTGGCAAATCTTACTGTATGTTAATTGTACCTCAATAAGATTGGCAACAAAATTGTTTTAAAAAAATCTCTTTTTGATTCGTGTTATCCATGTAATCATGTCTTTTAATCAATTTTTGAAAATTCACATCCATTAGATTTTTGAATATTGCCTCTCTATTCTGTTTCTCTGGGACTCTGAGACATACATGTAGGTTTATGTAGTCCTAATTTGACATCTGTGGTTATTTTCTTCATCTCTGTATTCTAGTTTACTAGTTACTATTTCAGCTATATCAGATCTGTTATTTAATCCATCAATTCATTTTTTGATTTAAGTAATTATGTTTTTCATATTTAGATGCTCTATTTGGTTCTTTTCTAAATCTGCTTGGTCTTTTTTTTTTTTTTTTTGATACTGGGGATTGAGTCCAGATGCACTTTACCACTGTGTCACATCCCCAGGTCTTTTTATTTTGAGACAGGGTCTCACTAAGTTGCTTAGGGTCTTGCCAAGTTGCTGAGGCTGGTCTTGAATTGGCGATCCTCCTGCTTCAACCTTGGTTGCTAGAATTATAGGTGTGTAGCTCTGCACCTGGCTTCAGCTTGAGCATTTTTGATAGTCTTTGTTATTTGCTTATTTTTATAGTTCATCCTGCTATTAACTTTAACATTGCGTGCACAGTTGTTTTATATTATGTTACCTACTTATCCAAGGATTTGAAGTCCTTGGTGGTTTAAATCTGTTATCTGTGGTGTTTGCTGGATTTCAATTATGGTAGCTTCTTTGCCTCTATATTTTGTAATCATATTAATTATATTCTTATATTATTTTCAAACATTGGGATTTCAGGGAACATACCAGGAATGCTTGCTTCCAGAGAGAATTTGTTTTGGGAGTCTGGGGCATTGCTGACCAGAACCATGGTAACCAACTTCTAGATCCTTCTCCTCCTCCTCTTTCTTCTTCTCCTTCTCCTCCTCTTCTCACCCTCCTCCTCCTCCTCCTCCTTCTCCTTCTCCTCCTCTTCTCACCCCCCCCTCCTCCTCCTTCTCATTCTCCTTATAGAGAACTTTAGTTTCTGAATGATGCCACTGGTACAAAATTTATTGTCATGCTATAGTGCTAATATTGGCATTTTCCCCTGGGTGTTTGCTTGCTAATTTTGACTCAGTGCTTTAGTTTCTGCTTGGTATTATTTTTTAATCAAAGGAAGTGCTCCTCAGAGAATTCCTTTGCTTACTTGGAGCCTCAAAATACCTTTAAAGTTTCCTTTTCTGAGATCTAGCTTGTGTGTGTGTGTGTGTGTGTGTAAGTCTTCAGAGTATCATGACCATATGGATGCTAAAAGGAAATATATTGTTTTTATAGTCATTGAGTTTTGAATGGAGGTCGATGGAAAATCTCAATACTTTAAAAACTTTTAATAAATTTTCTTCCATGTGAGAAAGCTAAATTATGAACGTTTGTGCAAATTTTAAAGTTTGCATGTTGAGCTTATGTATTTTATCTTTAGATGAACATTAAGAAAAAATATGTATTTAATGTTTCTTGATTTGTGTGTGTGTGTGTGTGTGTGTGTGTGAGAGAGAGAGAGAGAGAGAGAGAGAGAGAGAGAGAGAGAGAGAGAGAGAGAGAGAACTACTGTATGTGGCAGTCATTCTTAGAATTATGCTCCTAATTTCTGAACTCTTTAACTTTTAAGCTTTGAGTTTGCATTAGTGTGTTTGTGTGACTTTTGAGTTGGGTAAAGTGCAGGGTGAAAGGTGAAAGTGTGCTTACATCTGGAGTATAAATAGACTTTAGATCTGGGCAGAGGTGTAACAATAGTTGTTAATACTCTAAGCAGAAAAGCAACAGGAGTCAGTGGTCTTGAGTTAAAGAGAAATTGTGCAATGAATAATTACCATTTATTGAGTGGAAGGTACTGTGCAAAGGGTCTTTGCTTTCATGATTTTACCTAATCCAAATAAGAATCTTATGAAATTGGTAGTAGTGTTACCTCATTTTAAAGATTAAAAAAATCAAAAAACAAAGACAACAAAACTGAACACAGGGAGGTTAATCATTCTTGTCCCAGGTCATGCAGTCATTAAGTAGCTAAGATTCTAGCCCAGACTTATTGACTCCAAAGGCTGGGTTCTTTTATTATTCCAAACTGTTCAAGGAATGACTATTAGATGATATTCAGTCTTTGGCACTCATCCATAGCCTTTTTAGATTGACTAATGTAGAAATGAAAATCCTTTGGTGTTTATAAATAAATATCTTATTTTATTTGAAAACAAGAACTTTTTCTTTCATATTAGGAAGAATGATTTTAAAAAGTAGATTTATAATATCCTTGATATATAATATTTGATGGAAAGTATCAGTGTTGGCATAGTCAATAGCAATAAGAATAAAGCTTGTGTATTTTGGAGATTGCATGCCACTTCAATCTGTTTGAAATTTATGGGAAAATATTTTGATGTACTTGGATATCATTTATTTAAAAATGATAATGTCTCCCTTTCTTTCTTATTTTTCTCAGAAAGACTTATAAAAGCATTCACAAATTAATTTCTTAGGCCAATAACATTGAGATACTTGATAGCTTTTTTATTTTTATTTTTTTGGTATCAAGGATTCAACCCAGAGCCATTTAATCACTAAGTCACATCCCTGGTCCTTTTTAATTTAATTTTTTATTTAGAGACAAGGTCTTGCTAAGTTGCTTAGGGCTTTGCTAACTTGCTGAGGCTGGCTTTGAACTTTTGATCCTCCTGCCTCAGCCTCCTGAGCTGCTGGGATTACAGTGTGTGCTACTGTGCTTTACCTACTTTATAGTTTTTGAGGAAGCAAATCTATTCATAGAGAAATTATTATTTAAATACTAAACTTTGACTTTCATTTTTCTTTACTTATCAGTTGATAAAATCTTGATAAATTTGTTAAAATCAATGCAATTTTGGTACAGTTTGGGCATTCATAATACTTTTAAATTTTCTATAATAAAAGTAATTCAAATTATGTTTACTTGATGACAAACTATTGAAGAAACTGACATCACATCAAAAGGTTTTATTATTTTTTGGCTTTGTATTTTTCTTTGGATTTGGAGAGAGTTGTTACTGAAGAGATCTAACAATAATAGGTTGATATCAAGGCAGATAATGACCTCTAGGGTTTCTTTTCTGGAGATCTTTGAGATATTTGGCACAAGAAATTATCAGTGAACTCTCTGCCAGGAAACAATTGTACATACCCACTTTCTTCTAAGATGTTTTAAAGAATTTGCTTGTTGTTTCCTTGATTTTTTGAAAATGCATTTTATGGAATGAGGAATCCTTATACTGTATGAAAATATTCACTGATATTTTATGAAAAGTTTGAAACTTTGGAGATTGATTCTATTTCTTCTTAAGCCTAGAGTTGGAAAGTAATTTAAAATCTAAATAAAAGTCCCTACCAGGATCTTTCAATTTGTTGGCCTACCAAGAACGTTTTTGAATAACCTTATTGTTATTAAGCACTGAAGTTTTTCATTAGATTTCAATAACCCCTTTTCTCTTTCTGGCTGACACTGTAAGTAACTGATCTGTACAACTGAAACATAATACTTTACTGAGGTTTAATATTAATTATCTGTCTTAGCACAGGCAAATAGCACTTAAAACAATGCTTTGAAGGATATTAACATGAAGAGCAGCTTTTTCAGTCATGCAGAGAAATGATTTTGAAGTGACATTAACTTTCAAATAAAATTCTATTGGGGAACCTTGCAATGGTTCATTTTTTTCCTTTTTTTTTTTTTAGTGTGTGTAGGTCTTCCAAACTATAATTTTTTATATTCTTTAGGCACATTCATGCTTTTAGATTGCTCCATATAAGCCAAAATAACTTGGTATGTTAGAACCTGAAAAGTTTAATACTAACAGTTTTAAATAGCACTTCCTGAAAACCTTGTTGGACATTTCTATTACTTTTTTCATTGTATGCCTTGGAGAAGTCTTATAAAAAGACTTTCATAAAGTTGCAATTTTACTAATTCATTTTAATCTCTAGCTCCTGTGAATTCCATATTTGACTGTACTTTTGATTCAATTTAAAGTTTTTTTTTAAACTCTTTTTCATTTGAGAGAAATTTGTTTATAACTTTTTTTTTTTTTTGGTGGTATTTGGGATTTAACCCAGGGGCACTTTACCACTGAGCAACATCCCTTGTTCTTTTTAGTTTTTATTTTGAGGTAGGGTTTCACTAAGTTGCTGAGCCTGGCCCAGAATTTGTGATCTGCCTCAGTCTCCCAAGTTGCTGGGTCTACAGATGTGCACCACAATACCCTGTGATAAGTTAATTTTTAAAAGTAGTTTCAAATTGTGAAGATTACTTTTTTTTAAAAAAAAAAGTTAAATGAACCAAATACATTATTGGGAAAACTTTTTTTCCCCCTGTATCTTTCCTCCCTTTCACATGTAGGACTGTAGAAAGTTCAAAAGATCAAGGAATATTGGCCATTTCTTTAGGAATCTCATATGACTTTCCTTTTCTAAAACTTCCGTCAACACACAGGTAGGCAGCACACTCATTTAAGGTCACTCTCTCAGTGGTGGACCTTGCAGATATTGTTTTCCACTTCTTAGAAACAATTTCATGTGGTTTTGTGGAGTGTCTGTATGGTTTTCTGCTCTACCTGGTGTTGGCAGGGCTTCCTCAAGTGAGTTGTCTACTTCAAAGAAGTTCTAGCTTGCAAGGTCCAAAAAACCATCTGCCACATGTCTGGGGCTTCGGTGTTGACTGTTGATTGGGGCGACTCTGTCTTCTTTTACAGGCCTCTCTCTTCTAGTAGTGTGTCTTGAGGGCTAAGCTATAAAACAGCACAATATCACTTGTACCACCTTGGTCAAAGCAAGTTGCCTGGAAATAGACTCTGTAAGTGTTCCATGAGTGGAATAGCAAGTGTAGTCCTAGTGTATTTTACTTACTATTACCATATATATATATATGGTAATATATACTGAGTTACTCTAGTATGTGTGTGTGTGTGTGCGGCGTGAGACAGGGTCTTGCTGTGTTGCCAAAATTGGTCTCAAACTCATGGGCTCAAATGATCCTCTGCTTCAGCTTTCCAAGTAGCTGGAATTATAGGTGCATGATACACAACCTTCTTTGAAAAACAGGTTGATGATTATCAGGGACTGATACACATCCCTCATCAAATTTACAATGTACCATCTTAGATATGATAGCAGAAGTACAAACAGCAAAGAAAAAATAACTCAGATTTCATAAAAAATTTTTGAAAGTTGTGTGTCTGATTTATCTAGGATATATAAAGATTTTTTGCAACTTAACAACAACAACAACAAAAGACTAAGAACCCAATTTAAAAAAATGTGCAAAGACTTGAATATATATTTACCAATAAAAGTTATACACATGCCCCATGAACACATGAAAAGATGCTCAACACTAGTCATTAGCAAAATGCCAAACGAAAGCACAAAAAGTTACCACTTCACATATACATCATGTTGGCAAGGATGTAGAGAAACTGGAACCCTCACTGATGGTGAGAATGTAAAATAGTGCAACTACTGTGGAAAACAGTTGGTCAATTCCTTAAAATGTTAAAAAACAAAATGACCTTATGACTTAGCAATTCCATGCCTTGATATATACAACCAAAATAACTGAAAAGCAGGTATTAAACAAAAACTTGTATGTAAATGTTTGTAGCAATATTATTTACAATAGCCAGAAGGTGGAAAAACCCAAAAGTCTATGAACTGATGAGTAGATAATGCAAAATGTGGTATATCCATACAATAGAAAATTATTCAGCCATAATAAGGAATGAAATAATAGCTGGGCATGGGGACACATGCCTGTAATTGCAGTGACTTGGAAGGCCAAGTTAGGAGGATGTCAAGTTTGATGCCAGCTTCAGCAACTTAGCAAGACCCTATTTTGAAATAAAAATAAAAAGGACCAGGGATGTAGTTCAGTGGTAAAGTGCCCTTGGGTTCAGTCCCCGGGAATAACAAGACATACTGATATATACTACAACATGGATGGACCTTGAAGGCATTATGCCAAGATACATCAGATGCAAAGGCCCACAGATTACATAGTTCCATTTACATGAAATATCCACAACTGGAAACATAAAGACAAAAAGCAGGTTGATGATTATCAGGGACCGAGGAAGAGAGGGAAATGTGGAGTGACTGCTTCATGGTTACACAGTTTTCTTTTGGGTTGACGGAAATGTTTTGGAATGAGATAATGGTGAGGATTATCAACACTGTGATATTTCTAAATGCCAGTGAGTTCTATGCTTTGAAATAGTTGAAAAGTTGACTTTTCTCTTACACATATTTTGCCACAATATAATAACATAGTTGCACAAATAAGCTTCCTTGATCTTATGCCTCAGCCATAAGAAAATACTCAGGCTCGCTAGTGGGATGTTAAGAAAAGTGGAGCAGAACTGAGTTACTCTAGTTCCCAGCCAAAGCAATCCTGAGTCACCAGAGAGCCATCCAACCCCCCAACATGTGAGTGCTTGGCCAAGAGCAGCACAACCCCCTCGCTACCCCTGGGTGACTAAATGTGTCAGCAATAAATGCTAATCATTTTAAGCTCCTGGAGTTTTGTAATTTGTTTTATAGCATTATGGGGACAATGTAGTTTTTTTTTTTTTTTTTTTAAATTGGGGCTTCTCAGGGAAATGGATGATTCAGATTATGGCCAAGAAGTAAGTGGTAAACCTCAGACATTTGATATGTAAGGACTCTTTCAAGGAATAATGAGATTGTCTTAAAAGGACATAGAATTCTAGACAGTAGATGAATGGAGGTGATAGCTGCACTTCAAGGGGAATAGTACTCTTAAAAAAAGTGGTTAAAATAATAAATTTTATTTTATTTAGTTTTAATACTGGGGATTGAACCAAGGGGCACTTTACCTCTGAGCTATATCCCAGCCCTTTTCAATTTTTTTTCTGGGGGGGGGGGCGACTCAGGGTCTCACTAAATTGCTAAGGTTGGCCTTGAATTTGACATCTTCTTTCCTCAGCTTCCCTAGTCACTGGGATTATAGGCATGTTCCACCATGCCTGGTGATAAATTTCATGTTACATGTATTTTACTACAATTTAAAATAAGGACACAGGAGCCAGCCTGTAGAGTTTTCCACTGGTCAAAGTTTCATCAATGTGATCATTTTCGAGCTTCAAATATAATATTGAGTTTTGTGTGATAACGAACACTTGTCATTCCAGGGTTTTCCACTGGTCAAAGTTTCATCAATGTGATCATTTTCGAGCTTCAAATATAATATTGAGTTTTGTGTGATAACGAACACTTGTCATTCCAGGGCCTTGGAATGCTGAGGCAGGAGGATTGCAAGTCTGAGGCCAGCCTCTGCAATTTAGTGAGGCCCTGTGTCAAAATTAAAAAAAAAAAAAAAGGGTGGGGGAGCTGGGGATGTAGCTCATGAGTAAAGTACCCCTGGATTCAAACCCTGATACTGTGCAAAACAAAGAAAGAAAGAAAATAATTATAGTATGTTAAAACACATCCAATAATTACAAAGTTGAGTTGATAATGATATTAGAAATAAACTAAAACAAGAAAAAAAAAACCACTCATCACCCATTGAGATGATTATTAAACCAACACAAGGATTCAAGTTTAAAGCAATTCTGGGTCCTACAATAGGTCTTTGCTTAGTCAAACCATCTATAAATGTTATTTTAGGGCACAAATGGGGAATTTGGTGGAAAGGAGATAAAACCTTATTGTAGAAATTGCTAATTGTTTTTTCAATGATTACTTTCTCTTTTCTGCATTTAGAAATACCAGTCCTAAGTCTTATCTGCATTTATCTACCCAATTAGTAGAATTTTTTAGTCTTGCTTATTACAATGGTCATGACATCAAGTCCTGGCCAATGATATGTGGGTGAACCCTGAGTTAAGGCCTGGAAAGTGTGTAAGAGATATTTCTATCTTGTTTGTAGAACTCATTTGGGGGTTTGTGTGGTCTTAGTTTGTATCCTAACAAATGATGACCTTGTTTAACACCTATACTATTAAAGCATGTCATACATATGCATACCCAAATTAGATTGGAAGGGTGGTAGGCTTTCAGTAGAAGCCATATTTAGAAATTTGAATTTTGATCTTCTGCCTGCAGAGTGATATTTGATATGACACTCCTTGTGATGTTGTGCAGAGGCAGTGAGCTGCAGCTGTTGTCAGTCACACCGTCATGAAGGTAAACAAGCTACCCTTTCGGCATACTGTGTTGCTAAGCTGCGATTTTGGGTAGATTAGGTATATTAAATAAAATTTTTGACTAAGATATTTTCAATTTATGATGGATTTATCAGGTTATAACCCCATTCTAAGCAAAAGAACATATTTAAAAATTTTATTTAAATCATTCAAGACTTTAAAAAGCTAAAGGAAATAAGTGTTAAAATATTTTTTATGGCAGTATTGAAAGACATACAAGATTATAAACTAGACTTTGCTTGTGGTTTCAATATTGGAAAAGAATTTATTATAAGCAATATTTTACTTGTTGAAATGTCTACATTAAAATTGCATTTTTAATATAAATTTATAAAAATACATTTTACATATAGGTTTTTTTTTTTCTTGTACTGGGAATTGAGTCCAGGGACGTTTTAACACAGAGCTATTTTCCCAGTCCTTTTTTGGTTTTTATTTTGATACAAGGTCTCACTAAATTGCAGAGGTAGTTTCAGACTTACAATCCTCCTGTCTTAGCCTCCTGGGGTTACAGGCATGGGTCACTGTGCTTGGCCTACATATAGCATTTTTAATATCATCCTTTGGTTAAAATAGTTTGGTTAAAGGTGAATGAATAAAGAAAATGTGGTACACATACATAATGGCATATTACTCAGCCTTAAAGAAGAATGAAATTATGGCATTTGCAGGTAAATGGATGGAGCTGCAGAATATTATGCTAGGTAAAATAAGCCAAAACCCAGAAAACCAGAGGCCAAACGTTTTCTCTGATATGTGGATGCTCATCCATAATGGGGGGCAGGATCGAGAAGAATGAAGGAATTTTGGATTGTTCAGAGGGGAGTGAGAGGAGGGGAGAGCGTACAGGGATGGGAAGGACAGTGGGATGAAACCAACATTATTACCCAACATACATGTATGATTACACTACTGGTGTGACTCTGCTCCATGTACAGCCAGAGGAATGAGAAGTTGTGCTCCATTTGCGTACAATGAGTCAAAATGCATTCTATTGTCATGTATAACTACGTAGAACAAACTAAAACAACAATAACAACAACAACAACAAAAATGGTTTGGTTAAAAAGATGACTTATACCAATGTTATTTTACAGAACGATGTGTTCCAAGCTATGGCTTTCTGAGGAAGTGACTTGAGACAGAGAAACATAAGCAAAGTCCATCACAAGGAGGAGCTAATTGTTTCCCTAGATTAGTGTTACAAACTAGTTTCTGTGGATAGGAACAGGTGAGGGGCTCTACAAATGTTTTGTTTAAATTTGGTCAAAAATATTTTTGAAAATATTTTAAACCACTATTGAAAAGACAGCTGTTAAAAAATATTTTACTGACAGCTGTTTTAGAATTCCAAGGACACACATGAATCCAAGGATGAGATGTTACAAAACTGCTACCATTTGAGATGAATTTCCTGTGAGATTTAGGATGGTCTCAGTATTGTGCAACTAAAACACAAATACAAAAACAAATTAGATGCTAAGCCTCATGGGGCTACAGCTGACAACTATAACCACCAGTTAAAAGTTTTTGGAGAATTTATCCGAACAACTTTATTTTCTATAAATGTGAATCAAAATAAATTCTTACCAAACAAAATGCTACTTTACATATTGGAGTTGAGTGCAGAATTTTATTCAACAGGAGGATTTCATTGCTAAAAAAATATATGAAGGCTACTTACTTAGATTTTCCCTGTAGAATATCAGTTGTCTCCAGTGGGTTTTGGACAGGAATCATCAGACAGATAATTTCCCATTGAGATGGATAGCTGGTGTCTGACAGGAAGGCACTCTGCTGTTGACTGAAAGAAGATCAATATGTTCTTTACACCCGGAACATAGGCAGTGCCAATGCTAGTCAGAGTTTAATTTGTATTTGAAGGTTAGTTGAGGGCCACCCAACTTTGCATGCACTGGGGCATCAGATTTAGGACAGAACATTGTTTGGATTAGCCCTGGGTCTATTCAAGTGCTAAGCAAGGTCTAAAGTTGAGAGTTCTGTGATTTAGACATGGGAGAATATCCTTGCATGAGTAAATTTTGAGGGCACACATAGTGAAACATATGTTTATTATTGTAAAATCTTAACATTAATCAATAAGTATCATTTTGCTATTGGCATTGTGTGCTAATGTACTTTCTTTCAGAGGTATGTCCACATAGACCAGTAGTTTTTTTTTAATATTTATTTTTTAGTTTTTGGTGGACACAATATCTTTATTTTATATTTATGTGGTGCTGAGGATTGAACCCAGTGCCTCATGCATGCTAGGTGAGCACCGTACCCACTGAGCCACATCCCCAGCCCCTGGGCCAGCAGTTTTACCATGACCTCTGAGAAATGTGGAGTATTAGGCACTACCCCAGACCTATTGAATCTGAATGTGTACTTTAAAAAGGAAAGGCTGAGGCTGTAGGTCAGAGGCAGAGTTTTAACTATCATGTGTGAAGCCCTGGGTTAAATCTGCAGCACATGTATGCTTGTGATCTCTCTCTCTCTCTCTCTCTCTCTCTCTCTCTCTCTCTCTCTCTCTCTCTCTCACACACACACACACACACACACACACACACACACACACACATCCTTGGGTAATTATACTGAATTTTGAGAACAGTTGCATCCAATGTTAGTAGCAAAGGAAACTCCAAGGCAATTCATTGAATCAACTGTTTGAGTTGAAACTTGAAAAATATTAATCCCCTAGATGACCCAATTTAGAGTTTGGCTTTATATTTAATATTAAATATAAATATTTAAATATTTTTCTGTCAGTCTAATATCATGAGCCACTTTTGTAATAGCATGAATACTTCAAAACAAATAATTATGACTATTAGAAGAGAGCAACTCGAGTTTTCCTAGGCTTTCCCAAGTATCACTCCGTGCTTACAATGTTGCTAAGTCTGGTTTTCATAATTTGTTTTCAGTTCTACTTTAGTTTTTCCATATTTGTTTATTTATTTTGCAGGACTGGGATTTTAACCCAGGGGCACTTTACCACTGAGATACAGCCCCAGCCCTTTTTATTTTAAATTTTGAGACAGGATCTTGTTCAGTTGTTCAGGCTGGCCTAAGATTTGCCATCTACCTGCCACAGCTTTCCAAGTAGCTGGGATTAGGGGTGTGTGCCACTGTGCCTGGCTTCCCATTTTTATTTTTTATTCAGGTCCTAATTTTCTTTTTTTTTATATATACACAATAGAATTTTATTCAACATTAAAAAGAATAAAATCATGGCATTTGCAGGTAAATGAATAGAACTGGAGAATATAATGCTAAGTGAAATTAGCCAGTCCCCAAAAAACAAATGCTGATCAAATTCATAAGAAAATTAGGACCTCAGCATTTGTTTTTCAGGTCCTAATTTTCTTTTGAATTTGATTTCAATTTTTTCCCCCCAATTTTAATTGTTGTTCAGGTGCTAATTTTGTAGGAACTAATGGACTTTCACAAGGTCCTAGAAGGATCTATCTTCTTGTGACTTGAATATGAAAGGACCCAAAAAACATACAGAAAATACTGAATTTTGACATTTGTACTTTAGACAGAACATGTGCCAGATCGACTCCAATAGCTTCATTAATACAAGCTAACATGACAAAGCTTAGAATGTGAAAATTTTTTGAAAATAGTGCATTTTTAAAAAATTATAACTTTTTTTGTTTATAAGTCACAATTTTCAAAAAGCAGTTTTTCAAATCTTAGGTATGATTTTTAAGCTGCTTTTTTTCCCAGCTGGTTTTGGAGGATGACATTTCCAGAATCTTTCCTTTTCTGAAGACAAGAACACAATTTATTATAGAATTTGACTATTGGAGATTTCAGAATTTCAATTGGGTTTAGTGTGCCTTGTTCTGAATTGTGTGTGTGGTACTGAGAATATCAGTGATTGAAATGTCAGGCAATATTCTTGCCTGCTGGATTAACTATGATGATACATTTTCCCTGGTGTTCAGATTGTCAAAATTTTGAATGATTAATCACTTGCATCTGACATCATTAAAACCGAGAGTTTTCAAAATAGTTTAACATACATTATCTTATTTATTAGTCTTCACTGTAACTTTGGTGATAGTTTTTATTATCCTTATTATAGAAGTAAAGAATCTGTCTAAGGATGATTAATTACACTGAGCACAGAGAGTAAATGGTTGAGATTAGGGGCTTGAATCCAGGTTACCTGATTTCTAATTTAATGCTTTCTTTACCACACAATTTATTTTTTATCATTTATTTACTTATTTTTGTGTCGAGTACTGGGGGTTGAGTTCAGGGGCACTCGACCACTGAGCTACATCCCCCGCCCTATTTTGTATTTTATTTAGAGACAGGTCTCCCTGAATTGCTTAGTACCTTGATTTTGCTGAGGCTGGCTTTGAACTCGAAATCTTCCCGTCTTAGCCTCCCAGGCTGCTGGATTACAGGCATGCGCCAGTGCACCCAGCTTTTACCACACAATTTTCATTCCTTTTTAGTGGGTTGTGTTCATCTCAGAATTTCCTTAAATACCATGTTAACTTGTATATAGAAGTCAATGCATATAACTCAAAGAAATTGATTTTTTAAAAATAAACGGTATCTATATTCTGCCTTAACTCTAGCCAAGGAGAAACTTTACTAAATCTAAAGTTTTCTCAATTCAATTATAATCTGTCCTTCAATTGAATAATTCTAGGATCCTAAAAATAAAGTATAATATGCAACCCTTTCCTTATAATTTTTAAAAATAGATTTCTACTTGAAGAAGAATGAGGTAATACTCTTTTCAGATTTATTACCATATTAAATAACAAGTTTCCTTCTAGTTACAGGGGAATTCAAGAAAATAGATAATAAATAATGGCTATTTGTAGCACTTGAGGAGCTTTATTAATAAGTTATGTCAAACCATGTAATGCTTTTTCTTCAGAGTTATTATTCACCAACACTTTATGAGTTTCTATTTTTATGTTGCTTCTGAAATGTAGTTGGATTCTTATATTTAGGGAGATATTCATTTGTTTCTTTGTTGAGTTTATTTTGAGGGTGAACCACATTTAGGTATCGTTTTCATGTCTTGAGCTTTGGCATTTATATTTTCATAAAATAATCAACTTGATGTTTTCAGAATTGGCTCTTGGTTTTCTAGTATTTGCTCATTTTGTTTCTTTTAATGCAAACAATTGTGAACTATTTTTGATATCTGTTTATTACAATTGATTTTTGCTCTTCAACTATGATATCTAGGTATAGTTCAAGAAACTATATAGGCTGTTTTCAAAGGGTCTAATACTATTATCAGTCCATTGGGAAGTTAAAGTAACATATAATTTTGATTAATTTTAAAAATAAGTGGGCTGGGAATGTAGATTATTCAGTCTAGACTTTGTATCACCTCTCTTTTTGCCTTCATGTTGCCTCCAGCTAAATGTCCTGAGGTTTTGTCACTTGAGAATCAGGTTCAGCTTCTTTCTCACAAAACAGCTGAGAGCTACTGTCATAGAATCTCAGAACTTATGTTGGTGTCACTTAATGCTTCTTTCCCTGTTTGCCTTCTGCATTCAGTTAGTTACTGTCACAGTCCATTTTATGTTGTCAAGAGATACCCAAGTGTGAGTAACTTATATAGCAAAGAGACTTATTTGACTCATGATTGTGGTGACTGGAGGGCTTGAACAGCAAGGATGCTGGCCTTCTGGTGAGGATCCCTTTTTTTTGTTACAACATGACAGAGCAGAAAGGAAAATAGTCAAATGTAGAAGACCAAGTGATTGGGATGGTCTTACTTTATAGCAACCGGCTCTTGAGAGAATGAATCCATTTACACAAGACCTGACCCACTGTTGCTAGGCCACATTCATCCACTCCTGGATGGGATCCTCATGATCTAACCACCTTCCACTGGGCCTCACCTTTTAAAGCTTCCACCACCCTAACGTTGACACACTGGGAACCAAGCTTCTATCCCATGAACCTGTAGGGGACAAAATATATATCATCCATAGCAGTTAACAACCGTGGTACTGTTGGCTGATTTGAATCCCTCTTACATGTTGAGGTTGAAATTCCCAGTACCTCAACTTCAGAATGTGACTGTCTTTGGAAACTGATACTTAAAAGAGGCAGTTAAGGATAAATGAAACCATTAGTTGGGCCCTAACTCAATATGACTGCTGTCCTTACAGAAGAAGAGATTAGAATGCAGGCATATATACAGGGAAGAGCATGTGAAGACACAGGGAAAGGTGGCTATCTGCAGGCCAAGGAGAAAGGACCTCAGATAAGAAAATGAACACAGATGACATCTGGATCCTTGACCTTTGGTCTCCAGAACTGAAAGAAACAAATTTCTCCTGCTTAGTCTTTCCAGTGTGTGGTGCTGTGTTGTGCCGCCTCTAGCAAACTAGTACTAGTACACTTGGCAGTTCTCTTCATGGTTTCTTGAGTTTTGACCACCAAAGACTTAATTTTGGTTCTTTATTATCACTTTTTTTTACATAAAGTCTCTAAGACAACATTTCATTTTCTATACTTTGGCCTAATTTGGGGAGATATTGATTATTTAAAAAATTTTTTTTCTCTATTGTCCTCTAGTTCTCAATATAGAAGAAGCATCCTCCAGGAAGCACAACCACATACTCATTTATTAGGCTCCTTTGTACTTAGCACTTGTCTCAATTACCACACTTTATCAACCAGTTATAATTATGTGTTTTACTACTTTTCTGTGCCACTCTCGATATTGCAAATACCTAAGGTCAAGGATTGATTCTTGAACATCGTATTCCCATTACCTAGCATAGTACCTGGCACAAGGAATGTGCTCAATAAATACTTATGAAAAATTTCTTTCTATTAGTAGCAGTCAAGATACTGCATTTAGAGGCTGGGGTTTTGGCTTAGTGGTAAAGCACCTGCCTAGCTTGCATGAGGCACTGGGTTTGATCCTCAGCACTACATAAAAATAAATAGATAAAATAAAGGTATTGTGTCCATTTTTTTAAAAGATACTGCATTTTGCTTCTGTAGCAAACAATCCCCAATACCAATGTTATAAAACAACAATTTTCTTCCTTATGATACATATTCATTGTGGGCCTGCTGGAAGTTGTGCTCTGTGACAGTTTCTCTTACATCCAGGTTAATGGAATAGCCCACCATTTGGATTTTGTTTATCACAGTGGCAAAGGGAAAAGGAGAACATGGTGAATTCTATAGTGATTCATAAATCTGCACAGATAAAACTTCAGCTCACATTTTATTTATCAGAGCAAGTCATCTGGCCATATATGATGTCAATGTGCGGGGGAGGAAATTGCAATCATATCATGTGGTAGAAGAAGTAAAAAACATTATGAATAGCACTAGTGACTACCCAAAATTTCTGTGCAAGGCACATTGTTTCATTTATGATTTGCTCTTTTAACTTTAATGGTTTTCTACTATTTTTTTTAAAGAGAGAGAGAGAGAGAGAGAGAGAGAGAGAGAGAGAGAGAGAGAGAGAGAATTTTTAATATTTATTTTTTAGTTCTCGGCGGACACAACATCTTTGTTGGTATGTGGTGCTGAGGATCGAACCTGGGCGCATGCATGCCAGGCGAGCGCGCTACGCTTGAGCCACATCCCCAGCCCCATCTACTATTTTTTCTTTATTGGGCATGAACTTTGCTAAATTATTAGCTTCAAAATTATTTTTTCCATATTCAACATGGATCTTATGACCCACATGAAACTGTTCTAGGTTTTCTTTAATATTTTGCACCTTATCTTCTTGAGGGCTTGTTATGGTTGGATATGGATGTTCTCCCCAAACCCCTGTGTTTATGTAGGAATATTCATAAGGTAAATGTTTGGGTGATGCAAGCTGTGATGGAATCAATTCATCCTAGTTTGAATAGACTAACTAGGTAATAACTCTGGGTAGATCAGATGTGGCTAGAGGAGTGCTTTGATCTTCCCTGCAGTCTTCCCCTTGCTTTCTCTCTTTCCTGGCTGCCATGAGCAAAGCAGCTGCCCTCTGCCATGATGTTTTGCCCCATCTTGGGTCCCAACCAATGGAGTCAGCCAACCATGGACTGTATCTCTTGAGACAAAATAAATTTTCTAGTTGTTCTTGTCAAGTATTTTGGTCACAGAAATGCAAAGCTGCCTAACATAGAAACTGATATCGAGAAGTGGGGGGTCATTGCTGTGACTGACCTGACCATTTGGTTCCAAAACCTTTGAGACTGATTTGCAGTAGGAGTTTGGAAAACTTTGGAGATGCAGGCTAGAGAAGGTTGAGAATGCTGTGAGTGGATTTTAATGGGCAATTTGGTTGAAGCTCAGAAGATCAGAATGCCAAGAGAAATGGCATTTCCTGTCAAAATGTAGTTTCTCTTAACATAGATTACTCTGAAAAATATCCTGGCCTTTTCTAAGCAAGCCAGTATAATAAGAATCCATAGTGAACCACTCACCATGATGAAGTGGGACTTATCCTTGGGATGCAAGGGGTGGTTGAACATATGCAAATCAATAAGTGTGATACACCATATTAACAGGATGAAGGACAGATGGCATACATTCATTTTAATAGATGCAGAAGCAGCATTTGACAAAATCCAATATCCATTTTATGATAAATCCTTCAAGAAATTAGTCAAAGAAGGAATGTACCTCAAAACAATGAAGCTATATGTAAAAGGCCTATAGCTCACATCATACTCAACAGTGAAAAGCTGGAAGCTTTTGTATTAGGAATACAAAATTAGGAATAATTTTTTATATTAGAAATGAGATAGGGATGCCCACTCTTGCCACTTCTTTTCAACATAATACATCAAGTTTTAGCCAGAGTAATTGGGCAATAAAAAGAAAAGGTATTCAAACAGGAAAGGAAGAATCAAAATTGCCTCTGTTTCCTGATGACATGATCTTATGTATAGAAAACCCACTAAATACTCCACTAAAAATCTGTTAGAATCGATGAACAAATTTGGTAAAGTTGCAGGATACAAAATTAACACACAAAAGTCAGTAGTATTTTGAAAATACTAACAATGAGTTATGTGAAAACTAAGTAAATAGAACCAATTCTGTGAACATAATAGCTTGAAGAAATACCTAGGAGTAAAGTTAACCAAGGTAATAAAAGATTGCAATACTGAAAACCGTAAAAACATTAATGAGAGGAGTTGATGATACAAATTAAAGGAAATGTAACCCACATTCATCTATTGGAAGAATTATTACTAAAATGTCTATACTACCAAAAAATGATCTACAAATTCAATGAAACCCTTTTCAAAATTATGTTATTTTTCACAGAAATAGAAATAACTATCCTAAAATACACATGGAATCAAAGACCACAATTTGTCAAAGCAATCTTGAGCAAAAGTGAGAAAACTAGAGGCATCACGGTAGCTGACTTCAAAATTTATGGCAAAGCCATTGAAATTAAAATAGCATGGTGCTGGTGTTTGAAACAGGCACATCAAACAATAAAACTGAATGGAGAGCCTAGAATAAATATATGTATTTATGGCCAATTGATTTTCAGCAGTGGTGCCAAGAACACAATGCAGAAGGGATGATCTCTTCCACAGTGTTGAGAAAAAATGGATTACATGCAGAAAAATGAAGTTGGATTCATCTCATACCATCTACAAAATTCAACTCAAGATGTACTAATGATTTGAGCATTAAATTTCATACTAGAAGAAAACATAGAACAGGTCAGTGACATTGACCTGGACAAAAATTTATTTTATATGATCCCCAAAGTTGAGCCAACAAAAGTAAAAACAAATGGGATTACATCAAACTAAAAAGCTGTATAGAAAAAGAAACAATAGAATGGAAAATAGACCTCCAATAGAATGAAGAGATAATTCATGAACTGGGAGGAAATATTTGTAAATCATACCTCAGGTAAGAGGATGATATCTAAAACATATAAGGAATTCATACAACTCAAGAGCAAGAAAACAAAATAACCCAATTATAAATGGACAAAGGACCTGAATATATATTTCTCAAAAGAAGATGTACAAATGACCAACAGATATATCAGAAAATCCTCAACATCATTTATCATCAGGAACATGCAAATTAAAACACAATGAGATATCACCTAACACATATGAATAAAATATGTTTAAAGTTATGACCAAAACTAACATAATTCAAAGCAAACGACATTTTGAGAAGAGTTTTTTTGCAGTCCATAGTGAAAAGATTTATATGACTATTATATATAGAGAGATCCCATAAACAGAAGATTTAGTCTATTAGAAAAATGGGTAAGTATATAATCAGGCAGTTCACATTCATGCACATGTGCACACACAAAAAAACATGTGAAACCAGTAAACATAAGAAAAGTTGCTACCTCTTAGTGCTATGAGAGTGGGGGGTGTGGACATTTCTAGGTACTACTGGTGAAGTGTAGAATAATGGTACAGCCCTTTCAAGCTAAAGTTTTGGTATGTCTATAAAAAATTTTAAACATTTATATGTTTTAATCCAGCTCCTTCAATTCTTGAAATCTATGTCTAGAAAGGAGAGGAATGATCACTGCAGCACTATTAGTAAAAATGAAAAAAAAATAGAAGCAAGTTAAATGTCTCTTGATAAGTAATAAATATATCTATAGAATGAAACAATATGCATATATTAGAAGAATGAAGAAATAATGAAAAAGCTAGGATTTATTGAGTATTCACTGTGTTCCAGGCACATTTGCAAGTGCTCTTATAAAAGTACATTTACAAATAAGAACAAGAAGATATACACAATGTATTTAGTGAAAAAAGGTTTCAGACCAAAATGAAAATAAATGTGATTAAATAAATTCAAGTATAAATGGACCATTGTAAAGATCCAGACATTTTCATTTCTGTATAAAGCATTGAGTAGACATATAAATGCAGACATTCTGATACAGACATATGTGTGTGGAGAGAGGCAGGACCACTACACTCTAAAATAGTATTGGTCATTAAATCTAGGAATTGGATTAGATAGAAGAGACTTATATTTCTCATATAATTATATGGGAAATATATAAATCATGGTATTGCTGGTGATTTTTAATTTTTTTATGCTTTTCAAATGAAAAGTTAAATAAAAACAGGTCAGAAGTGGTTCAGGAATAGTACTGATCTATTCCACTGTAGGAATCGCTGGATCTGTTGAGTATCATTTTTGGTCAAAAGCTTGGGAGAAGAGCACTGCTTCATTGAAGTGGTCAGAGAGAGTTAGATGTTCTTCCAAGTGAAGGGCCTTGATTCTATCTGTATTAACATTGAAGTATACACTTGAAAAACAGATGATAATCATTTCCCTCATTGAAGTCAACAGTCCCCAGGGAAAAGGGAATTTAGGTAGCTACTGAAAGGGTAAAGTTTCTAAACTGCAAAGCCTGAGTTAAAATGTAAAGGACTAGGTATTGTAAAGTTTCTGAACTGCACACAGAACCTGAAATTCCTGAGGCAGTTAAGACAATGCCCGGAACTGACCATTTAGTTGTTTAAGAACCTAGGACCTTGTGTAGCTTGGCACGTAGGCATTCAGGGCCCAAACCAATCAGTTTAAATGTGTACCCTGCTTAGGAGTGACCAATCACCCCCCCGCCCGACCTGTTCCTGCCAATGAATGTGCTAATCATGTATGAG
Source organism: Ictidomys tridecemlineatus (assembly GCF_052094955.1). Lineage (NCBI taxonomy): Eukaryota > Metazoa > Chordata > Mammalia > Rodentia > Sciuridae > Ictidomys > Ictidomys tridecemlineatus. The sequence goes on along the minus strand of NC_135481.1, from coordinate 75,790,602 downwards.
AGTTGTTGTTCAATTTTCCCGCGCCTCATGATGATTTTTTCTGATGTATGCAAAGCCCCCGACCTCCCCAAAAAGTGTACTTAAGCACTGCTTAACCTCTGCTCTGGGCTCTGGGCTGCTCTCCCTTCTTGAGTGAGCACGGACCCAGCATGCTGTATTCTCAATAAATCCCCTTTTGCTGATTGCATGAGCCTGTCTCTTGGTGGTCTCTTCCTCCGATGTTCTCGGGACCCTTACACTACATTTGGGAGCACATTTTGAGAAAATGGGTGGAGGTAGGGTGGTGGTTTGAATTATTGTAGTGTCACATGAGGACTCCAGGTGCCTTGGGGATGAAATAAAGCAAGTGGTAGAACTATTTATTTATTAATTACAATTTTTTACTTTATTTGTATTTGACTTGGGTTCTTGTATTTGTTGTTTGGCCATAAAAATCATTTGTCCCTGAGGTTCAATACCTGTTTTTTTTTTTTTTTTTAAAAAAAAGAATGACTGAATGTGAGTACAAGGTCTGGTTTGGAGATAACAAACTGGTATTATCAGTGGTTTCACTGTGCCTTGTCCAGCTTTGTTTAATCTGGGCCAGCATCTCCTTACTGTTTCTCTCCTTTCTATTCTTCCAGTGCTATGAAGAAGAGGAGACAGGGTATGCAGGAGGAAGAAGAAAAGAACCAAGACTACTCTAGTTTTGAATCACTCATTGTTGGAAGTCATTCAGCAGGAGGACTGGCTGCTTGTGTTTATCCCTGTTTGTACTGCACCCCTCTTATTTTTATAGGGGCACTCTGCATCTCTTCAGATTTCAGGATAACTATCCTGTGCCTTAATCTCTTTTGTGTTGCTGTAACAGAATGCCAGTGACTGGGAAAATTATAAAGAAAATAAATTTCTCATAGATCTGGAGGCTGGAAGTCCGACATCAAGGTGCCAACATCTAGTGGGTGTCCTCTTGCTGTGTCATCCTGTGGCAGAAGGTGAGAGGTGACAGAGGTCTCAACTTAATTTTAAAACCCACTCTTGTGGTGAGCCTTGCCTGTGATGGCCGTGTGAATCCAGTCATTAGGGTATAGAACCCTTGTTGGGCAGGGCCCCAGATGGCTATAATTAGGCTCCCTCTCTGAACCTTCCAGTGATATGTGGTTTCATTGTGTAGCCAAGGTAATGAACACTCAGATTCAGTGAATGTACTCAAGGTCCTAAACGTTTGCTTGTGAGCGTGCACCAATTGATGTGACCTGTTAGCAGTGTGCCCTCTTTGCCCTGCATATAAAAAAAAGGCCTATGGAAATAGCTTGAGGGACTAGCCAGGGGCTAAATGAAACTAGCTGGGGCCTGACTAGGCTATTGCTGCCTGTGAGTAAAGGATGACTACCATCCCAATACATCTTTCGTCTTTTCCCACCTGCCAGGAACCCAGATCTGTTTCCAGGGTCTGAGCCTCAGCCGTAGTGCAACAGCCTTCCTGACTATATCACTTCTTAAATCTCCCACCTGTCAGCACTGTTGTGATGGGGATTAAGTTTCCCACAAAGGACCCTTGGAGGACACATTTGAACCATAGCATCCCATGACTTCAGTTTTCTGAGGAGTCCCCCAAGGTCATCAATGTGCTATTTGCCCAGCTTTGTTTCTTGTTGTAAATATGAGAGTCACAGCTCTGAGCTGAAGCCACATTGTGATGATTTTAAGTAATCTAATTACGAAAGTGATTTACATGAGATAAATGAAGACAAAGACTAAAGAAAACTTGACAGAAATTGAAAAGATATAAGTTCAGAAGAGATATGTGAGTGATATGATTAAGAAAATAATGTTGACCAAAACCCCATCCATTTTCTAACAGTGACTTTTCATTATTTGTGTGGAGTGGGCATTTACTAATGATAACCTATTTTATTAAAAGTTTTGCCACGCTTTAAAAAATCAAATCCTTTCAGCAATTTGTTTTGTACATGTTCTCTTATTTTTCCCATTAGGAAGAAACTGAGGGGCAAAGAATTTGAGTGACTTGCCACAGTTATACAACTAATGAGTGTTGGAACTGAGATGCCAATAACACTGAGCTGACTCCAGAGCTGTCTTCTTTATATAAATAAAACGAGGCTATCACTTTTTCAGATATTAAAAAGAATCCAGTTGAACAAAGAAAGGACATGCTGTAAGAAATAGTTCAATAGCAGAAGATCCTATAATAGTATTTGAAAGGAGAAATATTCTCATACTGATGAAAGGAAGAAAGGGAAGAAAAACCTGTGAGAATTTTACAGCACCCTCTCCTGACCCAGGAAGACACTTCTAAGAGCTGCATGAAACTGTATTTAAGGTCGACAGGAATAAAGCTGTCCATCTTACTTTTCTTATACATACACCCTTAGACTCCTCTGCATTACTCATTGGCATCTCTAGCTCTTCAACTCCAAAAATTTCACCGAAGCCATTTGAGCATTTTAAGTTTTATTTTAAATTATATCTTTTTTCATTTTAAATGATTTCTTCCTACTGTTGGTAGATGTTGTGTGCATTACATTACAGGAGAATCATTCTCTTTGCCTGAGGAATAAGACCGTGTAAAAGTAACCCATGTTGCATTAGGAAAGTCTTTGTATACAGATACCTGGGAAAGAGTGCTCACAGGGCACAGGCACAAGCACCACACATGAGGAGTGACAGTGTTCAGCTGTGCTTCCAGGAAACCAATTTATTTTGCATAGAAACAAAGTGGAGACCAAAGAAATTATATTAGTGGAAGGCGTATTGGAATGTATTTAAATATATCGGTTGCTCATAAACTGTTAGATATTAAATACATAACATTTAGGTTCTAGGCTTTGTTTCATGACCTGTTAGTGGTGGTGGTAGAGGGGCAGGGAGGAAGGAGAGGGTAGGATAAATAGTTTGTCCATTAGAGGAATTTTAAACTGGAAAACCCAAGAAAATACTTCTTGTTATCAGTTATGCTTCATGTGGACACTGAAAATACCCTGAAAATACCTCCTATAATTTTGATTCTAACACTTTAGGGTACACCCAATGAGGTGTGTGTGTGTGTGTGTGTGTGTTTGTGTGTGTGTGTGTGTGTGTGTGCAAATCTTATTGTGAAGTCAACAATTACAGGGAATCCAGGATATTTTTCAGCAGCAATCCTTATTTCAAAATGTAAGCTAGACTTTGAGAATATTTGAATATATCAAATTGTAACAAAATAGCATTTTGTTGATGAGAAAGCCCTTTCCCATCCAATCTGAAATGGATGAAGGCAGTATTAACTTTAGTCCAAATTCAGAGCAAAATCTGCTTCACTCACATTTCTAGGAGACAGACTATATTCTTAAGAAATGTGCATTCTAGTCAGAAGCTCTCGCTTTACATTTTTTTCTTAATGTGGGAGAGAAAGGGCGCTTCAGTGAGTCGAGGTCTTGGCAGCCTCAAGAAGGGCAGGGCACCCATGTCTTGCTGCAGGTGCCAAGGGTCACCTGGTTCCTTTCATTTCAACATTAAAACACTCCTGAGAAAAGAGTCAGGCTCTCCACCTTTGAATATTGCTCAATCATTTCTTTTTACTTCTTGCTTCAGTGAGCCCAGCATGTGGTTTGCAGGGAATCTATTAAAAAGAAAACCCTTCACTGTTCTATGGATGGATTTCGGAGAAATCTATAGTCAACTCATGTTTCTCAATTCCTTCACAACAGCTCTAATTCTCTCAGTCTTGGTGAGGGCATACTAAAAAATTGGTTCCTAATTTATAATTTAACAAGTGACAGAATATTTCGACATTAGCAAAGGAAGGGAATTGTTTTATATATCATCGGTGACTCAAATCATGACCACGGCTTTTCCTTTTTGTCAGTTGTGCTGAGCAGATTGTCACAGTCAAATAACAGCGCTGTTAGAAGTCTAGGCCAATTGTGTTGAAACTTTCTGGGTAAATGAGATCATTTGGGCTCTACCTTATATATAGATTACAGCAGTTGTCATTAAGAATGCCTGCTCCTGGCTGGGTGCCTGTAATCCCAGTGGCTTGGGAGGCTGAGGCAGAAGGATCATAAGTTCAAAGTTAGCTTCAGCAATTTAGCAAGACCCTAAGCAACTTAGTGAGACCCTGTTTCATAATAATAAAATAAGAGCTAGGGATGTGGCTCAGTTGTGAAATGCCCTGAATTCAATCCCCAGTACCCACCCCCACAATAAAAAAAATAATGCCTGCTCCAAACCCCTTCTCTTTTTCTCTTTCTTTTCCTCCTTCTCTGTAACTTTTTTGGTATTTGTATTTGCAACTTGAACTTTGTATTCATCTCTGGGTTTTAACCTCTTGATTTCCATTTTAAAGGGCCACCTCAGCATCTCACCAATATCTCTGCTATGGTTTGGATATGGATTGTCTCTGCTATGGTTTGGATATGGTTTGGATATGGTTCCTGTGTTGGAGGTTTGGTCCTCAGTCTGACAATATTGGGCGGTGGTGGTACCTTTAAAAGGTGGGGCCTCCTAGGAAGGATCTTACATGATTGACATGGGTATCGCCCACAGAAGAGATTAAGGGAGATTTTAAGGGACCCTGCATTAGTTATAAGACCTTTAGTTGTTATAAGAGTGAGCTTGACTCCTGAATTTTTCTGTGGCTTCCTGCCATGTGATCACTTGCTCTCACATGGGTTCCACCATTGTGGTGTAGCCATCATGAGGTCCTCAGCACAGCTCGGCCAATGCTGGTGCCAGGCTCATGAACCTCCATAACTGTGGCCTAAGTAAACCTCTCTTTTTCATAAAGTTACTCAACTTCATGCATTTCATCACAATAATGAAACATGGACTAACACCATCTCCTAAACCAGAGTGAGTAAAGGATGGCAAAAAGCTTGTCAGAGAAGGTGTTAGTTAGTAGTCAGAATAGCCCAGCATAGGGGCTTTTGTCCTGTGGTATGGTAGAGGGCACATTTCTGATGACTATATTCCCCACTCATTTGGATTCTCACACAGAGTTTGGTTTAGCTGGCTTTAAAAAAGAAAAAATTTATGGTAAATCTACTCTTTGAGAAATCCTTGAAAATAAGCTCATCCAGATAATTCTTTAGACCAGAAACTTAAAATTCTGTAGGCAATGCGTGCAACAAACATAATGACATTGAAACTAACATCACTTTATAAATCACGGTGTGAACATATAATACAGATACACAAATTCAGCCCACTGCCTGGCTGGGGGTGTCTCATGTTTTATACTCATTTTGTTTTCCTGCAGTCAGAATGCTTCACTGGGTAATAGAGCTCTCTCTCCTGTGGTCCCTGAGAACCATCCTCCCTGCTGCAGGTCCCATTTTTAGCTAGAGCAAACCTCATCTCATTTAACCAATCTTTTTGTAAGTGGTTGAGTTGAGGAAGTTATTGCTTTCTGTGGTCTAAATTGCCTAACCGAAAGTCATTTTACCTAACTCCTAAGATCCCTGTGGGAAAATCCCAATTGGTCACTGTGTCTGTGAACTAAATAAGGTGCTGCCTGGTTCCTCCTCACAAGCAGAACTAGTTTTAAGATCTTCACTCCCATCACCTTAATTAAACTCGAAAATTTTCTATTTGTGATAGCAAGAAAGGCTACCCAATGTTGCTATTTCTAAATGTTATCACAAAGCATCTACCTTCAGACACAAATCAATTCCATTATAGGATTGTTGCTGGGAAATCTGACTATGCCTCTCATTGACCAAAAAAATATGTTGCAAATTGTGAACCATTTGCAATGAGGTTCTGAAATTTTGTGGTATCCATCAGGTATTGTTTCTTTTGTAAAAGTTAAAAAGTGCTATTTTTTCTTCTTTTCAATATAATCAAATACTTAGGAGGATTGTATAGTAATTATCATTTAAAATTAGGATTAATATTTAACTGAGTATGCAGCAAAATTAATTAGTGGCTTCTGCAATATAGGCATGGATAGTATCTAGCAAAAGCTCTATGTTGTAAAGTTATTTAAGCATATAATGATTACCTTTCACTTGTTCAGGACATTTTTATAGGTAATTCACTACTAAGAAGCATTTATTAAGGCAATTATTAGCATCTTCTGCTTTTATAGTTATAGATAAGCCATCTCATTCCCTACTAGAGAACTTATTATGATCCCCTTTATGTGGACAAGTAAATGGAGGGAAAGATTGAGCCTTAATTGTGTAGTTTGTCTGTTGATTAGTATACAGTGAAAAGATTATGATTATCTATGACTTATCTCCAATAATGCTCAATTCTTTACCATATCAGCAAAATGGAATTATATTTTCAGTAAGAAAAAAAAGTTATCTAATGAGTTTAAAACATGGCCAACCAATTCTTTAGCCATCTTTCATTAAGAGGTGGGCTCTTTGTCCCACTTTCTTGAATCAGGGCTTCATGACAGCTTGACCAGTAGGATACTGTGAAAGTCATATGGCGTGGATCTCTGGTCCAGGCTTTAAAAGACTGGTAGCTTCTACTTCCTTTCTTTTAGGATGCCTGCCCTTGGGACCTAACACCACGTCAGAGGAATCCAAAGCAGCTAGCATGCAGCCCTCATGAGCACACAGCTCTAACTGCACCTGCAGGGAACAGCCAGCTCCAACTTGCCTGAAGGTGTGTCCTCTGGTCCTCAGCTGAGCTGCCCTTGATGACTGTGTGTGGAGTAGATTAGCTGGCCCTGTTGATCCCTGCCCAAATTGCAGCTCCATAAAGCAAAATAAATGATCATTGTGTTTTCAAGCCACTAGGTTTTGAGGTGATTTTTTTTTACACAACAATAGATAACCAGAACATGCTGTAAGGAAATGGCAAGGTTCCCAGCCTCCTTCTCTACTGTGTAACAAAAGCTAGGTGCCTCTCTGAAGCTCACACCCTCATTGCTAGTGGTGTATAAAAGAAGAGCAACTGCCCTAGGTTTGTAGGGGGGCTCCCAGCCTTTTTAAAATGTCAGTGGCATGTTCTTGTTCTGGGATGCTGCGTCACATCACAGCCTCACTAAATGCACTGTCTCCGAGGTGTGGCTCAGCTGCAGCTCCAAAAGAGGCAGCTTTGTCTTTTCCCATGTTGTTTTAGCTCAAACTCGCCACAGGGTCTTGACAGATCATTTGTTTCTAATGAACCTATTTCCTCACCTGTAAAATGAGAGGGATTGGATAAATGTTCTCTCGGATCCGATCCTCCCAGTTCTAACACAGTATTATTTTTACCACACATAATCTAAATATGAAGACTCTAAATCTAGCTGCATGATTTGGAAATCTGAATCTTTGCTGGCCCCTCCAAAGGACTCCCCACTTTGTGACCCGATGTTCTTTTCTTTGTAGAGAGTGTTTCATTCCTAGCAAGGGTTGAAAGTAAAATTCACTTGGCCTGAACCCGAATCTCTCCAAGTAACAATTTTTTTTTATATTTTCCCCCAATTATCCCTATATATTTGGAAACCACGGTCCAAGAGACACAGCTTGTGTGACACATCGTCAGCACTTGATTTCTGAATGTGCCACTTCCTTACAAAACTTTAGAAGAGTAGCTTAATGTTAATGATTATAACATTCTTTTATTTCTGTAAAATTTTGTGTGAAAGCAATAAACTTTAATTTTTATCTGAAAACTGAAATTTGCTTGTCCTTGAATTAAAATATATATGAATCATGATGATTTAGTGTAATTTTCAAAAACCCTAGTGGCTACCCTTATTGTATGGGGTTGTATTTAAAAATTATTTGTTTAAAAATACATTTTTATTTCTAATTGGCACGTAGTCATTGTACACATTTATAGGGTACAGTGTGACATTTCCATACATATATGCATTGTGATGATTAAGTCAAAGTAATTGGCCTGTCACCACAGATGTTTATCATTTCTTTGTTCAAAATCCTCTCTACTATTTTGAAATATACAATTAGCCCTTGTCAATCATAGTTATCCTACTGTGCTAACATTAGAAGTTCTTCCTCCTATCCAACTTACCCCATACCCATGAGCCTCTCTCTATCCCTTCACCCCATAGTCCTCACAGGATCTGTCCAGCCTAAATAAGAGTGAGGCCCTTAGATACTGTCTCCCCCGCCCCACCCCCCAAAATATATATATGTGTGTGTGTGTGTGTGTGTATACACATGTACATCCATATGCATATATATATGTATATATATACATATATATATATTTTATTTTTTAACAACATGGAGCCTTTGCAGGATGGGATGTGGCTCAGTGGTTAAGCACTTTGGATTCAATCCCTAGTATACACCCCAAACTTCCAGCTGCCGGCTGATGATCCAGCTGCCAGCAAACTTCCAGTTGCCGGCTGATGATTGGCTCACAGTGGCCCCAGCAACATCTAGCTGATTGGCTCCTCTGCGGTGATGTTCATTGGGCTGTTTCCCTGCCCTTCAGACTGCCAGCTGATGATTGGCTCACAGCGGCCCCAGCAACATCTAGCTGATTGGCTCTTCCACGGAGCTGCTCATTGGGTGACTTCTTTGGCTGTGGCTCTCAACACCCACCCAGCAAAAAAATAATTAAAAAAAAAAAGAGATACAAATAAGAAAGCAACCTAGGAGCTGAGATGAGGAAGCTTTGTTGGGCAAGTAAAAAAGGGACTAGGATCACTGACTTCACAGAGCTGTTCAAAGATATAATACATTCACAGTCTGATACTTAGTGAACTTTCAACTAAGACTGTGCTCAGCCAAGGTTATTTTCATGAGAATTGTTGAAATATATAATTTTGGTCTTGCATATGGTACTTTCCTATTTCTATATCAGTTTCTGTAGTCTTGAATGCCTTACATTAAAAGGTTGTTGTTTACTATGTATACCTCTTTTGCTCAAGTGCTTGATGAAAATTGACTGATTTTGGTTAAATTTGTCTTTTGTTTAAATAATTGTTCTTTACAAGAATACAAGTTAACATATATGTAATGGGTAATTTATTCCAAGAAAATGCCTGAAGAGATGAATTGTGGCATAACATTTGTAAAATTCATAACATAAATTTGCAATATTATTTTACTGAATAAACATTTTAGTATGAATATATTATTGTTCCTTGAGGACATTAGTCATCTAATGCTGTTTTAACAAATTTTGCCCAAGTTTAGTGCTTAAAACTACATAAAATAAGTATTTCCTGTGGGTCATAAATTTTGGAATGTCTTAGTTGGTGGTTTCTCACTTGGGTTTCATAAGACTTTTGATAGGCTTTTGGCTGGGGCTGCACTCATCTGAAGGCTGGAATGGGGGCTGTCTAATTTGCTTCCATTAGTTGATTCATATGCTGATGAGCTGATGCTGGTGGCTGTCAGGAGGTCTCAATCTTGGCCTCATAGATCTTGCCACAGGAATGCTTCAGTGTCCTTTTGACTTGGCATTGGACTTACTCTAGAATTAGTGATCCAAGAGAAGGCAAGGAGGAAACGACATGTCTTTCATGACCTAGTCTTTTAAGTAAAACTCTGCCACTTCTGCAATACCTTGTTGATGACATGGATCAGCTCTGATCCATTTGGGAAGAGGCCACTTGGGCTTGGATACTGGGAAGTGAAAATCTTGTGAACCCTCTTAGACGATAGTTACTAGCAAATCAGGGATCTGGTTTAGGTTCTTTTCTCTTAGCACTCTGCGCATTCTCCATGGCAAACCCATCCATATCCAAAGATTTGCATACCATCTTTGTGCTCAATTATCCAAAATATATTAATGAACCCATACTTCTGTTCTTTAGCCCCCAGTGCCTAATGAACATTCAATTTATCCATTTACCCAACAGGTATTGACTGAGCTGCTACTAGGAATCAGATCTTAAACCAATCTAGGTAAGTGGCACAATTCTTCTCTCCTAATGGAGATTACAACCTAGCAAATCAAGAAGAAAAAAAAATACTTAAAAGTAGATATAAGTTCAATCAAAGAACTGCATTGCTGTGATAACGCTGAGAGCACATGATAGAAGAGGAGAAGGTGCTTTCAGTGGAAGTACATTTTGAAAAAGTGACATTTAAAATAGACCTGAGAGATGAGATGTAAAAGGTGGGAAAAGAAACTATTCCAGGTCCTGAATGCAGCAAGTACAAGGGCCCTGAGGCAAGGAAGAGCACAGTGAGATCTAGAAAGTGCCAGAATGATCGAGACTGCCGAAGTCAAGTAGGAGAGACAATGGTAAGGGGTGAGACCCGTGAAGTGGACTCAACCACTCAGCCCTGGTGACCTGGGGGCTTCCTAACCTATGATATGAGGTTTGACTACAATGAGAAGAAAGAGGGTTTTTCAGTGAGGTTCATTTCTGGGGTACACAGGATGTAACAAGTCTGTATGTGAACCCCATATCTCTGTCTCCTACCCCATGTTGCTGGTTCTCCAATGCTTCCTGCATCACTCAGCAGCAGCACCCTCCATCAGACATGAAGATCTCAGGCTCTGTTGTTTGCCAGGACTGTCTGAACGCTGGCTGCACTGCTTACAGGCAAAGAGGTCCTGGAAGTGTTATTCTTTGTGTCTGATCTCCAGGTTCCTTACCTTTGAAGTAGGAATTGTGGTAAGGATTGGATTGTGTGACTCCTGGCACATGGTTGCTGTGATGATTTTCCTTAAACAATGAAACGGGGCCCTGTGAGGGAGTATAGCTGTTGTTCCTTATCTTCAGAAGTGAACTATGTGAATTCTATTTTCATGACCAATAATTTAGAAAACAGAATCTGGTGCAGTGTAGACAGTGTAGAGCTCTCTCTACAGGGCAGAACTCTTCACCAGTTGAGTCACATGCTAAAACAGGACGTAAGGCATGAGGAAAGCTTTTGAAGTTACCCTCCTTTCTTCCCCAAATTGGTTTGAGACCTTCTGTTTCTAATATTTGAATCAGCTAGGTTACTTATGGCTAGGCTTTAACTACAGTCCCTTATTACAAGTCCAATCAGTCACTAGCCATTAGATACTAAGTCCAGACAGCTACGTCCTATATATTTTTTAAATTAATTAATTGATTAATTTTTTTATTTATATATAAATTTATTTATGTGCAGCAGAATGCATTACAATTCTTTTTACATATATAGAGCTCAATTTTTCATATCTCTGGTTTTATACATAGTATACACACCAACTCGTGTTTTCATACATGTACTTTGGATAATAATGATCATTACATTTAATCATCATTAATTACCCCATGCCCCCTCCTTTCCCCTCACAACCCTTCTGCCCTATCTAGAGTTCGTCTATTCTTCCCATGCTCCCTCCCACTATTCCACTATGAATCAGCCTCCTTATATCAAAGAAAACATTTGGCATTTGATTTTTTGGGATTGGCTAACTTCACTTAGCATTATCTTCCCTAACTTCATTCATTTACCTGCAAATACCATGGGATTTTATTCTCTTTTATTGCTGAGTAATATTCCATTGTGTATATATGCCACATTTTAAAAATCCATTCATCTATTGAAGGGCATCTAGATTGGTTTCACAGTTTAGCTATTGTGAATTGTGCTGCTATAAACATTGATGTGGCTTTTCACTTTTGTGAAAAATATTCTGTAATAAAATTGATTTAATTAGGATGCTGTGCACTGTCCCTTCTCTTGGAGACTTACAGTTATGAACAGGTTGTTCAGAAATGTTTAAGGAGTCTGTTCAATGATGTTTATTCAGTGTTTCCAAACATATTTAATGAAAGAACTCTTTTCTCCTCATGAAAGGTATTAAAATATCCCTTCCCCATTTGGGAAATTCCATTTCAGGCTGATTTCTCATGTTGTCAATAAAAAATTAGAAGCTGGACTGAGTGACACACACCTGTGATTCTAGCTACTCAGGAGGCTGAGGAAGGAGGATTACAAGCTAGAGGCCAGTCTGGCCAACTTAGGGAAACACAATCTCAAAATAAGAAAGGGCTTTGATGCAGCCCAAAGATAGAGCTCCTGCATAGCATGTTTGAGGCTCTGGGTTCAATCTCCAGCACTGACAAATATAAAAATAAACAATTAGAGATGCTTAGCATTAAATTTAGTTATCCTTACTTTCTTTTTCCTAATCAGACATCCTTTCTTATTACCTTAATTCAACATTTGAGTACCAGAAAGTTCAGCACTGTGCAGGGCTCTTCATTTTGAATAGTTCCAACTTTTTGGAGATTATTTCTATCGAAGCCAAACATGCCTCACTACCACTGGGGCCTGATATCATTAGTCTTGTTGCACAAGTTCTTGCCACGTCCTTCCTCTACGTCCTCTTTTTTTTTTTTAAAGAAAGAGTGAGAGAGAGTGAGAAAGAGGGAGAGAGAGAGAGAACTTTAATATTTATTTTTCAGTATTTGGCGGACACAGCATCTTTGTCTGTATGTGGTGCTGAGGATCTAACCCGGGCCGCAGGCATGCCAGGCGAGCGCGCTACCACTTGAGCCACATCCCCAGCCCTCTCTACGTCCTCTTTTTAAGAACAACTGTACATGTCATATTGTCTGACACTTTAATGTTCTAATGTTAGAATTCTACTTCTATATCTAATATTCTAAGTACCCATTTTAAACTAAAATGTAGAATGAGGAGACATAATAATGGACTGTAGAAAAACTTTTACAACATAAATTCCCTTTCTACCAAAATAGCATTTGGTTTGTATTGCAGCTGGAAGTGCTGGCATTCACAGGAAGAGCAGAAATAATTTAGTTTTTGTTTTTTTTGTTTTTTTTTTTTTTGGCAAGACAGCAAGTTGAAGGGCTAGGAGGGGAAGGATCCTGAGTTTGGATCAGGAAATGAAGACCTCTTATTGCAACTCTAAAGACACTTTTGCAGTGGGTGCAGCTTATTTTGATACCGTCTCTTGCTCTGGACTCCTGTTCCCACTGGATGGATTCCCTCCCTGTTTTTTTCCCCCCACTTCATAGGCCCGGAATTTCTTGCTTTTTTCTTTAATTAAAACCTTTTACTAGAATATTTGGTTTCAATTACTTGTATCTTTGTTGATAATGGACTATCGCTCTCAAGTTTATGTATACTTTAAGCATTATTGCTACGTACGGATTGAAAGGCATTATTCTCCTGTGTGAGAGGAATTTTAGGCTTCAACAACCAGATGACAGAGATTTTGGAGGACCAGGCAAGGGATTTGCCTAAATATGCAAATATTTTGGCTGCCTAGTTTCTTGTATTTAAGTCTATTAAATCTTGCAAATTCCCCTGCGTATTCTGTTTCTCTAAATAAATTCTGTAATGTACCATCCTGAAAAATTCTCCCATGCAATGTTTCTTAAACCTTAAATCAGTGTGCTCCTGGTATCAAAGGAGAATGAATACACAAAGCTCTGGGATCTGAGGGTGTAGCTTTGAAGAACAGTGTTCAGGGTGAACCGGATTCCTTTAGGAAATTGTTTTCTCCTCTTGTAGACTAAAACTCAATTTAATTCAAAAGATGGATGAAAATGGAAAATCACTGTGAAAGTCTTATTCATACAGGGCAGTAATGATGCTGTAACACTAATCTGGAGAATAACTAACCCCTTTTGATAAATGGAACATAAATAAATGCATTCCAAACAGACCTTTTCATGCACTACATGTCCATCCTTTATTGTTTCAGGGTCACTTCAATACTGAGGCATTTTATAAATGAAGCCATCCTATACAATAGAGTCTCTCACAGAGAAAGGGGCAGTAACTCTAAATTCATCACTGAATCCAACCCAAGAGAATATCCTTCTTAACTAGGCATTCTATGAATACATGACTTAATATTTCATTTTGATTTACAGTCAAGGATTCTGAACAAAGATGAATATAATTTATACAAAGTCACCTTCATGCAAATGGCAATTTCGAATGAAAGTTGGAACGCCTATTTCCTAATCATAGCTTCTTCATTTTTCCTGATAGTCCTAGGAGTTCTGACATAAGATGCTGGTGGTAAAAATTAACATTGGGTGATAATAAATATATTTTTAGGAAGCGCCATTTCGCTTTCAATTGTTCTTTAAGAGATTTTTATGATTGTGACCACTGCAAAACTATCCCCAAAGTTACTTTGACCTATATCAAATATGCATGTAGGTTGTTATTATACAATTTTACTGCACTTATCCAAATTATGATGATTATTATTTTAAGATTTTTTTTACTTTGTTATTAAAGTATACCTTGATATAATGAAAAGTCATTGCTGAAGAAAAACTGTTAAAACTTTCATATTTTTACTGATGCTTTTATATTGAGAGTCTACATTAAATAGCATGCAGTACCTAAAGACCCAGAAATTGTCATGAAACTTAAAAATACATACAATTTAGAATCCAGGTGGGACTTAAGTATCCAAAAGAAAAGTACTTATGTATTTCAGACTAAAACCTGTGTTACCGTTTCCACTCCTTGCATGATGCTAATTATTACCCAACGGTTTAACCAATCAACAGTTAGTGAACACTGGCCATTGGCAAAGCTGGGAACACAGGCTTGGAGAGGTTGCCGTGGTTAGAATCAACATTTAGGAAGCGTGACTTTATTTAATGTTTTCTGTGCTGTTGTGGTTGGTTTATCATTCACAATGATTGATTTATCATCCTGGTGGTGGCTTTACCATTGGTTTGTCTAGTAATTAGTATCTTGGTAGGTGGCACGTTTTTCTGTATCGATCTTGGACTTGGCCACATCACTTGCTTTGTGATTGGAATAACATCAGAAATGAACATATATTAGTTGATGCAGGACCTGTTGGAGAACCAGCAATTTACACTGCACCCTGTTTCCTCCCAAGAAAGAATGACATAATACCAAGATCCCTACCAGAAAATCAGGAAATTTAGGTTCTGGCTTTAGAGGAGAAATCACTGAGACTTTTTTCCTAGAAAAGGCATGCATATTGAGTTTCATTTGGGCTTTCATTGCCTCTTGTTAGTGCATGTGCATACAATTGACATTTACTGAGGATTACTCTAAGACTGTCCATAGTAAATATTAGCTGTGGGATCCTAATTTCTTTCAGAGGTAGTGCTATTACTTTGTAACACAATGGGACTGAAATAAAGCATTAACTCTTAATTCTCAAAAGATTTATATAATTTTTGAGTCGAAGGCGATGAGTAATCAGATGTTCTGAAACACTTAAAGAAGCCCCAGGGATAATGCCGACTTCTACTCTGTAGTGGGAGTTAATACACTTCTCCCTCAGAATGAGCTGAGCAGTCAGAGTGCTTATCTAAGTAATTTAGGAAAAAACTTGTGGGTTTTAAAAATATGCTTGAATTTCATGGATAATTACACCAACTCCCATTTCGCTGGAGACTTATTGAATAACCCTATAGTCATAGATTAACTATGACTAACTTAAAGTTTTAGATGAATGAATCCATCCATATAAATGAGGTTGTGGTACAAATGAAGTTTCCTTTGGGTCATGATTCACCTTTTCTATCTTCCTCTAACCATGAGCATTGTTTTGCTTTTATGAGTCATCATATACTCACAGCAAGGAAGGTATCACAAAATCACTTGTGCCATCCAATCTTGGTCTCGGTACCCCACAATCAGTCTGTTTTGTGGGATTTCCATTTCATTTATCATTTCCCACAAAGACCAAGGAATAGGTTTTTTCTTCATATAACATCTCTCTTCTACATAAGATTGTTAAGCAAATCTGGATGACTCAGAATTGCTTCTGAAACAATTTTCTTGGGCTTCCTCTCATTTTTGATCTGTCAGAGCAGAAACCTTTATTTATTAGGTGCAAAATTTTTAAGTTTCTAACAGGCAGTGTAAAATTGGTCTCCTAAGTAATTAGCAAAATAGTTACCATGCAGTTTTCTAGAAAGCCTCTACGTATCCAGCAGGACACCCAAACAGTCAGCCCTTCTATTTACCTGAGGCCCCACTAGAAATTCTATTGTCTTTCTTTTGTGTTTAAAGTATGATGTTTCTAAGCCTTGTCTTTCCTTATGTGATTAGAGAAGTGGTAACACATCAAGCTACCACTAGTTATTAATACCCATTGGGAATTAGCTGATCAGATGATTTTCACTCAAGCTGCTACTACATTAAGGAAATCCCTATTCTAGAATTGAGGTGGAAAAGCAGTCACTGTGCATCTGCTGTGAGGCAGGAACTGCAGTAGGCAATTGTCTCATTCCTGCGTGTACTCCTTGTGCCAGGATTCACACCTGCAGTCACCTGACTTCAATGCCTGTGCTGTCCTCCCCACCAGGCTGTCGGTATTCTAAAGAAATCCGAGTCTGGGTAGGCCCGTGGCTGAGGGGTTGTGCAATGAGCTATCTGAGGACTTGAGGAGCAGGAGAGGAGAACCAGGCCAAGGAAGGAAAGTGTACAGGGTAAGTGTGGTGGGGTGGGGGTTGTGGTTCTGATCAGCAAACTATGAGGAATTTTTTGTTACATCATAATTTTGCCTGGGAAAAATCTTAACTAGAAGAATATCTTTAATAGCAACCTGAAGTTTTTAATTTGTTCACATGGTAAGAGTTCTTATTATTTCAAGCTTATCTTAATGGGTTACTATTATAAAACTTGATACACTGATATTTTAAGATAACGTTCCATAAGTGTCCCGTTTGGTTTGTTTCTCTTCTTCTTTTACTGGAAATCTCCAATCCTTCCTTCCAAGAAAGTTAGCCATCCCTATTGAGCATCTTACTGTGGGGAAAGCCCTCTTGACTTTGACTATCTGGCTTCCCTTCCACATGGCTCTCCTCCTCTGACAAGCCTCTGTATTCTTGGCCTTTCCTTTTCCTGACCTGCTATCAAAATTTGCCAGATTTTCTTAGGGCACTGAAGAAACCCATTCTAATATTCTGCTTGTGTTCATGGTTAAATGTTTATTCCATGTGGATAAGACAGATCTATTTGGCCAGGGGTCTTCTGGACACAGTATCTTTAAATTTCATGGAAATAACTTATGACCTATCGGAGTCACAGCATTTTAAAGTTAAAAGCAAACTTAGAAGTGTTTCTGGTACAATTTCATTTTTCAACTGCAAAAAGGAGGCCCAGAGAAACTCTTAGAATTTAGTGCTTAAATCACACTTTCAAGATAGCAAGATGGTAACTGTTGCTTCAGAAAGGGTGAAGAGGGGTCATGAAAAGAAATAATTTGATTGAAGCTATACAGAGGGCCAAAACCCTAAGTGGAGTGGGTTTCCTTCCACCTACCTTCCTTTTGAATGTTTGTAATGTCCGTGAGATCCTCTTAAATGAAGACAAGAACATTTCAGCCACAAGCTTCCTTCATTTTATTTATGGAGCACAGCTCTGATTTTTCTCTGTTAAATTAAAATTCCATGGATGTCTGAACTCTGGAAGTAGCAGAAATTGGCCCGGAGGATGAACAGAGTTAGAGAGAATTTGCTGTTTGGTTTTAGTTGCTTTTATTTTAGAAGTCACTCTTCTCTCTGTTTTGGCATTATACTAGCAATGATGTGATTGAAAAGAAAATTAAGAACCAACTACTGTCAGTGTCAAATTAGTCACTTTTGTAAATAAGAAAAGCTTTTCCATGAGAAGCTTGAAAGGCCATTTGGATTTTATAGCTTGCTAAAACAAAATAAACACTAAATACTGAAAACTAATCATTTCTAAATTAGTTGTAATAATATACTATGCTATTTAGAAAAATTACTTTCTATTTTCTAGCAGGATGAGATTACTAAATATATGTGCTGCTTTTGCTTTTTCATACTGAATAAGAATCTCGAGATTTAAAAGGCCTTGTGATCAATTGATAGCTGAAAGGCAAAGGTATTTGTGCAAATAATTTTACAAAGAGCTTAGGTTGCCCATTTACCATTTACTGTCAATGAAAGCACAGATTGTTATTATTAATTAATGATTAATTGTGATCAATTTGAAAGCAAATTAGCGAGGTCCAAAGATTTCAGTTTATTATCTTTAAATTTTTTTATTTTTTATTTTTTATTACTCCAGTCCCCAAAGATGTCTCTCACTAGTTGCTATAGCATAAGATTTTATCTTATGGCTTAATGTAGTATTCAACATCCACTTTAATACAAGATTTCAATATGATTATATTTTATGACATGTGATACTAAGGTAATAGCTCTATCATAGAAGTTTCTTATAAGTGTACCTCAATATTAAATATTGACAACTTTGTGTTTTTTTAATAAAATAAAAGCAACTACTATGCAACATTTACTATTTGCAAAGTGCTTTGCCAAAAATGTCATGTGGTGGGGCACAGCAGATCATGCCTATAATCCCAGTGGCTTGGAAAGCTGAGGTAGGAGGATCACAAGTTCAAAACCAGCCTCAACAACTTAGCTAGCCCCTAAGCAACTTAGGGAGACCCCGTCCCTAAACAAAATACAAAACAAAACAAAACAAAAGGATCTGGAAATGTGGCTTTGTGGTTAACTGCCTCTTAGTTCAATCCCTGGTACCAAAGGGGGGAAAGTGTGTTGCATACATTTTCTATTTAATTTCCACACAAACCAACAAGGTGGGTAAAATTGTCACTTGCATTTTAAAGTAAGGAAACAGATTTCAGAGGGGTTAGGTAACTTGCCTGTGCTTACTATTACCAAGGAAGAATTGAAACACAAATTCAGATGTGCCTGATTTCAAAGCCTGTGCTATCAGTCTCTGTATGACACCACTTGATGAATTAGAAAAATGGTGAAGGAGGAAGGTGAAGACAAATGCATTAACTCTGGGCACAGAGGAAATCTGAAGTAGTATCTAATTCTCACTCTCATTACCAGTGCTAGCTCAAAACAGAATCTTTTGCTCTGTTGCAAAAATTATTTGAAGAGTGGATAAACTTGTGGCTGGTTGGAGGTAAAATGAAAGATTTTCTCTCATCACTGACATCCAATCGTTGAAAATTTCTGTTGAATCTTTCTTCAAAACTTTTCAGAAAATCCTTGTCTTTTATTCTAACTCCCACTGATTTTAGTTAAAAGTCCCTCATATGCCTCAGTCTTTGCCTGCTTGCTCTCCCTGTCCATTTTAGAAAATTCTTTCAGTATTTAGAGCTAAATTAGACACAGCTTGTCACCAAGGAGTTATGGACTTGTACAAGAGACAACATGTAAATAAGCAATTACAAAACTACAGGTTAATCCTTTATTTGATTCTATGATCAGAATTTCAAGTCAGCTCCAAGGCAAAAGGTGACATTAAGTGGGAGAGCTATTTATTAATACTGGAAATAAGAATAAAACATTCTAGTGGTAGTTTCACTACTTGTAGTTATTGAGCTATTCCTCTGTGTTAGGCAACTGGTTTTGGTTCTTTGTGTTCACTACCTCAATACCACACTCTGTAGGAGGCATTATTACTATACCCGCTTTACACAGGAGGAAACCAAGACTTAGGGAGCTTAAATAAGCTGCCCAAATTTACATAGTTTAGTAAGGGTGGAGCAAGGATTTTAACCAACACCATCTGAATTTGTTACCATGTTTATTTAGGATTTGAGTTTTATATGTCTTGCATTTGAGGAATAAAGTTATTACAAAAGCAGGGGTTGTGCAGATCTCAGGTGCAGGAGATGTAGGGTTGTTAGTCAGCAGTCTGTAGAAGTTATTGGAACATCCATGAAAAAGCCCCAGTGAAAAAGTTAAAGTAGAGAAAGTCCAAGGAGAAGAATTTGGAGGTGCCCACCTCATAGGGAGAAAGTAGAGGAGTATGAGTCATCAAAAATCTGTCAAGAGTCTATCAGAGAGGACCATTCTTTGAAGTTACTATTTGCATAGGTTGCATAGTTCAGCACATGGGAGTTTAAAGAGGCAGTGGTTGTCCTGACTCACCTCTCTCTTTGCCTATAGAGGCTCACTCCCTTAGTCAAATCTATGTCATAACTACTAGCTTCTGTCACTACCTGGAGTAGCGGTTAGCAAACTTTTTCAGAAAAGAGCCAGTGCTCTGGTGTGAATATATTCCCCAAAGTTCATGTGTTGGAAACTTAATCTTCAGTGCAAAAGTATGAGAGGTGGTGATTAGCTCATCAAAGCTCAGCCTTCATGAATGGATTAATGTGGTTATTGAGGGACAGGGCTCATTATCTCAAGAGCATGTTGTTATAAAATTGAGTTTGGCCTCTCTTGCTCTCTTCTCTTGCCCTTCCACCTTCTGCCATGGACAGAACATGAAGACCTCTAGATGCCAGTGCTATGCTCTTAGATTTTCCAGCTTCCAAACCATATCTGTTCATTATAAATGATCCAGTCTCAGGTATTCTGATATAGCAGCAGAAAACAGACTAAGAAAGTCAATAACAAATTTTTAGCTTTGGAGATTATAAACATCTGTTGCAACTCCTCAATTCTATTGTCTATTGTACTGTGAAAGTAGCTATAGATAAAATGGGCATAGCTGTGTTCCAATAAAACTTTTTTTTTTACTAAAACAGGTGATGGATTGGATTTGGCTCTTGTGCTGTGATTTGTTGACCTTGACCTAGAGTCATGCCTCTTTGTTTGATGTCCTTTCAAGCATTCTTTCTCCACCCTGATTCTTTCTTCATTATACACAGATCCTAATAGTTGAATGCTCTTGTACATCATCCTTATTCCGTCTTTATTATTCTCCTTCTGGTATGTTTTTTGGTGCATTCCCTGGTAAAATTATTTTTTCAAGGAATTTTTAAAATAGTTATTGTAAAGCAGCTTCGTAAGAAGGCTGAAATGGAAGCTGACACTTGACTGAAATTTGTCACTATGAAACCCATAGTATTTGGTAACATGATCTATTCTAGCTTCCCTTTAAATGCTCCTCCCTCAAAAAATTCAAAATAATGTATTATAAAGTGAGCTCGGTCTGTGTTTTAGACTGTGGTGGAGTTTTGCACTTAATAATATGACAAATTAGATTTCGTTTATGAGGTGAGGAATGATTTTGATTCCTATGCGGCAAAATCCTTTTGGTATGTTTTGCTTCTTGGGAATTTGGTAATTCTGAGAAATATAGAAAGGTTTCTTAGATGGGATCCCCATGGAAGGACATACATGGTGATTGCAAGATTACCCTGAGAACTTGGGAAATTCAGCTTATCACAGAACATTTTAAATAGAAAATGAAAGTACCCATTGCATCTCAGTAGAACTGAAAATGGAAAATAAATGCTAAAACAGCTCACTCCCTGGTAAAGGCAGATTTAGAAAATATTGGAAATCTGCTAAAGCATCATTTTCTTCCACAATCCTTATCTTCAGGGTTCTTGCTATTGATTATAAAGTACATTCAAATCTTTTTTTTTAAATTGAAAAATCCTTATTTATATACATTGATCTTTTCACCAAGAGGGCTGATAGAGTAAGCCTGACTTTCCAATCGTCCTGATCTTAATTGAGTTGCTTACATAGCATTTCAAGTCTGCTATCAATTAAGCAGCAGTTCTGTGACGTGTGAGTTGAGGAGTGAAGTACAGTGATTTTTGTGTCAACTCCGTTTGTGATAAGAAATCAATGTCTGCACAGAAAGAGCCCAGAAAACACTGAAATCCTTTCATACTTTGACGTTGCTTTCCATGGCAGGCAGGGCGGGCCTGAGCAGCTTGATCTCCCTGCAAGACTGGTCTTGTTGCCAGGCTGTGGGGAGTGCTGTGAGCACACAGCCCAGGGCTGTCAGCTCCTTCAGGTTTGGTCTCTGCTGAGTCATCAACTCCCAGCTGCTGGTTATGAGATGAGAAGCTATAAAGATGGGCCATTTCAGTCCCAAGAGGGATATTCTGTTTGAAGACTCAAGCTTCGAACCCTCTGCTGACTTTGTGAAGCCTGAATTGCAATTTAACTTCTTAGCCCAAACTCCCTTTACTCCTTCTGTTCACAGGCATTTATCCCCCCAAAATGTCTTGCACCCCAAATCCACTTAGCATCTAATTCCAGAGAACCTAGGCTGTGGCAGCAGGCAATCCGTCAGTAACCCCATGAGGCAGCTGCCAGGAAGATTTGAGCTTTGTGGTGTTTGGCCTGTAGTGATGATGGGTTATCCTGAGTTATTCACACACTCTCACTGGGTCCTCCAAGAAGTATGGCTTGAGGAATAGAACAAGTGTGTAGTCTAGAAAGACGTTCTTCTATGTAGACAGTTGCAACTGCTAGAAACCTAAAATGTTTACTGTCTTTAGAAAAATGTTTATTAGTCCTTTTGGAACAAACAAATGGAAATTTTAATTCTCCCACTTTTTTTCTGAGTGCTTCTTTATATTCAATTTTTTTTTTTTTTTTTTTTACATTTTCCCAATTCTTGCTGTACAATCAGCCATGTCCTTCCCGGGCCTAGTTACCAGACCTGATGAGGCTTTTGGGGCTCAGGCTGGAATATGTATATGGCAAAGGAAAGAAGGGAAGCCAGCATTGGAGTGGACTCCAGGACAGCTCACTGAGGAGGGGGAAATGGTCCTAATTACAAGGTCCAAAGAGTATAGACAGGCTCCTGAAGATACGTAGAAGGAGGTTATTTTTTCACTGAGAAACTATATGACATAGGCCCGGTACTTGTGCCATCTTAAGTTTCAGTCATACAAAGTAGATATTTTAGAGGTGAGGAATTTAAAACTATTTTACTTAAGTTGGCAAAATTGAATGTATTGAATATATACATGATGTTTTCAAACGTACTTACATTGTAGAATGACTAAATCAAGCTGATTAATATATGTATTACATGAGTTGAGAAAACCTAGAAGGATTTAAATGACTTGTCCAAGGCCATTTAAGAATATTTCTAGGCAGAGATGGTGGTGAGAAATTAGTGCCATAGAAATAGCTCATTAATAATCATTTTTAAATAAATATACTTTCTCCCTTCTTTCTTATTGAGAACCTCAAGTTGTGGCTTTGGTAGTTTTTTGTTTCCAGTGCAACTAGGTATGGCTATATGACCAAGTTCTCACCTATGGGACAGAGGGATTGCTTGGAAGTTGTTGAGAGCCACAGCGGAAGGGGCCCCAGCAAACTTCCAGCTGCCAGCTGATGATTGGCTCACAGCGGCCCCAGCAAACTTCTAGCTGCCAACTAATTGGCTCCTCTGGGGTGATGCTCATTGGCCTGTTTCCCCACCCTTTCAGACCACAGAGCTGCTCATTGGGGGACTTTTTTTGGCTCCGCCCACTCGACCCAGCTAATCTGCCTCAAGAGCAGGGAGAGTGGGGGAGGTGGAGAGGCTTGTGGGAAGCCGGTGGTGGCAGTTGGGCTCTGAGGGTTTTTCCTGAGGAGCTGTGTGGTGTGGTGTGTGTTCTAAAAATAAAGTTCATTTCTTTTGATAAGTGGCTCCTGAATTGTGCCCAGCCAGACTGCGGCAGGAAGTCTCTTTAAAAATGTGATGAGGTTTTCTTGTTTGTTTCTTCTGTCTTGCTGTCTGGAATGTGGATGTAATGGTTGGAAC
Organism: Ictidomys tridecemlineatus; assembly: GCF_052094955.1. Classification (NCBI taxonomy): domain Eukaryota; kingdom Metazoa; phylum Chordata; class Mammalia; order Rodentia; family Sciuridae; genus Ictidomys; species Ictidomys tridecemlineatus. The sequence continues at coordinate 75,767,272 of NC_135481.1, read as the reverse complement.
TCTAGCAGCCACAGAAACCATAAGATGATTTTGAGAATTAGCTCATAGAAGAGAACGAGGGAGGAAAGATGAGAGCTTGGTTATGAGATGTTGCTGTGATCCATCATTCTGGCCCTGAATTGCTTTACTCCAGGTTTCTTATGTGTAATTCTTTCTCTCTTCCAAGAATTTAAGCTATTCCCTTGTTGGATTTTTACTTTATGTGCAGCTGAACTCAGTCCTAACTGATATAAATGCTTAACCCCTTTGTCAGAAAAGATCATTTTATGCTTGGAACAGGAGTTTCAAATGGATATATGAATACAATGTAAGTTACATTTTAATAACATCATTAACCTCCACATCCTTCTTCTAATAGCAGTATTTAGAAAAATAGCTCAGAGCTTCTGTTTAACCACTTCATTCCCGGTATTAAATGACATACATAAACATGCTTTTGACTGACATCCTTTGATTGACAAGCATTAAACCCATGACATTCAGAATGGCTGTCAGAGATCACATCTTTAGTCTCTAGTTTCCTGCACTCATATAAAATGGCAGATTCCACCCAGTTACGTTTTAAAAGGAAACTCACCCTTCCTTAGTACATCTTTCAGGAAAATTGAGAGGCTTATTCCTGAGAGAAAGATTTTAACTCAGCTAGGATGAGTGATTTGATCTCTAACCCATGACATTTTTGTTCTGAGGACACCTCACAACCGAAATGAATACTGCAGTACAGCAAATAGAGATCAGAGCTAGGGTATCACTGGGATGAATGTTTGCATCTGATTCTGATTACAATAAGCAATGTGGCCTAGCTGGGGAATGCTGTATTTTCACAATCGACAGACCAAGCAGCCTGCAGCAATCAGCAAAGGGCGGCTTGTTTTGAGCAAAAACATCCATCAGACTGTGATGAGAAAAGCAGAGCTGCAATCAGTGACAGGTTTTTTGAAGAGCAGTTGATGAAAAATGGACTTTACATGTATCAAGTGGAGAAGGAACTGTTGCTCAATTTTTTAGCCTCATTTTCATGCACAGACAACATTAGAAACATTTTTGAACATGAAAGAGAGTGGTACAATAGTACTAGCTTGAGTAAGATTTTTTGACCTCATCATGAAATAGTATGCTGGTTGTTTCTGGGGTGAGAAATATGTTAAGGTTTTTTTTTTTTTAATTCCATATTAGGGATTGAACCCAGGGTTGCTTCATCACTGAGCTACATCCCCAGCCCTTTCTATTTTGAGACAGGGTCTTGCTAAGTTGTTGAGACTGAAAAAATTTGTTAGGTTTTAAAAAGGTAAAATAATAAGCAATTATTAAGAAAAAGTTTTAACATTCATTTCAAATATCTATGCAGATATATTATTTTTATTGGTATTTTGATGAAAAAATTCTATTGATATAATCAACAGAATGGAGATTTTTACATGATTTTTGCTCTTATCTATTAATTGTATTCCATATGACTAAAAAAATTAGAACTTTAGCTCTGAATCCTGCCACTAAGTGATATATCATGAAAGTTCTGTGGGTTCAAAGTTTGTGATCTCAAGTGTAAGAAAAGTTATTCAAGTAGGAATCTTTAGCTTTCTTCTTTTGACAGTACGTCCTGCTGTGGTTATGAGATTTTTCTGTTTCGAAATATGCTAGAATATTTGGAAGGTTTGCTCAACATGGCAGAAAAGGCTAAATATACAAAGTGATCTCCATTTTTGTTTTCTTTTTTAGTGGTGCTGGGGATTAGAACCCAGGGCCTTGTGCATGCAAGCAAGCACTCTACCAACTGAGCTATATCCCCAGCCCTATAGGATCTCCATTTTTTAATTATTAAATTTCTCTCTGCTTAAGTCCCACTAATTATGTACAGAGGCATTTTAAATGGGGCTTGGTTGTGAGCCATATAGGCTCTTCTGTTTGGTTTTGTGCTCTTTCCTGCAGGGAACTATGGAAAGAAAGGAAGATAATACATTGGTTTGGTTTTATGGCATACAAAGTCTCTATTCAAAATCATGGGCTTTCTTTCCCATCTCCCATTGGGTAGTTTGGGGATTAAGTTGTGGCTTTTATATTTGATCAGCTTCCTCTATTTAAGTTCATGAGGATTGATTGTTTCTCTTTATGGGTTTGCTGAAAATAAAATGAGCAATCCCAACTGCCTGTCTCTTCAAACAAGAGGAAAATTAATACTATGATCTAAAAAAGACATTAATTACAAAAAGAATAATAATATGCATATCAAGTAAGATAAGGTCTCAGCTGCCTAAGGTATGATAGATTGTCAGTTTCTCTTTTTCTATTTTGTGCAGTTGTTGAGGATCTAAAATACGGACTCTGGAGCTCAGGCAAAATGTTATGAAAAGGTTGCTGTACTGAAGATGAGGTGACTTTCCTGGTTATTCTACCCAGGCTTTGCTTGTGTATTATAAAGAATTAGAAAGAATAGCTGGGTGTAGTGTTATATGCCTATAATAACAGCTATTTAGGAGTCTGATTCAGGAGAATTGCAAGTTCAAGGCCAGCCTGAGCAAGTTAGTGGGACCCTGTCTCCAGGTAAAAAATAAACAGGGCTGGGTGGTAAAATATCTCTTGAAAAGTCAATTCCAGTACCAAAAAAATGAAGATGTCATCCAAATGCTGTTATTATTTATTATTATAAATTTATTATATATGCTGTTAATTATTATTTTTGCATAGAATTATCTCCCCAATATCTTCTTAAGCTGACCACCATCACAGTTGCCCTGTTTACCAAAAACAAGTATTTGGGGTAGGGGGCATGGTAAGTATGCTAACCTGGGTAATTAAAAAGATAAATGCCAGAATTTATAAAGTGTGGATGGATAATTATGCTGAGTGTTAAAAAAAAAGGCATCTTGCTACAGGGAGAGAGCAGCAATATGAATATTCAAGAGTTTCCGGAGAATCCTTGTTAGGGTTCAATGGGAAAGTTGGAGAACATTTCCCCATCAGTGATATCATCCCTGTATCTTTTTGGCATGTAGTAGCAAGCCTTATGAGGCTTATAATTTCTGGTATCTTCTTTCAGTTCTCCAGGTGGTATATTACATGGCAGTATGAGAAAAATATGCCTGTGATTCAAGTAGAAAGAATTCCAGAAGATTCACTCTGTAGTCTTTATTCTCTGATAGATAGAGAGTGACAATAGCATTGAAACCTCACGCTGTTCAGTGGGGATAGGGCAGCCATTGTGTACCTGGATATGGCTATTCTTTTTATCAAATCTCTGGTTATTTGCATTTATATGGTGCCTTTCTTCTAAGGCTCTTAAAGCAATTTCAGCTTCATAGTACTTGTGTGAATTGGATAAGAAGAAACATACTTCATTTTGAGGCTGAGATAAAAGACATAAATTGTCATTGACTCTCCTCAACAGAACAGAGCAGAGCAGAGCAGAGCATGGTGTGTGCTCAGAGTTTTCATATACTAATTCCCTTGGAAGCTTCAAAGGGAAAGTTATTAAAAAGGGGGATCTGAAATGGGTCCAGACACCCTGGGGCAAGTATTGAGGATAGGCTTCAGAGCTTCTGTGAACTCGCTGAGAGGGAATGTACAAAACATGGTCCTCCTGTACATTTTCCTGAGCTGAGGATTTTCAGTGTGTATCAGATTCTCATAGGACTTAAGAAACACTCCCTGGATCAGTGCTTCTTAAAACTCTTGAACATCCTAATCAAATTGGGTGGCCCTGCACAGTGGTGCACACCTTTAATCCCAATGACTCTGAAGGCTGAGGAAGGAGGATTGTAAGTTTGAGGCCAACCTGGGCAATTCAGGGAGAGCTTGTCTCAAAATAAAAAGTAAAAAGTGTTGGGAGTGTAGCTTATTGACAGAGTATTGTAAAACTAACATAAAACAAATCAAATTGGGATGTTTATAAAAAATTCCTGGCCAGACATTCAAAAATTCCAGGTTAATAAGTTTGGGATAGGGCCTCTGGACCTGAATTTTGATACCTAGTGATTCTGATTCTGGTGACCCAAGAGATGGATTTGGAGAGCCATTGGCTTAGCACCTTGAGGAGGAAGAACAAGAAATGACTGACTGGAATCTTTATAAATTATTGTTTCAGATTGGGGAAGAGAAGCTGAGGTGCATAGCCAGGGAGAGGGTGCAGAGACTATAATAGTGGCATAAAATGTGAGACAGTTTGTTATGTGTCTTAAGCCAGAATAATATTTCAAGGGATGCTAGGTGACAGATCTTTAGAGTGAATGATTTAAAATGAAAAATAAAACACCATACAAGAATGATTTAAAAGGTACAAGCATTAGTAGACATGATAAATACTATTTTTAGACTTTAAAAAATCTATTTCATATGGTCCTTATATCAGAAAAACAGGAGCTGCTGGCAGGTAACAAATTGTTAGTCAAGCCATTAAATAGCTAGAAATTAAAATCCTGTGATTACTTAGAATTTAAGAAATAATATAAGATGAAGATAATATAAGCTTCATTGCTGGGAGAAATAATTAGCTGAACCCAAGTCTATAATTGAAGTTGCAAAGTATTTGTTACTGGAATAAGAGCTGGCTGCTTATCACTTGGCCAGTATTTAGGAAGCAGGAATTGGTAGGAAAAAACAGGTTTATTTAAGGAATGGCATCTTGGAAGATGGAAAGGCTCAAGGAGATTAGTAATCAGGAATGCAAAGGGCTTTTATAGGGAGGGAAAGGAGGAGCAGAGCAGGAAGGTTACCTGCTGAGTGGGTCTTTGATATCCAGATAGTGTGTGTGCACATGTCTCTCTCTCTCTCTCTCTCTCTCTCTCTCTCTCTCTCTCTCTCTCTCTCTCTCTCTCTTTTCCTTTGACCAGGGCATCACACTGCCCCATGATCTTTTGTAGCTAGTTTCTGATTGTTGTTGTTTGTACTATTGGAGATTAAACCCAGGGGTGCTTTACCATTGAGCTACATCCACTACATCCATAATCTTTTTTGTTTTATATTTTGAGACAGGGTCTCACTGAGTTGCTGAAGGTGTTGCTAAATTGATGAGGCTAGCCTCGAACTTGTGCTTCTCCTGCTTCAGGCTCCCGAGTCGCCAGGATTATATGTATGTATCACTGCTCTGGGCACATTTTGGAATTTTCTGTTTTTATAAACCCAAGAAGAATAACACATGTAGAGAGATTATTCTGATAGAAGGGAGCATTTGTTTCCCTCCTACAAAGACAATATGTTTGATAGGAAGTTATATGAAATCATTATTTTATATATAGTCTTATCAGAACTGGGAGACCTTCCTGATTCAGTATAAGTGAATAGGTTGACCAGCTGCAGGAATACAAGTTATCCCTCACTCCCCAACCAGATCTCCACATTTTCCTTCAGGAACCACTCTCTCGTCAAAACCTGACAGAGTCCTCTTGATACTCTGTCATCATCCATGTGCTGAAAATACTTTGATGTGTGTGGCACCACACTTAAGGAAGATTGCTTCATGAACGTTTATTTAAAGTGATAATAATGTTAGCTCTATGCCTTCTTTGCTTGCTACTTTGTTATTTAGTCTTGTTGCAAGAATATGATGCAGGTGGTGAGTCAATTGCTCTGAAACCTCACTGCAATCTGTAAAGCACTATATTCGTAAAGTACCCTTTGGGAAGTACATAGTGTCTTTTCAAAGAGATTCTTTTAAAATTTAGCAGTGTTTTTCTGTAAATATATTGACACACACTTAGAGCACAGAATGCTGAATCCTGGCAAAATCTTCTGAGAATATGTATGTGTTCATAGCTAATGAAATGCCCTGATTTGTGTGGAAAATGCTTTCTGGAAATTAAACTGCATGAAAAGAAGTGAGCCTTCTTTGGCAGATATAATGTACCCTAATGTAAAGTCATAGCGAACGATCCAGAACAGAAGCTTTAAAGAAAGCAAAGAGGGGATCTGTCTGAAGGGGTCTTTGTCCTTGTGGTCTGAGATAATGAAAGCCATCTTCCTGCATCCTCCCTTGGACCTTATTTGGTGATCTGGCTCCCCTACTACCTACCTCTGTCCTTCCCGCAACATACACACAGAGACTTGGTCATTACTGAAAGCGTAACACCATGAATCTGGCACATACTCAGGGTGAATAGATATTTATCAGATGTCTTGATGAATTCCCCAAAATCTATACTGGCTTTTCATCAGCCTCCGGATAAGAACTACAGTCTTTACAGTGATTTGCAAACCTGGGCAGGTCTCATCAGGTCACTGCTCTGGTATCACCTCTCCTTCACTCACTCTGCTCCAGCTACACTGGCCTCCTTGAAGTTCTTAAAATAGCCAGGCCCAGGCCCACCTCAGGGTCTTTATACTTGCTCTTCCTTCTGCCTGCCTGGCCTTTTCTCAAGATACCTATCCTCAGGGATTTTTTTTTTTTTCCTCAACCTCCTGAATTCTTTTCAATGAAGTCTTCTTACTCATCCTGATTCTGATGTCTATTGTCTCATGACAAACTACCCTAAAAGTGGTTTAAGTAACAATGACTTGCTATTTATTTATGACAATTTAATAGGTGAAATGGGTGCTTCTTCCTCACCTGGGGGTGACAACATTCATCTGGGTGCTGTGCTGGTACATTTTGGGTTTTCCTCCACATGGTCTCTCTGTTCCTACCTGGTGGCTCATCCTCCAGGGCCTCTCCACTTGGCTTTCTCTCTGGTGGAATAGACAGACTGCTTAAATCATAGAGGCTGGCTTCCAAGTGAGAGTGTTCCAAAAAGATGGCCCCAAGGTGTTGGATTTACCAAGCCTCTGCCTACATGCCTTTGTTAATGTCCCACTGAAGAAAGCCGGTTGTGTGGTCAAGGCCAGCACTGACATGGGAGGAGATTGCACAAGGATATGAACACCTGGATATGTGGTTAATTGTGGGCTACAAATATAATACCCTACCCCAGATTGTCTTCTGGCCCCAAGTCATTCTCTCTCTCTCTCCTGCGTAATGTACTGACCACCCCTTGCCAAGACCCTCAACATCTCACCCTATTAAGTCCTCCAGTTTAGGCTTCATTTTCGTGTTCTAAGCAATTAGTTCAGGTCCGTGTGAGGCTGAGGTGAGAGGGCAGTTCCTCGTGTGTGGCTCCCTAGAAGTGGTTTTTTGGGTTTAGGAGTCAATAACTGAATATCAAGATAATTGTCTCTTGACTTCTAGCTTAGAAACATAGCATATTCCTTTTAAGTGGACAATGGATTTACTCTCTTTACTTGTTTCTCTCTTAATGCAAGTATTTCTCTTTTTACTTGATTTAAACATATTCTTATCCTATCCTCGAAAATTACATAGAACATCTCATTTCTATGCTGTAGTTCTTCACTTTTATGATTCCCATCGTTCCCTACTTTTTTTCTCTTGATGTTTCAGTTTTCTGTAACATTATTATTTTTTTCTTTTAAACAGTTTTTAGTATATTTATTTTTTATTATTACATTATTTTTAAAACCCTCAAATTTAATGGTTGAAAATGAAAGTGGCTTCTTATTTCTCACTATCTTTTAGGTTAACTGGGTTTTTATTCTGTCCAAGTGGTGGAATCTCTGGCCACTCCTCCCCACCTTGCTCATCCTTTCCACCTTGGTCTCATGTCCCAGGGATTTTCCTAGTTGCCATTCTCTACAGAAAGATGGTCTGGGCTCCTTTACAGCACGAGCATCTGGGTTCCCAGGGTGTCAAAGCAGTGGTGACCAGTTCTTATGAAGGCCAGACCTGGAGGTGATGATTTCACCTATTCTATTAGTCAAAGCAAAGGCCAGAAAGCCAGACCAGGCTAAGGAGAGAGAAATAAACTTCATCTCTTACTGGGAGGAGCAAGATGTGTGTAAAGGGAGGTGGAATATTGGTAGACTATCTACAACATCCCTTTTTCCTTGTGTATTTTCTCCTAAGCCTGAATCACTTATTACATGTCCCTCACGCTGCACATACAATCTGTAAGGTCAGGGACTTTGGTCCCTTTTATTCAATACTGTATATCCTACAGAATACTGCCAGCCACAAGACAGGTGCTCACATATTCGGAATGAATGTTTAGCACCCTAGCTTCTCAGATGCTTCTCCTGTCTCTACCTGGGTGTTTATCATTTCATTGGCCCTTGTGGCTGATTTGAAAGCCAAGTGATAATATATGTTTGTGTGTTTGGCTTCCATCATGTCTGAGCTCACTTGCTCTGTTTGTGTCTTTGGGATTTAACTCTGGCCTCACTGGATTCTTCAGCTAAGCTGAGTCTTTCAATACAGAATGACAATGTAGAATTTGGTGTCAACTTTGCTAGGTGGCCCTGGGCCCTCTTACACTGCCCTTTCCCTGTCTGTGTGTTCCTGGATGCCCATTACAAAGACTGATCTTTCTATAGATTTGGTATACAGTATATTCTCTCTTATGTATTGACTAAATACATATATATGCAGACATTACATATATACAAACACACATATATATTTAAGACATGGAAAAGATAATAGGAGTAAAAAAAATTACATTTAACCTTATGATGAAGCATAGAAATATCCTAGACTCTGGGGTTTTGAAGAACTCTGGGATTTAATACCTATGAAAAAGGTATTAAAGTTTTAAAAGTGCTTTTAGGGTATTAGAAAACTAATGACTGATATGAAACTATTTTACTGATCTGTGATTTTCTTTCTTTGCTCAATTTCAGTGTAATTTCCTCAGACTCACCCCCCTCCCTTTTCATGTCTTTCCTTCAATTTACAAAACTTTCTTTTTTAAACCCATATATATTTTTTTTTTACCTCTAAGTCTCAGCTGTCTGGTGTCAGTTGATTCGGGACTGTTTTAATCCTGATTTTATTTGTCCTAAAACTTACTGATAAAATCTTTGCAGGAGGAAATTGCTTCTTGCTTTTATATGATATCGTTAGAGGTAGAATCAGCCACATGATATGCTCATATCATAAAGCCATGATTCCAGAAACCACACATACCACTCAGCCTGATTTATTTTTAATAGTTATACCTCATGTTGTAAATGAAAGACATTAGGACAATATATGAAAATCACATTAATGGATGGTTTCATCTAGTGTCTGTAGCTGAAAATTGCCAATGAAGCCCGAGACCGTTGCATGATTGGTTATGTGGAATGAAAATAGCTATTATTTGCTTATATGGTTTCTGTTTAAGCAAGTGAAATACCACAGCCATGGGATAGTTGTTGGCAGGATTTCCTGGGTAAATTTTAAATCAATATAAGAAGGAAGGTAAGACATTTAAAGAGAAATATTTAAATAGTATATTCAAAGTATAAGCTGAGAAAGTTGGAAGTGTCCTAAAACATATCATGAGACCTTATGAATTATTAAAAATCAAACCATAATATTATCATTTCTTTTTGTTAAAGATAAAAATGCATAAGCTTCTGAAGCAGGTGGAGACAATATGATCATGAAGTAGATTGCTTTTCTGAAATGAAATTAGCATAAATGGGCAATACAGTAGGTTATAGTATTTAATCACAATTTCCTTGCTAAATAAGTTCATATTTCTGCCAATTTATTTCTGGAAGGATAACTGAAAACCTTGCTCATAAGATGAAGCAAGAGGAATCACTACAAAGCCTTCTTTGGGGCAATTCCAAATGTTGTTCCTTCTCATTTACCAACAGGTGATTTAAGGCATTCAAGCATGCAACTCTTGGGTTTTATTTTTAACTCTCTTATACTCTGTATGTTGAAAACTAACATCCCCAAGGGGTTTGTGATCAAAATGGGAATAATAAAACAAGGAAGACATTCAATTTACTTTACCTGAACTTGTAAGTTTATGTAATTTTAAGGGCCTTACAGTATGTAGAATGAGTCTTTCTTCTCTTGTTTTTCAGTGGTGAAAATGATTCTGTGTTATGCTGGCTGTTATTTTTATTTTTTTTATTTTTATTTTTTAGCCTAGACACAACTCAAAGACCTGCTAAAATTTGTGGCTCAGATATAG